>NC_142011.1:25119860-25731860 GCF_049901735.1 Notechis scutatus | reverse complement strand
AGAAGGTCAAGGAGAGAAAAGAGGGATTTAACAGGCTTGAAAGAGGTTCTGGACTGCCCTTCCACAAGAGGCCTGCCTTGGATCTGCTTATATTTGATGATTGAAGACTGTCATCCTATGTCTAACTTTGTCTAATGAAGCTCATGGAGAATGTCATGAGGCATAAGCTACAGAAGAAGAAATCCCGTAACTGGAAGAAATCAGTTATTTAAATCTATGGCAGTCAAGATTCAGACCTTGGCATAAGATTGAAATTGTATTGTCCTCATGGGCAACCAATCATAAGACTTGAAGCTGGGAATAAAACCATCCTTATGTTGCTGGTCCTCTCAGCAACTGTTGATCACAGTTTCCTGGATTGTCTACAAAAGTCCAAAAGCTGAAGGTACCATTTTATAAAGGTTCTGATATTTTCTGGATAAGAAATCCTAGTCAGTCATCAAAGGAAAGAAAAAGTCCACTGTGGAAACTTCATTATGTAATCCTCTGAGTTTGGTTCTCTTCCCTATCTCTTGCGAGAGCTAAATAAAATTACTGGGAGAAATTATGATTTGATTTGATTTGACTTCAACACTGCCAAACTTCAAACTTAACTCTGGATGGTTCACAATAAAAGAAAGCTAGAAAGAGAGCAAATCTGGATAACTGTACATAGACATATGTAATACATGGTAGACATATTTGCTAAGGGACTTAATTCACCCAACTTCAGGACCAGTGAAAACAGCCATATCTTTAAGACCTTTTGGAATGCCATTAGGGTGAAAATTATGAATGGGGGGTCTCATTTCAGAGGGCAGATTCTTCAGGGGGGGGGGGAGGCAAATTCCTGTGTCTCTAAAGGTGGTGATTTGATTGAATGGACCTCATCTCATATTCGCCTGGCCGAAATCAAGAGAGATAGGCAGCCCCTCAAATAACTAGGCTCTGTCATATAGGACTTTATAAATGCTAACCCACACCATGAATTGCATCTGAAACCACACTGGCAAGTATCTCACAAAACAGAAATGTCACATGGGTATAGAAAGTAAGGATGATAACCTTGACAAAAATAGGCCATATTCATTGATAAAACAATGGATGAAATATACTTAAGTCCCCAACAGACAAAAATAAGTTGCAGAGGATCAGGCTGGCACTTCCCTATTGCACAAGAATACAAGAAGGGGAGGAGGCAGAGTACAATCAGACATGCACAATTCTGTTATAGCCATTCTCAATAAACAGGGTTTTAGTCTTCCTGTGGAGTTGATTTCCTGTCCAGTCTACCTTGTGGGGCTGACATCCACCAAGTGGTATGAAGACCCACTTGGCCAAGTTGCTACCTGCTCTTCATTCACAACAGAGGCTGTGCATGTAAGAGGATCCCCCAGATCGCACACTACTCTTGAAGGGAAGTGTAACTCCATCCAAAAATAAAAATAGAAGTTCCCCAGACTTAGGCAGTCCTAACAACCACAACTGATCCAGTTTTGTTAGGATTGAATCAGAATTGATATTTCCAGAGTTGGTCACCTTGGTCCTTCTGCAGACATCATTTTGGGAAATACAATGTCCAGCTTTTGGTAGCTACTAAAACCAAAAATGATTCATTCTGAGAATAAATTTCACAGGCATTTTATGGATCCACAAGTGTTCAAAGGACATTTGGGTGTTTTTCTGACAATCTGGCAGACAGTTCTGTTTTGTATCTGATTGATCTCTGAATGAAATTGCTTCTATGAGGTCTCTGCCCAGTTGCTGATCCCAATTTCAGGTCATTCAAGATGTGCACAGTAGCAAGAACATTGTAAAATCAATGTGTTATACAGCTTAATGTCTCGGATAATGCTGCAGCCAACATTTTAGATCAACTCATTGTTTAGGTCTGTAAAAAAAGAAAGAATCTAGAAAAGACTAGAAAGCAACAAGTGGTGCCTACAAGATCTGGGACAGAAAAAATCCAGACATACAGCATTAAAAAGATGCAAAAATATTAAACTTTTGTTGCTATTTAATGGTCATCCAGTTTTTGTAGTTTATAAAGGATCGCCCTGGGGTGGTTGCACTCCAAATTTGATCTTCCATTCAAGTCAACAAAAGATTCAATTTCAAATTAAAGCTATATTTTTGTTATTCGGCTAAATTGTTAGCTTCCATATATGCCTGAACTTCCAGCAGTCTTAGGCAGAATAGCCAGGGAGAAATATTGAGAGCTGTAATTCATCAACATTTGGAGATTATCTGAAGTTCACTGCCTAAAAGTCTTACCTGCCAATCAAAAATTATAACTTATACCATAGCAATAAAGTAATCTCCTTACTCATTATACTGTTCTAGCCTTGTGCTTTTTCTCCTTTTTTATTTTGGGAAATATTAGTGCATGCAACCTTATTTTCTCATTTCATAGGCCAAAATAATATATAGCAAATTAAATTTTAAAAAGACCTTTCACTTTCTCCTGAGCTTGACATGAATATTTCACTGACAGGTGTTTGTATAGTTTGGTGCTGAGTTTAGGAGCCTGCATTACTTTTCTTTGTAACAATGCTGTGTACCTAACAGAATATTAGAATTTGTGATTATAGTACCATTTCATATTTTACACTTATTTAGGAATAATTATTCATTGCATTCATGTCAGGATTTTCTGACAGAAAAAGATGGGATTCAAATTACTACATTCAAGATTGGAAATAGTAGAACTGCCAGAGGTTTTTTTTTAAGAATTATATTCATTAAATAAATTAACAGTCATGAAGCTTCATAAACAAATATACTGAAAAGTCAGTTATCAAAGAATTAATTAATCAATACATGAAAATATTAAGTATAATTATAACTGCCCAAAAAAACAAAAAGCAAAACAGGTCAAACTAGCAAACCAACATATGGGTTGAAAATTCAGTCTTATAAAGAACTTGAGAAGGAACTTCTGGAGCCATTGATGAAATTTGAGAAATAAAGCCAACATCTGTAGAAGAAAATGACAAGCAGAGCCAGGGGAAGGAGTCAAAGAGGGACATAGTCTAGAATCCCTATGTAGGCAACAAGAGGGAGAGGTCTGAATACACACACCCCTTGAATGCCATTGAACCTTATCTTGTCTCACCCAGGTGCAAACCATTGGACTGAGAAGATTCTTGTTTATAACCTTGAGCAATAAAATAGCTAATTGAATTCTTCAAGTATGGGTCTGGTTGTTCTCACATGACAATACCACCCACATGGGAAGAGGCATTCATAACTCTGATTTACAAAGAAAGAAATTGAATGTAGATTACAATTTTTTTATAACAATACTAGCTGCTCAGTTGAAGAAATGTGCTTCAGATATAATACTGACTGATAATACAGTCTCCATTCCAAAGAGAAACATCAAAGTCAACAGTAGGCTCACAATCAAGATAATAGAGCAGAAGGGAAAAGGAAGAAAGCTGCATTGATCTTTTTTGGTGTGGAAAAAAAAACCTTTGATAATTTGTAGTGGCAATTCCTGTTGGCTGTACTGAATGAGATAAATCCTGGAGAAGAGTTCCAAGTTTACACCAGAATCATATACAAATGTCAAATAGCAAAGATTACGGTCAATGAAGCAATCGCCACAGATTTTCAAATCAGCAAATGTCCAAGGCAAGGATGTCCACTCTTTCTCTTACTATTTATCATTGCTGTAGTATTGTTGGCAGAAAAGGCTTCAGGTGATAAATATCAATTCTCAAAATCCATGGAGGTAGAATATTATCTCAAATATTAGACAGGTGATATATTGTAATATTAACTACCACAATATCACAAAAATCAAATAATTTTATTCATGTTGAATATGGAATTATATTGAATAATATTGAAGGTGGATTTCATTATTTCATTAATGAAAAACAATTCATAGTTTTGGAGAATTCTCTGGGTACAAAATTAACATCCCAAACCCAAAAATAATTACAAGATATGCAGTGTAAGAAGTTACTTTCTGCAGGAAAAATCTAACTGTCAGATAGCCAGTCAGAGAGATAGCTTGGTCTTCATTTGACAGGTAATAATCAGAAAATAAAATAATTCTGTTAAATTATGGTAAGAGATCAAGAGAGGTCTCAAAAGGTGAAGGAACATGGTTAGGAACAATTGCAATAATTAAATGAATGTATGCCCCAAACAGATTATTTGTTCCAAATGGTGTCAATCTATAAAGAATTCAGATGAACATTTCTTTAAAATCACCTTGTGAGCTCTTGAACCCAGATTTTCTCTGAGTTCAATATTGCTATTATGTAATGTGGCTGTGGTTTATTAATTGGCTGGGTTTCCATAGTTCTTTGAGCTAAATTATGCCTTATGCCATGATTATATATTGAATGGATTAAAATTGATAAGATTTATTCATCATATTAAATCAGAACACAGGAGCTGGGTTCTCACAAACAAGACATTAAGCCACAAACAAGCTTAGTGTCTGGTATGAACTCAGCTTCAGTGTATGAAGGATTGCAATTTGTTAGCTATGGGTTATTAGTGTATTGTATAAACCCAACCATTGTGCTTTCTAATCATCAATGGTTAAATAAATTGCACAATGTATGAAGCCACTCAAAGGACTGCTGCTGTGGGGTTGTGGTGGAAAAAGTTCTTAGAACCAAATGCATGAAGATCTGTGGAAATGGATTTCCTTTTGATGGCATTTCTTCCCATACAAAAATCCTCTGGCTGATACACAAAACTATTTTTTCCCTTAGCTGCAGTGACAATTTTCAAACAAGCTATATAAGTCTGCTTGTTCTAGTGACTAGTCAGTTTGAATTTCCTTGCAGCACTTTGTTCTTTTCCTTTAAGAGGTGGGGAGGGGAAATTCCTCCCCACCCTTGCAGTGGCAGCCATCTGCTCCAGCCAGGTCACAGTGGGCTATCAGCAAAGTGGTAAGCAAATAATAGTAATAGAAAAGGACTCTGCTCAGCTTCCCTTCCCCCACCCTGCACACTGTCTTTCAGAAACTGATCTATTGCTGCTATTAGTGGAATTAGATGCGATGACACATTGACATCAAACCTTCTCCTGCTCCTGAGTTAATGGAATGGAACCAAAAACCCAGTGAAGCAGGCAAGCAGCGTCCTCTTGCTCCTTCTATTTATACTTAGTAAATACAGTGCTACCACAATTATCAACCGTTTCAATGAAAATAATACCAAAAGAACTCATTGTGTTTCTGTAGGAGAAAGATTGAACTGCAAGTTTTCTCCCACTCTTAAATGGACTGATTCTTCAAGGCCATTAAGAATTTTTCTGGTCTCTGATGCTAGATGAAATAAGGGGTACCCTTTAGAGGGGTATTGAAATGTTTGTTTGCTTTTTCCTTATGCACAGATGTGTCCTCCGAGCATCTGTGTCACATTAGACCTTCTGACTGAATTCATACAGGATGCTATACCACAGGGTGTTAAGTAAACCAAAATTGGTTGGATTCACACATCATGCTAAGCCATTAAGTTTAATTTACAAACCAAAATGGCTGGATTCTTGCAACACACTAAGCCGACAAGAAACGGACCACATTGTGGCTTATCACAGTATGTGGAACCAGCAACAAGATCATTGTCGCTAAAAATAAGAATACCAGCAGATGTATCAGATATGAATGCAACCATTGCATATAGTCTGGTGTGTGTGTGATCAAACACTCTGAATATTAACACTTTGGGAGTAGGCAGAAGCACCTCACTGACCTGGTTTGGGCTTAGAAATTAAGATGGGTTAAAATTTGGATGGGATGCTTCCAGATATTAAGGGTTGTAGACTGGGCTGACTAGTTCAAAGAATATTCTGGAAGAAAACACCAGCAAATGATTAATTCTGCCAAGAAAACAACAAGATTCAATGGATGAAATCACCACCAGCTGAACTCATCTTGAAGGAGACTGTACTTTATGTCAAAAAAAGGCTAGTAGAGAATTTCTCCCTCTCTTCATATAGGGAGGAAGCCGAATAGCTAGGGGGAAATGACCCACAAAGAAATGGGTTCAGCATCTCAACACTTCCTTTTCTCCATTTAAATACACCAACACTTACTTTTAAAATCAGAAACCATTTCCACCAAGAGCTCATGTATGGATCTGTTTTTAGTCTGCACTTTGAAGATGTTTTGCTTCTCCAAGAAGCTTCTTCAGCTCTGAAAATTGAGAAGTTGGAGCTGTGCTTTCTGCAGGATGTTTTCTGCCCTGTGTCCCTTCACTGTTGAAGACAGGCGCAGGCTGTTGGGGATGAGTTTGTGCTGTCTTCATCTCAAACTGAAGCACAAATGGTTCCTGTAGTCTGCAATTTTTTCTGGAAATCCATTCATACTCCCACACCACTCGAAGGGTGTTTCATTCCAAAAGGCATACACTCAGTGTCTATGGAGATTCTCTGTCATCCAGGTCACGGTTTACAACCATGAGAGAATATGCAGAACTGTATGATGTTAGCAATATATACACTTAATAAATATAATAAATAAATGATATAATAAATATAATAAATAAATGATCATGAAAATGGGAAAGGAAGATTCGCCCGTCCCTTCCCAGTTGGGACCATTCAAAATCGCCTCTTTTTCGAGCGCTTTCAGGAACTCAGGTTTCAAAGGACCAATTGCTCTAAAGAATTTACTAATTTGCCCTAATGCCGTTTGCTAAGCCACACCACATTTAAATATTGTCCCAGGTTCAAGGTTGAATTGAAAAATAGCAGAATAGACAAAACTCTTATTTTGAGCTACTGCATTGCCTATTGATGAGTTTGCTCTTTTCTCCTGGAATCACCATATTGCAACCTGGAGATCAGCAGTATTTCATCTCTCTGCTTTCTCAGCAAAGATGTAAGCAGCCGCTAGGATTTGTCCAATCTCCATGCAGTCCCTGCGTGATATCGGTTATGAGAAAAGCCAGGCAAGGCCAGAATTCTTTCCAACTGCATCAGCAAAATGTAAACTTCACTACCTGTTCCATATTTCAAGAAACCATTCTGCATTCAGGATTCAAATGTAATTTCCCTTTCCAAGCTAATAAAGAAAATTGTTCCTCCCCCTTGCTCCCCCCATCACTTCTTCTGCAGGAGAAGCGTACAGTAGATAAGATGCACTGCAAGTGCACTGAAAAACTTCAGTTTAATCTACTGCATTTATTATGGTGTAGTATCCAGGCTAAACAGCTCTTAAGACAGGGGTGTCAAACTCGAGGCCCGGAGGCCAGATCCGGCCTGCGGGGTGCTTAAATCTGGCCCTCAGGGCCTCCCTGGAAACAGCAAAGGATCAGCCCGCAGTGCCTCTGCCACGGAAAAGAGAGCTTGGGAGGGCTGCACATGGCCCTTCCAAGCCAGAGGTGGTATTCAGCAGGTTCTGACCAGTTCTGGAGAACCGGTAGCGGAAATTTTGAGTAGTTCAGAGAACCAGCAAATACCATCTCCGACTGGAGATTTTACAGTATCCTTCCCCTGCCATGCCCACTAAGCCACGCCCACAGAACCAGTAGGAAAAAAAATTGAATCCCACCACTGTCCCAAGCTCCGTTTTCATTGGGTTACAGGAGGCCATCACAGCTGAAAATGGAGCTGGAGAGGGGCACAGACAGCCCACCTGAGTTCTGTTTTCACTGGCAGAGGGTTGCAGGAGGCTGTTGCAACCAAAAACGGAGCTTGGGAGCCCATTTTCACTGGCAGAGTGCTTGGTCCACCACAGGCACCCCTGAGATGAGTGATGTTGAGATAACCACGCCCACTCTGGCCACATCCATCCTGCCCTCCCCCCCCCACTCCAAGGTCAAGCACAACCTTGATGCAGCCCTAAATGAAATTGAGTTTGAAGAGGTCCCATTGCCATTATTAAATACCTTTATTAAATTTAAAACATTATAAACTGTGGTACAATTCATATTTTGATACTTGTATATGAACATCATACAATAGATTTCTCATCTTAGAAGTTTTGAATTGACAGTTTAAGCCCCATGTACTTATTTATGTTTGTTTCATTACAGTCATAAGGTCAATTATCCTCTTAGCTTGGAAGAGAATTTCTCAGTTATTCTGCCAAATTTTGATCACAGTAATTGTTCTCTGTACAATAATAAACAAGAATGCACTGTATCTTCTGCCCAAAGGATAGGGTTTATAGTTCAGCAAAAGAATACATGAGCCATATCTTCAAAGCCCACCAATTCCATCCAGGTTTAAAATTAGAGGGAGGGGCAAGATGCTTTCGGTAAGAATTCCTCTTCACCTACACCTTGTTTCTATTTCACCTTCACAGCCTTCTCAAAATACAACTTAAGTTTTACTTGGGAATTCATTTTCAAATCATCAATCATTGTTGGCATTCTCTGGAATGTTTTCACTTTTCTGAATTTTTCTTAAACTGTGGGTGTGATCTAACCAAAGCAGAATCAAACGGTAGGATTCTCATGATTTGCAGGCTAAACATGTGTTTGACTTTGTGCTTTTACATCACATTACAAACTCATATTCTACTTGTGAGAAATTAAAATTTTAAGATCCTCAATAGTATTATCAAGGTAGTATTAGATTGTGGGGAATTCACAAAATTGTTGTTGTTAGTTGCGAAGTCGTGTCCAACCCATCGTGACCCCATGGACAACATTCCTCCAGTCCTTCCTGTCCTCTACCATCTCCTGGAGTCCATTTAAGCTCACTCCTACTGTTTTAGTGACTCTATACAGCCACCTCACTCTCTGTCGTCCCCTTCTTCTATTGCCCTCAATCGTTCCCAGCATTAGGCTCTTCTCCAGTGAGTCCTTCCTTCTCATTAGATCGCCAAAGTATTTGAGTTTCATCTTCAGGATCTGCCCTTCTAAAGAGCAGTCAGGGTTGATCTCCTCTAGGACTGACCGGTTTGATCGGCTTGCAGTTTAAGGGACTCGCAGGAGTCTTCTCCAATACCATAGTTCAAAGGCCTCAATTCTTTGGCATTCAGCCTTTCTTATGGTCCAACATTCACAGCCATACATTGCAACTGGGAAAACCATAGCCTTAACTATAGGCACTTTTGTTGGCAGGGTCAGTGGTGGGATTCAATTTTTTTTACTATGGTTCTGTGGGCGTGGCTTGGTGGGCATGGTAGGGGAAGGATACTGTAAAATCTCCAGTCAGAGGTGGTATTTGCTGGTTCTCCGAACTACTCAAAATTTCTGCTACTGGTTCTCCAGCACTGATCAGAACCTGCTGAATACCACCTCTGGGCAGGGTGATATCCTGCCAACAAAATATCCTCATATTAAGCCCTTGCATTTGCAAAATAAGCAAGGGCTTAATATGAGGATATTTTCCCATTTCCAGTGGGAACTCTTGAGTTGTAACCCACAGAATTAATTAGAAACAACAATTTTGAGAGCTACAAAAGGATTTGTCAACTCCAAGGTTTCTGCTTCTCTTCTCTACTTGATGTCCACCTAATCTGTTGCCATCCCAAATCTTTTGCAGAATATCGGGTTAAGAAGACTAGTTTAAACTCTGAATTCTGCTTAGGATAATCAGGTAGCAGATGGCAGAAACGATCTCTGCTTGAGATCCTGAAGAATTGTTACTAACAGTAGTCGAAACAAAGTTTGGATATCCAGATAGGATCAAAGTTCCATTCTAATTGAATTATCAGTAAACCATCCATACATCACATTGTCTAATTCTCAGCTGTTAATTCTGCTTGCTCTTTAGCTGTCCTACAATCATTGTTTATGCCCCCAAACCATTGGCACAAATCTATAAACTACTATAAAGCTTGAAACTTTCTATTATGTACTGTTTCTATAAACAGCTACCCTGTTATTACTTCCTAGTTCTACTAATGTGGGTGATATGTCACTGTGATTATTGTTCATTTAATTCCTGTTGTTATAGTTACTGGAACATTAACTCATCCTCTTGCATACAAATTTGAATCCTAAAATCATTGCTAATTTTTTAAAGAAAAGTGTAGGTCAAAAGCAGCCTGTTCTGCTACCTAAACAGATGGCTCAACAAGATGGGGGTAATATATTCAAAACCCAACATTGCAATGGATGTTATTATGTGGTATGATATGATATAGATACTAGTTTAAATGAACTAGGAGCACAGGAAGATACGTGTATATTTAAATATATTTTAGCGCAATGGATACGAGATGATGGATGTATCCTGGAAAATCTTTCCATCTTGCTTTGGTCCAGACCAGAATTTTTTAGAATCAAGATCTGAAATCTAAAAAAAATGGGCTGGAAGGACTGGGGAGAAAAGTATTCTTTGAAAATGGTGAAGTGATTCAAAATGAGTTGGAAAATTAAATAAAAGATAAAATAAGTGGACTGAAAATGGGCATTTTATGTATTCTTGGATGACCCGAAAGACCAGGTTAGGAATAGAAAAAGATGGATAAACATCTATGTGGTTGTTAAAACTCAATAATGATTTGATGAGAATGCTATTGTTTAAAAAAAAAGGAGTCACTATCCACTAAGGGTCTCTATAGCAAGGGAAGTAGGCGTAAATGACAAAAGGAGGCAGAGCAGAGCAGGAAACAGACCTCCACAAATTTGACTGGAATTCTACTTTACTGATGTCAAACTCAAGGACCGCATCCCACATCTGGCCCATGGGGTACTTAGGTCCAGCCCGCAAGGCTGGCCTTCAAACAGCAAAGGACCGGCCCGTGGTGCCTCTGTCAATGAAAATTAAGCCCAAAGGGGAGGGTGTGTGCAGGGCTCCCGCAGCCCATTTTTGCTGCCAGAGGGCTGCAGGAAACCACCATGGCCAAAAATGGGGCATGGGGGGGGGGCTCGCATGGCCTCCCAGGCTCTGTTTTTTGCTGGCAAAGGGCTATCAAAACAAACTAAAAACAAAACAAATGGAGAAATGTTTCCCCTTTTGCATTTGAGCATTCAAGAAGAGACAGGAAAGGAGAAAGGGAAAAAGGAAAGAAAAGGAAAAAGATGGAAAGATGGAAAGAGAGCAAAGAAGGAAAAATAAGGAATGAGGGAAAGGAAGAAGAAAGGAGAATGAAGAGGGAAGAAAAAAGAAGAAAACAAAGGAAGGAAGGAAGGAAGGAAGGAAGGAAGGAAGGAAGGAAGGAAGGAAGGAAGGAAGGAAGGAAGGAAGGAAGGAAGGAAGGAAGGAGATTATGAGAGTGAGGGTGGATCTCAGGGAAGTCCTGCCTTAGCACTTGGCCACCACAGTTGCCTCTGACATGAGTCCTGTGTCACGCCCACCATGGCCACACCCATCCCTGGTCATGGTCATCATGGCCATGCCTACTCCCCAGCCCTCCAAGATCAAACACAACCCTGATGAGCCTCTCAATGAAATCGAATTTGACATTCTTGATGTAGGCTATCACAAACAGAATCCTGAAAGCCTAAATAAGTTTTCCTTTCCCTCTCTCTTACACTCTATTCAATTAGGGTGTTCTATTCCAAAGTCCATTCTGCATTTTGTTCCAAAGTCATATCTGTGTCATATCATGACACAAAAAGGCCATGACTTCCATAGTTAAGTCAGACATAAGGATGCAAATACTAGAGATGGGAATTACATCATGATGTCACTACATGGATATGGTCATTTTGATGTAATCTTGGTTTATCTAATCTAACCTTGGTTTGTTGCAGATCGATAGGCTGGTGTGCATACTTGGAATGTTGAGAACATTGCCAAATGTTTGCAAAGGCTCTGCCAAGGATCCCCAACGACAATATATTTTTGACAGTCTGCCACCAACAGCTGAACTTCCTGCCACATTCCCTGTTCTATACCTTGACCTCCAAAATTAAATATAAGGGCGTGGTTTAGTTTACCAACTAAAGACATATTAAGTCTCCAAACACAATAAACACCCATTTCATGAAAGACAGACTGGATCACTAACCAAATTGATGAGTATTCATTATTCTCAGGATCATACACTCATAGGGCTGGAAGGGACCTTGGAGGTCTTCTAGGCCACCCCTACTCAATGCAGAAGCCTTATACCATTCCAGTCAAATGGTTGTCCAGTCTGTTTTTTTAAATCTTCAGTGATGGAGCACCCTCAACTCCAGGAGGCAAGCTATTTTGGTGATTAATTGCTCTCATTGTCAGAATGATTGATTTATCCACAGATATTCTTTCATATTAACTTATGTGTCCCAAAATGTTTTCACTCTCCTCAATCATCCCTTTGCTATTTTGTCATAACACCTTTGTCTGACATACCCTTTTTATTCATTTTCTTATTTTCCTTTTCCTCCTTCCATTTCCCTCTCCCCACCTCTCTCTCTGTCTCTGTGTCAGTTTCTGTCCCTCTGTTTCTCTGTTTCTCTGTGTCTCTATCTCTGTCTCTGTCTCTGTCTTTCTCTGTCTTTCTCTGTCTTTCTTTCCCTGTCTTTCTCTGTCTTTCTCTGTCTTTCTCTCTCTCTCTCTCTCTCTCTCTCTCTCTCTCTCTCTCTCTCATACACACACACACACACACACACACACACACACACCTACTATTTACCTTTCCTTCCTGACATTGACCCTCAGCCCTCTTCAACCTTGCTTTGGCCTCCTCATCTTAGACAACTCTTCCTGACTTGTCCTGATCTTTTTCCATTCTTCTCGTCAAAAGTATTGCCTATCCTTTCTGTCATCCTCAGCCAACCTGGTCATTGTTGCACTGGCTGAAAATGATGCTAAGATAATGCAAGAAGATGATGCAAGATAACATGTCTAGTATGCATCATTTGGGTAAAAGGTTGTTGGGTGTCCTAACTGGATGTAGTAGCCTGGCTGTGACCTGATTCACAGTAGTATGTATTGCAGCATCTTATGAACCCAACTATTATGGTTTGCAAGCCATAGTTTAAGACTTAGCAAAATGAACTTATACTACAAACCATGATTAAATAAACAATGACATGATGTGCTGTATAAATTGAGGCATCAGAAGAATCAAGATGTGTCCAAAACTACTCTAAGCCCTACCAAAGGGACAGGACTTTGAATATGAGGTTGAGACTATCATGTTGCCTTTGCAGAGACTCCTGACGTATTCAGTCACTGACTACTTTTTATGACATTTCTTCCACAAGTATCTGAGCTGTATGTGGGCTAAAGTATTGCTGAATAAACACAGGAACAAGGCTATTTTAGGTCTGTTTGTTTGTTTTCAAAAATAGTTAGAAAAGCTAGAGTGCCTTTAATCAAATTCCCTTCTCTGATTCATCAGTATAAACAAATTGCCTCTTATATCTGCTAGGTTATCCTGACCTGTCTGTCCTTTAGGATATGTAGTTACAAATTAGTTAGTGTTATTTCCTTCTTCATACCATTTACAAAGGCATCTTGCAACCTTGGCAAAGCATAAATAGTAGCCATATTCAATTACCTTCTCAGAAAGATCAAAGAAACCCAAAAAGACGTATTTCCAAAGAATTATTCTCTCTGCTCTTCCAGTTACTAGTTCCAGGAAACATGACACACCTCTCTCTTTGTTATTTATTATTATACAACTCAATTTTCTGGAGAGAATAATTTCAAATGATATTGGCACACATTATATTAGGCCACAATTTGGTTATCTGGTTCAGTATGTCTCATGAAAATTGTGTTATGACAAATGTCACAATGCTTGTTAAAAGCAAAAGTAGATTGAATTTGTAAGAATACAAGACAGAGTTCTCATGTAGAACTTTTCTATATTCACTTCTGGCATATGTGCCAACAAATAAAATATAGGACATCAAAACAGCTTTTCACATTCCACATTCCACCCTATCTCTATTCTTTATACTGCCAAACAATATTATTCATGCAAATGAAAACATAGCATAAATAAATCTGAAGACTGCAATAAATTCAAAACTGCAAAAATACCATTAAGTTTAAATGTCTTCCCAGTTGCCAATGAGATGTTTTAATTACACATCATAACAAACACATGAGGTTTGCTTAATTGTGGTTGGGGGGGATGACAGTTTCTGAGATACAAACAGGTAAAACTAATGTGTTTAACAATTCCATTTAAAGACTGGGTGTATTCACACACTACTGACTGTATTATTATTTTAACCATGACTTGTTAAAGAGCCTGTCTTGCGGACAAAGTAATGCTTCTTTGGTCAATTTCTTATTTGTTTTAGGTACATCCATGGATGGTTAAAGACTTGGTGGGACACAAAACTAAGCCAAGAATGCTGAAAGCTCTGCATCTTGGTTCATCCTGGTTAAAACTCCAAAACAGGTGATTCACCAACAGATGAACAGTTGGTCTATCTAGAAAAGTAGGCAGTGCTTAGTGGCAGTTAGCATGAGTTTCTCAAAAATAAGTTGTGCCAGACTTCCGGTGGCAGGACAGGGACGTGTAGAGGTGTAGAAGCCCGGCTGCAGTTTCAGTGTACCTCTTCTTGTGCTTGGTGCAATCCCTAGAGGATACCCGAATCCCGGAGAGATTCGTGTCGGTGTGGGGGAATCTCGGGTTGCAGTGTGGGGGAAGGCAACCCCCTGGCAGCGAAGAGAAGACCTCCAGAGCCCAGCGCGAAAGAGCCAGCCACCTGCCAATGGCGGCTCCAAAGTCCGGACTGCCTCCGATGTGAAAAAGCGAGTAAGTGACAGTTTGTAAGATTGGTGGAGAAAGAGGTGGCAGAAAGACTTTAATGGTGAAGACTGAGATCGGCGAGTGATTTTTTTTTCTTTTTTGTATTATATCTGTCGGAAGCCCGAGAGAAAAGCGGCTAAAAAAGCGAAAGTTTGACTAGCGTGGGTGGAAAGACTCGGCAGACGGAAGTGAAAGTGTGGATTATAGCGTTTGAAAGGAGAAGAGTGTGAACTGAAGAAGAAATTGTTGGAAAGACTAGGAGACTGGTGGAGAATTTGAGTTCTTGAGTGGATTGTTATATTGATAAATTTTCTAGGTTTAAAACCTGAAGAAGAGCGAGGCTGCTGAAGAAAGGGAAACCATACACCATACGAGATACATTGAATCTTCGAAGTTATTGCAACAAAACAACAGACACTATTTGCTCAATAGACCTTTAACTGATTTGGAGGAGAACTTTATTTGATTCTAAACTGACTGAGGTGAAAGCAGTAAGTGAAGGAGATTAAGATATTGAACTTAGAAGCATTGACAAAAAAAAAAAGGTAATTTGGAAGTTTTGGAAGAGACTGATTGCTGGCAGCTATTATTCAGCACTTTTCACCTCCCTCCTTCCGGTGTGTCTGAAGAAAACTACAAAATCCCAAAAACGGTGGATTTAAACCTGACTCTAAAATTCCATTTTCTTACCACTCTACCTTATTTCTTTGCTTATTTCTTTCCCTTGGTATTACTCTGTTAAACTTTTTATCCTGTCTATATTTACTGACTCTTTGATGTTAAGGCGAATTCCTGTTCTCTTTTCATTTTCTCTTTACAATAGCTATAAATTTATTTATTTAGAAAAGGTATAATGATTGCTAGACTGAATTGCTAACTGATTTAATTGTTGTGAATAATTAGTAACAATAAGGATTGTCATACTCTGACCAGTTTGATAGGGAAAATAGTAACAAGGTTAAGAATTTTATAATTAATAAGTAGAAGATTAAATGTTAAACAGTAATTATTAAATGTTAAAGTAGTACAATTTAGTGTGTGAATATAATCAACTTATTGGGGGAAGAGTAATACTATTTTGGATCAAAAATATTGGTGACTTAGAATACTTAGTATATTTAATACCAAGACAGGGTTAGATAAGATTAGATAATATATATATATATATATATATATATATATATATATATATATATATATATATATATATATATATATATATATATATATATATATATATTTACAAAACCTATAATCTTATAAAATTGAAATCTGGTTGGACTTGATATATTACTTGTTATATATATTTGTTATATATATTTATTATAGAGAATATTATATAGTGTTGGATAGTGTTCTATAGATTGTTCAAAATTACATACCTGATTGAGGACATAAGACCAAAAATAATATATATTTATATATTTTAGTTTCTAGTTAAGAGCACAGAATTCAACTACTTAGTAGATAAGTAGACCAAGTAATTAGATATTGAAATTTTATCATAAGGGTTATAATACTGAATGGTAATTTGGGACAACATAACCAATATAATTCAACAGCAAAAACAAATACTAAAAGAAATGACTTCTACAACAACCACGGCCCTGAAAACGGGAAGGAAGACTACCCTGACTTTAACAACCACTTTGGCAACAGCTTCCCCTACAATTCAAAAAACCATAGAAGAATCACTAACAGGAGAAAAACAAACCAATGTCTCGAATGCTAATATACAATCAACTTTGTTAACTTTGCAAGAATCAATGTCAAAACTTCAAGAAATAATGATTAAAAATCATAATGAAACAAGAGCTGATATTAGTGAATTAAAAGAAGAGATGGGAAAGTTAAAAGCCGAGATGAAAGTAGACATTCTTAAGGTAGAGGACAAGATTGGAACACTACAACAGGCTATGGAAAAAAATGAAATAATGATAAAAGAAATAGAGACAAGGACGGAACGAATGGAAAAGAATTTGGAAAGGGTAGACGAAGAATTAAAAAGTGTAAGCAAAGAAATGGAAGATTCATTGGTCTACCTAGAAATGGATAAGGCGGCTGCATACCTGAGATTCCAGAATGTGGAGGAATCTAAGGAAGAAGAACTGGAGCAGCTAATGGCAGAAATATTGGCTGAACTATTAGGAAAAGATAGACGACATACTCAAGGAATTTGATGAAGTCTATAGGGTCAGTACCAACTATGCGAGATGTCATAAATGCCCGAGAGAGGTACACATTCATTTTGCGAGAAGGAGTGTGCGAGACATAATACTTAGACTGTCTAGAGATGGAACAATAATGTATAAAGGCAAAGAGATTTTGATCCTTAAGCAAATTCCAAGAAAAGTAAGGGAAATAAGACGAGATTACAAATTTCTAGCCAGTTATCTAAATCAGAAAGGAATTCTATTCAAATGGTTAATCCCGGAGGGGATGTTAGTAACTTGGAAAGAAAGAAAAATCAAAATAGATTCTATGGAATGGGCACAAGACTTTTATGAACTTGTAGTAGGCACGGAAGATCAAAATAGGCACGGAAGATCAAAATAGTAAGGAGGAATTAAAAAGAAATTCGCAGGAAGACCGAAATCACCATAGAAATAAAAAAGAAGGACCCCCCCAAATCCAAGGGAACGACTATCCACCTCAGGAGAGAGAAGAATCTATTCCACAACAACCACAAGGAGAGAGCGGAATTATCACAAGACAAAAAGCGAAACAGATCTAACTAAATGTATGAAGAAAAGAAACTTCTATCCATCAATATAAATGGTTTTAATTCGACAGCTAAAAGGAAAAGGATAATAGCTAAATTAATTAAACAAAACACCGACATAATATGTTTACAAGAAACTCACATAAGGAAAATAGATGAAAGATATTTAGACTGCCCTAAACTAGGGAAGTTATTTACGGCACCAGCAGATAAAAAAATAAAAGAAAGGAATTGCAATATACGTGAAAGATGACTTAAAAGCAGATCTAATTTGGTCAGACCCGGAAGGAAGAACTCTGGTTTTACAGATCTCGATTAATACTATTTCATATCTATTGGTAGTAATTTATGCCCCAAATGAAGACCAGAAATAATTTTTTAAATATTTACACCAAAAAATAATAGGATTTGAAAAAAGGAACATCTGTATTATAGGTGATTTTAACTCTATTGCTGATTACCAAAAGGACCACAGTAATGCGAGGAAGAACAAAAAAGGAAAAAGAGAGTTTCCCAAGACATGTAAGGAAATGATGAAAGAATTAAATTTGGTGGATTTATGGAGAAGATTAAACCCAGAAGAAAAACAATTTACATTTTACTCTAACCCGCATCAAATATGGACAAGAATAGATATGGCGTGGATGAATGGGGAAATTGCAAATGAAATCAAAGGAATCGAAATTTTACCAAATGAATGGGCTGATCACAACCCAATTCAAATAATTTGGAAAGGTAGGAAAAAACCAAAGAAAAGATGGACATTAAACATCCAATTAATAAGAGAAAAAGTGTATATTAATAAGCTTAAAGAGGAATTAAATTATTTTCTAAAGGAAAATGATAATGATGTAACCTCGAAACAAAATATCTGGGATACATTGAAGGCAGTTATAAGAGGTATAACAATCTCTTATAATGCCATGAGAAATAAAAGAAAATATGCTCAACAAAATAAATTACAACAACAAATTAAGGAATTAGAAACTCAATTACAAAAGACCCCTAAAGATCAAAGAGTACAAAATCAGATAATAACAGCCAAACATAATTTGAACTTAATGGAACAAGAAAAAATGGAAATAAATTTGAAAATGACTAAACAAATTTATTTTGAATATGCAAATAAACCAGGAAGATGGCTATCTTATAAACTTAAAAAAAGGAAAGAAAAGAGATTTATATAACCAATTAATAGATGAGAAGGGTGACATACAACAAGAGATAGAAAAGAAAAAAGACATTATACACAAATATTTTGAAAAGTTATATAAAAAAGAAGTCAATGAGGATAAAATAAGAAATTACTTAGAGGAAACGAAAGACAAAGTAATTGGAGATGAACTGATAGAATTATTAAACAAAGATATTACATGATCCGAACTGAAATCAGCAATAGAGAATCAAGGGAATAATAAAACCCCAGGACCAGATGGGATCCCGGCAGAATTATATAAGGCAATTGCGGAACAAATTGGACCACTGATGATGGAAGTGTTTAATGAGGTATTACTGGTAACTAAGATGCCTGACTCGTGGAGGGGAGCATTGATTTCGCTGATCCCGAAGGAGGAATCTGACCATAGATACATTAACAACTGCAGACCAATTTCATTCCTAAGCACCGATTATAAAATATTCTCCTCTATTATAGCTAACAGACTAAAACAAGTTTTAAATCCATACATACATGAAGACCAAAATGGATTTCTCCCGACTACACAGATAAAGAATAATTTAAGAACAGTAATAGATGTTTTAGAATTTTATGAAGCCCATCCTGAGAAACAATCTGCACTTATGTTTTTAGATGCAGAAAAGGCATTCGACAACTTAAATTGGCATTTCTTAATTCAAAAAATTTATAATATATAATTTAGGCACCAAATTTGAAAATATCATAACAACAATTTATGATACACAGCAGGCCAATATCATAATAAATGGGGAACACACTGGTCCAATAAAAATAGAAAAAGGAGTCAGACAGGGTTGCCCTCTTTCACCTCTTCTCTTTATATTCGCTTTAGAAACACTCTTAACATGAATTAGGCAAAATCCTGAAATTAAAGGACTGAAGATTAAAACAGAAGAATACAAATTGCAAGTGTTTGCCGATGATATGGTTTTCTTTTTGGAGGAACCAATAGAAAAAGGATATAAATTGATAAAAGAACTAGAACAATTCGGTGCAGTAGCAGGACTTAAAATCAATAGAAAAAAAACAAAATTAATGACTAAAAATTTAACAGAAGACCAGAAAAAGGAATTAGAGGTAAGTATGGGAATACGGGTAACAAAGAAAGTTAAATATTTAGGAATATGGCTAACACCACATTGTAAGACACTCAAAGAGAATAACTATGACAAATTGTTGAAACAAGTAAAGAAAGATTTAGAATCATGGAGTAGGTTGCAACTTTCACTATTGGGCAGGATTGCTTCTATCAAAATGAATATTTTTCCAAAATTCTTATACTTATTTCAGACGATTCCAATTAAATTGCATAATTTTTTTTTTGAAGAACTTAATAAAATAATAATCAAATTCATTTGGCAAGGAAAGAAATCTAGAATTAATGTAAAGGCATTACAGGATTTGAAGAGTAGGGGGGGATTGGCACTTCCAAATTGGGAACTATATTATACGGCAGCTGCTTTAGTATGGTTAAAAGATTGGGTGAACTTACTTAACAAAAGAACGCTATTATTAGAAGGCCACGACTTGCAGAGAGGTTGGCACGCCTTCTTATGGGAAGTGGGGAAACCCAATCAGTCATATTTCCATAGACACTTAATTAGAGATTCACTATTAACCAATTGGAAAAAAGTACGGAAAAAACACTATTTAAAAGTACCGATTTGGTTATTGACAATGGAGGCAATGATTCACCCAAACAATCTGGACATTACTAAAATGATCAAATATAAAGATTTATTAGATGCACAAGGAAAATTGAAAACACGAAAAGAACTACAAGAGTGGGCATTTAAAATAGATCAGTGGGTATATCTCCAAATTCACAGTAGATATAAACAAGATAAAAAAGATTTTGGAATTAATAACAAACTCCAGTACTTAGATAAAATTTTACTAGGATCAAACAAAAAAAATATAACTCAATTTTACAACTACCCACTGGAAGTAGAGTTAGAAGAAGAGACAGTCAAAGGGAATATGATAGCTTGGAGTAGGAATGTTGGACGGAGTATCACATTAACAGAATGGGAAAAGATTTGGAACAGAAACAACAAGATCACAAAATCGGCAGCTTATAAAGAAAACGCTTACAAAATGTTTTACAGATGGCACCTTCCTCCTTTGAGGTTAGCGAAGATGCACCCCAACACGAGTCCAAAATGTTGGAAATGTAAAAGTATAGATGGAACCTTTTTTCATATGTGGTGGTCGTGTAAGGAAACCCAGAAATACTGGCAAAGAGTTAGAAAGTGGCTAGAAGAGATAACAAAAGAACAGATTGAATATAAACCAGAGTCCTTCCTGTTAGGGATTTTTGATAAACAGCTACCTAAAAAAGTGAAGTATATAACAATACATATCTTAACAGCGGCCAGGCTAACGTTTGCTCAGTGTTGGAAACTACCTCACATACCTACAGAACAGATGATCATCCAGAAAATCTCAGACTGTGCAGAAATGGACAAACTAGCCCTAAAAAATAAAGATTCTTCAATATATTATAAAAATTGGAATTGCTGGTATAAATGGTTAGACCAAAGATAGACTTTATATTATAAAGCAAAAAAGAATGGGAAAAACTTATATGAGTGTAATCTAAATATAGATATGGATAAGATGTGCGTATATGATATAAATTAAGAAGAGAAAAGATCTTACAAACTGTCAAAAATGAGAATGTTTTTAAGTGTTCACTTTTTCTTCTTTCTTTTTCTTTCTTTCGCTTTTCTTTTCGCGTTTCTTTCTTTTTTCCTTGCTCTTTTCTGCTTTTTCTATTTGTGTATGTGTTGTTGATTTGTTTTTAATTGTAAATTTAATAAAATTTGTTTTTAAAAAAAAGTTGTGCCAAAGTAACCTGAACCTTTTTGATAGAGTGATTTATTTAGTTAATAGAGGAAAATGATGGGTGTATCTAGAAGACCTTGGGAAGTCAATGGAAACATATGACTAACTTAACCAAAAGCTTTTAAGATTTTTCAAGTCAAAATCACATCTCCAGAATCTCAGTCTTGTCAGGGAAGACAGCATTATCTGGATGGAACGAAGAAAGGCCATCCAATAAAGCTGACCTTGATTTGGGATATTTTTGGTCTCTGTCTCTAGGAATTATTGGCTAGATATTGGAGGGCTGATCATATTTTAGGTTCCCCTTTTCACACAGCTGATAAGTCCAGTCATTTAGTTCCTTAGGCATTCTTCAAGGAATGAAATCTTAAGGAATGTCCTCTTTGTTGATATAATTGAAAGAGGACATCAAAAGTCTCTTGCTGAAATATGCTTCATAACAGAAGAAATACCAAGGGAGAATCAAGGGAGAATCTTCAATATTTCAGTGGGCACTTGTCATCTATCAAATGGTATTTAGAAATCATGGAAGTTGAAAAGTGCTTCATTTCTTAAGCTAATGTTGAAAAATGAACATTTAAAATGGAATTGGTTTTTAAAATTCCATTTGCTTTTATTGAGGCAAACTATTTTTTAAAAAAATCTCTGGCTCTCAATTACACATGTGGTTTTATATTCGTATGACCTTGTTTTTTGAGGAAGTTATAGTCTTCAGTATTTTTTTTATTACAATTTCACTCTGTTCCTCATTTTCTGTTCTACTCCCTGCTCCTCTCCATTTTTTCCTATAATTAAATTGGCCCTACAAAAAAAACTTCCTCCATTAAACTTAGTTTGTTCTTCTCTGGTTTATATAATATTAACCATAACAATTCCTTATTGTATTAATTTGGATTTTTTAGGGTGTACAATATATATTTGATTATTGCCTATCTTCACAATTTATAGATTTGTTTTTAATTTTATGGCGATATTTTTTTTAGAATAAATCTTATTCCCCCACCCTCCTTACTTTTCTGGCTTGTTCTTATGGACTTATGTTCTTATGGGCTGTGAAAGGATATAGAACATGATTTATTTTTCTTACTTATTTTCCTAATATTACGAATGTACAATGACAGTATCCGCCGTAACATGCCAAAGACCTGGGATTTCTTACCAAGTATAGAGGAATCTTATGTCTCATGAGCACCTCTGGTTGCTATTGTCTAAGTATGTCAGCAGCCAGGCTGAGGTGAAAGGAACGGATGTTGCTCTGTACTCACACCCTCCAGTTGTAAATAAAAGCTCTGGGCATAGTTTCCTGCTGTGGTTTTACAGTCATCTTCTCTCTCTTATGAGCACTTTGAGCCTGTGTTATCTGGTATATATTATTTCATTACACACTAAGCCTAGAAGTTCATAAAGTACATACATTACAAGGAATGCCATTTCAATAGAATCTACTGTATAATTACCATCGTTTACTTAGTATTTTCAAACCAGATTTATTGTTCATGGAGCAATTTTTTTCTTTTCTTTAATGACTACTAAGCTGATTTTACAAGTACTGTAGTCCATGTTTAGCAACTGACTTGGCCATCAACTGTTCATAAATGCAATAGGGATTTTAAAATGTAACTTTGTGGCCAATCCTCTCATTTACAATCTTCACAGATCCATAAAGCAAAGGAAAGCTGAAGTAAGGCTTTAAACGCTTTGTACTTGCTCATTTATTTGTCACCACATCAAGACTGCAGCTATGACAATCCAATATCTGTCTGGATTTTTTTAAAAAAGATGTGTTGTCGAGCTTCAGTTGGGGAAAACAGAATTTTAGACAAGATAAATGCTTAGTCTGATCCACTGACTAGAGCAATTGTGTTCTTGTTTGTTAGCCAAGTGACCAAATAAGTCAATTTCTTCCCTATGTAAGCTGGATCTTGTAACACTCTATAGAAACCCAGACCAGTTGGCTTGTATTCATGCAGCTTTGAAGCAAGTGAGGCCCAGTCATGTTGCTCCATAAATGGTAAATATTTATTTGGTTACTATTATTCTCTGATATGAATAGATCTGGTTTATTTTCTGGAGACCCAAGGAAGATCTTATAATTCATACAACGACAGCTTGATATGATGAATCTTCACCCAGTTTCCCAATCTTTGGGGGTGTTGGAAGTTAAAACCCACCCCTCTCCTAGAAAAATGAAATATTTTGGGATATATTAAAAAGGCAGAATATTTCCCCTAAAAGAGATATAGAAATTCAGAGAGGCAGAAACTCACCCCCCCCCCCACCTTTGTTAATGGGCTATTAAGGTCTGGGCCAGTCTATTCTACATAACAAAGACCTACCTGCTTCAGGCAGAGCCATTTAATTGCCCTTTTTGCACCACACAGCAAGTTTCACCCAAACTGTGCACACAGGCAATCTACAAAGCTGGCTATGACCTCTGCCAGCAACCAATCAGGATACTCTTCCTGTGCCCCAGGAAGTTCAAAGCCCGCAGACGGCATATAAAACCCAGGCACTCTCAGCATCTCTGCCCTTTTTTTGCCCAAGATCTCCAAGGCATGTGATCCTGTACATCAATAAACCATCTTTCCAAGCAGTCACCATGTTTCCAGTGTCCAACTCTGATTATCTCTAAATTGTGTCTTTTTCCCCATTTGGAACTGAACCCAGAAGGATATTTCTTCCAACAGGGGGAAATAGTTTGGTAAGAATTATTGGTTTAGTAAATATTTACCATACAAATTTCTCCTGATGTTCAGAGCCAGCTGTGGAAGAAAACTTATAGGAAAAATCAAACATTCATCACGGACTTCAGTGTCTGCTGAATATTGCCCTATTATCTTTTCCTTTCTGTCTTTGCAGACAGTTTATAAAGTTGTGGGTCTTATTTTTCCTATCACGATGATGTGGAGAAGGCAGTTATGAAGTCCCTAAACACCCTTGCCTTATGGCCTCTAAGATCACTGTTACTGAATATTTGTAGCATGGTTCCCATCATTGGGATGGATGATGAAAAACAAAGGGACAAGGAATGTGACTTTTGAGAAGACGATCAATGTTTTACTTGATAATTTATTATATAATGTTCCCCTGTACATCAGTGTTTCAGTCCATGTGGAGACATGAAGAGCCACATGCTCCTCCGTTCTACCTTTAAAGGGAATCTTGGTTGACAAGGATTACAGGAAATCGTTGTAAACCAGAAGATTGGTTAGGTACAGGAACTCAGTATAAAGAAATCAATTTCCTCACAGGATCAAGAAAAGACAAAACTCTTTTAGTTCTGTACAGAAGCAAATGAGTATGCCTCTGCATTTCACACCAGGGAGTATGACAGAAAGTTATTTTTGTACAATTTGCCACAGGAAACAACAGTAAGAGCATTGCTGATTGATTACAAAGTTATTTGATAGTCACACCAGCACATAAGGCAAAGCCATCCCATAATACTCTATTAGATAGATCTACTTCATTTTCCATATAAGCTCATTATCACTGGGTGTGTTTTTTACTATAATAATGATAAATTGTGTTCATTGCCATACTGTATGCCCCTAACCACTGCTAGCTAAATATCCTGTCACCTCCCTTAATTCCAGTAGCAACTTACTTGCAATGCATCGTAGCTGAGTATTAAAATCACATCCTGTCAGCTAGTTTGTGAGAAACATTTGTCTATGGAGTGTTTATGTAGCTCTCCCTGGCAGATGTTAAAGAAATTTTACTTCTTACAGTCAAAGAAAAAATTAATCTAGCTAGCTAGCTTACAAAAGTATCTAATTATTTATTAATAAATTAATAAAAATTAGACAAATATACAGTTGTCCTACACATTAATCTACCCCATTCTGAACACCCTGGCATAGACTCCATCGCTTATATTTCACTTCTATCTGATTACGACTCTGATATATCTTCTTTTTGTTCTATTACACTTATAGTAATCTTGTACTAATTGTACTTTGAATTGTACTAATCTAATCTTGGTGAATCCCTTTATTATTTGTCTATGATGTTGTTTTATAAGATTGTTTTAAAACAAGATGGATCAACAATATCAGTATTGCAGGTCCAATTGGCAAAAGAAAGCTCAGGACGTATTTATTCTGCAATGTTTAGGCAAGGGCTAAAATGATGATGATTGTATGTTTTTATTTATATCTGTAGATTTATATATCTATGATATATAAATACGATATGCATATTTTCCTGCTTGTCCTACCAGGACCAGTAGAAGATCCCTATTAAAGATTGCCATCTGGTGGGACCAAGCAAGATAGCTTGCTCTGTCATGGTACCTGTGAAGCATCATAGTCTTTACTTCTCGGAGATCAGACATGGTTCTGTCCCTGGGAAAGGAGGGTTGAAATGTATGATAAAACCTGTGGGTGCCAAATATCATGAAAAACGCTACACACCCTAAAGTTGCCAACTATATGAAACTGTCATTTTCCTGACAACAGTGCAGAAGTGTTATGCTATTACTTATTTGTCAATTGTTCTTGTTATGACACAGGTGGTCTAGGCAAAGCAGGACTCTCTAGAGCAGGGGTCCCCAACCACCAGGCCCCGGATCGGTCCCAGTTCATGGATCATTTTGTACCGGGCTGCCTACTTTGCTTGGGCGCTGCCATCTTGTTTCAACGGCGCTTGAGAAAGTGCTTCCGGGTGAGCTTGTCAGTCGTCGGTTGGAAAGCGGCGTTTGGGTGCTGAAGGAATCCTCACGCCTTAGTTTCGTCAAAGGGGGGGTGCGGCTTCGAACGAAGAGCCATCCCGATGGCGGTGGAGTCTCGTGTTACTCAGGAGGAGATTAAGAAAGAGCCCGAAAAGCCCATCGACCGCGAGAAGGTACAAAGGAGGAGTTGAAGGTGGCAGGGAAAAGTGGGGGATGGCTGGCTGGCCGGTCGCTTGGCTCTCCTTGCCTTGGTCGTGTGTGCTGATGCCGGTACTGGTCCGTGGATCATTTTGTGATGCCGGTACCGGGCCGTGGTACAAAAAAGGTTGGGGACCACTGCTCTAGAGAATCCTTTATTAATCTCAATAAATGGTCCGACAACTGTTAAGACTCCACCCTGCACTACCCTGAAGGCAGCCACCCTCAGTCCCCAAACAACAGCCCCTATGTTACAAAGAAGTTCTACAGAGTAGGAGCATGCACAACAGTGCAAGGTCCAAGGTTCCAAGTCCAATCCACCAGGCTAAGTGATTCCACGAGGCAAACTGTAGTGTATAGGCAAAAGTCCAGGCCCAAGACAAATGGTAGTCCCCAGGGCAAAGATAAGGTATAAGGCAAAAAGCAGTTTTAAAGGCAAAGCAAAGCAAAGAGTCTATAAGACAGTCCACAAGACAAGGGCAAAGTCCAAGACAAAAGGCAGATCACGGTTAGATAAACCTCTCCAAACATGCCAAGCAGAGGTGGTGTTCAGCAGGTTCTGACCAGTTCTGGAGAACCAGTAGCAGAAATTTTGAGTAGTTCAGAAAACTGGAAAATACCACTTCTGACTGGAGATTTTACAGTATCTTTCCCCTGCCACGCCTACCAACCCACGCCCACAGAACCGGTAGTAAAAAAATTTGAATCCTACCACTGGTTGACTAGGTTGTCATATAACAAATCAAAATGTGGCTTGTAGCTTAACTCAATTTGGTCATGGAAAAAAACCCACTCCTCTGTTTTTTAGTAGTTCAGAAAACTGGAAAATACCACTAGTAAAATCTCCAGTCAGAGGTGGTATTTCCTGGTTCTCTGAACTACTCAAAATTTCCACTACCGGTTCTCCAAAACTGGTCAGAACCCGCTGAATACCATCTCTGCTAGTCAACATGTCACAAGCCCCAATCATGTTTACAGCACTGAAACTTGAAGCTGCCATAAAGTTGTGTGGAATATAACAAAACAAAATAACAAAAAATAATTTTTCTGAAACAGTTCATCTGATTTGTCAGACTTGGTTACTGAAATCCAGATTTTATTCAGTACTTCAGAATTAGAAATTAAAGGCAACCACACTGGATACCAAATGCTAATATAGAAAACTAGGGGTCAGGACGGGGGAAAAAGTCAATATGGTGGATTTTGTTGCAGGATTGAATGGCAACTTAATTTTTTTGACCCCTCCCCCATGCAGCTGCAGCTGTGCTAAAGGCTCCTGAAACTAAGAGGATTGGGTTGAATCTCTAGCATTTTATTCACTTTACTGGTTTTATTAGAGCCAACATTTACTGATACACTTATTGTCAGTTTAAATGTTAACTGCCTAGTGATTTTTTGAGACATGTACAAAATTTAGAGAACGAATAGGAATAATATGAAGAAGCAATGATGAATTACATGCATTATTACATCCTCCTACAAATAATATTAATTATGAAATTTGTGTCATTTGAGCCATGACATCATACCATTTTATCACATATTACTACTCACCCATCCTATAAACTTCTGTGCCATTTATGTATTCATGTACATTGATCTGATCTATGTTTCTCAACTTTGGCAGCTCTCGTGCTTCCAGAATTCTGGGAGTTGAAGCCCATACATCTTAAAGTTGCCAAGGTTGAGGAACACTGATTTAGATAAAAATCCTGCCTTTGTATTACCCAGGTTAATCATTTCCTTTCTTTTCCAAACTTTCATTCTATCACTCTAAATTCTGTTTTATGATTCTTTGTCTAAACTGACTCTCATATTTAATTTTGGATCCCTAGGTTAACTCAGCTCCTTAAAGGAGCAGAAAAAGAGTGCAACTGAAAAGTTATATGTAAGTCAAATTTAATTCTTCTAGTCACATCACCTTGAATTGTTATTATCTATTCATCACAGTCTGAAGTTGTAGCTGCCAGTTCTTTAGCTGTTGTTGGCCATTGTACACATCAAGTTCTTCTAGTTACTAACTGCCCAACTCTAAGCAATGTACAACAAAAAAGATAAAACAGGTAAAATGTTACATCAAAAAGTTATATTCATTAAAATGAATGATAGGATAGTCACCGTTTCTTTCTTTCTTTCTTTCTTTCTTTCTTTCTTTCTTTCTTTCTTTCTTTCTTTCTTTCTTTCTTTCTTTCTTTCTTTCTCTTCCTGTCTGTCCATGTATCTATTTATCTACCTACCTACCTATATCTATCTCAAGCAAATTCATTTTAGAATTTTTCTAAAGATAACAAACTATTCTGTTACAGTTTTGTAGTTTACATTTTCCCCCATCCCCACCTTGATATACAGTTCAAGATGGGATTAAACTATTAATCATGGAACAAGATAATACAGTATATGTTGCAATACTTGTGGTTAAAGAGTGAAAGTGATATATGCAGAAGTTTGTTCCTCCAAATACCATAGCTACTATTAGTGTAGTCACTTATCCATATATATATGGATGTGTGTATGTGATCTATATTAAAAGGTATTTATGTGTTGTGATTTTGTGTAATATACCATAATGTAGCCTTTCAAAAACACATCCATACATTTCCAGCTTTTCATATAAGCCATTTTATACAATTTTATACAAGCCATCAGATACCAAAGTTCATCTCTCCCAGCCTAAAACAGTTTTTAAAAAGTTTTGCAGATTATACTGGGTACCTGCCCCCAGTAAGGAAAAACAGACATTTCATTGGAAATGCTAACTAGCCAGCTAGGTAGCAATAGCTATAGCTATATAGATATACATTAATGGCAGCTGAATAAATCTTCTGGTTTGAGTTTTAGCAAACACATACAGAGAGAAAAAAGAGTACTATTATACATAACGTATATGATGTTTTCAATCCAACAACTTTTAAATATTCCAATCTCTTCAGATGACCTCTCACTGAAAATGCATATATAATAAAGTAATAAAGGCAGGGCTATGCATCAAAGTTAAAGATTAATTCAGGCAAATAATAAAACCACAGGCCCATAAATGTAGTTGTTCATCTTTCATAGCCTGTTCCATGAAAATCTATTCATTCTCACTCCACATCTTCTGCAGGTTTGCATAGCGCTTCTAAATTGTGCTCCAAACCCAATTTTCAAATTATTAAAAACATTAATACCTGAATCCATCAAATGATAGAAACGTTGGAAAAGAGGGAGCAGCATTCAGATGGTAGGCATTTATGATAAGTCCCTTTAAATCAAAACAATCATTCAGACATCACTGGATAGTATCTCTTCACATTCTTTATCAAGCATCATATTTGATTGACTTAATTCCAAATGATGTTGGACTTTGCCCTGGAAAGAAGTCTTCAGACGCAGTCTAATGCTTCTACCAAATTTCCTCAACTGCACCCCTAAATCCTCGCGGGCCAGCAGGTATAACAAAGGGTTCAGGGCACTATTTAGGCTAGCCAAGACTCGAGTCACTTGGTAGAAGATATAAATATTCTTTAAAGTCTGGTTGCAAATTCTCTGATGTTGCCATCTTCGAGACAACAAGTTAAGGTTCCTAAAGACATGATACGGGAGGAAACACACATAGAAAAGTGTCATTACCATAATCACCAATTTGATGCTCTTCTGCTTGAGGTTAGGATCCATGTTTTTGTTCCTCCTGAGGACAATGACCACATGGCAATAGCACCCAGTGACAATGAAGAAAGGTATAGCAAAGCCAGTCACTGTTAAAATTTGAAAGTACAACATATAAGACTCCAGGTTTTTGTGCTCTGTTGAGTCATGGCACTTCTCAGGCTTGAGACCCCTTTTGTTAAAAGTTAAATCAGGAGAAAGTTGAATCGTGACCCAGAGCCAGACCAAAAGACTCAGAAAGACAGAAGAGCCAAGGGTCTGACATCTTCCAATCATTTTCATTGGATGCACAATGTGCAGGTAACGATGGACGCTGATGCAGGTCAGAAAGCCAATGCTGGCATAAAGGTTGACATGGAAGAAAAGTCGAGTAAGCTTGCACCAGCTTTGGCCAAAGAGCCACACGTGTCTCTGGAGATAATAGGACACGAAGAAGGGCAGTGTAATCACATAAAACAAGTCTGCAATTGCTAAGTTGCACAATAGCACATTGAAGGGATTCCAGCTCTTCTTCCATGAACTTCTGCATAAGGTCCACAGGCCCAGTGTATTCCCCAAAAGGCCCACGAGGGAGAGAATGAGGTAGAAAGTGGGCAGGAACCATTCAGTGAAATCTATATTAACTGGGCACAGGACATCAATGTCCACAGTGGAGTTGTCTGTAGAGTTGACTCGATTACCCACTTCTTTCATCTTGTCAATGTTGAGCCTTGGAGGAGACAAGAGAAATGGATCTATGAAAGGGGAGTGTTCGGTAAGGCCGGTAGGGAGAGGAACAGTTTACCTGAGTGGGTGCAGGATGGAAGTGAGGAATTTCTCAAAAGGAAATCATGGGGAGAGGGAATGCCTGGAGGAAGAGCAAAGGAAAATGGGGGTGTCGACAGCAGAGGGACTTTAGACTTTAGAAGACCAGGGAATTAAACAGATTAAACAGATAATCAGAGTTGGAAGGGACCTTGTAGGTCATCTAGTCCAACCCCCTGCCCAAGCAGGAGACCCTACACCATTTCTGACAAATGGCAGCCCAATCTCTTATTGAAAGCCTTAAGTGATGGCTTAAACCTGGGGGTGGGTGGTGGATACAGAAACGAGTTTTGCCAGCGGAAAACTATCCACTATTGACCTCACCCCATTCCTAAGAGTCTGTAAGGCACGTGCATAAGTGCACCACCGTGCCTACCGTCCCTGTCCTATTGGCCTCATTTATTCCTACCTATTTCCTGTATTCTTACTCATGTTTATACTTTTACCTATTATCTTGTCAGCGATTGACAAATCAAATCAAATCAAATCAAATAAAGAACGTGACGAGGCTTCAGGAGACATACTAGTCTGAAGGCAGTTTGCAAACTTGGCGAAGAGAGGAAAAAGCCACCTGGAGTCCCCTTCTCCGCCGAACGATTGTGAAACCATTCGAAGGTGGAGCAAGCGAAGGACGAAGAGAGGGGAAGATGCAGAAGAACTCCGCGGTACCGGTTCTGAGATGCGTGTCTGCCGTCGACCCCGGTCTTCGGGACGTCTTGCGCTCCGGAGAGTTGGACGTGAGTCCGTCTGGCTCGGCGAAACGGGGAAACTCCGCGACTGAGACGGCCGCGACCCCAGGATCCAGCAGCGCTGAGCTGTCTGTCAGGCAAGCCGGTGGCAGCTGAACGGCGCTCGGTCGAAGAGCCGCGGTCTAAGAAGGGCGGGATGGGGTGGGGGGAGCCGGGACAGGACGGAAGATGAAAAGTGAAGGGTGGAACCGAAAGTGAACGCGGTGCTAGTCGTGGAGAAAGAGAAGGAGAGGAGGGAGTGTTGTAATAGGGCTACAGTAGCATCCTTGTGAGTTTCCCTTTTGGACTGGGTGTCCCGGGGGTGGGGAAACTAGCTGGACTTCAGGAAAGGAAAGATGTCCTCGGCGGTTCCCTCTAAACAACCAACTATGACCGCTGGAAAAAACGTCGCCGCGTTTTACTGAAACTGAATGAATGAATGAATGAAAGAAAGACTCCCGAGCCAAGTCAGGCCAGAAGAACTGAAGCTTTCTCCCAGTGGGATTGGACCTCGTCTCACTCAGAGGGATAATAGAGTCATCTATTGAACTGGTTTCCCTGTTCAATTGGGAGAACACGTGTGTGAAGCTTTTTCTTCCGGTCTGCGGTACTTGTTTAGATTAACGAAGTTGGAAGGGACCTTGTAGGTCATCTAGTCTAACCCCCTCCCCCGCCCAAGCAGGAGACCCTACATCATTTCTGTCCAATCTCTTCTTGAAAGTCTCAAGTGATGGCGCTCCCATAACTTCCGAGGACAAGCTGTTCCACTGGTTGATTGTTCTCACTGTCTGAAAGTTTCTCTTATTTCCAGGTTAAATCTCTCCTTGTTCAATACTTGACCAACCCAGTAGAGGTGAACAATACTTGAGCATTTCCAGGGTATTTTTAAAGAGAAAGTGAGATTAAAGTAGTCTTTGGACTACTACAGGTTGTCCTCAATTTACAACAGTTCATTAAGTGATGGTTTGAACTTATGGCAATGAAAAAAATGACTTGTGACCTTTTTTCACACTTACAACGGTTGCAGCAGCCCCACAGTCACATGATCAAAATTCAGATGCTTGGCAATTGGTTCATATTCATGACCTTTGCGGTGTCGTGGGATCATGTGATCACTTTTTGCAACTTTCTGACAAGCAAAGTCAATGTGGAAGCCAGATTTATTTAACAACCGTATCACTATTTTAACAATTGCAGTGATTCACTTAACAAGTCAGGCAGCTTCTAAATCTAATTTTAAAAAAGCATCTAATTAGATAGAAAACTCTTTTCTATCCATATCTCACATAAATAACCTCACATAAATAGTTATGTGAGAAAACATAATTATTTGCAAGTGTGAATCTCTGTGAGTCTCTTGGAGGTTGGGGGATCTTTTGTTACGAGGCCCAATTTAATTTGTAGCACTTTAAAAACTATATAAACTACATGCAATGAAGATTTTGTGCCCTATGAATATTTATCTGCTAGACGCTGCAGAATTAGGCAGCGGTCTGTTGTAAATCTCTTGCCCCTACAACCTACTTGTCTCCAAGGTATGCTTTTGGTCCATGAGTTTATGCAATTTCCTGTTTAAAAGCTTTGCATTTTCTAATTATATTTAAGAAGCTTATAGGGCTGTAGTTTGCTGGCATGGTTTATCTCCCTTTTTTGAAGATTGTAACACTACTGTCACACTCCAGATTCTCAGGTGTAAGCAATGTTAGTAATAATGACGAGAGAACTGGCACCCTCCATATATATTGGCTATTATTAATTCTACCATAGAAAGTTTCAGCTGAGGCTTTTTTTTCCTGATTTATCATCTTCCTTACTTTAATGATTAACTTCAAAAATGTTTATTTATTTATTTATTTGATTTATTTGATTTGTCAATCGCTTACAAGATAATAGGTATAAGTATATACATAGTTATGAATACATGAAATGGGTACATAGAAGAAAAATAAAAGAAACAATAGGACAGGGACGGTAGGCATGTTGGTGCGCTTGTGCATGCCCCCTACAGACCTCTTAGGAAAGGGGTGAGGTCAATAGTAGGCAGTCTAAGGTTAAAGTTTTTGTGGGTTGGGGAAGAAACCACAGAGTCGGGTAGAGTATTCCAGACATTGATCACTCTGTTGCTGAAGTCGTATTTTCTGCAATCAAGTTTGGTGCGGTTAACCTTGAGTTTATATCTATTGTGTGCTCTTGTGTTGTTATGGTTGAAGCTGAAGTATTCATTGACAGGTAAGTCATTGCAATGTATGATTTTATATACCATACTTAGAACAGACCGAAGACGAGTAGAGGAGTGGAGAATTCTTGTGAAATATTTCTGGACTTTCTCAACTGTGCTAATATCAGATACGTAATGTGGGTTCCAGACTGATGAGCTGTATTCGAATACTGGTCTAGCAAATGTTTTATATGCTCTAGTTAGTAGTGTGATATTACCAGAGAAAAAGCTACATAGGATTAGGTTAACAACTTTTAATGCCTTTTTGGCTATGTAGTTACAGTGGGCTCTAGCACTTAGATCATTAGAGATGAGTATTGCAAGGTCCTTTACAGAGCTTGGATCATCAACAAGGTCTTGACTATTCAGCTTGTATTTTATTTTATTTTATTTTATTTTATTTTATTTTATTTTATTTTATTTTATTTTATTTTATTTTATTATTTTATTTTATTTTATTTATTTTATTTTATTTTATTTTATTTTATTATTTTATTTTATTTTATTTTATTTTATTTTATTTTATTTTATTTTATTTTATTTTATTTTATTATTTTATTTTATTTTATTTTATTATTTTATTTTATTTTATTTTATTTTATTTTATTTTATTTTATTATTTTATTTTATTTTATTTTATTTTATTTTATTTTATTTTATTTTATTTATTTTATTTTATTATTTTATTTTATTTTATTTTATTTTATTTTATTTTATTTTATTTTATTTTATTTTATTTTATTTATTATTTTATTTTATTTTATTTTATTTTATTTTATTTTATTTTATTTTATTTTATTTTATTATTTTATTTTATTATTTTATTTTATTATTTTATTTTATTTTATTTTATTTTATTTTATTTTATTATTTATTTTATTATTTTATTTTATTTTATTTTATTATTTTATTATTTTATTTTATTTTATTTTATTTTATTTTATTATTTTATTTTATTATTTATTTTATTTTATTTTATTTTATTTTATTTTATTTTATTTTATTTTATTTTAATTTTATTTTATTTTATTTGCCAATATGTAAGCCAGAGCATTTATTTGTTGAGATTTGAAGTTGTCATTTGTTTGACCACTCTGATACATAGTCAAGATCTTTTTGAAGGGTAGCATATTGTCTGTGGTATTGAACAGCTTTACATAATCAGCGAAGAGACACTCCCAATTTTGACCATTTGTTGTCTGTTTGACAGGAATGCTTCTATCCAGCTATGCAGTTGTCCAGAGATACCATAAGATTTTAGTTTTAGGAGTAGTTTGTCATGTACTACTGAATCAAAGGCTTTACAGAAGTCTATGTAGATTGCGTCTATTGCTTTGCCCTGATCGAGTTGTGTAGTCCATATGTTTTTGCAGTGTAAGAGTTGCAGATTACAGGATAGTTTTTTTCTGAAACCAAATTGTTTATTGGAGAGTAGGTTGTTTGTCTCATGGGGATGACCATGGCTTGTGACCATAGGTTAGGCAAGGAGCTGGTCCTGAAAGATTTTTCAAAGATTATGCTTAGAGATTCTGCTATGGCAGTGGGTAGCTTTTTAAATAAGTAGGCAAATATTCCGTCGGGTCCAATAGATAGAGATGGTTTTAGATTGCGTAGTGCTTTTTCAACATTGTCTTCTGTAAAATCGATATGTATTAGATCATTGTAGTTTTCTGTGGTTTGGCTAGGAAATACTGGACATGATCCATTGCTGTTTACAAATACTGAGCCAAAGAATGTGTTAAAGATGTTGGCTTTAATGGCGTCATCATTGTAGTCTTTACCATTAGGCCCTATCAGGGGTGGGATGGACCTTGAGTCTTTTAGTTTGTTGTTTACAAAATTGTAAAAAGCACAGGTGGAATTGGTGTGTAGAAGGTTTTCCTCTTGTTTAATGTGATAATTGGTGCACTCAGTCTTTATCTGGTGGCATAAATTTTTGTATTGGCTTTTGAAGTTGGCAACGTGACCAGATTTGTTTTTCCGCCAGAGTGATCTCTTTTTGGATTGAAGTTTCCTTATTGTTATGGGTAATCTGGTTTTTTTGTTTTGTTTTAGGAGTTGTTATTGGTACATATAGTTTGATGACTCTTTTGACTTCAAGTAAAAATATGCTGTAATGGTCTTCAACAGTATTGCATCCAGTGAATAGAGATTGCCAATCAAGGGATGAGAGATCGTTGTCTATAAGATCACAGTTGCCTTTTTTGAAGTTACAATTGGGGATTACATCATTGTGGTGATTTTTGTGTGGGCGTATGTTGAGACAAAAGTCAATCATATTGTGGTCACTGTTGGAAAAGGGTTCTTTAGTTTGTATTCCATAAATTAAATTCAAACTATTGCAGAAAATGAGATCGAGGCAGTTGTTAAGTCTAGTATTGTTGGTTACTAGTTGTTCCAGTCCCAGATTTGTAACAGCATTGTAGAAGGTTGCATGTATGGGTTCAGTTGTACATTTGTTTAGGGCCCAGTTAATATGAGGTAGATTGAAGTCACCAAGAAAGATAAAAGCGTGTGGGCAGGATGTTGCCCATGTTAGTAATGAATTTAGCTTGTTTACATGTTCGATGTATTTCCATACAGGGCTACGTGAGGTCAATACAAGCACGTGAATGTTTATATTAATTATGAAGCTTAAGGCTGGGGAAGCCCCTTTCTTGATGAGATGAGAAACATTGTATCTGGTATGGTTGGTGACATGGCGACATCTGCATTACATGGGTTTTGTTGACTGATGTCACTGATTAAAACATTCAGCTCCCACCGTAATACATCACATATAACATCACAAAGACCCGTATTTGAAGTGATGATGGTTCTATTGGGCCTTGCTGTGGTGTTGGAGCTAATGGTATAACGCTGAACCATCTGACTGTCTGGCTTATGCAATGTTTTAAAGATTGCTGCAGAATGAAAAATACAAAAGGCCCAAGCTCTATAAATCAATGCCTGGTGAGAAGAAAACATCATTATGACAGGGGTAACACTGGGGTTACCAAGTTGTTCCAATGACACCATAAATAATTTGTGGGAAAAGACCCTTAGTCCAGATTTACTGCATGTCTAAGAAGCACACAAGGCTGTACTGTTTAATGCTTGTTTAATTAAATGCAGGGAAGCTGCAATCATTTGCATTGTATATGACTGTTATTTATCCACCCATGAAATGTGCACAAAATGAACCCTTTCCCATTTCTGAAAGAAGAAACTTATTTGATTTCCAGATAACACCTGCTTCCTGCCTGAGGAAGGAAACCTCATATTTTAGAATAGAGCTAATCATCTGGTGCATCTGCAGAAAGAACTTTGAGGATGGTAAATGATGTCTCATTAATGGTGCTTCTGAATTTATAGATGTTCTGATATGGCCACACAGCCATTCTTATAGTTTGGAGAAAAGAGTACATATTTTTTGTACTATTGCACTTCAGCAGTTTTTGGAAATGTGTCCTCACTAGGGTTGTATTTCACTTTGAATTCAGTCTCAAAAAAGGTGGTTTGGAGGAAGTGAGAAATGTATTAAAATTGTCTGCAACACAAGAAAACATCTGTGCACCTTCCTGGAATCACACTGCAGTTTTAGAGGACAGTCACATGATCCCTGCAAATGACACAGCTGCCTTAAAGTCCTGCAAACAGGTTATTTTCCCTCTATGCACACATCACTCATCAAAGCCCCACAGCTCCATAGGAAGTAGGGGGGGGGAATCTGACATTGTAACTCTGTGTTGCCTGCAAAAAAGGATGGAGAGTGGGAGGGAGAGAGAGAGGGAGGGAGGGAGGGAGAGAGAGAGAGAGAGGGAGGGAGAGAGAGAGAGATTTAGTGACTAAAATTACTATGAACCTCCCCACAAGATATTTATGATTCAGTTCTGGATTTCTGATGGCAGTACACACCTCAGCAGTCACATGACTATATTTGAAGCAGTGGAAATTGATTTGCCTTTATGGTCAATTGCAGCATCCCACAGTCATATGACATGATGTTTTTTTTTACTGCACACCAACCTTTTTGCCCAGTTTCCTGCAGAAAATGCTCATATCAATGCACTGACTCAATCAATGAGCACAGCATTCACTTCCCAGTCACCACATTCAGTTCACAACCACAACATTCACTTTACAACAGCCACAAAAAAGGTCATTAAATCAAGTTGGTCACATGGGATACCTCAACTTATGATTGTCATAACTTATGGTTGAAATTCCAGTCTCCATCATGGTCATCAATTGAGGACTGTCTGTAACCTGAAGGAAGAGCTGCAACCAAGACAATGGTCAGATAAAAGAACTGGGCAGAAAGATAATCTGAGAAACATCTCAGACGTGATCTTCTCTTCTTCTCATGAAGATAAAAGGAGAGACAAGGGAAGCACATTTACACTTGAATTTTATTTTTTTTACTGTAACCTTATAATAAAAGTAATCTACCTTCCAAGTTAGGTCTCCCTGGGAGCGCTGACATTGATTGAAGAAGCTTTCTATTGGTCCCCCAATTTGGCTCGAGAGACTGCATCAAATGCACACTGGAGATCATGGAATCACAGAATTGGAATGTGTCTCAGAAGTCATTTAGCCTAAGCCCCTGTTTTGTGCAGGTCCTGCTGAAGCATTTCAGACGGCTGGCTCTCTGGCCTTTGTGAGAAGATTTGTGTTAAAGGGGAACCTTGTGTTATCCTTTTGCATCAAGAGTCTTCAAACTTGGCAAGTTTAAGACTTGTGGACTTCAACTTCCAGAATTCCTGAGCTAACATGACTGGAGGAGGAATTCTGGGAATTGAAGTCCACAAGTCTTAAAGCTGTCAAGTTTGAAGAACCCTGCTTTGCTCTCATGAATCTTTTGATCGTGATGGCAAAGGCATGTCAAAGGAAGGGTCTTTACACACACAGCCTGGCCTATTAATAAAATTAATCTCTGTACTTTCCTTTCTCCTATCTTATCTTCCAAGATGTAGTTCATATGGAAACGAGAAACCTGCTACTTATTTATTCAATACCCTTTTAGTGCTCTGCATATGCTCAGGGGACATCTTCTAAAAACACACTTGCTGAATTTCAGAAGGCACTCAATCAGAATTCTTTGAGTGCCTTACTTTTCTGCTTTTTAAGATGCAGGCTAAGCAGGCTGCATTCTGTACAGTATCTAAATGGATGGCAGCTCTCAGGCAGGAAGCAAAGGAAGAGAAATCAGAAGCTGCCAGAGGAAAATTGCCATGCAGAATCGGCAAAAGGAAGAAATGCTAATGGTTGGACTTCAACCTCCATCTGTGCTAAAGAAACACTCCCAAACTGAGCAACTTTTATTATTCAAGGAAGTTTTTAAAAGTTCTTCACTTTCTACTTCTAATAAATCTGAGGTGCTTGAATGGAACTTCAAAAAGAATTAGACAAATTACCTTAGCTAGAACTCTCTGCTTTTTTTCAGAGATAACTCAATTGAATGGTCCTAATAATTTAATTATTAATAATTTAGTTATTAATAATGTTCTGCTTGTTATTCTCTGGATGGTATAAAGCAGACAGAGTAACTCCACAAAACATCCATAACGAAGTCTTTTTTATTGGTTCGTCAGGTATCCTCATAACTCACATTTGTGATGGAGTTCTTCTTAATGTCCAATCCTTTGCATATCTGTCTTGTACTGTAGAAAGATAAAAAGGTCTCAACCCCATGATGATTGAAGCAGCTGCACGGTATGGTGGTTTCAGGCAAGAGTGAGGGAGCCTCCCCCAACCCAATAAGGGTCAATATAGTGACCAATCAGGATTACAGATGTGGTCACGTGACATCGACTACATTTCCCCGGATACCTTTAACTACATGTACCATGATGCATTCCCTTAAGGGGACAGCTCACAATTCCTAAGTAACTATCCCAAATCCCATTAACTCTAAACTGTCTGGACAGCACAAATAATTTAATTGAATGGTGCTAATTCCATCCTCCCTTCATGCTGCTTCACATGCATGCGCACCCAGCTTTATAATTCATGGATTACTCTTGGAGAAAATAAAGTCCATGCATAGTCAGACAGGGAGAGACTGTTCCCTCAGGGTGACTAAAATGAGTTTATGGGTAAATGAGGTTTTCTTACAGCAGAAACTGTCGGTGTTCAAATAACTCAAATAATTCTCTGTGTAAAATGTTGGTCTCATTAAAAAGTATCTCTGAGGTGTTTGCTTAGAAACACAGGGGAATACATGGGATTTGCTGCCCACAGACAGATCTGTTTAAGCAACCTTATTCAGAAATGAAAACTAAGCAGTTCCTTCGATTAGAAATAGAATATTCTTTATTGGCCAAGTATGATGGACACAAGGAATTTGTCTCTCTCCAGTGCATGAGCTCTTAGGGGACACACAAACAACAAAGTAATATAATCATAACATATCAATAGGAAAAAGTAATAGAAAAAATGAGAAGGATAGTAGTAATATAGCCCTACGGGTGTCAAACTGGATTTCTTCAAGGAGCAGATTAGCATTCAGATTAGCCTGCAGGCTGGCGGCGGCAGTGGGGTGGTGGTGGCGGGGGAGCAGGGGGCAGCCGGGGCGCAGGACATATGCCTCCTGCAGCACCCTGCCGGCCAAAATGGGGAGTGGGGGGTCCTGACACATGCCCTCCTGTGCCTTGTTTTCGCCCCCCATGGCCTCCTACAGAACTCTGTCAGCCAAAAATGGGCTGTGTGGCCCATTTTCAGCCCATTTTTGGCCTGTTTTTGGCCTGTTTTTGGCCCATTTTTGACCTGTTTTGGACCTGTTTTTCAGCCATTTTTGGCCCATTTTTCAGCCTGTTTTAGGCATGTTTTGAGCCTGTTTTTCGGCCTGTTTTGGGCCCATTTTGGCCCATTTTTGGCTGGCAGAGTGCTTCAGGAGACCATAGAGGGTTAAAACAAGGCGCGGGGAAGCTGCATGTGGCCCGTTTTAGCCACCAGAGGCACCACTGGCCGGTCCGTTTCCAGGCCGATCCCGCAGGCTGGATTTAAGCATCCCATAGACTGGATCCAGGTGGTGGGCCTTGAGTTTGACACCCCTGCTCTACTACATGGGTAGGTATCCTTGGAGAAAAGACAGTGCTGGGGGATTAGGTGTTCAGCAGACTGATCAGAGGTGGTATTCAGCAGGTTCTGACCAGTTCTAGAGAACCGGTAGCGGAAATTTTGAGTAGTTGTTGAACCAGCAAATACCATCTCTGACTGGAGATTTTACAGTATCCTTCCCTTGCCACACCCACCAAGCCACACCCACAGAACCGGTAGTAAAAAAAATTGAATCCCACCACTGAGAGTGATGGCACAAGAGCTATTGTTTGATTAAAGAAATAATGTGAAATGTTAAGACTGAAGTTACATTTCACTCATATTTAATCATAGTTTTCTATATATTGGTTTAAATTTAAAATGAGAGGATATTTGTAATGTTATATTGAATATTGATTATTGGTATTCTTTATTATATTGTTTTATGTATTCTTCATTATTGGAAAATTATTTTTGGAATTTGTTTTGGGTTGAAAAAGAGAAATACAATTTTGATTTTGGGATTCAACAATTAGATCAGTTTTGGTTAGAGAAATTGTGAAGTTCTAAAATTCCATATACATGTTTCATTTTCATTTAATAATATTTTATCAGTTGGTTACATTAAAAATGAGTTATTTGAACTGTATTATTTTATATGGTTATATGGTTTAATGTGTATTGATTTAAATTTAGAGTAAGAGGTTACTATATTGTGTATTTGTATGTTTACTAGAAAAAGTCAGAAATTGCTCATTTTATATATTATGCGTTTTTTCTTTTAATTTTTTTAAAAAATTTTAAAGTTTAAAAAAAGTGTTTACATTAAAAAAATATTTTAAAATTTCCCCCATTTTTATTTACCTTTCCCAATTTTTCCCCTTTGTGTTATTTTGGATTTTATAGTGGTTTTTTTTTTGTTTTTTTTTTGAAACTCAATAAAATTACTTGAAAAAAAGGAAGGAAACAAGAGCAAAGCAATTCCAGGCCCCAGACCATGCCTTCTGACTGGAAGGATGAATCTCTTGCCTCCAGTAATGGTGTCTGGTAAATTCTGACACCTCAGTCTCTGGAAACCTAACCCCTAATTCTGTTGATCCTAATTCTTGTCTCATGTTCTAAATGGATATTGTCACAGAAGCACATATACAGTCAGCTTATTTAAAGCTCTCACTAGTTTGAAGCTCTGTAGTAATGGAGGCTGTCCCCATCTAGGCCTAGGTTCTTTCCAGGTCTCCTGTCTCATCTTCACCTACTTTAATTAAAGATTAAAGGGATTGTGATTGCCTTCCACTGTTCAACTGCTCTTCAAACTCTCCCCTTCTTCACTTAGTTCCATATCTCTCTGAAGGTTCAGTCAGGTCATCAGGTGAAGTCCCTGATGATTATAATTTAATATTCATTCTCTCCTGGAATATTGCTGGCTGGAAAGTGAAGAACCCAGATATTAATTTCTTATATTGCATTGCTGCTTTATGTCCTTTTGCAAGAAACTTTAATTATGGATGATCTATTTATAGCTGGACATATTCCTTAGACCATTACTTAGTGTAAAAAGCAGGAGACTCTTGGGAGGGTTTATAATGGTTCCTACCAAATCCAGTATTCTTATGATTATTTTAGAGAAATGTGCTAACACAGTCTTAGCCTTTCTTTTCCAATTTCAGCTGTGCAATATTCTGCTTATTAACATATGCTTCCTTCTCCCTTGTAGACAGTCTATGACATCTCCTTGACAACAATTAATAATTTACTATACCCAGATGTTCCAGTAGTTATTGCCAGCAATTTGAATGCACTTATTGAGAATAATGATGCTTCACTATGAGTTCATTTTAAGTAGCGTTTCTCCCCAAAGAAGGAGCTTATTATTCTCAGCTTTGGCAATCCCAAGAGAATCGTGGTAACATAACAGATTTGTCATTCTAAATGGCAATGCAAGGGAAGATTTTAATGGATAATTCACTTTTTGAGACTCAATAGGAATCAGTGTGACTGATTTCATCCTGACTTCACATATAGCCACGCTTCTCTAATAATTCATTTTTCAAACTTGCCTTGGGCAATCACTTCCCTTTAATCTGCCTGCTGGACTCCAAAGCAAATACCAAGTTCCTGGATGAAGCACTTGTACTTGTTGTTCAAATATAAAAGAGTATATTCAGAGTAACAAAGAACATTTTTGTTCTCTTGATCATGTATCCCTCTTTCAATTTCTCTCCCAGATCTGCCTCTTCTAATTATTAATACATTATTATACCATTATTCTTATTCTCTACACTCCTCTATCAAAATAACTTCAGAATGTTTTAGTTTTTCCCATATCTAAATTCTGGTTCGATAATAATTGTATTAAAGCAAAAGAGAGACCCAATTGTGGGAATTGCTATCTGTTTCCTCGCGCGCGTGCAAGGACAACGGGCCTTCTGGTAGTTGTTTGTAACACGAGGCGAGGGACAAGGTCGAAATGTTGCCACTTCTTACCCAGAATTGTAGCAAACTTAAACTTTACAGCTTTGTATTCTCATATGGTATTTTGTGTGATGTAATGAGTTTGTAACAACACACTAACAAAAAATTGCAAACGTTAACAAAGATTGCTTCTAATAAAAGAGGGTGTCAGAGCTTGCCCTGGGCTCTCATCCCGATTTGGCTTCAAGACGACTGCCTCAGTGTCTTCATTCATGAGAGACCACCATAACTGGTGACCCCGACGTGATCATCTGCGAGGTGGTACGTCTTTGGACCATCCATACTCATCGGCTGGCATAGCCTTGGTATACCTCATCCCTGATTCGATCGCAGGCGATCGCCGTGGATCCCTTCGTGAGTATGGGTGGAGGATTCTCTTGGGACCAGAAATTGCACATTGAGGAACTAAGAGAATCAACCAAACAAAATTTTTTCCTTTTTAAAAGAGGGGGCTCTCTTGAAAAACCCCTCAGTAAAGCCTCTTTAGACACTTCCGAAATGATGGCTGCAGCTATCACCAGAGGTAATAAACCATCTGGTAATTGTTACAATTGTGGGAAGCCTGGTCATTTTAAATCACAATGTCAAGCCCCGGCGGGGGGGCAGCAAAGCCCTCCGCCAGCAGAGATGCTCGACAGTAGAGGGGCCGGCAGCTAGCCCCTCTCCCAAGGCTGCCCATATACCATCCACTGTGTATGAATTATCAATGGCAGAAGATGTGTTCATATCCTTTCCCCATCTCTGTCAGCACACAGCTTCCTCCTTCTGCCTCCTTCTTCTCCGATAAAACTGCTCTTACAATCTCACCCTCATGCCCTTCTCATAGGAATCTCTGTGGTTCCCGTTCTGCTCTATCCTTCCTCAAAACTCTCAGCCTCTCTCTCTTTTTTTAACAAACTTTGTTAATTTTTAAAGACATGCAGAACATGGATACACAGAAACACAAAACATAAAAGCATAAAAAATCTCGTTTCTGAAAGTTGCTCAGTCCCAGGTCAAAACTCTTGGTACAGACACAGATTCAGATTCGTGTTCATTTTGCATACCATTGGCATTTTGCATACCATTGGCATTTTGCATACCATTGGCATTTTGCATACCATTGGCATTTTGCATACCATTGGCATCTTATTGGCATTTTCAATTTTCTACATAGCTTCTCCTCTCTTTTGAATTTTCTCGGTTTTATTTTGTTTATCTCCTCTCAATTCGAATCATAGTTTGTTATTCTTTGTTCTATTTCCAGCTATCCATTTATCTTTCTTCTTTGAAGAAAAACTTCTCCTGTGCACTGAATGGAGTGTGATGCCTTTAACTCTTTCCCCTATATTTGTAATACTTAATATAGAACACATAATTTGCACTGGGATTCTATCTGGTGCATTCTGAAATTGTGCAGTATTGTTATTCATTAGTGTTGATGTTCATTTGTGTCTTGAACATTTGGTACATTGCTTTTCAGTTAAACCACATCACATATTATAGATCATTATTTCATTGCAGTGTTCCCCCCTTCTCCTACTTCAGATCTCTCATTTCACAAAAAGTTTCGCTGGGATAACATAGTCTAATCATTGATGTTGACAATCATTTATGTCTTAAACATTTTACCCCTTTCGGTTAGATATCATGCCTTTGTGGAAACACTTATGCTTTCCGGGATTGTTTTCCCCCCCCACATCCCATGTCTTAAATCATTGTTTCATTACAGTACTCTCCTTTTCTTGGCAAAGGTTTCACTAGATTATACTGAGTGTTTTGTCACATTTTGAATTGCATGTTGTTTCCAGTTTTCTATGGTTATTTCTGGATGCAGGTGTAGAAATGCGGTCTTGTGTGCCTTTCTGAAATCCCTTTTTCAGTGGAATTTGTCTATTATCTCTGGAGAACTTTTGCTTAAGGCCTCTCATCTCTTCCTTTCTCCCTTGCTTCTTGCTTCTTCTTGTAAAATATTGGAAAAGAGTGCCTAGGACACCTTTCCCTTCTTGCTTTTCTTTTTTTAAATTTTGATATACAAGTTTCAGTCCATCCACACGTGATGCCATTGTGTAGACGTCCCTCGTACAATTACAACAATATTTAGGGGCTATTAATTGGACCCATCCCTATTTTGGCATCACTACACACATGCTCAACCCCCTGTTTGATGTGTTAAAGGGAGGAACCACTCCAGGGGATAAAATTACCATTACAGATCATCAATTAAAAATCACCCAGGACATATACCACATTATGCAGAAAAGGTGGGTCAACCGATGTCACAACAATGCTCCTATTTCCTTAATCTTGCTCAATACACCCCCTCCTTACCTACTGCTGTATTAACCCAAAAGTCTCAGCACACTAGCAACCTCCTTATCTTAGAATGGATACATCTTCCTCAACACTCCTAAAAAAATCTCTTAGTCTGTTAAAACTGGTTGTTGAAAATGCAAATGAGGATTGCAAGAGGATTCTGCAGCCTCTATCTGCCCGAGGGGGGGCTTCCCTCTCGGACTATCTAAAGGCTTGCAGAATCGTGGGAACTGAGGACCATGATTGTTTGTTGCAAGTAGGTGGATGGGTCAAGCAGGGTTGAAGAAGGAAAGAGGAAATCAGGATTTGCAGTCATGATAGGAGCAGGGGGAGGTCATAAAAGGGCTCCCTCCCTTCCTTCATGGTCTGTGCAGAAATGTGAGTTGTTAGGATTGGAAACCTGAGGAAAAGGAGAAAGATGAGTTGGGAAACTGAGAAGGGGTGAAGGTGGTTTCTGTGAATGCAAAGTATGTTTGAAAGTAAACAAGAAAGTAGCAAGGAAAAAAGAAATGGGAGGGCGACCCCTGATGGGCTGGCCTTTCCAGAGAACACAGATTGATTTCATCGAAGTACTAACTCCATACGCATAAAATGCTTTCAACTACTGCCCATCCTTCACTTCAGTCTCTGTCTCTAAAAATCTTCTCTCTCTTTTTGTTACATTGCAACACCTTGTTGCACAGCACCAGCACCCGCTCTTTGTAGCACACATTCGCAGCCACCAACCCTTCCCAGGAATTCTCCAGGAAGGCAATGATATGGCTGATGCGGCAGCTGCAGCTGCAACCGCAGACAGCGCCATCTCTTGCATGATTCTTTCACAACAAACACCCTGGGACAGTCATAGTTATTTTCATCAAAATAAAAAAGCCTTGGCCAGACAGTTTAAATTCAAATTTAAAAATGTCACAGGGTTGCCAGGACTTCAGAATGCATTGAATGTTTGCTTGTTTACTCTTAACTTCCTCAATGAGTCCGGATCCCCCCCATGCACAGCAGCATCACGTCATTTCGCTTCCTCGCCTCATCCTGAACCCAGACCAACGGTATCAGCTTCCAGATCCTCAGTGGAAAGGTCCTGCTGAACTTATAACCTGGGGACGAGGGTACGCTGACAACAACACCACCATCTGGGTCCCTGGATGACACGTAAGGCCTTTTCTACCCAAACCAGCCTTGCCTACATCAACATCATGAAGCTGCCCACTGCATTCATCATTTGCTTCCTGGGTTTCCACATCGTTCCTGCCGATATGACAGCCACCCCATCCTCCTGCGATGCCTGCATCAAAACTACTCGCAGCGGAACGAAGACCCAATCCACCCAGATCTATCATACTTTGAAGCCTGAATGCAACTCCATGACAGTCTCCCCTTGTCTGCATAACAACACTCAATATGCACGATGCTACACCAAACAAGGTATCCAATGCTACGAACCAAAGGCTGTGGGGCCCATCACCGCCTCACTGTATGTCTATGCCTACAAAGGAGGATCCAGCTCTGACCTTGCCTCAATGTTCTCTACCAGTCAAGCAAAAAATGGGTACATTACCCATAATGTCACTCGGGGGGTCACCAACACTTCTGTGTGTTTTGATGCTTGTTTTGCCATCAACAAAGGCCAAGGTCCTAACGACACTGCAGGAGTCACCTGCGGCTCACACAGCTGGCAAAGATCTTATCTACAGGAAAAGAAATATCTCTTCCAAAAGGTGTCCGGGACTAACGTGGGGGCCACCACTGTTACAACTACTGATACACCCCACCTATTGACTCTGCTCAAGTAAGAGGCCCTCAAAATATTAATATCACTGTTAAATCAAGCTCTACTTCATGTACCACTGACAAATGTAATCCTATTTGCTTGTACACTCACTTACCTGAAACAAAGGGGTACCATACCCCCACATATATATGCTCAATAGAATTATAAGGTTGCAAGCTGTATTAGAAATTATAACCAATGAAACTGCTCTTGCTTTGAAAACACTAGCTAAAGAAAGTGCATTGTCTAGAACATATATCATGCAAAATCGTTTGATCTTCTTGCCAAAGAAGGAAGAGTGTGTGGAAAATTTAATCTTAGTAATTGTTGTATTGAAATAGATGATAGTGGAAAAGTTATTCAACAAATCACTGATAGAATGATCAAGATTGCACATGTACCTGTACAAACATGAAATGGTCTTGATTTTAGAGACATGTTTGGATCCTGGTTCCCAAAATTACCTGGTTTGCAAGCTATTGTAGCGCTTATTGGTATGATTGCTGCAGGATGTATTATATTGCCTTGTGTATTACCTATCTTTGTATGCACTATTTCTAACAGTTTATCCCTTTTGGCTGAGAAAAAAGCCACTGCACAGGTAATGGCTCTCTGGAATCGACAAATAACTACCACATATGAACCACTGCCATCCGAAGAAGAAATGGGAGAGCCAACCTGTGATGACCCAGACAAGGACGAGATGTTTGTGATGGTCGAAGAAGTCACGAACGCCATGGATAACATCAGCATACACAGCACTCTTGCCTACGCGCCTAACAAAGGCTGCTGTTGGAACTAAAACACTCCCTGTCTTTTAAAAAAAAGAAAAACAGAGGAGATGTGGGAATTGCTATCTGTTTCCTCGCGCGCGTGCAAGGACAACGGGCCTTCTGGTAGTTGTTTGTAACACGAGGCGAGGGACAAGGTCGAAATGTTGCCACTTCTTACCCAGAATTGTAGCAAACTTAAACTTTACAGCTTTGTATTCTCATATGGTATTTTGTGTGATGTAATGAGTTTGTAACAACACACTAACAAAAAATTGCAAACGTTAACAAAGATTGCTTCTAATAAAAGAGGGTGTCAGAGCTTGCCCTGGGCTCTCATCCCGATTTGGCTTCAAGACGACTGCCTCAGTGTCTTCATTCATGAGAGACCACCATACCCAATGAACACTTTTCCACTTAAAACATTCCAAGTATTTATATAGCAAAAGGAGACCCACAAATTCAAGAGGAAAGAGAACTATGATAGAGGAGTGAGGAAACTCAATTGCAACTGCTTGTTGTGGTCTGCTGGCAGCTTGCAGAAACGGCAGCAGAATTGGACAGTGGGGAAGAACATGGGCCACTCCGGGAGTCTGGGGAGGACTTGGACGAGGGTCCTGCGTCTGATACAGAGATGGGGCCAGGGGCATCTGGGAGCTATGTGCTGACTCTGGAGCCTCCAGTATTTGATAGCAGCAAGGCAGAAGAACAAGGGGAGCACGTGTGCGCAGAGCTGCCAGAAGGCAAGAGCAGTTAAGACAAAAGGGACGACTCGGAAGTAAGGCTTGGAGGTGATTGCCCCTCCCATAAGATATGAAGGAAGTGCAAAGGGACAGGAACCTTTGCAGGAAGCAACATTGTTCAGATTAAACCTTGAAGCTCTGTGTGGACTTTGTATTTCATTTGGCTTTTTACAGTTAATTTGGCACTTTAGTTGTTGGCAGCAATTCAAAGCAGATAAAGGCAGGTGCTTATCTCGAGAGACTGTTTGGAACTCATTACGGACTGGGAATGAACATAATTCCCAGTGTTGAAATAAAACAAGAGTTGTTTGGACTAAGTGTGTGCTTAATTATGGTCTCAGGAAGCCTTGGTCAGAACACTGCTAAACTTAAGAAATCATTTTGATGATTAGTCAGCAACTCCCTTAACAATAAGACACTGCTCATATCTGCCAAATACCCACAGATTCTTGGTAGAACTATTTCCATAATCTTTTCACAACTGAATAAATGAATCAATAAATGAGTACTGCTGCTATTTTATTTTAGTTTCTAAAATTCTGTAATCTAATCCCTTTTTCCTGATATTAAACCTGATTAATGAGATCCTGTGTGAATCTTGCTTCCCTGATTGTACACTGCTGTTAAGGATTTGACACATGGGGTTGGGCCTCAGTGGAGCCTATTTCCTTATAATTGGCCTCTGAATCAGAGTTGAAATCAGACAAGTGAACTGCCCTATGATACTTGATCCAGCTGTGGTTGCATTGTTAGTGCTTGGATTGTTAGAACATTGACAATTATGCAGTGTGTCCTTTTGGAATGGCTTGAAGGGGATTGGTACCCACAGTGCTGTCATTGTACGTAGCCTTAGGGTTTCTGAGCAGGAGACAAAGACAGTGCTGAGTCCTCAACAGCTGTGAGCAGTTTACTTACTTCTGCAAGACCTTATACTTATAACTCTAACTCTTCACACTTGCCAGACCACAATGTCTGCTGAAACTGCTGGAATTCAGCAAAGCCATTTCCAGATTGTTTGCTGGACCATGAGCTTGTTTCCTAGGAAACATGATCTCCAAGGTCACTTTGAAGAGAAAGCAACAAAAACTTTCCTGTTCATCATGGCTTCATTACACAATTGTTAAACATTCTGGCAGTTTTCACTTTGTAGATATGATTGAACTTTAGTGGAAGGGTACATCACACATTCTCAAACACTTGTTCTGTCTTCTTTTCCAGTTCTCTTCTCTGTCTTTCTTCTTGTTTGCTGCAGTGTCTTCTGGGACTTGTAATAGTAAACTATACATACCATATTCCATCCCAATTAAGTACATTGAATTTAAAAGCCAATGCCATGGAGGTTGGGACTACTTTTATTATAACAGCTGTAGTAACAGAATCTTGCAAATCTGAATGTGCTTCTCCCTCCTTCTGTCTATCTTTGTGTGAACTATGGAGGGGCTTGTCCGAGATGTTTTCTCAAGTTGTTTTGTTGGCCTGGCCTGAAGTCCCTTTCATCTGACCATTGCCTGGGTAGCAATTCTTCCTCCCCTTCAGGACAGGTATGACCTCCACACCATGCTAGTATCTGTCATGTGGATTATAGTAGATATTTGAAGTCCCCGGACCATCATTTTCCATGTAAGCTCTGCCTCTAGATATTATTATTCAATCTGGTTCAAGAAAATGTTTGTTTTGGAGTTCATTGGTTTGGAGTTTGTTAGTTGGAATGCTGACACATGGACCTTGGACTTCTAGTAAAATAAACACAAATAAAGTAGAAACTTGCAGCTACCTGATTTTGTAGTCTCTCTAACCCTCTGAAAATGAATTATTGTTTTGGGATTTACAGTTGATGAACAGGCAGAAATATTTGTCTTCACCACCTATCTGGTCTTCTTAAATAGCTATTAAATAGCTATTTTTTAAAGATTTTTTTTATCCTGCCTTCATTATTTTTGTAAATAATTTAATTATGGATGAACATACCTAATACTCCTTCCTCTTCCTACTTTTCCCACAACAACAATCCTGTGAGGTGAGTTGGCTATGTCAAATAGAGTCACAAGCACACATCATACTAAGGTATAATTCATTTGCTTTGCTTACAGAGCAGAGGTGATATTCAGCAGGTTCTGACCAGTTCTGGAGAACCGGTAGTGGAAAATTTGAGTAGTTCAGAGAACTGGCAAATACCACCTCTGACTGGCCCCGCCCCCATCTATTCTCTGCCTCCTGAGTTTCAGCTGATTGAGTCTTCTTTTATTGCCCTGCACAGGAGAACGGAGCTGGAAAGCAGGTTAGTGGAGTGGGGTGGGGTGGAGTTTGCTCAATAAACCACAACTGAAGAAACCATAGCACAGTACAATATACAAACTCAGTTTTAAGTGTGAATTACAAATTTTCTTCTGAGAAAGTCTAAAATAAATTTATTTCTACAACTTACTTTTTCAGATGTCTGATATTTCTTCCTTTTCTCATCCACTTTAGTTAGAGAAACAAACAAATGCCTGAATAGAAAAGGCAGTTTAAGGATCTAGAAGTTATACAGTTATACTGTTAGGGTTCCAAGTAATAGATCCATAGCAAGCAAAACTCCAAGCTTCCAAGATGGATCCCAGTCCGGTCAGCTTCAGGGCTGACACATATGTGTGTAAATGAACATCAGGTAACCCAAATCCTAATTTTGGATAGCAGATTGAATGCTGAATGCAACAATACCTTCGAATTCCCCTTATTTTGAATGTTTAAACTCATTTTTTACTTACTTAAGACTTTTAAAACTTACATTTAACAGACTGAAGTTACAGTAAAACAGATCGTTTTAATGTCTTTTCCCCAAGGCCAAAAAACCTAAAACAATATCAAATAAAATCAAACTTTTATTACAATCAAAGACCAACATAAACAACAAGAAGACAAGATAAGACCAGGTTTAAGAAACCCTGACTTCATTCTGATGCTGTACTGTACAGTACAGCTAAGTCCAGCACCACCTAGTGATTAAGCGTTGTAATAGCTCTGTTCCTTACAGTCTCTTCTGTTCCGTTTCTTGATAGGGTTTACACGTTTGGCAGCTCTTTGGACAGTGATTGAAGTGGGTGTGACCAAAGCACAGTAACATAGAATAATTACTATTGGTAATTTGAAATTATACTTCTGTTGATGCAGAAAAAGTTGCATTTGCCTTCTTTGGAGCCTCATGACACTGCTAACTCATATTTAGCTTGAAGTTTCACTTGTTTCTGTTATGAAATACTACCTCTTTTCTCTCCCTTTTATTACAAAGCAATACTGCCTCCATTCTTCCTCTATTAATTTTTCTTCTGCCTTTTTAAAGCTAGTTTTAATAATTCCATGGTTGAATGCGCTCAATTCTAATGGCTTTATCACGCTCTCTGATAGAGAATGCTATTTTTTCCTGGCTGACCGTGTGTGCAGTTCAGTGCATATTTGTTTAAAATTAATTATGCACAGAAGATTTGCACATAGGACACTTTCACAAGGAATCAGGTTCAAACTTCTGATTCTGAAATGTCAGTGCATCTGTGTAATGGGCCAATTTATTTCTGGTTGAATTTCAGTGTGTTTGAATAATAAGAACAACAATAACTTTTTTTTAACTCTAATTGCCATTTGCAAGAATTTGTGCTTCATCTAGCAGTTTTTTTAAGGGGAAAATGTCTTGATGTCTTTGCAGCTCCTTCCCTCCCAAAAACCTATTGACTTTTTTTTAGTTCAGCCACAGAAGCATAAAATAGGCTTTGGATTTATTAGGCTGAGCATATAAACTGTTTCATACATATTTGCAATAAGTCACAATTATGTCAAATGATAAACTATCTTTTCAAAAATAGTTTTATAATTTTATTAATGAATTATAACAAAAATAATATGTGATAATATAGTAAGAAACTGCATGCATAATACTGATTCAAGTAAACTGAACATGAGGGGGGGAAAACTGGAGAAAAAAGATTCATATGACAGCAATATAAAGTCAATTCATTCCTTAAATTTATTATAGCGTCTAGACTATATAGAAACATATTAATCCATCTTTTCATTTTTAGAAATGATGGACTAGTTTATCATTGTTTGAGATTAATATGTTTAGTTATGTCACAGAGCAAGCTCTGTCCACTGTAATGCAAACTGTGTTGGCTTCTTCTGTAAATGCATGAGCTATTTATTATTTCTGTTTTCTATGAAGCAGAAGTGAGATCTTGTTTTTTCCTTTTCTCTATAACTTGCAGTAACTCAGGGTGGAGACAAGATTCGTTTTTCTTGCCATGTACATGGCATCCAAACTAGACTATGTTATTACTTTGTGTTGTATAATATATGTGAATATATGCATAATTTTGTGTTTATTTATTTATTTTGTCATGTTTATGTAATATATATTAGAGGTGGTGACTCTTTGAGAGCTGTATGCAACAAAATTTCATTTTAATGTATGCCAGTTAGTGTACATTTAAAGTGACAATAAAGTTATTCTGAGTTTTCTAAATCTAATAAGATTTCGGGATCTTTTGCTTCTTGTGCACAGTGTTTTGAGGGGAGAATGCATAAAGACCTTCATGTGAAGATTATCGTGGATTGGTATTAATTTAGTATTTGGGGAAATCCCTAGATTTCATTTCATTTCATTTTATTTACATTTCACACTTATTAATGTCAATTCATAAAACATTTCTATGCCCGTTTTATAGTTGCCAACAGAAGCGGGGGAAGGAGTTTGAAGGAGCAGTGCAGCAATTTGGAATTGAAAGTGCATTCCATTCATATTTTGCAGAGATTATACTAGGCAACTGGGGTTTCTGCCAGGCGAATCTCTAATTGGAGAACGTGATTTATGACTCTTCGCTATGGACATGTTTTGGTTGGAGAATATGAATTATGATACACCCAGAAAGGTGGGGGGGAAACCAGGGTCAAGGGTGACAGTGAATTACGTGTCTCAGAATCAGCTACATACAGGTCATCCAATATGTTGCTCCTAATGAATTATTTGAAGTTTTTTGAAGTTTGGCTCAAGGCTCAATGATTTAATTAGGGCAATCGTTGGAATCCTGACAATTATTTTATAAAAGGTCAAGGAGGCAGACTCATTCTTTCTACTTTCCCCATAATAACAACCTTGTGAGATGAGTTGGGCTGACTGTGTGTGTCTCCCAGCCAGCTTTCATGCTTAAGATGGGACTAGAACTCACAGCTTCCTGGTTTCTACCTGGTGCCTTCACCACTAAGCTTCAAACATGCTGAAAGGCACTGGAAACTTTTATGCAAAAAGCCTGAAATGGAATACACACCCCCTTCAATCTTTTAGTGGGTTGAGATCCTACTTAAAATTTGGGAAAAGGGTGCAAAAACACACGGGCATGCCACAAAGGGAATGGAATAGAACTAAACATGTTGCCACAGTGAAAACTTTCTGTTTTACCCATTTTGGATGTGGAATTTTTTTTAAAATTATGCTGAGGTAGTTTTTAAGAATTACGCACCAGTTTGAATATGTCCCATCTCTAAACAGTGGGAAACACACTGATTTTTAGCAATTGTGTTGGTAGCTTCATCAAAAGAAGGTCTCAACAGGAGCATCTTTTAGAATAAAAAATGTCAAGATGTCAGTCACAATCATCCCATCAAAGTTCTGCACATTTAAAAAAAAGGATGAGGCTATGTTGGCATGTTGCAGCCAAGGTCTTGGATTTTGTTGACCACTCCCAGAGATACTCTAGGGATCACAGATGAGCAGTTTGACCAGACACACATACACAAACATGCATCAGAATAAATGGCCAAAAGCTTTCATTGGGGCATTGCATTTTGTTTATAAAATCAGCCTGGATTTCTTTAGCATAATATAAATCCTATAAATGCAAAGATTGTGTAGTTTCCATAATTGATGCCAGTTCCATTGTTCTTGGCTCTGATCCTTTCCCTTTGCAAGCTGCCTTTCAATTTCCTCATCCTTTAGTCCATAAATCACAAAAACCCCTCAAAATATCTCTTAAATATGTTGTTAAATGATCAGTATCCCCCATTATTTAAATTCAGTCACATGCTGGCTGGAGAATTCAAGGAGTTGAAGTCCTCACTTTATCTAGGTATGTATTCTGGCTTTATTATTTTTTACAAGTAACTCAAGATGTATCCAACACATCTCCCTCCTTCTATTTTCCCCACAACAACCACCCTGTGAGGTGAGTTGGGCTGACTGACACAAGCTCACCCATCTGGCTTTCATCACTAAGGTGGGGTTAGAACTCACGGCCTTCTACTTTCTAGCCTGACCACTAGACCAATCTGGCCCTTAAAATTGCCCAGATTGAGAAATGCTGCTCTACGCTTATTCTATATTATTATTTTCATTGATGCCCATAAACCTTGGAAGTCTGTAGGCAAATATAAAAACAATAACCTTCTCCTATTTTTTCTCCAAAAACATGCTGAGAGCAGTTATGTACTGAGTATAGAGAGATAACATAGTAGGACTTTCTCATCCTTTCACGAACATATTATTAGCATTAATTTTTTTTCTAATACAAACATTGGAAATAAATGTATGATTAATTTTAGCACAGACCTTTTGTTTCGTTTACTGTTAATTTTTCACTGCTATTCGGGTTCCACAATTTGCTGCCTGTCAATCGAGAGACAGGCCATTAGAGGGCAGGTTGACTTCATTCTTGAGTCCAGCTAAATGATTCAGTGGGAAAACCTCTTGTAGAATTAAGCAACAAGATCAATTAAAAAAAAGATTTCTCAGATTTAATTTTTTGGATAAGGAGGGTGGTCTGTTTCATTCTTTTATTTTGCCTCGAGCCTATAAAATATTTGTGGTCTTATTTGGCCACCACGCTGTCTGCCTGGAGTTCTTTATGTGTGGGGGCTTATATTTTTGGAATAGCTTAATCAAAAACAATTAGAGATAAAAATAGAATTAGCATCAAAACAAAACAAAAACAAGTAATTTTAAAGTACATCTTAAAATATCTCACAAAAAAAGAAAATTTGCCAGTTGGAGAAGAACTGTCATTGGATATTAGAAGAATGTCAGATTAAAAGTACAGGAGAAAAAGAAACCTGTTTATTTTAATGTCAGCTTGACCACTTTCTGTTTATTTTGGTATCTGCTGCTTACAACAGGATATTTGTTGCTTTATTCTCTAAAGTCAGCCACAAAATAATTTATTTTTCCATAGAAATAAGATGATGATGCTTTCAATAATATGTCTTTCCTTGGACATACTAGCAAATAAGTTCTGTTCAGGTTTGGTGCAATATTTTGAAAGCATTGTATCCTGCTTTGTATCCTACATATTCCCAATCCAAGACTGTATCAAATATGCAAGGAAGTGACTCTGAACAGAATACTTTCAAGCTGTTTTGGACTCAGTATTCGCTGAAGAGAGAATCTCACCAAAGAAAGACAGAAAAAAAAGAAACAAGAATTTAAATCTATGCTTCCAGGGACAGATATACATAAAGAGACTTTAATTTGACTTGGATCCTTTCTCTATTATTCAATAATAAACATGGTTTTGTAACCAAGCAAACATGCAACAAGAAACAGTAGCTGATCTCAGGTCTCCAAACAGTATCAGACTTCCTCCGTAAATTTCTACAGAGGCTCAAGGGTGAACACTTTCAGTAGTGTCTAAGACAAGGGTCTTCAAACTTGGCAAGTTTAAGACTTGTGGACTTCAGCTCCCAGAATTCCTGAGCTAACATGACTGGAGGAGGAATTCTGGGAGTTGAAGTCCACAAGTCTTAAAGCTGTCAAGGTTGAAGACCCCTGGTCTAAGAGATTGCAATTTTGGAAATTGTCTGACAAGAAGGTATTAACAGTGGATAGGTCATTTGTTTTTTCTTTATTTATAACATTTATACTTTGATTGAGAGATAGGATATTGGCTTTTACTGGATGAGACTGATTTACTAAAGGTCCAGAATAACTTTTCTAGACTGATTATTAAGGTTATATCTATAGTACATAGTATCCATTAAGTAGTTCAGGATACTGTGACAGTTTCTAACTGATAGACATAATCTGGCAAAAGGTGGCATTTACCTACAATGCTCTGGAAGTTAAGTTTTGAAAACTGCTGCCAGGCTGCAAATTTCTATATATCAGCTTTTATCCCAGCATAGATCAAATCTATATTTTCTGAGCCCTGGACAAATAATTTACCATCGTTTTTTTCTTCCTTCTCATCCATAAATAGGCATCATAAAGATGACAAAGTATTTGAAAATGAAATGTTTCCTGACTATCAAGTTAAAGTATTAGACACATGAGAAATAATCATGAAAATACATGAGTGCCATGTATGCTATACAATATCACATGTCCAGAAGAAAAAGAGATAATAAAAATGTAGACCATGTATTACTTCTAAATTCTTATTTAATGCCTTTTAAAACGGGTTTCTAACCATGAGAACTTTAAGACTTGTGGACTTCAACTCCCAGAATTCCTTCCCTCAGCATGGCTGGCTGAGGAATTCTTTGAAGTTGAACTCCATAAATCTTAAAGTTTAGAAACCCCTGTTTTAAAATCTGTTTCAACTCTTGTAGTCTCTTGGTAGAGGCCAAAATGTATGTTGGTACACAAACACTTTCAGTACTGCTGAAAAGAAATTCCAGTGGGAAATGAAGGTGATACAACTTTTCATCCTATTCTTAACAAAGTAAAACTTCATAAATGGTTTCCAAACTATATATAATTGTCTATGTATAAACTGGCAACACTATATGATTTTATGACTCGGTTCCTAATTAGTTGAGAATCGTCATGGGACTAGCCAGATATAGATTTTCCCATCTTCACTGTTTGTTTGTTTTTGAGTATACAGCCAATCAGACTTACAGTATTTCACCTGTGCTTCAGAAAACTGTATATTATTGTTCTGTTGAAGCCTGCCACATGTTTTCATTCTGTAGTTGTTTTTTTAACAGTATCATATTTTTTTCCCATGCAAACAAAGGCAAAAGTTACAACATCACCAAGAGACAAGCTTCAAAGAAAACTTTGATCTTTACTCCAAATCTACTAAATTATTAAAGACTCATCTCTCTTTCTCAAGTTACACTTCATCCCATGAACAATGTTGTTATGAAGACATTATTCTCCTTTATACACAGAGAGAGAATAATAATAATAGTATACAATGCCTACTTTGTTCTTTGTATGTCACTAACATTTGCCTTCAAACATTACATACTGCTGTGATCCCTAAGACTGGTTAGTCTGGCTTCAGGCAACTAAGCATTGTGATGATTTATTTATTTCTAACAAGAACATAAAAAATAACCTATATTGAACAATGGATGATGATCTCACTCGCTAGATTCCTAGAACTATTATTTGGAGAAGGGATAATGAAGAAAGAATACCACAACATGTTTCTTTCAATTACTGTAACTGTAAAGTGTCATGTCATTAATTGGATGGATTTATAATTGTAGTCTCAAGCTGGCAATAAAGACATCACCACTGAATAACATTAAAACACATGGCCTGGAATTTTTCCACCAAACATTAAAGCTGTCTAGTGTCACTGGCGTGGTATTGAGAAGGAAGATGATTGTCAGCTCAGATGTGGGAACTCTTATTTGTTACGTCCCCCCTCTCAGTTGAGGACAATCCGTTTGTCTCTCCATTCCTCAGAGGTTCTCTCATCACCACAGAAACAAGATCAGCATGGGCTTCTGTTGTTCCAGTTGCTGGATTGAAGCCAGCATGTCAACTTCTGAATGGAGTGGACTGGTTTATAAGTGGCTTCCTCTTCGACTCTGGAGAGATAAAACACTCAGTTTAAATTCCAACCCTGTCTGGAAAAGTGTGGCCAAACAAAGAGGCAGACGGTCAAATTAGACATTACCACGGAAGAAAACTGATCTTCCAATTTATTTTAAACTGAAAAAGAGCCAGAGAAAGCTGCCAATGTGAGTGGAAGAGCAGGGGTGGGAATGGGGGCAGGAAGACTTGTTTCATTCCTTTCATTTTGGTCATTTTGTGTTTTAACTGGGCAAAAGAGCCCTATATTTTTTTCCTTCCTGCAAAGGAAAGAAGGGAGATTTGATACATCACAGACAGAATGATAAAGGACTGAGCAGATTTGCACCATGTTCATATTGGTAGCTTCTCATTAAAAGACTGTATGAATTTTCATCACCATTTCTAATTTGACAGTCATCTTTTCCACACTTCTCCAGATAATGGATGCTGATATATTTACCCTTTGTCTGATATAATCTGAAAAAATGGATAGTTTACTCAAATTCATCAGCTTTCTCCAACATGATGCCCTTCAGGTGTGTTGGAACTAGAATATCCAGAATCCCCAGCAAGAATGACTTAGGATGTAATAGTACTAAGACATCTGCTTGAGTTATTTGGAATTTCAGAAACTTCCTGAGTAAATCCAACAACAAGCAACTAGAAATTGTGTTAAAATGATGTTTGTCATCATTTTAAACCTTTCCACACAGTGACTGAGAGCATCATGCAGTTCTTAGTGTGGTGACATGTTTTCCTTTGGAATAGAATGTATTACCATATAGTGGTATGTTGTCCTGTGAAATACAAAAATGCTGTTTCCAAGTTTACAACTTGTTAATCAAATGCATATGAACATGTGCACATTCCAGGGGAATATAGGTAGCCAATGTCTTACTGTCCTAATTAAAGATATAGATCTTCCCCTCCAGGATTAATATCATACATACATTGTTGTTTTCCAGTACCAATCAATTCTGGGCTGATCAAATGTTCAAAGCAGAGTTAGAAGCAGAGGTGGTATTCAGCAAGTTCTGACCAATTCTGGAGAACCAGTAGCAGAAATTTTGAGTAGTTTAGAGAACCGGTGGTAACCTTCCCCCAGGGCTGGGGAGGGAATGGAGATTTTGCAGTATCCTTCCCCTACCACACCTAGCAAGCCCTGTCCACAGAGCCAGTAGTAAAAAAAATTGAATCCCACCACTGGTTAGAAGTGCTATGACATTTTCCAGCCATGGTGCTGTGAAGACTTAAGAATGAACAAATATTTTGAATCAATCTGTTTAAAAATGTAAACTATAAATCAAGAGCAGGAGAAACGATGGGTCAATATCTTTTGGCCAGGTTGTGTGTATAACATTGCTTCAAGATGCCAGTAGGTTTCTCTCCTCCTATTTTTTCCAGCCCCCTTTCTATCCAGTTTTCCTCATGCTACGTTCCTAATGCAAACTGGAGCTCCATCATCTCCTATGTCCTACTTTCTTTGTTTGGGAGAAGTGCGTTTGAAGAGCAGTAAGAATGTTTGGATTCTCAACAGGGGTACTGCAACAGGCACATTGAGTACTTGCACAGTAAATTTAGTTTCAACTCTTCATACCCTACATTTTTCCCCTACAGGGAACCTGTGAAGTGTACACCATTTCAGGCAAAGCTAGATGCCTTTGGTGAAGTAACAACAAAATCACCTCCTTAAATAAAATAGCCCACTTCAAATGCAGCCAGGTAGTTCAAGCTGCATCAATAAATCATGCTGCCAAATTGGGGGTCACGAAAGGGCCTTTACTATTCTGGGATTCAATTGCTTACAGTCTTTTGCAGTCAAATTGCTGGTATTGATTTTGTTGGAAGAATTTATACTTGACATAAGGAGATGCTATTCTTGACATGCTCTGCCTTTAATCACACAGCTTAGTGGTCCACAGTGTGTGTATGTAGAAGAGAGACTGAGATGGATTATAGTACCAATCAGAGCTTCAACAAAAAAATAGTTTAGCAAAAAAAATAAATCAGAAGAGTTTATTAAAAGGCATAACCTTTCATGATTTTTAGCTTACAGGTAATAGCAGTAGCAGTAGCAGTTAGACTTATATACTGCTTTGCAGTGCTTTACAGCCTTCTCTAAGCGGTTTACAGAGTCAGCATATTGCTCCCAACAATCTGGGACCTTATTTTACCACCTCAGAAGGATGGAAGGGTGAGTCAACCTTGAGCCTGGTGAGATTTGAACTGCCAAATTGCAGGCAGCCTGCAGTCAGCAGAGGTAGCCTGCAGTACTGCATTCTAACCAGTGTGCCATTGTGGCTCATAATACTTGATTTATGGTCACAACTGAGACCAGGATTTCAATTGCTTACCAAGGTGGTTGCTAAGTGAATTGTGTCTGATCTTACAGCCTTTTTTGAGATGGTTTTAGTAATTTTATAGATTATTTTTTTATGCATGCCTATGTGCTGATTTTGGGTGCCACCTCTGTGTTCCCAGGGAAACTTTGTATTGTGACAGGATTTTCCCTGTCTGCTATTATTTGAGCAGGTTAATTAGTTTAATTATTGGAGCAAGCGGATTAGTGATCTTTGCAACATTCTATTGACTTTGTATTATGTTGGGATTTCCATACGGGTGGAAATGGCAACATAATTTTCTCCTCACAATTTTAAAAGTTCTGGAGCTGTCTCAAATTTCAAGAAAGCCTCTTCCTTACCATGTTGCCTACTCCCATGAGGATTGGGCAGGGTCCAAGGATGCACAATCGTTTCTGGCTTTCAAGCCTGCAATAGGGATTCTTGTTAGACACCCGTGTGGAAATCCCAAAGCCACAGGTGGTAGAGCAGGCAGACCACTCAGTGCTCCAGTCTTCACACAAATTGGGGAAGGCTATCCCAGATAACCTTTCTGGAACAAAACCAGGAACAAAAGAAGGAAGTGGGGGGTGTTAAAACTTGGCACACATGATCATAACAACATCCAGAGACATACAATGGCTACAACTACAGCAAGTTATAGAATTTAAGAACTTCAGAGCATCTGTTTTCAAGGACCAGATGTATTAACGGATGCGGTTTTATGGGGAATCAAAGTTCTGACTTCAACCTAGTTTAGGAGTAGTTAAGTCAGTACCTTTTTGTTTCATGATTCAGTATACCAAACTATATGCATACTGTTAAATTCTATATAACTTAAATTTATGAACAAAATGCACTTTACAAATAATATTATCTCTATAACCATTGTTGTAGGACCAGCTGTTCATTTTTAGTGGTCTAGACCAGTGGTGGGATTCAAATTTTTTTACTACCAGTTCTGTGGGCATGGCTTGGTGGGTTTGGCAGGGGAAGGATACTGCAAAATCTCCATTCCCTCCCCACCCCACTAACCGGCTTTCCAGCTCCGTTCTTCTGTACAGGGCAAGAAAAGAAGACCCAGCTGATCAGCTGGGACTTGGGAGGCAGAGAATAGATGGGGGCAGGGGCAGGCAGGGTGGTATTTGTGGGTTCTCCAAACTACTCAAAATTTCCACTGCCGGTTCTCCAGAACTGGTCAGAACCTGCTGAATTACCACCTCTGGTCTAGACATTAAACATAACATATATACCAGTTACCTAACCACCATGCGGGTTTCACAGGGTCTTAAAAAGATATGGAGAGTCATATGAAGCCATGGGACACAGATTGCCTGTCTCACACCTGTGAGGTTTTACAAAGCATCTCTTGCATTTCAGAAGCAAGGTTGAATTTTGAATGTGTGTGACATTTTTAGCTCTAAAAAATAGTTTTCTCTGAGTCAAGCATGACTCCTGATGACAAATTCATGCAGTTTTTATGGCATTATACAAATGATTTGTCATTGCCTTCTTCCAGAATGTTTTTCCCCCACTTCCCAGTTGCATCTATATAGGTCTAACTACCCAGATGGTTCCCATTCCAGTAACTACAGTTGACCCTGCTTCACTTTCAGGATCAAGATGTCAAGATGCTGTCATGTACCATCTAATGTACAGTAGGCTTGTGTGACACATCATCCCAAAGGTCACATGCAGCCCGCCAAGTCATCTTGTGTGACCCCAAAGGTCACATGCAGCCCGCCAAGTCATCTTGTGTGACCCACTGATTTATTTTTAATAAAAGACATACTGAAAGTACCTCCAGTGCCCCCAAGGCTCATCACCACTACCATTGACACCTCTCTACTAGCTGCCAAAGAGCTGAATGGTATTTCAGGTATTACTTTGAGGACTACAATGCTTTTTAATTTATTAATTTACCAATTTCCTCTCTACAGATTGCACAGTTATGGTCTAATACAGGTAGTCCTCACTTACTGATCACAATATGGACCTGCAATTTCATTGCTAAGCAACGCAACTGTTAAGTGAAAAGTAATGTAACCACACCAGACTTATGGCAGTAGTTTTCCTGCAGCCATTAAGCAAACCACTGTGGGTCATTAAGCATGACACGGTGTGACCGTGACTTGCTGTACGGATTCCAGCAATCGCTCTAATTAAATCATGATTCTCGAGCCAATCTTTAAAAAACTTCAAAGGATTTATTAGAGGCGACATACTGGCACTGCCTTGTATGAAGCCAACTCTGGCATATGTAATTTACAGTCACCTGTGACCTGTTTCCCCCCTCCCCCCGGGTGTCTCATAAACCAGATTCTCCAGTTGAGCATGTTCACGGGCTGGGTGTCATCATTCACGTTCTCCAATTAAATATATTCACGGGCAAAAGCTCTGGTATTTTAGTTACAACCCTTTAAAGGTAAGAGTTGGAATGCACTTCCGCTTTCAAGCTGCTACAAAGCTCTTCCAGATTTCCTCCCCCCCCCCTTTTTTTTTAATGGCAACTACTAAAACAGGCATATGAATGTTTTATGAGTTGACACTTGCAACTTCCTACTGGTTTCCCCACTGTCAGAAGCTGGCTGTGAAGCATGCAAATGGTGATCAGGTGACCCTGGGATGTTGCACCTTTTGTAAATATGTGCCAGTGACAAAGCACCCAATGTGTGCCTGTTGCACTCACACAACGTAGATACACTATGACAGCTGCAAATTTAAGGATCAGTCATAAAGCTGCTGTATCAGTGCCATTGTTAACGTTGAGTGGTTACTAAACAAGACGGTTGGTAAGCAAGAACTACCTGGAAATGGATGTAATTCATCCACATCTTCAGGCTTTCTTATCCTCTAATGTCTCAGAACATTTTTCTGCTCATAATCAATCATACTATCTTTCTTTCTATTGACCTTGAAATGCAGAAAATACCTATGAGATGCTTTAAGTTAGTTCAACTGACAAATGGGAGAGTACAAAAAAGACATTCAAATGCCTGGGGTTGGCTTTCATGCTGAAGGAAGGACTAGAACTCACAGTCTCAGAGTTTCTAGTCCAGCATATTGACCACTACAACAAGCTGAAAGTTTAAAATGAGCTTGCATTTTAAGCCCGACTGGCACATAATTTCACAAAGTGTATTAGAATGAAAAACAATTTATTTAGTTGGTGAAAGCTGAGGAAAAAGATGGGCTCTGTCCCATCTTCAGCAACTCATGAAGGAAAACACTGGGATACTCAGTGGCTCTCCATTCATCTGAATGGAGTTCCAGGCACACATGGTACCAACTACCAAGGTTTTACCAATAAAAAGACACTGAAAAGGGGTGTCAATATCTGTGGGTTTTACCTGCCATGTTTCCTTGCAAGATCTGTCTGGGTTCTCTATCACAAATCCATTCTTGACAACACTTCCCTGGGATTTCCACACGCTTTGGATATGGACAATCTGGGGTGGGGAGACGAACATCCTCACTGCAGAGAGGAACACATATAAATCCTCCTCCTGAGCAGCGACATTGGAGCTTACAACTTGGCTGGAATACTTCTCCATCTTGATAGATCTTTCCATTCACTTCACAACTGTCTTGGTCATCTTCTTCATCTGCAGCCAACATTGGGAACCAATGAGATAAATCGAATGTAAATATTTAGAACTCGGATAGAGTTCACACCTAATATTAACACTGGACTATGATTGTTTCACAGTCTGAAAGGCTACCTGCAGCCTTAAGTAAAGAAGATTGAAATGGGATCTGATATTACTATTTAAGTACACAAAGGATCATCACATAGAAGGTTATCCATTCTTTTTTATCCATGGGTGTAACATGAAATAAACAGGTTATCTGAGGGACCATCTCTTGCCGGTCATATCTACGGAACTGACTAGAGCAGAGAGGCAAGGAGTGTTCCGGGTCCCATCCCCTAGACAGATATGGCTGGTGGGACCCAGAAGAAGGGCCTTCTCTGTGGTGGCTCCCTCTCTGGAACATTATTCCCCCAGAGATTAGAATGGCTCCCACTTTAACACTTTTCCGGAAGGCGCTAAAGACCTGGTTCTGCCAACAGACCTGGGGAACCCAGAATGGGATGAAGCCCATTAAATGGCTTATGTAATGTGTTGTTGTCTGGGTCATTATATTCTTTTATTATTTAACTATTTTCTTTTATTACTTTAAATGTTTATATATGATGCTTTTATATCCCTGTAAGCCACCTTGAGTCACCATGTGCAAATAGGTGACAATATAAATTTTCTAATAAATAAATAAAATAATTGGTATAATTATAAATAAAGAGCCACTTTGGTCCAATAATTAAGGCACCTGGCTAGAAAGATGGAAACCTTGAGTTCTAGTCCCACTTTAGCCAGCTGGGTGACTTTGGGCCTGTCATTCTCTCTCTCTGCCCAACTCACCTCACAGAGTTGTTGTGAGGAAAATAGGAGGAAGAAGGTATGCTGGATATATTCAATACCTTCAATTATTTGTACAAATAATAAATATGGGATATAAATGAACAATAAAACAAATAAAATAAGAAAGTAAGGTTCTAAGTGAATATTAGCAAAAGCTTTCCAAAGATGAAATAAGTTTTATAGTAGAACTAGCTACCCAGAAAGATGGTGCACTCTTAATGTACCATCTTTCTGAATTTGCAGACAACTATCTATTTACAGTAGTTTAATTTGGATTCTTGCATTATGTATGGGATGAAATTAAATGGCCTAAATGATCCTTCCAACTCTACAGACACTGGCAATTTTATCATAGTAGAAGAAATCACAATGAGACTAAAGAATAAGGGATGTGACTGAAGAGAGGAGACATCTAAGAGGAGAAGCCATAGAAATTTATATTGAAAGGTATCATAGGCATTGTAGACTGACTCAGGTCTAGAGACTGACAAACAATTTAATCAGCAATTACCTGAGGTTTTGTTATTGTTGTTGTAAAACTTATGTCGTTATAGGGAAGGGCAATAATAATATTTATCTTTGACTAGTAAGGACCACATCTCTGTTAGATCAAATAATTTGCCTATAAAAGAAATCTAGTATCATCTACTTTCTCTTATTTTTAATGAAGGACAAGATATGAAACATATCTCCCTAAGACTTTGATATATAATTTTAGTGAGGATATAAAATATTGGATTATTTCTCTCATTTGTTTTTAAGAAGTCTTCAATGTATCAGGATAGGATAGGACAGGACAGAACCAAGGCCTTTCTTAGATGGAGATGAATGTCCAAGTGTTGATCATAATTGTTCTATTTTTCTCTCAAAAATCTCCTAAGGGAAAAAAGAGATTTTCTCCTAGTTAGATTTTACTTTGTGGGGAATTGATATTTGTTTACATTTCTGCCAGCTGACTTGCACTCTCCAAGTGAGATAGGAAATTGAAGCATATTTGCTAAGCTTTGCTTGCATTCCTTTCAGCTACCATGAGAGCATCAGAGGCAGAACAGAAAAGAAGCTTAGTGTCACAAAAATCAAACCAACATTATCTGCCTACTTCCTGGACTATAATCATGATCTTTATGTGTGTGATTGCAACTGTAATATTCTTTTTTCAGCAAGATCTCTATTGAATGATGGGAATGTTTGACATAAAAAACATGGCTCTAATATGCTGCTTGAACTTCAAGCATATAAAGAGCCATGGTAGTACAGTGGTTAGAATGCAGAATTGCAGGCTGATTCTTTCCACTGCCAGGAGTTAGATCCTGACCAATTCAGAGTTGACTCAGCCCTTCATCCTTCCGAGGTTGGTAAAATGAGGATCCAGATTGTTGGAACTAATATGCTGACTCTGTAAACTGCTTAGAGAGGGCTGTTAAAGCTCTATGAAATAGTATATTAATCTAAGTGCTAATGCTATCAAATGCTTAATATTTCACACATTTCCTATATTTTATTTAGGCTTTACACAAGAATGATTGTAAGAATTCCAGAATATGAAATAAATAAGATAATAAAAAAATAGGCAAAGCAGCAGTAAATGCTGGCAGGTTGAAGAAAGTTTCCAGAAGGACTATGAGCCTATTCTCTTCTTTCTAACTCAATACCATTTCCATTTTTTTCTAGTTCAATCCAGGTCTATAGTTTAACTGAGGTAAAAAGCCAAAAGCAAGAGTTAAAAGCCTTATTTTCCCTCATCCCATTATCTTTCTCAGTTCTCCCTTCTTTTAGTTGCTATTAACATTTTTGAAGCAGTGAACATTCATGAATAAAATCCATGTCTAATTTGACCCCAAATCTGTATGGAAAGTTTGTAGATTTAGGAACTGAGCTTTTGAGGTCTTAGTCAAATGAATTACCTAATCACACTGTGTTATTCTGGCATGCATTAAAGTCAGATAATTCCATCTATTTTTAGGAAGCTGATGTTCTCCTCATACTTGGAAACATTTCTATTGAGAATAACAAAGATCGCTCACAGTTGCAGATTCCCGCCCTTTGTGTGGGGGCATTGCTGTAGTCACAGATAAGTCCCTGGTTCTGATCACAAACAGTAAGGTGGTTGCATGGCTCCCCTAGCCTCCGAGCACATATGTGGCAACAGCCGCATCCATCCAGAACCAAGCGAGACCCAGGTGGACAACGGGGAGGGAGCCATGGACAGTAGCATGGAGTTTGACAGTGCTGGAAGTTCGCCTGGGAGGAAAGAGAATAACATTATAACAAAATGCCCACTTTATATCTATTAAAACTGACATTTAAGGAATCTTCCATTAGAACATCTTCCCCCTATCAAATGTGTTCAATTCTTACATAGAGATGGTTCTTGACTTACAACTAGAATTGAGCCTGGAGTTACAATTATAAGTCATTGTAGTTATAACTTGAGGCATCATGTGAACGGATTCAAAGTTACAACCATTTTTATAATGGTCATTAAGCAAACATGGTGATTGTTAAGTGAATTTTCCCCCAAAGTTTTTTTGGGAAGTAAACAGATGTAAATACCTGAAACTGGCAAAAAATAAATACATCACAAATTGCAGTCATATGACCATGGGTATGTGCAGCTGTCATAACTCTGAAAATGAGTTGTAGGTAGCATTGGGGAGGTCCATTGTAACTTTGAATGGTCGTTAAGTCAAGGACTACATGTAATACTATTTTTTTAAAAAAGATGTGTAGATATTCCAACTTTCCATAATTTCTAAGTGGTATGAGAACATGGAAGCATAAATAGATGAAGAATTGCCTCGGCAACATGGGCGTCATAGAAGTTTAATAATTAAAAAATGGGGAGAGTTATAAATAGAAGATGGTGGACTATAATAATCCTGAGAAAGAGTGAGGGTGGTTGATTGCTCAGAGCCTGATGCCCACTAATCTCCAGACAGTCTTTAAAACAACCATTCTCAGATTAAATTTTCAATTAATGTAGAAAAGATAGGATACAAATATCAAAAATGTATGATGTCCTTAAAGAATATCACACAGAAGGGATATTTATTCTTTAATATTTGATTTAGAATAATAGATACAAATTACAGGAAGGCAAATCACTTTAAACGTTAGAATAAAACCTTAGCAGTAAGAAAGAGCTGTCCAACACTAGAACTGATGACATGGAGAAGCAGAATGCATCACTGGATCCATTCAAAAATGGCTGGATAAGTATCTGACTATGGGTGCTTTAATTTAGTTTTCAGCACTGGAGATTTAATGCTCCTCCCAGTTTGACAATCCTATATTTTCACTGCTGAGTTTGAAATGCAATCCACCTATTAGGTGAGCAGAAATTTATGCAAGAGCAAGTCCAACCCAACACTCTTGCTGCCTGCTCAATGTCACTGAAAGCCAATTCACCTTCTTCTCTTCAAGCTAATAAGTTACAAACTCTAAAGGATTTTGCATATTTTGAAGCTGCCCTTGAATAATATTAGAATAAGGGGCCAGCATATTCTTATGCAACTAAGAATGACTTAAAGTTGTCTCTTTCATGGGCTGGGAAGGAGATGAAAGCAACATCATAGGAAATGGCAGAAGTGGTATAATCCAGTATGAAGAAAGCTTAGTCCTGTGACTATAATTCTATTAGTTCAATAACAGCTAGGGCTACTTTGCAGTAAAACCAATCCTGTCACCCTGTACAAAGAAGAAAGAATGCATTTATTAAAGTTCCAAGGGAAGTCAAGAATGAAGACATTTGCTTTTCAAAAAATGTAATACCTGTGGGTGCCACTTGACATGTTTCTTCCTTTCTGGATGTTGTCTAACAAGCTTGCAGGGAAACATACACTTGACATTTGATAAAGGGCAACAATTAGACTTTACTTGCTTAATAACCTGCTCGAGAGCAGCTGTGCAACAATGCTCCTCTTCCTCTTATAATTCATCTGTTTCCAAATCCCTTATTTCCTGATTCCTGCATCTATCCAATTAACAAAAAGTTTTAGGACTGAGAAAAACTTACCCAGTTTCATTCAACTAAGAATTTTGAATGAGTAATGGTGAATTATTTCTTATATCAAAGCTTAGCTTGTAGTAAAGGAAAGGTTTTTATTTTGACTCTGATAATATAAGATTAGGAGCTATCATTTTATCAGAAAAGAAATAAAAAATTTCAATCACTAAGAAAGAATGGCCTTCAATGAATAACTGAGAATGTTCAACATATTAGTATTTTCAGCTCTGTTACTTTTGTCCAATACTTGCTGTTTGTAGAGGCTGAAAGGTGGGAACAAATATTTCTCTGCCTTGTCTATTGTAGATTTTTGTATAGTTAGGTAACATTGTGTAGTTAGGTAATCTTTGTTGCAAAGCAGTTTAGAGACAATCACAGTAATCTGAACTCTTTTACTAAGTCCAAAATTTGGAATTCAAGGAACAGTCCAAAACTACTGGGACATTTATCAAATGTTTGTTTTTCCATATATGTTTTGTTCGTATAAATGTGTGTATGAAAAAAAGATTGTGTTTTAATTGTACCATGTTGTTCCTCCTGCACATTCCTGCAGGAAGCATTGGTTGAACATGACTTTTAGATATTTTATAGATCCAAAGTTGAACAATTGAGAAATCTGAAAGGAATGCCAGCTAGTTGGCTTTCTGCCTATGGTGTAATACCAAAAATTGTTTATGAAAGAGAAAACTATTTGATTTCTACACAAGACATGAGCCCATGTTATACTGGCATAATTAACAAATAATTCACAGATCTGGCTGCAAAACATGGGTCCAGTCATTGTAAAGGAATTGCTTACTCCTATGATTTTTTAAAATTGGATTTCCACAGTTCATTCAAAGCAACATGTTATCCTAAGTTTTGCTTACATGTGATACTTAAGCTGAGCATGCACAATGAACATTATTTTAAACATTCCTTATTGTCTCTAAGTTAGCATTTTCCAGTTTCCTTACCTTGGAAAGGAGACAGAGGAAGATCAAAAGAAACTGGAGTTTCATTCTGACAGTTCAGCATATCCCTCCTCAAGCTGTTTGGAGGCAGCAGTATGTCTGCAGTCTTTAGAGCCTGCGAGTAAACTCCTGCAAGTGTTTATACTCTTCCCTCCTCTGATGTCATTCCTAAGTTCCAGTATAAACACAAGTTGGTTTGGGCAAGAATCAAGGAGTTCCATTCTCTCTCTCTTTTTCAAATTCTCATTTCCACCCAACATTCCAGTTAATCCTTCCACACACTTCAAGGTGAGAACATTGCAGCCCATCAAGAAAGCAAACAATGGAGAACAATTTGTTGTATTATCACTGCAGACCTTTATTGAATAAAAGCAATAAGTAATAATACCAAATAGATAAAATACATAATCTAAGGATTTTTATACTAACAGGATGTTCTGGGTACTACAACTGTAGAATGGATCATTTGTACCAGTATCATACTGTAGAAAGGATGGATGGCTGGAGATGAAAAAGATAGATAGAAGGTGGAAGGAGAGACAGACAGATAGAGATAACAGTTGCTGGATCATCACCATGTGTGCCATGCTGAAGCTCACTGGAAGCATTCCTCTTCCTCAGACATTTGTAAACTGTGACCACTTACTACCCTCAACTCAACTTTATGAGCTCCGACCCTTTACACATCATCTAAACTCAAAAAGCCCCATCTTTCCAATATCCTTTGATATCATTTGTCAAAAAGCTGGAAAAAAACCAAGATTGCGTAGGGTTCTTAATCCTAGCTATTTAAATGTAGGTTCAGCTATACCTGTAAAGGCTTACCTCTGCAGGCCTTCTCTAAAATGAACAGAAAGTGGGTGTGGAGGGGTAGGAGAAGTAATAGGGATTGCCCTCTTCCCATTCCTTACATTCACTCTACCAGTAAAGCAGGGGTGTCAAACTCACATTGTTATGGTCTCATCACGTGAAGTATCAGGACTTTTTTCCCTTTCGCTAAACCGGGCGTAGGCGTGGCCAGTGAGTGACACATCTGGCTCACAGGCCAGGACTTTGACAGCCCCGCAGTATTACTTACCTGTAATATTACAAGACCCATAAGGTCTTGTCAGATAGCCAGTTTTGTGTAGTGATGATGGCACCAGGCTAGAAACTAGGAGACCAGAACTTTTAGTCCTGCCTTAGGTACAAAGCCAGCTAGGTGACTATGGGCTCTCTCTCAGCCCTAGGAAAGAGGCAAACCACATCTGAAATCTTGCTAAGAAAACTGCAGATACTCGTCCAGGCAGTCACCAGGAGTCAACACTTACTTGAAGACACACACCAAAAGGTTTGACATCTATGCATTCAATGTGGTTGTTTGCAAATAATGTTTGAGCTGCTATTTGTAGAGAGAGGTTTTATGTGACCTGAATTTCTGGCTGGAGTGAAATTCCAATCTTGCAAAATCCCTACAGGTGAACAACTGCTGTTCAATACATAAATGCCATCAATAACATGAGAACAGGACCAAAAGTGTCACCTTCTTCCTCTTTAACACAGTACATCTTACACTTCCCTCTGCAATCTGGGTGCTCTCCAGATACCCAAACATCCACTACAAGAATTCTTAGCCAAGGTCATGGTGTTCGGGAAATCCTTCAAATTCAAATTCAAATTTCTGAAGGATGTTAAGTTCAGGTTAGGAAAGATTGTCACAACAGACTGGGCTGAGGGGGGGGGGGGGGGAAAGCCCATCCTTTTGATGTATGAGGCAATGGTGGGAAATCATTCTCCTGCTTACTTAATACATAGAGAAAATTTGCTTTTCTCCAAATGATCTCCAATCCTGCCTGCTGGGGAGAAAAAAAACTCCTTTTGGATAGACATGCTTCAGATTATATTAGAGGAATGTCTTGTTGGATGCTTACTTGAGAGAAACAGAACTGTCTGTGCTTTTTAGAAACAAAGAGGAAAGCACCTGGATCATCCCTTGCCTTTTCCCTACATACAGATAACATATGAACAACATATTTGTAAGCAAATATGAACAAACACATCAGGACTAGATTCAGCAGTCCACCTGCATTTAAAAGACAAATGCCACTCTTTTGAAGACAACAAAGTCTACATTTTGGAATGGTTTGAAAGAGGGGTCAAAGAGGCCATCTACGTCCCCTTGAATTGAATAGCCCTCTCTCAACAGAGGGGGGAGGGATACAACACCATCTATCTCCAATCTACAACACAGTCCTTTCAACAATTCCAAGAAGGCTCCACACCCATTTGCACCACTTAGGTGACCCTGATGACAAATATAAACTTCCAGGGGACCTTAACAACTCTCTAAAATGGGTGTCAAAGTCATGGCCCGTGGGCTGGATGTGTCACATGCTAGCTCCGCCCCCACCTGGTTTGCAAAGGTCCCAATACGTCATGTGATATCGCCGTGACGACGTGAGCTTGACACCCCTGCTGTTAAAGAATGCAAATGACCATCTGTCTGCAAGGAGTATAAATCCTTCCATTCCCCACCATCTAGTCAGAGATGAAAAAGCTTCTTGGATGAGAAGTGAAATGTCTTCAAAGAAAAAACCAGAAAGTCCAGCTGCCTCTTGAAAAAAGCACTCTCACTCATGACATACTCTGTCATGGTGTCTCAAGTGGCAACAATTCAGTAAACGTTAGTTCTTCTTGCTACAGTCATCACATAGTCAACATACATAGGTCACCTGGTCTTCCTACTGGTTTGCAGTCTTCCTTGCTTAATTTATCTTGTCTCACAATGCATGATGGAAAATACATTACAGTTCAGTGATCCCTGCTGATTTACTCAGAGCCTGATGTGCCTAGGCTAAACCAGACTTCTTTAGTCTGGTGCCTTCCAGATGTATAAAACTCCTGCTCAAATCCCTTGCCAACACACTTGAAGAGCATCTGATTGGGAAAGACTGTGATAAATGTACAGGGTTAGTTATAATGAAAACCAACAATAAAAAACAAACGAACCCCAGAATTGGTCAACAGTTTGCAAGCTTCCAGACTCTCTAGAATTTTCCATCAGTCTTGAAGATAAACAAAGCAGTGAAGGGAGAGGACCTGGCCTGTATTGGGCCCTTAGCATCTGTATTTAATTGCAGTTATACATTGGAATGTGGTTACAGACATTCAAGTAAAGGCTTTGGTGATTTCCAGCTGCACCACTGTTTCTTTACTCCATCAGCCTTAGATACAGTTCCATATGCAATCAAAAACTGGACTAACATCAAAATGACAAACTAAGTCTAACATTAAATATATCATTTTACGAGATGTGCAGGTTTTTTTTTTTAAGAATAAAATAAAATAACATTGGTATGTCTCTCTCTCTTCCTCTGTATGTGTGTGTGAGAACAAGACAGAGAGGATGTGGAGGACAAAAAAAAAAAACCCAAGGAAATTGTTCCACTGAAGCTGGTATGTATTGATTTACATCTTTATTTCTGGGCAGGGCTTTCTCTGCTGGGATTTTAAAAATTACCAAAAGCTGAAGCTTTTGGGATTTTTAAGAAGACTTCACATTAAATGCAAGACTTTTCTCATGTCGTGTATACATCTGGCCCTTATGTTCCCCTTGTTCACCTGCACTTTTATTCTCCCCAATCTCACATTCAGAACTTTTTCAATTCTTTGCAAAGAATTCAGACCATGGCATCTCTGATTTATCTCTCTCACCCCTAAGGAAGAGCTCCACTACAACCCAACCTGCCACAAGAGGAGCTGCATAAAAGCATAATTCAGACCAGCATAACACACTGCAGCAACATGGAATGCCAGAAAGAGGAACTATACTACTTTCAGAGCATCTTGCAACACAATGAATACCCAAGAAACGTTGTCAAAAGGTGCATGACACACAGCCTGCTACAACACAATTAATAACTTATGAAAAGGATAATACTCTTATACATCAAAAATATCTCAAACAATAAACAGATTATTACAACTACATGGTATTACTGTAGCATACAAACCAATTAAAGCTCTCCAAAATATTTTAATTAAAAGACCCAGTAGTCTCAGCTACAAAATACAAGGCCAAGGACTGTAACAGTCACTATGTAGGACAGCCAGCCAGAAGACTAGCAAAGTGCATCCTCACAAACACAAACTAGCAGTCAGAAGACATGTCAAAAACTCCTTACTTTTGCAGCACATATACAGGTTCAACCACAGTTCAACTGAGAAATAATAATATTATAGATAAGCCTCATACAAAAATGCTAGGAAATTCCTGGAGGCTAAGATTCAAACAAATCAGCCATCAATAGACACATAGAGATAAACCACATTTACACACCATTTAAAAGATACATTAAAAAGTAATAAACAAAAGGATTTGAACATATCCCCTCCAGCAACTAACAACTGATAAGTGGGGAAGATACCATATATCAGTGGTGGCTAACCTTTTGGGGCTCCTGTACCAAAAATTGTGCATGTGCTTGCATGCATGTGCACCCCCTACACCCCCTACGCATTATACTCACCCAACCTTACTGCCCCTTTACCTGCACTGCACCTCACAGCTGATTTTCTGCCAATTTGAGGCCTTTTTTGGCCTCCCAAAGGCTTGAGGAAGGCTTCTGCAGGCTTCTTCAGGCTTCTGCAGGCTGAAAACTAGCCTTGTTTTATCACTTCCTGTTTTTCCAAAAATACCCAAAGTAACAAAACGGGGCTATTTTTTGACCTGCAAAGCCTGCAGAAGCCTTCCTCAAGCCTTTGGGAGGCCGAAAAATGCCTCAAACCAGCAGAAAATCAGCTGTGAGGTGCACATATGCTCAGGGAGGTAAGTTTGCCTGCAACTTACATGCCGGCACAAATGGCTCTGTGTGCCACCTGTGGCATGCATGCCATAGGTTCATTATCACAGCCATATATAAACAAGCAGCAAACTCATCTGCATTGATGATATAACCTAGTTAGATAATGAAATGTCTGCAAACAGCTAAGTTCAGAGAACACAAGAAATCCACATCTTCCAGGTTGACTACTCTCTCCTAAAATTAACCTGCTATTTCAGCCTATGACAGAAGCAAAGCACTATTAGGAACACAGTGATTCCAAAGCATCATGCTCTCTAAGTCTAAGCCTTCTATGATAAATATAATAGATGGCATATTTATGCAGAATATCTATCATAAGGACAAGTCAGTACATTTATATCTGAAGGTGAACAAGTTGTAACTCGGTGTAGTGGCAGAAGCAATGACTTTCTTCAATATAGAGGACATTACTGTAATTTAATTTAATTACACTCATTCTAAACAGGAGGAAGTAAAACCAGATTTCTCATTGGAAGCACTAAGGCTAAAGCTTCATTATGTTGAACACATAATGTGGAAGCAAGAGTCTTTGGAGAAGTCCTGATGGTTGGAAAAAAATGTACTGGAAAAAGTGGGCAGCAGAACAAAGGATAGTTATAGTTGTCACTGATGTCACAAGCACAAGTTTGCAAGAACTCAAAGAAGTTATTGACAGACAATCCTGGCAAACCAATGTCTATCATGTCACAAAGAATTGGAAACAGCTGAATGACTGGACAATAAAAAATTCACTCAATCTTTAAGGGAAGAGTTACTCATAAAAAGTTCCTCTCTACTTCCCAATGTTATGTTCACAATAATCCTATGAGACAAAGTAAGCAGAAAGATGCTAGCTGGCACAAACCAATTAACTTTTAATGGCCTAGTTGTATTGTTTATGTTACTAGCAATGGATGAAAAGCTGGCATTGTACAGAATCTCTAGGAAACTTATAGAATGTGTGATGTTTTTAGCCAAATTATGAAATGTCCATGTTATTTTAATATGGCGTATACTTTTCCTAGGCATTGTATATAATACTTAGGCATTAAGACAAGGATTATTTAGGCAAAATATGAAAAGAGAGTCATGAAAAGAAGTATATGAAAATGACAGAAGATATGCAAAATAAAGTACAAAACTTTCTTACTTTAAAAAAAAGACAAAAAAGCCGGCATTGACCTACTTGTTCCTTGTAACAAGGAAGGCTAGAATGGCATTTTAATCTAAGCATTTTATGCTTTACTGGTTTGTCTTTTGACATTGCATAAAATGACTAGTAAATGTGTGAAATATTAAGCATTTTGATATCCTGTTTTAGGCATTCTATAGTTTTCTTGGGCATTCTATAAAATGCCTTAGTTTCACATTTTGACAGTAACATTTATATACACCAGGCTTAAAAAAAACAGGAGAGATATGTCTTTTCCTTTTTTTAACAATAAATAGAAGCAAGGCAGAAGAGCCATGGTGGCAGAGTGGTTAGAGTGCTGTAATGCAGTCTACTTCTGCTGCCTGCCAGCTGCCTGCAATTTGGCAGTTCAAATCCCACCAGGCTCAAGGTTGACTCAGCCTTCCATCCTTCCGAGGTGGGTAAAATGAGGACCCAGCTTGTTGGGGGAAATATGCTGACTCTGTTAAACTGCTTAGAGACTGAAAAGCGGTATATAAGTTGAAGTGCTATTGCTACTGCTTCATAAAGTAACATTCTGCCTAATTAAAATTGCCATACTATACTTGCCTACTCAGATATAAATTTTATTGTTTCAATGAAGTTTAATTAACAGAAGCCTTTTCATATTATCATGTTCCTGTGTTCTTCAGCTATCCTTCAGTTGAAAGAAAATTTATCCACATGAAACTTGCTGTCCTCATTGCTGAACTCTATCGCTCTCTGTTCCACAACAGTGCAGCCAACTGATTCCCTCCCGGGTGAAAAACTTCTAAGACTGCTCTTGGATAATGCTGGAAGGGTAGTTGAGGGGGGACGGACATATTCCGTATTTTAATGCTGAAACAACTAAGACAACATAGCCTTGTATCATTTATGGATGCAGGGCTAGAGAAAGGGAACGTTATGGGGACATGACAAAAAACAGAGGTTGTTAGGGCATGCTTGTGCAAGTAGGGACATAATTACACAGAAAGAATGGGGAAAAGGGGGGGGCATTATTAACCAAAGTTAGTTAAAACTGGATGATGCATCTTCAAATGAGAGGTTTGTGCTTCTCTCTGCAGGTCTACCCTCTCCATAAGACTTTCTACTGGTTCCATTTATGCGTAATTTTATATAATATAGATTCTACAAAAATCCCACAAGTCTCTGGTCCTCCAGCAATGAAATCCTAGAAGCTGTGCTTCAAGAATATGCACAAATGAGTGTGTAACAATAAGAAACCTATGTCCTTTAGGCATTGCTCATCAGAAGTCAATGAAAACTCTGTATGATACATTGGCACTGCCAAGCTGAACTCCGGAAGTCAAGAAGTTACTACAATTTTCTGAAAATACCAAGTAAGGGGTCCAAAATAAGAAAATACCCAACAGCCCATACTTAAGATTTTATCAGGATTGTTTATTAAGTGTCCCACAGAAAGTTTTGCTCCTGCCTCCATCAGATTTCACAGCATCTCTCTTCAGGGAACCAGGCAGTGTCTCTACCAGAGAGATCCACTGTCATTCTCCAGGCAGGAACCAGTAATGCTGGATTACTGCATTATTTCTTCCTGAAGACAAGGTCTTTGAGTGATTGTATGAGCAGCTACAAAGCAAATACTTACAAACAAAGTATGCAACAAAGGATGTATCTATATGAAGGGCCACATGTGAAGACTGAAAGTCATGCCCTTAAAAAATACTGGGTCACCTATAGATTCTCAGTCATCCAGGTTGTCCCAAAGGTGCTTTTTCAGGAGGCAATTGGAGTAGCTTATTTTTTTTCTTATGAAGACCTTTCGCTTCTCATCCAAGAAGCTTCTTCAGCTCTGACAGGATAGTGGGGAGTGGAAGGGTTTATATTCCTTGCAGACTGATAATCCTTTTAGAGCAGGGTTGTCAAACTCCTGGACTGCAGGATGGATGTGTCAAACACTGGCCACACCCATGCCTGGTTTAGCAAAGGGGGGGAAAGTCCTGATACATCACGTGATGCCGCCCTGACGACGTGAGTTTGACACCCGTTTTAGAGGGTCATTGACACACTTAGAGGTTTTTCTGTGTCCTCAGGGTTACCTGAGTGGTGCTCCTGGTTCCTGTAGTCTGCAATTTTTCCTCTGGAAATCCATTCCTACTCCCACACCACTTAAGGGTGTTCATCCCAAATTGTATAGCTAAACATCTGTAAAGATTCTCAGTCATCCAGGTCATGGTTGTCCCAAATCCTGTCAGAGCTGAAGAAGTGAAACATCTTCAAAAGAAAAAAACAAGAAAGTCCATTTCCTTCCTGAAAAAGCACCTTGGGGACTACTGGGTCATCTTTAAATAGCAAAGGCCAGCTCAACCCCATTAAGTAATAAAGCACTTTTTAGTTCCATTGATTAGAGGGAACATGAAAATATATGTAAAAAAAGAGCAGAGCCTCAATTGCATGGATCCAGCTGCCATCTTCACTTTTTACATCCCTTCCACCTGTGTCTAATCTTTTGGTATATTGCTGTGCTTGCTTCATGCTTACTTGTTTACTTGAAGGCTACTCTAATTAATCAATTGACACTATGCTACATCCAATTCTGTGCTATGTAATTGGGATTGAAAACACCAGATCCAAATCAAATTAAAAATATTGTTTATTGTAATTACACAAAATCCATGGTCAGGATCAAAACTGTTAAAGCCAACCTACCACACGGGAGGATAATCCCATCATTTCACATCATGTTTTTTTCATGATGTTTTTCTGTTCTTTCTGTCCTAGAAACAAGCCAGCTCCCTTATAGATGTATTCTGAACAGACTGGCTGTAATCAAGAGAAATCAGTTCACGTTGCCTGAAAATAAAGAGCCAAAAGACAAACTTGTTCATCTCATTTTCCTAACCCAGTCACCATGAGACTTTTGTAAAAGAGAGTACATTATAATCTTCATCACACGATATGCCCAGAATGTGTTCTATATTTTGCATAGAACTTCATTATCTGCTAAATTAAATCATGATGTTAGTTACAATTTTTCCATGATGTGCAACACTTGGATTGTCTCCCTGTGGCCAGTTGTGTAAGAGAAGAGTTGACATAAGGACAGAATAAAATTCCTTTGCATTCAGAATTGGCAAGAAGGGGGTTGTTACTATAGAAAGTGGAAAATTAAAGCAATGGGTACAAATTTGATGTAACCATGTTTACAAATCCATCCCATTGGATAGGAAGATTTTCAACAGAATTTTAATACTTGCCAGATGAAAATCTACATTCTATGTTAGGCAAGGGAATATTTACTGAATGTATTGAGAATGGATTAAAAACAGTTTGTGATTGAAACATCCCCTACAAAAAATTGGAGAAGTTTTCAGATATTGCTTTCAAGCATTATAAATCCAGATTTTCAAATACTTTAGATATATTATCAAAGTTGTTAGCTCTGATACTAAATTAATATTCCAGTCACATTTGATATGCAAAATTTTGCAGTAACTTCATATGAAGTAACTCAGGTGTATCAAACTCCTGGCCCGCAGGCCGGATGTGTCATGTGCTGGCCACGCCCACGCCCGGTTTAGCGAAGGGGGGAAAAGTCATGATACGTCATGTGACGCTGCAAGTTTGGCACCCTTGAAGTAACTGAAAGCTGGTCCACATATGTAAATAGGTTACCTAGCAAAATCCAAAAAAAATACATTATCAAATATGGAGCAAGATTTTTATTTTTAATTCTTCTGTTAAAAAGATTTCTGTCTGTCAGAAGGTTCAGACTTGGCTGACTTTGTTTGATCTGGAAAATTAAGCAGGGTCAAACCTGGTTATTATTTGGAAAATAATATTAAAATTATCCAATTAATTAATATTTAAAACCCAGACAAGGCAAGGTTTTAGTCAAAACCTAAAAAAATATCCCAGAGGAAGGTAACAACAAACCATTTTAACAACAACAACAGCAACAATACTGCTGCTATGAAAACTATATGGATGTGTCCTTTAAAGATAAACCCTTTTTCAAGTAAGACTCAGCTCTTGTTTATTTAGTGCAGGGATCGCCAACCTTTTGGACCTCAGGGACCATCAAACTCATAATTTTAAATCCCGCGGACCACTAATATGAATTTTGAGTGACAATGGCTTGCTGACGTTGATGGGGAGAGAGAGAGAGAGAGAGACAGACAGACAGACAGACAGACAGAGAGATCTGATCTAACCTTGGAGGGCTCGCAATGATGTTCTCTCTCTCTCTCTCTCTCTCATGCACACACACACACACACACAAAGGTCCCTCACACACCCCCACACTCTCCAAGGCAGCCACATTCCTAACCTGCTTTTCAGCTCCATTCTCGGGGGTGGGGAGGAGAGAGAGAGAGAGAGAGAGAAAGAGAGAGAGAGAGAGAAAGATGGTATCCTGCAATCCCAAATAAAGAACGATTGATCGGTAGGAAAACGGGGTGGGGGATTTTCCTGCAGACTTTTTGGGGGATTTTCCCAGGGTCTCTGCTGCTTCTGCTTTTTCTGCAGAGACTCTGGGAAAATCCCCCAAAAAGTCTGCAGGAAAATTCCCCACCCCTTTTTCCTACCGATCAATGATTCTTTATTTGGGATCGCAGGATACCATCTCCAGCTCCGTTCTCAGGGGGAGAGAGAGAGAGAGAGAGAGACTTTCGGCTTCATGCATGGAAAGCAGCAGAAGCAGCAGAAGCCTTGGAGCAGGATGTCTTGCAGAGTCCCAAAGACTCATTTCTAGCAGAGTTTGGGGAAAAGAAAGGAAGACTTTTGCTGCTTTCCTTGCGTGCAGCCAAAAGCAGAAGAAAGAAGTGGAAAAAAGCAGCCCGCTGGCCAGGCCAGGCATGTGGGGTGAATTGGGCAAGTCCCCCCTGCCCCCTTTCCCCCCTCCCCTCACTAAGTGTTATTCGCAATGCAAGCAACGCAAGCTTTGTGTTCCTGTGCAGCCTGAATTGCTTTGGGGGATGCTTTGGGGGGTGACATTTCTCTGCGACCCACCAAAATTTTCTCACGGACCACCAGTGGTCCCTGGCCCACCGGTTGGCGACCACTGATTTAGTGAACATATTTATGTAGTTTTTGTGGTACTAGTATGGAAGTGGTTTGTCACTGCCTTCATTTGGGATATTTCCTTCAACTTCTCAGATGAGCCAACAGCCCCCTAAGTCTTTTCTCAAGATCTAAGATTGAAGGAGACTTCACATCTTTCTTACCTGCCACAGGATCTATATGGATCATAATAATTCCTTGCTGTCTGAACCATGGACGGATATGACATATCTAAGGTATGGAAAAGACTTCATTTATCAGTTGATTCACTGCAGTTTCCCAATATACAGAAAGAAACAATAGATACTAAGGAGGACATTAAATTTAGTGTTGCCAACCAGTCAGGCCCAAACAAGAAATAATTTATAATTAAATATCAGAGGGATAATTATTTTAATATTGATTACTCTATCAGTTTGCTGTTCAATAGAGCTGTGCTTTTAAAACACTGCCTCTTAACCTCAGGTACTTATGTAGCAAGTCATCTGCTACACTACATGGTCATCAGAGAGCTGGGCAGATATTGATTTCTAATCCCTGCTATCATTTCAATGCCATATTTTGATAATGACATAGAACTTATTTCATAGAATGAGAGAACTAGAAGTGTCCTTCAAAGTCTTCTAGTTTAACCCCCTCTCAAAGCAGAAGTCCTTATACCATCCTGGACGAATGGCTGTCCAATCTTTTCTTGAAAACCTCCAGCAATGAAACCCCCACAACTCCAGGAGGCAAAGCTGTTCCAATCATTTTCACTTGTTTTATTTTATTTATTTATTTATTTATTTATTTATTTGATTTGCCAATTGTTTACAAGATAATAAGTATAAGTGTATACATAGTTGTGAATACATGAAATGGGTACATATAAGAAAGCATATAAGAAAGCCTATAAGAAAGCAGCAACTATGACTTTATTTATAGTTCTGAATAGTTTTGTTGTCCATTCATTTAACGGATTGTTCTACCTCACATGGTACAAGTTGCCTAGAACCAAGAAACAAATAAATGAATAAATCTTACTTACTAATATGTCCTTTGGGTATTATTAAATATCAAGCAGCCCAATCTTGAAAAAGTGGGACTTTTCAAAGTGTTACTCTTGCAAAACATGAAGATTTATAAGTTTTGTTCTGTAAATATTTTGTCTCTTTTCATTAAAAAAACACCTGTCTGGGATTTAATGAGGATTTCAACTGTTAAATTTGCTTTGATCAGAAAAGTATGTCCCAGTCAGCCTTTTGCCATTGGCAAAATCTTTTCCCCTTTCAGTAAATAATAAAGATTGTGTGATAGCACAGCCCTTGTGCACGTCAAAAGGAGAGATTATTTTCCTACTATCCTCTTTTCAAAAGTTATCAGACAGCACTTAGAAGGTTCCTATGTTCTAACTCAGGCAACCTTTCTTATTTACTTATAGAAGAAATCCACCCATTTTTCACCCTTAATGCAGCCTTATCATCAACGATCCTGTTAGATAAGACATAGAGCACAATGACTCAGCAGAAATTGAACCCTCCCCCTCTCTTATCTACTTTCCAAATTGTATGCATTTTATTGCACTGACTCCAGCATTCCCTTGTGGCCAAATGTGAGGAATGTTAGGAGCTGTAATTCAGCAACATGTGGAAAAGTATCTAGGGAAACTTCAATGATACATCATTTTTAGGCTTTATTGTAGTAACATGGCATACATGTTAAATTGATTCCAGAAATCTGTAGGGAAGCAATGTGATTCACTCTTGCTATAGTTAGGGTGAACATCAATGATTTGAAGAATTTAGAAAGATTATCAAGGCTTGTCCAGGGAATAAAGGATTATATTATTTTTAGCACAGTGTTTCCAGAGACTCCTAGATATCTTGGATCTGATTCATAAATCCGACCATTTCATTTTTCCCAACCAGTTCTTTCCCAAGCATACAATCATTATCAAGCAAAGAAAAATAGCCTTGTGAGATATGTTAAGATGAGAGATTAATGATGGTTCCCCAATCCCCCAGAATCTTCATGCTTAAAGTAAAAATATTTATGTGAAGTTAGTTTCAAACTCAAAGACCCAATCACATTATTTATTTATTTAGCATATGCCAAAAATGTTTAAAAGCTCAATCACATGTGAATCCAAAAAATGCAATAATTTAAAAAACTACATGTTAGTAAATAGCTACTCCCATAACAAATCATGTATTCTGCCGCTATGCTATAGTTCTTATATAGCTTTAAACTTTAAGTGATTCATTCTATATTTTCTAGAATAATCTTAAATAGCTTTCCTTAAACACAAGTGTATTCTAGATTTGTGGGTTCCAACTTCCAGAATTCTTGATGTAGCCATTCTGGGTGCTATAGTCCACATATCTGGGAAATACCAATGCAGAAGACCATCTCCTAAATGATTTCAGCACAACTGTATTTAAGTGTATTGTGTGCTTTTATTTATGTACTAGCAAACAGTGACCAAACTGGTACCTTACATTATACTCCATCTAGTGGATATATTGCAAATATTCTTCATAGGAAAAAAAAAGTACATAATTGCTCAGCTTGTATGTTGAATTATAAACTAAAGAGGAAATGAGAATATAAATCAGGAAAGAAATAGGGTTTGTAATATCAGACACAAACACCAAACATAGTTGTTTTTTTTTAACGTAAGTAACTGTTTGCAATAAGCTACTCTTTTGTGAAAAGAAGGCACAAGTCTAATGGTATGTGAGAAAGATTTTGAGAAACAGGTGAAGAGATACTTCTAGGGACAGGCAGATAAGAGAAACCATAACCCACAGATGCATAATTGGTGGAGAAAGAAGCTCAAGCAGTGAAAGAAATGATGGGATATTTGTACTTTCAGACTTAAGAGTCTGTTAATATAATTTATAATAAAATAGAATAAGCTCATCTGGTTTTGCTTCCTTTTTGGTCTACCTAGGAAAGCTTGCAAATCTCATACTATTTCAAAGAGAAGAATTTCAAGGAATTCTGCTATCTGCCAAACATCTGGCTGCAGCATTGTTGCAACACCAGCAACAAATGGATGCACCAATGACCAATTTGCAGTATTCCATGATACAACTAATGCACAACCTGTGGCAGCAGAACTGATAGAGGTTAAGCCAACAATCTTGCATTCCTATGGGAGCTTGCCAGAGAAGCTGACATAGAGGTCAGCCACAGGATCTGGGAAACAAGTAAGGCAACGTCTAAAGAGTCACTCTCTATATTCCAGGGCACACATGGCAGTCAGCGCATTATATCTCTGCTCAAAAGCTGTCAACTCCTAACAACAGCTCATAACTAAGCCTTGTTAGTTAGATTTGTTGAAAGGGGAAGGGGAAGATTACCTGACTCTGTGGTTTCTTCCCCAAACCCCAAAAACTTTAACCTTAGACTGTCTACTATTGACCTTACCCCTTTCCTAAGAGGCCTGTAGGGGGCGTGCATAAGCGCACCAACATGCCTACCGTCCCTGTCCTATTGTTTCTTCTATTTTTTTTATTTTTCTTATATGTATCCATGTATTCATAACTATGTTTTTACTTATACCTATTATCTTGTAAGCAATTGACAAACCAAATAAATAAATAAATATAGAATCTGGAAAATGGAATAGGTAGATTTGTGGACTCCATTTATCAGTAAGTATGTTAAGGAGGAGCTTCCCTGATCCCTTTAATCCTCTGTCAAAATGTCTCTTCACACAGGAAATACTGCTACCCATTTACATGATAAGGGATGCCTAAAGATAATCCTCAACTTATGACTGGTTGCTTAATGACCGTTCAAAGTTATGATGGAAATAAAAAAAGCTACAATACTTAAAACCTCTCCTCATAATTACAACGGCCACATTCACTTCCCCCCAGTCACATGACTGCATTTTGGGCACTTGCAGGGATGGGATGATTTATGTTTTGCGTGCGCATGCACACTTCACACACAGGCGTGCCTGATGCGTGCTGCGCACGTGTGTGCAGCATCATCAACTTTCTAGCTGGACAGCTGAACAGTGCTGCATGCGGGTGCGCAGTGTTTGAAAAGCCACTGTTTTCCTTTTTCAACTGTAGCTGTGCCGTGCAAAGCAGCTGAGGTTGAAAAAGCAGGAAATAAAGGTCAGGTAAGAGCCTGGGCGGGCAGGTGGGCCAAAACAGCAGCAAACATAGAACCGGTTCTATGTCTGCTGCTCTTCAGAGCTACTGGTTCTACAGAGCCAGACAGAACCGGTAGAATCCCACCCTTGGGCACTTGGCAACTGCTCACGTTTAGACCCAATTGCAACATCCTATAGTTGCATGACTGTGTTTTGCCATGTTTTTTCCTGTTTTCTACCAGAAAACAGCAAAAACACCCATTTAATATGCTATATTTGGATATGCTGAAGTAGATTTTTTATAGTTCTTAGAGCATAACATCAGCACTCAAAATGCAGAAGAATAAAACTTCTGAAGAAGCAAGAGGAACTTCTGAAGAAGCAAGAAAATATAATTCAAAGACCTAAAATTTAAAAGAATAAAAGGAGTACAGATTGAAAGCCCTCCTAAAAAAGATTTTAATTAGCTTCTGGAAAGCAATTAATAAAATAATATGAGCTCTGATCACTGGGATTAGCAGGGGAATTCTGGGAGCTGAAGTCCACACATCTTAAAGATGATGAACTTGATAAACTGATCTATAAAGAACTGTTTTGTCAGGGTGGGAGGGAGAGGCTGTGGCTGCAAAGATTCCCAAAGTAGCTTGAGGAAAAGATATATCTATGGGAGCAAAACACAAGAGGCTGTATAGGAAAAGCAAATCTGAAAATGGAGAAGCACAAAAATATTGAACAGCATGAGGGCAAGATTTAAACTGATTTGACAATCTCCACCCTTTTCCCATGCCATTCCAGCAATAGGAGGGGGGGGGAGTAAATTCTTGCCAATATCTTTCTGAAGTAAAGAGCCTCCCGTCTCAAGAATTCTATCTTCTCCATTTCTGAAAGTCTAATTTTGTCCCTGAGCTATTTTCTTGCCAAGATCAAACGTTTTCTCGCGCTTGGCCTGTTGGCCAATGGCCTGGTGACCAGTGCCAGGAGAAAAAAGCAATACGCAACCTAAAACCATCTCTATCTATTGGACCGGATGGAATATGTGCCTACTTCTTAAGAAAGCTATCCACTGCCATAGCCAAACCTCTAAGCATAATCTTTGAAAAATCTTTCAGAACCAGCTCCTTGCCTAACCTATGGTCACAAGCCACAGTCATCCCCATCTTCAAAAAGGGAGACCCAAGCCTAGTTGAAAACTACAGGCCAATCTCCTTATGCTGCGTCACCTGTAAAGTCATGGAATCAATTATTAACCAATCCATCATCCTTCACTTAGAGACAAATAACCTACTCTCCAATAAACAATTTGGTTTCAGGAAAAAACTATCCTGTAATCTGCAACTCTTACACTGCAAAAACATATGGACTACACAACTCGACCAGGGCAAAGCAATAGACGCAATCTACATAGACTTCTGTAAAGCCTTTGATTCAGTGGTACAGGACAAACTACTCCTAAAAATAAAATCTTATGGTATCTCTGGACAACTGAATAACTGGATAGAAGCATTCCTGTCAAACAGACAACAAATGGTCAAAATCGGGAACGCCCTATCAAATCCAGTACCTGTCAATAGTGGTGTTCCCCAAGGCAGTGTTCTAGGACCAACTCTCTTCATACTCTACATAAACGACCTCTGTGATCATATTAAGAGCAATTGCGTTCTCTTCGCTGATGATGTAAAGCTGTTCAATACCACAGACAATACTGCTACCCTACAAAAAGATCTTGACTATGTATCCGAATGGTCAAACAAATGGCAACTTCAAATCTCAACAAATAAATGCTCTGTCTTACATATTGGCAAAAAAATCAGAAAATAAAATACAAGCTGAATAGTCAAGATCTTGTTGATGACCCAAGCTCTGTAAAGGACCTTGGAATACTCACCTCTAATGATCTAAGTGCTAGAGCACACTGCAACTACATAGCCAAAAAGGCATTAAGAGTTGTTAACCTAATCCTACGTAGCTTTTTCTCTGGTAATATCACACTACTAACCAGAGCATACAAAACATTTGCTAGACCAATACTCGAATACAGTTCATCAGTCTGGAATCCTTACTACGTATCTGATATTAGCACAATTGAGAAAGTCCAGAAATATTTCACAAGAAGAGTTCTCCACTCCTCTACTCGCTGTAGAATACCTTATGCCACCAGACTTGAAATTCTAGAACTAGAAAACCTTGAATTACGCCGTCTTCGGTCTGACTTAAGCATGGTATACAAAATCATACATTGCAATGTCCTACCTGTCAATGAATACTTCAGCTTCAACCATAACAACACAAGAGCACACAATAGATACAAACTCAAAGTAAACCGCACCAAACTTGATTGCAGGAAATACGACTTCAGCAATAGAGTGGTCAATGTCTGGAATACTCTACCCGACTCTGTAGTTTCTTCCCCAAACCCCAAAAACTTTAACCTTAGACTGTCTACTATTGACCTCACCCCTTTCCTAAGAGGTCTGTAGGGGGCGTGCATAAGCGCACCAACGTGCCTACCGTCCCTGTCCTATTGTTTCTCTTATTCTTTTATTTTTCTTATATGTAACCATTTCATGTATTCACAACTATGTATACATTTATACTTATTATCTTGTAAACAATTGGCAAATCAAATCAAATAAATAAAATAAAAATAAATAAATAAGAATACAAGCATGCAAATTAACATTTTTTGCATGCTGAAAATTTCACTCATTGGAAAAGCCATCTGGCTAGGACAAAGACAGAACATAAGAGATTATCTGATACCTCTTTCATGGCAACATTATGTGGAACATTATGGGTAGGGAATAAAAATAATATGCTTTAGAAATTAGGTGTGCAATAGAGAATTGTGTGCTGTCTAGGGTAGTCCCTTTCATTTCCCTCTCCTTGTAATTTTTCACCATCATTAGACATGCCCCAGGTTTGCACAATTCAGCCATAAACTAGTCAATCTATCACAAATATTGCCCAGATCTGTGATTTTATGAAAGAGATGCAAATTGTTACTTTATTATAGTGGTATTCTGTCATTATGAAGAGAGATGCATATGGGATATTTTATGCTCCATGTGGCAAAAAACCCTGAATAGATTAGGTACGAGCAAGTGGGAATAGAGAAATGAGCACCTATATCACAAAGCCAGGCAGTCACCTTGGTCATTTTGCAGCAATCAACCCACATTCAGTGGTCCTGAAGAATCTACTCAGGAGAAGAGGGAACAGCAGCTTGATATTTCTGCAAACCTGGGCATTCCCAAACACAACCTATTTCCATCTTGACCAGTGTTTCTTCATGAGTGGAGGATTTGGGGAATTGAAGTCCACGCATCTTAAAGTTGCCCAGGTTAAGAACCACTGCTCTTGACAATGGAGATACCATTTGGCTATATGTATGACCTAATTCCCCTAAAGTTGGGATGTAAAATAATCATTTATTACGCCAAATTATTAGCCACTTACCAGTCACAGAAGACGATGTCCACAGTGGTGGCATTTGTGCACAATACTTACCCATGATTAATTAAATATATTCAATCTAATTATCTTGGATTTGTACAACCTGCTCAGTTGTCATCCAACTCCATATCTCTGGGTTTGCAGAGATGTGTTTGTGACACTAATATGATTGGCTAATTTGTTAATCATTGTCTTGTACAAAAAGACATGACATGAAATGAGCAGGAGTCTGGACTAGAACCCATCCAAGGTTCCTTCCAGCTCTCTTCTGATTTGATTTGTATAGAATATACTGGCTCAGTGAGTTACTTTCTTCCTTAATTTTAATAAGGAGCGTTTGTCTGTGTATGAAAATATCAAGGTGACAGCAGTGATTGCAATTCAAATCTTGCCAATTTTTAACATGCATTGCATGCACAATACATGTAAAAAAAGGGGTGGGGTTTTGACCACTCAGTCATACTGAATTTTTTGGCATTCCCCACCCAAATATCCCTCATTTTATCCTTATTTCATAGTCTGGACCTGGACCTTGTCTCTATCTTTCCTTCTATTTTTTTAAAAAAAAACCTTTCACAGATAATAAATACAGATTCTTTAATAAGAACAACTTGATTTCATAATCATTTTAAGTTGGAGCAAAAAAACATGTTTTTGATATGCTCTCCTTCATTTCAAAGGTATCATGTGGGATGAATTCATCACTCTTCTGGAATTTCACATCTGATTTGACCAAAGTAAAAAAGAAGAAAAAAGTGTATGTTGTGTTTGTGTATTTTGAGATCTCTTTGTTCTTTTATACAAGAAGTCAGCCTACAGCAGGCTGTAGACTTGTGCTTTGCAAGCTGGCAGATGACTTTCTACTCTAACAAATGGGTATTTTCTAACTGGCAGCCATTTTGTGAATGCAAGGCTTTCATGGCTATCATTTTGTGAATGCACACATCACCTGCTGTTTTAACTTCAAAATGTTCTCCCAGCCTAAAATGACTGCTTTCCTCTGGTCTAAATCTCCAGCATCAGCTTTCCCATCACCTGCCTCTCAGAGCCTTTTAATAGGAGTTTCAAGACTGTCTTTTGACATCTTCTGACTTTGGAGAGATGAGGTTAGTCAAGTGCTGCCATTTTTCACAATTTATATCCTCTAAACCAAGCAGCTTAATTTTTTTATCCTCTTGAGCCAATACAATCAATAAAAATGCAGCTGCAACTGTGTGTGTAAGAGACCATGAATGTGCCTGTATTATATGTGTGTGTGATTCAGCCGAGAAAAATAAACTTTTGGTCTAGTCTGGTTATGAAAGCAACGATGTCGCCTAAAAGCTATGTAAGGCCAAAAAACATCCTGTATTTGGAGGCATAGGCGGATGGGAGGAGCCGGATGGATTCAAAATCAGTGGAAATCATTGGGAAACATAATTGCTCTGGCTCCAGCCGTGATCTGTCTGAGCAATATAAAGAGGCTGAGAATGTAGGGAATGCAGAGTAATTTGTAAAAGGTGTTTGGCTTCTATGTTAAAACAAGTTGCCTTTATGATAAGCAGATGGCAGTTTCTCTGCTCTTGAAACAATACTGAGATGATGTTTCATGTTTCTCATATTCATACATATTACTGTACTCTCTAATATTGAGTGATGTTTCCTATCATCCCAGTGCATGGAAACACTTGGTATTGGTGGAAATCTGTTCTGCATTTAATCAGAATGGCTTTACATAGCTATATATTGATGTATTCATTCCAGATCTAATCTGGAGGGGCTCCTATCACAATTCCTTCCACATTGATAGGATAGCTATCCTTAACGAAGACTATGTTTTAGACAAGGGGATCTACAACCTACTAATCAAATTTAAACAAATAAGCCTAACAAGCAAAAAAAAATCAGCCTATGAGCAAAACAATGCCACGACAGCCATTCCCAACGGATCCTGTTTCCCAACAGATCCTGAGTCATTCTGTTAAGTTTGGAGAATAAGGGACCGGTTCTGGCCCAATCCCAAGTTGTTGTATAAGGACCAATCAAGTGTGCAGGTTTTCAACCCCTAATTTGCATTTAGGTTATTCACTTTTATTGATTCACAACACCCCTCCCCCTTGGGTTCCGTTTGAGGGGAGCTGTGATAAAATCCTCAAGATAGGCAGGCCGTTTGGTCTGCCTGGATGATTTCCGAGGCTCCACCGGGTTTTGTCCAATGTCCGGTTCCGGTGGAGCGTTTGGATGACCATTGTTAAGTTCTATTTCGCTGCACGGCGATTCCGTGCTGCATTCACTGTGGATGTCTCTGCTGCTGCGTGTTTCTTCGGGGTTTTGCAGTTCGTTTTCCCCTGTATTAAAGTTCCCTGAAGACATCAACTCCCTCCCCGCTTCACGTTCCGGTGCTTCGCTGGGCTGTAGGGCTCCCGTTGACCCGCTATTAGTTGTATCAAAGTCAATTCCCTCGATACTCCCTCCCCCTTGAGTTGTTGAACCGGGGAAGTCATGGCCGCTGGGTGATAATCTCGATCGGAGTTGGTCTATGTGGCGTTTCCACACCCTCCCATCGTCTGTTAGCAGGCAGTAAGATCTAGGCCCGGTGAGGTGGGTAATGGTTGCGGGTATCCATAACGGGTCGCTGGAAAAGTTTTTGGCAAAGATTAAATCGCCTACCTTAAATTCCCGGCATTTGCTGCTTGAGCCGACAGGTTTTTCTGGTGCGAAAGCGGGGTGGAGCCGGTCAAGGTGCGATCATATTTTCCGCCCCATAAGAAGTTCAGCGGGTGTTTTGTTAGTCACGCTGTGGGGCGTGATGTGCTGCAATAAGAGGATTCGATTGATTTTCTCGTCGATGTTGCCAAATTCCATTTTATGCAGGGTCTTTTTCACAAATTGTACCATGCCTTCTGCACGTCCATTTGCTGCAGGGTGCGCGGGCGAGGTCAGCGCATGGCGGATGCCCCGATCAGCCAGATATTGTTCAAAGGGCAATGCAGTGAACTGCGGGCCGTTGTCCGAGACCAACACGTCCGGAAATCCGTGCGTGGCAAATAGTCTGTTTAGTTTATTAATAACTGAGTCGGTTGTAGTTGTGTGCATTCGATGAATCTCGAGCCAGTTGGAATAGGCGTCGACAGTAATCAGGAAAGTGTGTCCTTTGGTAGGCCCCGCAAAGTCAATATGAATACGGGACCACGGTCCCCTCGGTGTTTCCCATTCGGTTGGGCTTGCTTTCGGTGGGGCGTTGCTGACGTCCTGGCAACGTTGGCACGTAGCGACCCAGGCCTCGATTCTTTTGTCGATTCCCGGCCACCAAGCGTAGCTGCGTGCAGTGATTTCATCCGCACAATGCCCGGATGTCCTCATGCAATACCGCCAGCACAGTCTGTTGCAATTTGGCAGGGATTACGACTCGATCGCCCCACAAGATACAGCCTTTTGGGAAAACAGCTCGGTTTGGCGGGCTTTGAAGGGCGCCCATTCAGGTGCAATTTGGTCCGTCGGCCACCCCCGTTCAACCCAGCGTAGTATGTGTTGCAGAACTGGGTCACGTTTCGTTTCAAAAGCAATGTCTCTAGCCATCAAGGGTGGTGCCTGTAGAGTTTCAATCTGTAGTGTTGAGAGGGTTGGGGCTGGATCCACAACAGCGTCTGGGAGCGGTGTTCTGCTCAATGCATCGGCGTGGAGAATCGATTTCCCCGGGCGGTGCTGCAAAGTGTAGTTGTAGGCCGCCAGGAATTCAGACCAACGGGTCATTCTGGGGGACAATATATACGGGGTTGGTTTATTACCCGCAATGATCCCCAGTAGCGGTTTATGATCAGTTATTATTGTGAATGCACGGCCATAAACATATTCGTGAAATCTTTTAACTGCAGCAACAATAGCTAAAGCTTCTTTGTCCAGCTGACTATAATTTCGTTCAGCTTTAGCTAAGGTTCGCGAAAAAAACGCGATGGGGACTTCCGCTCCGTTTGGTAACACGTGGGCCAGAATTGCCCCAACCCCAAAAGGTGATGCATCACACGTGATAGTGAGCGGCAGAGTCTCGTTGTACTGCATAAGTACTGAATCAGAAGTTAGCAATTTCTTTACTTGTTGGAAAGCATGTTGTTCCCGTTGTCCCCAAACCCACGTTGCTTTTTTGTCTAATAGTCTATGCAATGGTTCAGCTACTGTTGCTTTGTGGGGTAAAACACATTATAGAAATTGATAAGTCCAAGGAACGCCTGTAGGTCTGCCTTGTTCCTCGGAGTGGGAGCCTTTTTAATTGCTCGTAATTTGTCTTCGGTGGGATGAATTCCTTGGCTGTCCAGGAGGTATCCCAAAAATTCTACTTTTTCGGTAAATAAGTGGCATTTATCTTTTTTTACTCTGAGGCCTGCATTTTGGAATCTTCGTAAAACCTCTCTGAGTCATTTTTCTAGGATGTCTCTGTTAGGTGCGGCGATGATTCCAGGGGCGACGCTTACTCCGAATTGGAGCCGGTTGCATTTAAATGCACCCCTGTGTGTTACGATCATTTGCGCCTCGGCTGTGGTTGAGTCTACAGGCAATTGTTGATACGCCTGGGCTAAATCTAGTTTGGCGAAAACTTTCCCGCCGCCCAGAGAATGGAGTAGGTGTTGCACTACCGGTACTGGATAAGCACTTTGCTGCAGTGCGTGGTTTAATGTGGCCCGGTAGTCTCCGCAAATTCTTAGGGACCCATCAGGCTTGATAAGCGTTACTATCGGGGTTTCCCAACGGGCGTGGTCGGTGGGTTCCAGTACGCCCTGCGCTATCAGCTTATCGAGTTGTTCATCGATTTTAGGCTTTAAGGCGAACGGCACCCGACGCGGCTTAAGGCGGATGGGTGCTATTTCAGGGTTCAACTTAAACGAGATTGGGGTCCCCTTATACTTGCCTAGTCCGTTCGCGAAAACGTTTTGGAATTCTTGCACAAGTGCTTCCTCCCAATCGACGCTTTCGGCCTTGTGGACTCCGGCTACAGTGATTCCGAGCGGCCTGAACCATTGCAGGCCTAGAAGACTAGGCCTGTCTCGATCCACGACAGTCAGGGGTAGTGCGACGGTGCGGTCCTTGAATGAGACCTGGAATCTGCGGGACCCGACGACGGGAATTCGGTTGCCCTGATAGTCTTTGAGTATAACCCTCTGAGGGTTAAGGTCTTGGCGGCGGATCGTTGGAAGGAGCTGTTGGAGCGTTTTCCACGACACCATCGAGAGGGAAGATCCCGAGTCTACCTCCATCACGCAAGGTTTGTTTTCGATGGCGACCTTTACTCGGATTTTCCCGGCATCAAGGGATGTAGCGTGGCCTATGGTGATTGTTTGGTGGGTCTCTTCCCGCCTGGTTTCCTCACGCCTGGTGGAAATGGTGGACGGCTTGTTTCTGTAGGAGTGGTTCACTTTTTCTCGGTGTGTGCCGAAGAATCCGGAAGACTGGAATTCGGCCTGTCGGGGTTTGGAGTTCTGTTTGCTCCTGCAAACCTTTGCGATGTGACCGCGTCTCCCGCAATGGCGGCAAAGTGCGTCAAGGAATTTGCAGCCGGATCGTGGGTGATTTGCTCCACAGCCGGCACATGATCGAAATGAGTGTTGTGAGGACTGGTCTCTCTCCGTTCGAAGTCGGTTGACCTCTTCCTCATCGCTGTCGGACGGGGACTCTAGGTCTTCGTGGTGAGTTGATACCGGGTGTCTCTCTGAGCGAGGCGAGGTATCAGTGGCGAGTTTACGTAGCGGTGCGTTGGTGCGGCACATTTGGGCTGCTGACTTCTTTGTCGCCTCTGCTGCCGAGGCTTCTTTAAGGGCATTGGTGAGGCTGATGTCCCCCTTAGCCATAATTTTGCTCTCGATAGCGCCGTCCTCTAGGCCCAGAACCAGGCGGTCCCGGAGGGCTTCTTCCAAGTCGGCGAACCCGCAGAGGCCTCCTAGGTTTCGGAGGTCCGCGATGTAATTGGCAAGGCTTTCGCCCTTCCGTTGATCCCTCTGGTAATATTCGTGTCTTCTTACTAGGGTTGATACGGAGGGCGCGTAGTGAGCCCGTAATAACGGCTCGAGGACATCCCAGTCCATTTCTTTTACCTCTGCTGGCTTGGCAAGCGACTTTGCCATTTTAAACACGGTTGGTCCACAATGCGTTAGAAAGATAGCTCTTTTTTTGCCGGTTATTGCATCTTTCAAATTGTTAGTTTCCAGAAACATCTGGAACCGATCCATGTAGGCCTCCCAGTCTTCGGTCTCTGGATTGAATGGAGCGGGTGGTATGGCACCGCTGGCCATGTTGCCGTTGATGGTGTGTGTTCGACCACGTGCTCTGTTAGTTGCTCTGTAGATTAGTCAGCTCTTCGGTCTCCGTATCCCACCTTCGTCGCCAGTGTTAAGTTTGGAAAATAAGGAGACCAGACATCTGACCAGTGACTTCAACTCTTTAATAATAACAGGAATCAGAATGGAACAGAGCAATGCTATGGGCAGCAGTAACCCTTTTATAGGGTTAGCTGCTGCCTTATTAACCAATGAAAATGCGCAACAGGTTCCAACTACTGACCAATAAGGACAGTCCCAAAAGTGACCAATCAGGGACCGGTTCTGGCCCAATCCCAAGTTGTTGTATAAGGACCAATCAAGTGTGCAGGTTTTCAACCCCCAATTTGCATTTAGGTTATTCACTTTTATTGATTCCCAACACATTCAGTTATCCAGACCAGGGGTATCCACCAGAGGCGGGTGTTTGGGTGTGTCCAAGAGTTGAGTTGAAGTTGAGGCTAACCTCCCTTACATATATCGTATGTTTTTGATTCAAAGATAAGGTACTTCAGAGCATGTAAAAATATTTACTTTGCAACTCCCTAAACCAAACTAATCTCTCCCACTTACCCATCCACCCATCCCGGGATTGTGCTGTTGATGCAGGGGATAACTGTGTTATCCAGAAAAGATACAGAAATTTTAATAGAATAACAGTTAGAAGGGACTTTGGAGGTCATTTAGTCCCAACCCCCTGCACAAGCAGGGAGACCCTATCATTCTGGGCAAATGACTGTCCAATCTCTTCTTAACAACCTCGTGATGGAGCATCCAGAACTTCTGAAGGCAAACTGTTCCACTGGTTGATAGTTTTCAATGTCAGGAAATTTCTCCTTAGTTCTAGTTGGTTCTTTCCTTGATTCGTTTCCATCCATTGCTTCTTGTCCTGCCTGTTGGTGCTTTGGTAATAGTTTGACTCCCCCTTCTTTATGGCAGATTCTCAAACACTGGAACACTGCTATCATGTCATCTGGTCCTTCTTTACACTAGCAATTGTTCATGTGTTTTAGCCTCGTTAACCAACTTTGTTGCTCTTCTTTGCACTCTTTCCAGACTCTAACATCTTTTTTATATTGTGGTGCCCAAAACTGGATGCAACATTTCAAGTGTGGTCTTACCAAGATATTATAAAATGATAGTAACACTTCACATGATCTTGATTCTATCCCTTTGTTAATGCAGCCTAAGGTTGCATTGGCTTTTTTGGTCATTGTAGCACAGGGATCCCCAACCTTTTCGACGCCGCGGCCCAGTTCCGGCGTCAGCTGGGCGCCGCGGCCCGGTTCCGGCGTCAGCTGGGCGCCGCCATCTTTTTGACGAAAATCACTTCCGGTGACGTCACGAAGTGATTTTTCGCGTCAAATAGCGGCGCTTAGCGCTCGGTGAGCTTTTTCGGTAGAAATGGCTTTCTACCCGGAAAAGCTCACCAAGCGCTGGCGCTGCCATCTTTTTGACGAAAAATTGCTTTTTTACCAAAAAGATGGCGGCGCCCAGCAACCAGCGGCCCGGTAAGGCTTGTTCCATGGCCCGGTACCGGTCCGCGGACCGGCGGTTGGGGACCCCTGTTGTAGCACACTGCTGGCTCATATTTAAGTGATTTTCCACTAAGACTCCAGGATCACTTTTGCAGTTACTGAAAATTGAACCAGATTCCACCTAGTCTATACCTGTAGATTTGATTTTTCTTGCCTAAGTGTAAAACTTTACTTTTCTCACCAATGAATTTCATTTTGTTAGATAGGGCTCAGTGTTCAAGTATTTTGAGAGCTTTCTGGATCTTGAGCCTATTTTCTGGGATGTTGGCTAGTCCTGCCAACTTGGTGTCATCTGCAAATTTGATAAGTTCCCCTTATCAATTATATAATTATGGTGCTATTAATGCCAGCTTGTTGTTGTCTGCAAATTTAATAAGCTTTAAGGAGGAAAGCAGGTAAGTACTTGCACATTTCTGTTTCATTCAAAAAACTTTCTGCCTTAAAATCTAAATAAATATGCAGCCCTCTAGAAGAGATCAGGAGATAAATACTACTTTCTCTCTCAATGCTTCTGATTCAATCTTAATTAAGGAATCTTCCAGATCTTAATGAATATGTACCTATTGTAATTATGTTTTTGAATTATGAACTTCTCATGTTCAGGCCACTTTGTTCAAGCAATCCCAGTTACCAAAGGATTTCTGGCTGTAATTTTGTTCTGCTCAACGAATTCTGCTCTGCTCAGATTCTGAGCTATGCTTACAGTTCATGTTTTCACTTGCCCTTAAACACATGGCTGTATCTCCAGTATGTTGCCCTTCATCAGACTGCATGAGATGTGCTGTAGTTATTTCTACACTAATGATGTACATACAATGTCTTCATAGCATCACCCAGCTTTGGGTGGTGGTTTTCCAGTGACAGCTGATGAGACAAGAAGTGGGAACCAACCAAGTCAAGCAAATCTACCAATGCTTTTCCTAACTTTATCCTGCAGTAAGTAAATAAGGACAGTGCCATTTGCCAGCTTCATCATTGTGGCAGAATAGGGATCAGCAGCAAGAAGCACACATTATACAGCCATATTTTTTCTGCTAATTCAAGGATTAGTGAAAACACAGCATATTAACTGAGTCATGAGGAATACACACAAACACACATCCAATTACTGTATATGGCATGTATTTATGGCATGGTTATGTATGCATCAGAAAAGGGTCAGGCTCTAGGAACTGAAGCAATTGGGACAGTAATTTTTATGCTGATATAATTTTCTGCCAATTCAAGAGAGGATAGATTATAACTCAATAATACAGGTAGGAAAAAGCTTAGAAGGAAGTCCTATATGGGTGTTCCTTGGTGCAGATTTTCATTCCATATAATGCCCTTTTGTAGCTCAATTCATTTTGTTTCTGTTCTTTATATTCTGTATTCTTATCTGCCAACATACTCACTAACAGAGAAAGCCTGGGAAAGCAATCAAAAGCTTTGTTTAAAACAAATCAGACCAATATATCCTTTACTTGTGTCATTCCACCCCCCTCCAGCTGTAGTAAAGATAAAAGAACTTGAATTTTCAACTAAGCCCATTAGTCAATATGTCTCTTTCCCTATGACTGTTATGATTCACTATTTTTTTATCCAATTTTTATCTTGTTTCTCAGTAGAGTTGCTTTCCAGATAGGAAGAGCACAATGTGAAATAGTTGAAACAAGGATCTGGGAAAGCTATGGAATCTGAGGAATTTCCTCAGTGGAATGGGCAGCAGCTGAAGTTTCCACTGTCTGGATCTCCATAATATGAAATGGCAAAAAAATTTAACATCAGGCAGACAGACATTGCTACTATGGAAAGCAGATGTCTATATATTTTCTATTTGCTAGACTTTCAGCAAGAACATCAGATTATAGGAGGAAATCACCAATTTTGTGGGAGACTGGCTTGCACTCATTCAGCAACCATCCTATTTATCTAAAACTGCTGTTGTTTAAATGGAGTGACTGTGATGGCAGTAGACAAGGACAAAATTGCATGTGGAGAAACACATGAATATAGCCCTGCTGTCTAATGTTTTTGCAGATAGCAACATGAAGTCCCCAGTAGAAACAATGATATGAGAGAGGCTTGAGACCACACTTAAGGAAAAATATTTAGCATTTAAATCTTCTCCAATACTTAAAACAGTTTAATATGCTCTAATATAGTTTTCCATTGCCTTCTTCTCAATTTTCTCATCTAACCTTTACATTTGTGGGTGATTCCCTCATCCAAGTACTCACGAGATCTAAGTCTGCTTTGCTTTTTGAAGTCAGCTAGGTGCTCACACCTAGTCCTACATACTCCGTTATCAAGCATTTGGTTGCTTATAGCTTTGTATCTCGTGCTTACTCCAGGAACTCAAAATAATGTACCCAGTGGCCTATTACCCACTATAATATTTAAAATTATTATGCAATCTTACAAACGTTACTGAGGATATTGTAACCTCTGTTGGTCTTTGCTTTGGTTCACCATCTTGTATATTAGCCAACATTCCATAAAAAGGGGTGCAGTCTATTATAACACATAATTTGGTCTTCTGATGTCTGAATGAATGCATGCAGGGTTTCTGCAATCTGGATCAGGAAAATAACTGTATACTTGGCTGTTGGAGCAGCACATGAACTGCATTAGAATCAAGTATTTATTAAACACAGAATACAATGACCACTAAGCATCACTACTGGAGCAGACAACATGCTTTCAAATATGGAATCTGATCCAGAGCCATTTGTGCTCGTTTTATCTGCTGAGATTTGTTTTGCATACTTCAAGCAGCATAAAGAGGGGCAAAAAAGATGGAGGGAACAGAAGATTAAAAAAAACCCCAGGAACTAGCTATGACTCTTTCCTGACTCTTTTTAAATACTACAAGCATCTTCATCTGCAGAAAATTCAGAACAGAAAAGTAAGTGTTTCCTGTCTCGGCCATTTCTTGACATATTTATTTAAGAAAACTTGAGAGGAAATAAGGCAAATACAAAAATGCAAATTGAACTGCATCTTGCATTTGTCCATAAGCTCTCAAAGGACAGCTGCTTTTTTCATAACTGTGGTTTTGTCAGTATGGGTCATACTCAATTGCAAACCAAGAAATATATCTTCCCTTTCTTGCAACATTATTCTAAAAACTCATGTCCAAGATCCACAGAACTCCTTTTTTGGACAATAGCAGATAGGCTAGTCATTGAAGTGAAAAGGAAATATTGCTTTATAAGGTGATCAAATTCAGAATCCAATATGAGTCAGTCACTGGGACCAAAGGTTTATTCTTACAAGCTTTTGGGCTGGTGCTTGTGTTCTTGCAATCTGATGGAATGAAGAGACCTGAACTCAATGGTAGCTTCACACTGCAATGAACAGACATGCATTCAATTTTGTAGCTATTATGATTGTTGACCAAGCAAGGATAAAAATAGCCAGAGAAATGATTGAAACTTGGGAAATGGGCCCTATCAATCAAAAGGAATGCTGATTTACTACCAGATTATCAATACTTAGGGTGCAGCAGCATAAGGAAAGAAGCCAGCCATCAACACCCTTATTAACAACTAAAAAATTCACACAAAGAGGCACCATGTAAATGTAAGGAGTAGAACAGCCCAGTGCACATATTCTTGAGAGAGACAAGTTCCCTGATTATGGGCTCCAGCATGTGCCCGAAACTTGGAAGAATAAAACTTTGGATTTGCAGGATTGGATCCTGCAACGTTATCCTGGAACAAATATTCATTTGTGATCAAATTCAGACAATGTTTAACAACACAAGGTTACTGTAAGCAGTGATAGTTAAGAAATCTGAATCAAAGAAGAATGATTTTGCAACTTTTTTGGCAGCACTGAAAATTGTGTTCTGGGGATCCTAGGACCAATTTTTAATTAATCTTTCAAATAATTAAAACAGTATGATCAAATATTGATTACTATGGTAAACCTTTCCCAGATGGAGAGTAATTACACTCACTGCAATTTGGCAGATGAAAAACTGAAATATGGGAGATATTTCTCACACTGCTTCATATTCTTTTTTTTTTTCCTGCTTCTTGTTCAAAGAACACATTTTCATCCTTATGTATGTTGACTTGACCTCAACAAAGACATAATTTCAGCAGAACATGGTGCACTTGTTATACTTATCCAAACCTACTAAGAGAATAAAACAACAATTTTGGGTACTTTTAATTCCTACGCTGAGTGTTTACACAGCCAAACACCACAAAGGTTATTAGCAGTTATAAAAACTGACAGCACATGGGTTGATTTGTACATAGGCATTGGGGTCATTTCCAAAATAGTGACTTACGGCATTTAGCTGTACCCAGCCATCATTCAAAGGATATAAAAATTGTTATTTTGGCACAACAATTGTTGGATGACTTTAGAAGACCCTATAAATTACTAATGAGGAACTGAACTAGGTGGCAACATTTTGTGATTATTCGCTTTGTCTATAGTGTTCTACTGTGATATGTAGGGAAATATATACTGCATGTCCAACGGAGAGAACATGTAGCATAACATTATTTTTAAAAAAGCCCACAATCCCTCTGGAAATAGATTTCTGGATAATACTAACAAAAATATGTGGTGGGATAAACATAAAGACTGAATAGTATTTATCCTTCCTTCAAACAAATCTGCAAAGACTTGGAAATGATATTTTTTTCTAAGGGTTTTAAAAATCTGGGGAAAAGCTCACCAGATTGGAGGAGGATGAAGAAAGCTTACTATTTTTACAAATAACTCAAGGCAGTGAACATATCCAGCATAGCTTCCTCCTTCTATTTTCCCCACAACAACAATCCTATGAGTTGAGATGCCCTGGACTGGCCCAAAGTCACCCAGCTTTCATGGCTAAGCTGGGACTTGAACTCATGGTCTTTTGCTTTCTAGCCAGGTACCTCTTAACTTACCTCTTTTACAACAAACATACATTTCTGAGAGATTCTATTTGTGTTTTCTTTAACTTTTAAAGATTTTGATGAAGCTTACAACAATGCCACACTTTTTTTCAAACAAAAAGCACTGATGATGTTACCCAAATTGGATAATGAAACATCTGCAAGAAAACAACCAAACTCAGAGGACACAAGGACCCTTCTAAGTTTCTTCACTTCTCTATTACTTTATGGGACACTCATATGACTGTGTAATGTTATATGTTCATATAGTCATTTGAAAAAGTATGAGAAAAAAGACTGGTGCTGTGGTAATGTGTTGGACTTTTAAAATCTAAAGTAAACTCTCAGATACTTTGTAATATCCTACCAGCCCAGTGGTCTAATGGATAACTGTTTTTGGATTTTAAAACAAATTCTTATAAAAATATAATAGAAACAGAACATTGTCTTGTAGAAAGAGGCAGAAGAATGATTGGGGTGAAGGCTGGGGCATCTCCATAGATTTTTGGCTCCAATGGTATTACACAGAACCCTAAATCCAATTGATTTATTGGTCCTACCTCAATGTGTGGTAGTATTACATCATCTCAGACACACTGAGAAGTTCCATGCCCCTGCCCATACTTCTTATGTAGCAAGTATTCTGGAAATGGTAGTAGGCTTGGGAGAAGCGTTCCATGAAATTAAAGAATTTCTAAGTTATTCAAGAACAGGCAGGACAAAAATGGATTAAAAAAAAACCTTTCTCCAGGATAAATCTGTGCACACCTATGTGTTAGAGAAGAGGAAAGGGGCCATGTATTTTCACTTTCTTTCAAAATCCAAACTTTTGTGATGTTTTTAGAGAAAAAGAAAACTTATTTTAGCCTAGAATTGCATCACAATCAAGGAATGGTTCAGAAGAGTGCCAATTTCCTAAGAGACGGTCAGCCGCCTGCAAACTAAAGATGATGATTCCCCAATGATATGTTCCTAATTTTTTTACACTTTTTTCCTTGCCAAGATCCACACAAAATAAATGCTTTTAGTATTTCTATAGAGTAGCCAACAATGTGAAGACAGGATCCCTTGAAAATTTCTGGGGAAGAAATGGGTATTGTTGGCTACCAATGCTGTCCATATAACATAATGAAAATGGACAATGGTTCTGAGTATGCTAACTACAATTCCCAACAGCCCCAGACAATATGACAATGGCAAAGTTATTTTAGTTTAGAAACAGCTGGCTCAAAGTTTTAAAGATATTTCCCAAATTTTATAGCTTCTAAACGTGGGAATGTCAGCTCCTAGAATTTCTCAGCCAGCATGGCCATGTTGAAAATTCTGTAAGTTACCAAGGCTAGTAAACTCTACTATACATAAAACAGAATGAAGCATTTGGAAGCTCTCTTGGGTGAAATAGAGCTTATAGCTCTATTTCAGCCAGAATTTAAGATTTGTTTTGGCACCGAAACTATTACCATTTTCTGGATGATCTTCATTGGAGGAGAGACAAACTTACTGATCCTTCTGAACTTCTTGGTGACTTATAATGCTACCAGCTATGTCATCCTTCAAGAAAAATTATCCAAAATATTTATGGGAAAACACCATCCAAATAAATTTCTCCAAAAGGTGGATTTCTGCTCAATCTCATGTTGTTAGCTTTCACTTACTTCCCATGATATTTATCTATGAAATAACCAAATGCTAATCACATCCTCCCTACACACAGAATCATACCCTACTCCTGATCCCATCATGATTGAGGGGGAGCAGTGTTTTGAAGCTAAATACACATTGGACTCTCACATACATTGAGGGAAAATCCAGTATTTAGTAGCATGGAAGGATGGACCTCTCTCAGAGACGGAATAGGTTGGTGCCAAACATATTAAAGTTTCCAGACTGCTTAAGAAATTCCACAAACAGTACCTAGAGAAACCTCAATGATTGTGCACTAAGTATGCCTTTTCTGTATGTTTCTCCCTCTCTTTCCTTTTCTCTACAAGACTAATGTCTCTGTCAAGGGAAGCAGAATGTCAGGTCTGCCATTTTTGGCTTGGCGCTTTGCTGGCATCCTGCCATCAAAGGATAGAAGGGAGGGGGGCATGTGGGGGAGCAAATGGGGAAGCAACCTGCCTGTGTACATGATGGGAAATTGGAGGAGGGAATGACAGCTTGACAAACAGCAGGGAAACTTGGAATCAGTTTGGCCACACTCAAAGCCACATACCATGAGAAAGAATGTGGATTACCCTAAATATCTCAGCATTCTCAAAACACCTAGGCAGCCTCTTATTGGCTGAAGACGGACTAGATATGGGGGTGGGTGGGCTGGGATATGCCAAAACTTTCTGTATTGTTTGAGCATGGGAAATTTAGTTCTAGCCTGACTCTACTGCAACCAACATCTTTTAGTAAAAGAACCTATCAATTCAACCAAAAGGAATTCAGGGTCTTTCTTTCCTTAGGGATTGGACTGGGACAGGTCTGACAGTAACTAAGGTTCCAAGTTTAACTTGAAGGTATCATAAGCTACTCATAAAGTATTGAAGGATGGCATACAACATGTTAAAATAAATATATGAATGTTATATGCATGGTATGATGAATGAAATATATGCATTATTTATATTCTGCAGTATAAATGTCCATAACAAGAATAATTTTCTATGTAATAATCTTGGAAGAATAGGTCCTTCTGCAATGCCCTACTCTTTATGCTGTTTCTCTAGTCACGAGGAACTGTTTCTACTGGGATACCCAGTATATTCTTGGGTATGTGAATGTTTGAATGAAAGGATCTTTGAGTTCAGAAAGTAAACATTAAAAGATGTTTGTTGCAGTAGTCAGGCTAGAACGAAATTTCCCATGCTCAAAAGACACAGAAAAATTCCACACATCCCAGCCCTCCCTCCATGACTAGTCCACCTTCAGCCAATAAGAGTCTACCTAGGTGTTTTGAGAATGCTAAAATGTTTAGGGTAATCCACATTCTTTCTCAGGATGTGTGGCCTTGAATGCTGGCACAAACTGGTTCCAAGCTTCCCTGCTGTTTGTCAAGCTGTCATTCCAGAAGTCAATTTCATCTTTACCTACTTTGAATTTATCTCACAAATTTCTGATATTGATTCTTCAAATATTTAATATTAACTCATGCTTCTGCCCTTTCCTTTGGAAAAGGTAAACAAATAAGTTATACCTACTTTGAGTGAGTGAGTGTGAGTGTGTGATTCATAGGGTTTGCTTTTAATCTCTTGAAACTATGGGCACGTAAGCATCAGTCTACAGTCACAATGAAATGAAAATGGTGATATATGCATCATCTTTTTGTATTGTGTTGCAATGTTATCCAAAAGGATATAAGTGTAAGAATTTGCATCATGATATTATGATGCATGTTTCATTACATGCCCCACTCTTGTCATCTTCCTGCAGACACCAAAGTGCAGACAGGAACAGGAAACACCTTAGTTTAAAACTTTAAAAACCTAACAACCGGTACAATACAACCAGATGCCTTGACTGCAATGCGGTGTTTACATCTGCATCACTCTCAAAATTCCCCAGACAAAATGATCTTCCCCTGTTGGTTAAGAGTTACAATATGATCATAGCTTGATGGTCACAGTATATCCCCCTTCACTGTGTATGGAGCAATTCATCCAGGGAGTTTCTTTCCAACTTACTGAAGAAGTGCTTAGAATAAATTAGAAGAAGTAAAGAATCAACCAACCATTTCCCCATGTATCACAGGGCAGCATCTTAGCTAAAAAGTATATTCGGGTGTTTTGTTTCATATATTTGTAATGTTTCCTATTTTGTACAGACCAAATATTATTTATTTATTTATTTATTTATTTATATATTTATTTATTTATTTATTTATTTGTTTGTTTGTTTGTTTTACAGTATTTACAATTGACCCCAATCTACAAGGATTATAGTGGCTAACAAACAAACTCAGAAGAATGATACCCAACTAAACCAAACCAATGATTACAATATATGCAATAGCATAAGCTTGCAAAGAAGCAAATGACAATAAAGAAGCAGCTATACAACTGACTGTGTGAAACAAACTAGCTATTACATGATTAATGATATGGTTGGTTGATATGCCATTAGCAAAGATGTTAGCAAATATTCAGAATCACTTTTGAGCAATATTTGCACAAAGGTTGAACAACATTATTCCTATCTAACTACATTATCATTTAGCACCTGGAATATTACATCCAATTGTAGGTACAGAACTTCATTTTAGGAAGAACATTCTTACTTACAAAGTGGAGTATGTCCTGTCAAAGATGGCCGGGAACCTGGTTAGAAAAACTTATGAGGAAAGATTAGTGTCAATTATATTGAGTCTGGAGAAGACTGTGTGGTCATGACATAAGGTCAGAAACAAGGGTTTTAATTCCATGGAGCAAACATCTGCTGATATCAAGAAAATATTCCTAATGGTAAATACTATTTAGTGAGACTGCTTTGGAAGATGGCAATTTGAAGATCCACCCGCCAGGAATGCTATAGTACGATAAGTCCTCAGTTAACACCTATCCTGTTTAACAACTGTTCAAAGTCACAACAGTTGAGAAAAAGTGACTTTATGACTTAATGATTGAAATTACAACTACCACAGCATCACATGATCCTCCCTTGCAAGCTTCACACCTGGCTTCTGACAAGCAATTCAATGGAGAAGTCAGCAGTAAAATGGCAAGTTACAGTCACATGATGTTTCATTTCACAGCTGTGGGTAAGTCATAATTCTGGCATAGTTGTGTGATGTTTTGGTTGATGTCTACATCATTTAGCAATAGAGTTGCCAGACTCAACTGTGGTTGTTAAGTAATGATTATCTGTACTGGATTCCTTCACTGGGCAGGGAGTTTAGTCAGATGACCTCTACAATCCCTTCCATGCTATGGCTCTTGAATTTAGTATAGGCTGTATCAAAGAAGCCTATACTATATGCTGATGATTCATAATATTACATGAACCTATAAAAATAGTGAGCTAATTGGGTAACTCAACTATGATGAAGCTAGTCATGAGGAAATCTTGCAATCAACCTTTTCCTTAAGTTTTGCTCTGCATTTATTTTTTGTGGTTCAAATTGCAAAATAATGTCTTTTCATAGCCTCATTGTATAAAACATTCTCTCACTTAATTGATTTCTAAATTCTTCACCAAAATGGAAAAAGTGAAAGAGGACCATAAACAGCAATAAGCCAGTGCAGAAAAAAGTTTGAATCAACACATTTTCTGTTTTCCTCATCTGAATTGTCTTTTCAATAAATGTGACTCTGAAAGGAAAGTGAAATCAGAAAAAAAGACAACCAAAAGCAGCACAAAAAATATTCTGGTTCTTAGTGTGTTCCTTGGACTGATAGTCAAAAGCTTTATAGAATAGCAATCCCCACTCAATCTCAGAAAGAAATTGGAATAAAGTCCTGACATATTTTGACAAAAAGATGTTGGAGTCAATATTCAGTTCTGAGCTGTGCCATATTAGAGAACTTCAAAAAATACAGCATGTGGATAAAATATTGGCCATGCAGCTAGCACATAGTGTCCTCTAGTGGCTGATCTACAGTACATAGGTAGAGAAAGAGTCATCAGAAACTCTTTTAGAAGAGCTTGTATTGTCTATTTATTGTTTACTAGGAAGGGGGCTCATTCACCCAAGCTTTGCAAATATTACATAACATTACAATAGGGTAAACTGGGCTTTTGTTATCTGCTATTGTGAATACATAATTGTTCACGACAGCAGTGGATGAAAATCAGCTTTAATCATTTAGTCTCCTAGAAGCGAGTCATATTGCTGTTTGTGAGCTTGGATGGAGCTGTGTAAGTAGTGACTGTGTGTAATATTTAAACATTTTTATTGTTAGATGTCTAGAACAACTGGTTTGAGATGGGCAACCATTTAAGTTGAATGAGCAAATGAACTGACAAATAATTAAGACTACAAAGGAAGGAGCAAACATATTTAAATGCCTTTTCTTTGGTGCAATAAACCAGAGTTTCTCCAAAATTCTGATCTCTACTTGTTTTAGGCTACAGGTCCCATCATTTTTATCTCTAGGCCATGCTGGCTCTGGGGATCAAATAGAAAGTATATTTATGGAGGGTTTTGCCAAATATTTTTCCTTCATAACTGGAATGTGCTCAATCTTATCATTCTTATTTAGCTACTGCAGGGGTGTCAAACTGGTGGCTCATGGGCTGGATACATCGCATAGGCCACGCCCACCCCAGCTCCACAAATGGGAAAAACGTCGCGAAATATCACTGACATTATTAATATTGACCAACACTATCGCCATCAATGAAGGGAAAAAAACGGTTTTCAAGATGGCTGTGCACATGGATGCTGTGGCTAACCGCTCCTTCTTTCAATGTATGGTGTGTATGATTCTGTGTGCGTTTTGGATCCTTTCCTTGATTGAATCCTGTGGGGCAAGGAGCATCTATAGTCGGCAAATTGGACTGAAATGTGTAAATGCTATTATGGATGATTTTATACATTCTCATAACATACCGAAGGAGGCAGCTAGGCCCCTGGGGGAGCCATGGATCACTATCCCTGTAGGAAGGAGGAAGAGGTGGAGAAAGAAGAAACAGGAAGAGAGGATGCCATGCTGGGGTTTTCTTTAGGCTGAGTAAGTTTCCACACAAGCCTTCAATTCCAAGTATATTTCTACCAATGCAAGATCTCTGACTAACAAAATGGATGAATTAAGGCTACAGATTGCAAAGACTAAATTCATCAAGAACTGCTGTGTTTTGCTAATCACAGAAACTTGGCTTCATTCACTCATTCCAGATGTAGCTGTTGAGCTGGAAGGCTATATAGCTCAAAAGTAGGACAGGAGTAGAGATTCTGGCAAGATCAAAGGGGGAGGTTTAAGCCTTTTATGTGAATAAAAGCCGGTGTATCAGTACAAAGACTGTAGACAGCCACCGCTTCATGGATCGGGAGTATACGACTCTTAAATGTAGACCCATATATCTTCCACAGGAATTCAGCATGGTTTTGATTACTGCAGTCTATGTCCCACCTGATGCCAATACTACCATAGCTTTGGGATTCTTATATAACATTGTTAGTAATCAGCAGAAAAGTATCCTGATGCTGTGCATATCATCGCGGGGGACTTTAATCAAGCTGATTTAAAAGAAGTGCTCCCTAAATTCTATCAGCATGTTAAGTGTGCTACTAGAGGAGCAAACATATTGGACAAAGTATATACCAACATCAAACATGGCTATAAGGTTATACAATTACATTTGGGACAATCAGACCATAAGTTACTGCTTTTAGCACCAGCGTACATCCTTCTTAGGAGACGGGCTCTGCCTATAATAAAGACAGTGAAATCTTGGCCAGATGCTTCCCAACAACTTCAGGATTGTTTTGAGAACACAAATTGGGATGTCTTTTACCACCCTGACCTAGAGGAGCACACTGCAACTGTTCTGTGCTATATCAAACACTGCACAGATACTATCACTGTGGATAAACATTGTAGGATCTATCCCAATCAGAAACCCTGGATGACCAAGGAAGTCCAGCGCCTCTTGCGTGACAGGACCAAGGCCTTTAGGTCTGGTGATGGGGCAAGATACAATGTTGCCAGAGCTAATCTGAAGAAAGGTATTTGGAAGGCCAAGACTGAGTATAAGAGGAAGATTGAGGATGATTTTTATAGCAATAACATGAGGCAGGTGTGGCAAGGGATTCAACAAATTACAAACCATCAACCAACCAATGTCATCCCTGCTGAGGGGAATGCTTCATTGGCAGAGGAACTGAATCATTGCTTTGCTCGCTTTGAAGTGGAGACATCAGAGACAGATAAAATACAATCACCAGCCAATTGTAGCCCCCACCTCATTGTGGAGGAACAGGAGAGGAGCATTCTGAGGGCTGTGGACCCTAGAAAGGCTGCCAGTCCTGACAGTATCTTTGGCTGAGTGCTTAAAGACTGTGCTGATCAGTTGGCTGGAGTCTTTACCAGGATCTTCAATTGGTCTTTATCCCAGTCCACTATTCCATCTTGTTTGAAGGCTTCCACCATTGTTCTGCTGCCAAAGAAGTTCCCTATCAATAACCTCAACGATTACAGACCAGTTGCACTCACTCCTATCATCATGCAGATGATACAACAGTGGTGGGACTTATCTCCGGGCGGGATGAGTCGGCCTACCGAGATGAGGTGAACCGGTTGCTTTCGTGGTGTGGAGACAATAACTTGGTCCTCAACACCAATAAGACCAAGGAGCTTATAGTGGATTATAGAAGGAACAGATCAGACATTCAGCCCTTGCTTACCAATGGAGACCGAGTGGAGCAAGTGGCCAATTTTAAGTTTCTGGGTGTTACCCTAAAAGAGGACCTGATCCTAAAAGAGGACCTGACCTCTTTTTTGGGTGCCCACATTGCAGCCCTGGTCAAAAGGGCCCAGCAGAGATTATACTACCTGAGACTTCTCAGAAAACATCAACTGAATGAAAAACTGCTGGTGACCTTCTACCGCTGCACCATAGAGAGCATTTTAACATACTGCACCTCTGTATGGTTTGCCAATTGCACAGTGGCAGATAGGAAAGCACTCTAGAGGGTTAATGTCATTGCCCAGAAAATCATTGGTTGCCCTCTCCCCTCTTTGGAAGAGCTTTATAGCTCCCACTGCCTTAAGAAAGTTCAAAACATTCTCAAATATCCATCTCATCCTGGGAACCCTTTTTTTTAACTATTACCATCTGGCAGACGGTACAGAATAATAAAAACAAGAATAGGCTGAAAAACAGCTTCTATCCCAGGGCAGTAGATTTTCAGTTCAATGTGTGAAGGGTGAAGGATGTGTTTGTGTTTATTTTCATGGTCATGGCCATGATGTGCACTGAAGTTGGTTTTTGATTTCGTTGTACGAGGTGCAGTGACAATAAAAAAAGTAAACAAAAGGTTTCTTACACATATTATTTGAAACAAGAGGAATATTCAAAACTAAGTAAACATAACCCATGCTCCTTGCAGATACTGAAGAAAGAAAAGCAGGAAACAAGGAGCTACTTTGGAGCCTATAAATTGTCTGAAAATTTGAAGGGAGAGGGGGGGAATGCAGTAAATTAATGATAAATACATTTTAGGGAAGGTCTTACCCTGTAGGGCTTTTATGTTCTTAAAACTTGCATCATAGGAAAATGGCTATGCTAACTGATTTCGTGGAGGTTTTGTCGCCTAAAGAACAAGGCTGTATCAGTTTTCACCCTTTAACTGTATGGTGAAGGCTGATAAACTGTATGGTGAAGGCTGATAAACTTCATTTTCTCAATGAAGAAAAGCCTCAATCTAGCAAGGGTTTCAAAGGTATGATGCATACATTTTATATTGACTGTGTTTTATTCATTCTTTTTTTCTGAAAAGAAATGAATGGAAAAAGATGAACAAAATTAACTTCATACTATCACTATAGAAAGTAGATCTGATTAACTTCCACAAGCGTTGTTTGGTCATTTGCATGTGTCTTAAACAGCTTTCAGGATTTACCCATCAAGCAAGCAGATTAAAGCCATTTCTAGAGGATGAGAAGATTTGGATCTGGTACCAATTCTAAACATGTACAAAATACCTACCGTAACTAAGACTCAGTAGAATGGTATGTATTCCTAATTTAAATAATAGCAATTGTTTCTAAACTCCGAGCTCTTTATAACAATTGCACAATATTGTATTAATGTGTGCAATTGTTATGCAAATAAATGTCATCTGATTGGTAGAGACCTATTTCTACATGATTAAAAAGTCATGTAGAAATAGGTCTGTACCATTTGAATGGCTACATCTGGTATTAAAGATCATAGTGTCCCTTGTTTGAATAATTTTCCCCTTTGACCCCAGCTCTTGAAAAGTCTAAAATTAATTTGCTTCTACAAGTTACTTCACTTGAGATTTAATGACTCACATGGTTTAGCCTTTTGCTAACCATTTTCCCCACCTCTGAAAGAGAGAGGTACTTGTGTGTAACTTGTAACTTCAGGACTCTTCTGTTATTCTTAGAGTTCCCCCTACCATGACTAATAAAAATCAGGTAGGATACCTGAGTACTGAGGTGGTAATATAAGCCCTAAAATAGCCATATCACAGGAAACACATTTCCCTAAACTCACCTCTCAAATCAGTCTGAAGCACTTTTCCAATATAATCCTACCAATTTGTGGTCATTAGTCCTCCAAAATATGCACACCTTAGTTTTTGATCCCTAAATAGTCTATTCCTTAAAATAAATGAAACTAAACTGAAGTTAGTGTAGCAATAGTGGTGTAGGGGTTAAGATGCTGGGCTTATCAGCATCTGATTACCCTTTTGGTTAAAAGGGTTGGCAGTTCAAGACCCAAGTACCACATGATGGGGTTAGCTCCCATTCTTGTTCCAGCTCCTACCCATCTAGTAGTTTGGAAGTATGTAAATGCAAGTAGATAAATAGGTATTACTTTGGTGGGAAGGTAACAGCACCCCGTGTACCTTGGTGTATAATCATCCTGGCCATGTAACTAAAAAGCCTCTTCAGACTATGTTAGCTCACTCAGCTAGGAAATGGAGATGAGCACTTTCCCTAGAGTCAGATACAACTATGGTATATACAGAAACTTTTATCTTTAAAATAAAATTAAATATTTCAGAGGAGACACTTGGCTTCCAGCAAGAGTTACAAATGAAATTCAAGGCAGACACAGATATGTTTTCCTGACAAGTTTCAAAAGGCTTCCATTATTCATGGCTCTGTTCAAAATACTGAAAAACACTGAAACTTATTCAATATTAAATTGTAAAGAATGATTGTATAATGAAAGTAAATGTCATTTATTTATCCATCAAGTCACTTCCTTTATAAGATCTCCAAAGTCTTCCACAAAGTTGAAAAAGGATAATGACCAAACTTCTTAAGCAGCAAGAAGGAAAAACGTCAGGAGGTTGGAGTAGATAATTTCCAATGTTCTTTCCATTTCTTCCATTCTATGAGTCTGTGAAAATTATCTGTAAATAGGTAATGAAATAATTTATAAAATGACAGTCATTAATTCAACGGGACTATATATGATCTCAAATACAGATAAAGCATATGACAGAATTTAACCTATTTTGGACAATCTCAAAAAAGAAAAACCTTGCAGACTTGAACCCAGTTAGTAATTCAATAGACGATGACAAGGAAATTGCAGGGGTATAAGGAAAGGTTGGTGGCTATTCTACTGTCTTCTTCATGTTAGACAAATACCTCCCAGCCGAACATTTAATTTAATTTTCTTCATCTATGCTAAAACAGCTTTTAATCAGCCTCATCTTTGTTTTAATTCTGATGGTTTGATAGCTTTAATTTCTCATTTTTGCCTATGGATACTGAATTGCTTGTTAACATCTCAATGGAAACTGCCGCTGGAAGGCTAGTAAACTGTAACAAAAAGTAAAATAACTGACTTGGCAAAAGACAGTTTTTATGTTCCTCAAAAATTACTTGGACCTCAAAATAAAGTCAAGAGAATTTCCCTAATCTTTTCTAGATTTTAATCTGATTTAATCTCTCAGGATCAGTGAGACTCTGTTCAGATAAATATAGCTCTTCCCAGGGCATCTGAATGGCATCTGAACATGGCATGTATCTCAATGCTAAAAAAAAGTTTTTTTTCCAGATTTCTACCAGCTGCAGTTATGAAAAAATATGCAGCTATTTTAGAGACCTTCTCTCTCATTGAAAAAAAGTTTCAGAGAGGAGAAAATACAGTATTGTATCCCTTGGCTTATAAAGAGAAACTTCAAATAGACCAGGGCTGTTAAAACTCACAGCCCACGGATGGGATGCGTCATTTGCTGCCACAGCCATACCTGGTTTAATGAAGGGGGGTAGTTGCAATGTCATGTGACAAATATGAATTTACACCCCTGAACTAGACAGACAGAAAATTTGTTGATCAATATAAAGTATCTCTATTTAATCCAACATATCCTTAACTGGAAGCAAGTAATAGTGCTAGTTCCTAATCAAAGTACATGCCACAAAAATGAAATTCCTAATTTTTTCAAAAATATAACCCATCATGCAGGGACAAATCAGATTCCCTGAATTTGAGTTATCTTGAGCTATAATTCCCATCATTCTTGGTCAGAAATGATGTGAGTTCACAATACCTGGGCAACAGGTTAGAATAAGTTAATGTTGAGAGAGGAGAGATATTTTTTAAACACCTCCTTTTGCCACATGATGAATTCACATTTTAGAAAGAATTAACATCCCATGTTAACATTAGCATAGGATTTTTACTATGGATTGTACACATCTCAGTGGATATTCAATGTACAATGTTAAAGAAAAAGCAAACAAAATGGAGATGTTCTGATTGGGGCTGCAGAACTAGGTGGCCTCTACATGGGCAATGAAATGGGGATGGGTAGTGTATCTGCTGGCATATCTAATGGTGGTATAGAATTTTGCAGAGCAGACGTGGCAGGTCCAAAGAGATAGAAAGTATGGCTAAAGGAATAAAAGTAGTTCTGCCCATCAACAGCCATCCCAGCCTTTGGCAGCTCTTCTAACTAGAAAATAATCTGTACAAACTATCTGGTCTTCCAGTAAAAATGACCTCTGTCCTGTTTCTCTTTCACAGACACACAGGCACCATTTTTCTGCATGTCCAAACTGTAGTTAGTCTGGGTTCACACATCATATGCATCATGCATTATATCATTTGTTTGGTTTTACTGGAGCATGATGTATAAATCCAGCCAACTGTGGCTTGTTCAACAAGCAATACTGTAGTAAAAACAGCTTACACATTCAGTTTATTTTATACAAGTACCACATGTAATTAAGTTAACATATTGCAGTAAACCATAACATGGTATATTTGATTTTGGCCCAGTCCATTTTTTGGTTTGTAACTTGTAACTTTAGATCTAGATAGATAGATAGATAGATAGATAGATAGATAGATAGATAGATAGATAGAGTGTTTCTCCAACAATATGGCCTCCCCCAATAGGAAGACCCAGCATGTTTTCTAGGCATAAAATGAAATTAAGCCCCTCCCCCCAAATTTAGGCTTATTTTAAAACATGCAAAATGGAGGGAAGGGCGGGGGGACTTGCCGTTAGGAGCGTCCCATGGGTAGCCATGCCTTGCCACCAGCTGCTCCTAATAGGCGATCATGGCAGAGCATGGAGAGCTCCCTACTCCTGCCAAGCACGTTTGCTGCAGACCCGAGACCTTCAGCGCTTGCCGCTGTTGATTTCCCTTCTGCCCATACCGCCGCCATGTTTGGAGCTGCCACTTCTATAATTGGAGCACCGCTGCCGTTTGGAGCTGCCGCTTCCGCATTTGGAGCTGCTACTGCGTTTGGAGCACCGCCACTGCATTTGGAGCTGCCGCTTCCATGTTTGGAGCGCCGCTGCTGTTTGGAGCTGCTGCTGCGTTTGGAGCACCGCTGCATTTGGAACTGCTGCTTCCATGTTTGGAGCACCGCTCCTGCTCCAAACGGCAGCAGTGCTCCAAATGCAGCGGCAGCTCCAAATGCAGAAGCGGCAGCTCCAAACATGGTGGTGCTCCAAACATGGAAGCGGCAGCTCCAAACGCGGTGGAGGCATGGGCAGAAGAGAAAGCAACAGGGGCGGGCGCCGAAGGTCTCAGGTCTGCAGCAAAGGTATTTGGCGGGAGTAGGGAGCTCTCTGCGCTCTGCCATTATCACCCGTTAGGAGCGGCTGGTGGTGAGGCTGCCCGCGGGGCGCTCTAGACGAGGATGCAAGGGGGGGGAATTAAGTCACCCCCGAAAAGACGGCCTAGCCGTTTTTTCGGGACTCAAAAAAATGTAAGACCTGGCCTTATTTTATGAGAAACACAGTAGATAGATAGATAGATAGATAGATAGATAGATAGATAGATAGATAGATAGATAGATAGATAGATAGATAGATAGACAGACAGACAGAAAGAAAGAAAGAAAGAAAGAAAGAAAGAAAGAAAGAAAGAAAGAAAGAAAGAAAGAAAGAAAGAAAGAAAGAAAGAAAGAAAGAAAGAAAGAAAGAAAAAACTCTGGTGGTTGATGAACTGTGCTAAAAACAAGCTAACAGGTTGGAGAGTGAATTTAGTCTTTTAAAAAGACAGCTGCCTAACAGCTAAAGAAAGTTCAGTGACTTTACTTGAAATTCTAGAGTTATTTCCTGCAATTAAAAAGTAACTATGAGTTCTTCAGCAAACCATAAAGATGCAAAATCATGACACATGATTGTTATCAAATATTGTACCATCCTTCCTTCCTTTGTCCCAACATCTGGCATAATTACATGCAGTAAACCACAGTATTTATATGAGATTATCATGTAGCGCATTTGCTGCCTTTTGCTCTCAATAGCCATGAAAGTAACCTCAGAATACTTAAAAGAATTTTTGTCAATCTACTTCTAGTGCCATTGGCAGACATATCTGTTTTTGTTTAAAACATGGGAAATCCCTTGCTTAAAAAGAAAATAGTTTCTGCTAATGTGATGTTCTGCTAGTTAAAAATGCTAAAGATTTTGCACACGGGCATTGTTAAAATTTCTCCCAATAATTGCCGTAAAGAACCTCTAGATGAGAAGCCAAAGCAACTTATGACAGGATAAAAATAGATGCCCTGGATCAAGATCAGCCCAGTTTAAAGCACCCTGACCCTAAAGACAAAGCTTCTCACAAGAGGATTGTGTGCTTTATAAACAAGAATACAGGTGTATACATTCTTTAGAAAAGTATCCCGAGCTGTGCTGACTCAGTAGGACAAATACATTTGACTTCCTCCTGCAATGCTTTCTAACAATCAGACCTTTGTTACATATCCATACTCAGCCTTTCTTGTCTTGTTTTAAAAAAAAAACACCTGCTCACACACAAATAAAAGCCAAGCAAAAGATTGTGGTGGCTTTAAGTGTTTAAATGGTTTTATCTTGTTTTTTTCTAATATAACCTGCAATAAATTACCATCCGGTCACTATTTAGAGTTGGCATACTAATGCCTGGTTTGTACATGAAGGACAGAATTTCCATTCAGTGCAACATGTAAGACAGCAAATTAAAATTCAAGGTGTGTCCAAATTTTAAGAGCAGTGAAGGAAGGATTTCTTGGAAGAAGAAGGTTACAATCATTAAGCTAATGAGTAACAAAGAAGTAAGGAGGCTTTTGATTCTCCAGTCCTTAAATCAACAGAGAAGTACAGTAGCTTACTCTGCAAGATATTTGCCCAGAACCAGAGTGATGTTTGAAAGTCATTAAACCTGTCACTCTGAGCAATTACCAAAGCTTGTTTCTTCCCCAGCCCATTTTAATGTATATAAGAGAAGCACCTCTCGAAGCTTGTAGCAACCTAATTGAAAAATGTTGGACAGGGAATGGGCGTTGGTTCTTACCTGACACGCCATTTCTCTGGAGCCGTGAGGATCATCCAGTGAGTGGGAGGTGCTTCAGTCTGCGTCGTTGAAGGCTGAGCTTAATTACTGAGGATCGCTCCGCCCTTCATCACTTGGCTGCCTTGCGATCCCCAGTTTATGCGAAGTCGAGAGTGAAGAGAAGATCTTGCTCTCATCTTACTATGCTAAGGGGTTCATTGGCCGAAACAAGACCCCACCAGACGGTGAAACTAATAAGGGTGGGGCTGGATGATCCTCACGGCTCCAGAGAAATGGCGTGTCAGGTAAGAACCAACGCCCATTCTCCTGAGAGCCGTTCGGATCATCCAGTGAGTGGGACATACCAAAGCTTGGCTGTCCTACGGGAGGGACTCCGTCTGGTTCTGTAGCCCCTGCGGTTCCTTGAGGACTCGCTGGAGGACTCGTCTACCAAACGAAGCCTCCGCCGAGGCAAATATGTTGATCTTATAATGTCTAATGAAGGGAGATGGGGAGGCCCAGGTGGCTGCCCGGCAAATATCCGCAAGTGGAGCCTGGGTGGCCCAAACTGCCGAGGTGGCTGCACTTCTGGTGGAGTGCGCTGTTATCCCGCTGGGTACCGGCAGAGCCTGCAACAAATAAGCCTTGGAAATAGTAGCTCTAATCCAGCGGCCGATAGTTGACGGGGACACTTTGTGGCCTAAGGATTTGGGCTGAAAAGAAAGGAATAGGGATTCGGACCTCCTGAAGGGCTGGGTACGCTTAATGTAAATGCGGAGGGCCCGTCTCACATCCAGGGTGTGCCAAAGCTTCTCCCTTTCCCGCGAGGGATTGGGGCAGAAGTTCGGAAGTGTGAGTTCCTGTGCCCTGTGGAAGGCTGAGTTGACCTTGGACAAGAAGGTAGGGTCCGGCCGGAGAACCACCCGGTCGGCATGGAAGATGCAAAGGTCCTTCCTCACCGACAAGGCTGCTATCTCCGATATTCGGCGAGCCGAAGTAATGGCCACCAGAAACACGACTTTGAATGTTAGGAACTGGAGTATGGATTCCCTGAGAGGCTCAAAGGGGTGTTTAGTAAGGGCCACAAGGACCTTATTGAGGTCCCAGGTGGGGTATCTGTGAACTGTTGGGGGACACAAGTTAGCGGCTCCCCTGAGGAATGCCCTAATGCGAGGGTGTAGGGAGAGGGACCCCAGATTGCCACAAGCAATGACGGTTGAAAGGGCTGCGACCTGACGCCTCAGGGTGTTCGGGGAAAGTCCTTTCCTCAGACCTTCTTGGAGGAATTCCAACACTTGAGCGATGGAGGGTGAAAGCGGGTTGACCTGGAAACCCTGGCACCACTTGCAGAAACTATTCCAAGTGGCATTGTATATTCGGGTTGTGGAGGGCCGCCTGGCGGCTAAAATTGTATCAATAACCTGGTCAGAAAACTGCTCCTTTCTTAAACGTTCCCGCTCAACCTCCAAACGGCTAACTGGAGCCACTGAGGGTCCGGGTGCTGGGGGGGACCCTGAGAAAGGGATATCCTGTTCGGGGGGATTTTCCAGGGAGGGGCCACCGATAAGTTGCGGAGGTCCGCAAACCATGGGCGCCTGGGCCAGTAGGGTGCCACCAGAATCAGTTCTGCTTTCTCGGGGATGAGCTTCTGGATGACTCTGGGGACCAGGGCTATTGGAGGGAATGCATATAGAAGCCCTGTGGGCCAGGAGCAACGGAGGGCGTTGTAGTTCTCGGCCCCGTGGGACGGGTACCTTGAGAGAAACCTGGGGAGTTGTGTGTTGAGGGGGGATGCGAAGAGGTCCACTGACGGGAGACCGAACAACCTGGTCGCCTCCCTGAACAGTGACGGGTGGAGGCGCCACTCGAACTGGTCCACCGTGGTCCTGCTCAGCCAGTCTGCTTGGGTGTTTGAGTCCCCTGAGATGTGTTCAGCTTTGAGAGAGAGGAGATTGCGCTCCGCCCAACGGCAGAGGCGCTGGGCCTCTCTCATCAAACGTATGGACTGGGTGCCCCCTTGTCGGTTGACGTGGGCCTTGGCGATAACGTTGTCCGTGAGTATAAGGACATGCCACCCACGTACCTGAGGGAGGAAGTTGCGCAGGGCCAGGTGGATGGCGCGGAGTTCCAACCAGTTTATACTGCATGCCCGTTCTACCTGAGACCATCTGCCCTGTGTCGAGAGCGAGTGGATGTGAGCGCCCCATCCGGACAGGCTGGCGTCTGTGATGAGGGTGAGGCGTTGGGGTTCCTTGAAGCAATGTCCCTTGTTGATGGCGGGACTGGCCCACCAGAGGAGAGACGTGAGGACCCTTGAAGGCACCTTGACCATGGCCTTTGAATTGCTTCTGCCGGTCCTTTGGAACGGGAGCAGGAACCACTGTAGGGATCTGGTGTGTAAACGGGCCCAGGGAACAATGGAGATACATGAGACCATTTTACCCAGTAATTTAGACAATTCTAAAAGTGTTACCTTTCTTGATCGTCTGATATGTTTGACAGTTTCCTGGATACTAAGGAATCTCTCAGAGGAAAGGAAAACCTTCCCTTGAACTGAGTCGATGACGGACCCCAAGTGGGTGATCCGTGTAGATGGTAACAGTTGGCTCTTTTGCCAGTTTACTAGGAACCCATGGTCTTGGAGGGCAGAGAGAGTAGCTCTGATATCCTTCTCTGCTTGGAGTCTGGAGTGGGACAAGATGAGGATGTCATCCAGGTAGCAGTGGAGACGAACCGGAAGGTTCCTGAGATGGGCCGCCAGAGCCGCGAGGACCTTAGTGAAGGTTCTCGGGGCAGAGGCCAACCCAAAGGGAAGGGCCACATATTGGAAGTGGTGGCGGTTGTAGAAGAACCTGAGGAATTTGGAATGGGAGGGCCGGATTGGAATGTGAAGATACGCCTCTGAAAGGTCTATAGAGGATAGCCAGTCCCCCTGCCTGATGCCCAGTAGTATGGACTGTAGGGTGTGCATCTTAAACCTGTGGTAGATCAGGTAACGGTTAAGGCGTTTCAGGTCTAGAATAGCCCTCCATCCACCTGAGGATTTGGGGACCACGAAGAGGTGAGAGTAAAACCCCTGCCCCCGCTGGGATGGTGGGACGGGTTGTATGGCCTGTATGTTGAGAAGATGGTGGATAGCCGAATCCATTAAGTTACGTTTGGTGGGATCCCTCGAGGGGGGATGCCATTAAAAGTCGGGGGCGCTGGAATTCAAGCACGAGACCAAGTCTGATGGTATCCCGGACCCAGGCATCGGAAGTGGAGGAGTCCCATCGGTCGGCGAAATGCTTAAGGCGGCCGCCGATGGGAAGGGAGGGACGGGATCTATCTGGTGCGCCGGAAAGGCTTCCCTCCTGAACCCCTGAAGGGACGCCTGTAGCTGCCGCCCCTCCTGTTCCTATTGCCCGGATCGGCTCGATCCTGGGGCTGGAATGGCCGGAAGGAGAGGGGTCTCGGATACCTGGGCGGGAAAGGTGACTGGTAGAAAGGTCGGGAGGGACCTCTCCAAAATGGCTGAGGGGCTCTTGACTCTGACCTCCGAAAAAGGGGAGGAAGAAATTTTTTCTTGCTTCGGGTTTCGGATAGCAATGGCTCCAGGGCAGAGCCAAACAGTTTGTCCCCCTTAATGGGGGAAGTGGCCAACTTAACCTTGTTTTTTACGTCCACCTGCCAGTGTTTGAGCCAGAGCAGGTGGCGAGCTGTAACATGAGAGGTTATTGTTAGTGTTTGGGGATAAACCCCTAGCAGAGTATGCAGCAGCAGTCAAGCCAGGCAGCCAAATGAGAGAGGAAGGGTTTTAGAGTATACACACACTGAACACAAACACTGTTTGTAGTTTAAATAGTTTTTAATCCAGTTAGAGTTTAAGCATTGTCAATCAGTCCGTATGTCATTCACAATATATCCATTCAGTAAGACTCACTAACTCAGTCCAGATAATAGTCCTTACTGTATCTTTATCAGCCGATAAAGATATCTTCTCCTCCTCCGATGCCTTTCTCCAGAGGATAACGCTGGATATTCAGTAGAACGATCAAACAGTAGACAGTCGCAGTAAAACAGTAATAAACAGTTGTAAACAGCAGTAAACAGTAAACAGCAAACGGTAAACAGTAAAACAGTAGGCAGTAAGCAGCAAGCTTTCTCCTGCTTCCTCTTATTGCAGTTTCTAACCGCACCCTTAATTGGCTAATTACATGCAGTGTGGTGCTTAAAGTTACAAACACTTAAACTATGATACCTTAGTTTATATATTTATCCACCCAAACCTTGTTGGGTATCAATGTTATACCTAACATTCTCCCCTTTTGGGTGATATAAATATATAATACCTTTACAATCTAACCCCATAGTTTTAACAACTCTCCTGGTGCTTCCTGGCACCTTGGGCTTTTGTAAAATTATCAGCTACATTGTCCTCCGACATGCAGTACTCCAGCTGTATCATTTTACTTCTCACAGATTGTCTAACGTTTAGGTACCTTAAATCTGTATGCTCGCTCCTAGTTTTGACTGCAATATTTGTGGCCATTTGAATTGCTGCCTGATTATCTTCATGTATAATTATAGGATAATTCACAGTTATGCCTATATCATTCATCATTTGCTTATACATAATCAATTCTGTACATAATAGCGATAAACAGGAGAATTCTGCCTCCATAGTTGACAAACTTATATGCTGTTGTCTTATTGACTTCCAACCTATTAATGTCTTACCCAGCATTATGGCTGTTCCTGAAGTCGACTTTCTTGTGTCTCTTTCTGATGCAAAACTAGCATCAGCATAAGCACTCAGAATTAGATCACCTTTTGGCTCTAGATACAATGAATAATTCATTGTCTTTTTAAGATATCTTAATGTTCTTTTAGCTGCAATCCAGTGTCTTTCACTTGGTGCAGAATTGAAACGAGCTAACTGATTCACACTGTACGATATGTCTGGTCTAGACCAATTGCTAATATAAGACAAACTACCTATTAATGATTGATAAATTACCTTATCAAACCCCGGGCTTTGTGCATCAGTGTTGCTAAACTCCTGACTCATTGGAGTCTTAGCCGGCTTACAAAGCTCCATTTTATAATCTATTACCAATTTGCATATCTTATCTTCCTGAGATATCTTAAAGCCCTTCTGTGTTTTCTGTATATTTAAAACGAGATATTTTTTTATCTCCCCTAATTGCTTAATCTTTATTTTCTTTCCTAATGATGCTATTATTTTATTGGCCTCATCATTGGTTTCAGTAATCAATGCAATATCATCAGTGAACAACAATAATAATGATATTTTCCCATTTGTCTCCCTCTTAAATAGACATGGATCGGCTAACCCAGCTCTGAATCCTATATTGTTTAGTTCCTTTACAATATACTGGTTCCATTCATAGCCTGATTGTTTAAGACCATAGAGGCTTTTTTTTAACAACCAACAATCATTATTATCTATTATTTCACTTTTAATTCCAACAGGTTTTTTCATATATATAGTGTGTCTTAATGGGGCGTGCAAGTAAGCGGTTTTCACATCTAGGTGGTTAATTATATATTTTTTGCTAGCTGCCCACACTAAAGCTGCCCTCAAGGTTGCTGCCTTAAGACTAGGTGCAAACACCTCATCATAGTCATTGGCATTCTGTCTAAAACCTTGGGCTACTAATCGTGTCTTATGGATTATATTTCCATCTTTATCAGATTTTACCTTAAATATCCATTTGCAGCCAATGGACTTCATATCTACAGGTAATCTCGCATTCTCATATACTTTCATATTCCTTAATGAGTTCAGTTCCTTATTCATTGCTGCATACCAACTTTCCTTATCCTTAGTAGGATACATTTTTATTTCATCTACAGTACATGGAACTCTATTAATCTGGCACACTGTGTTAGCCTGGTACCTATCAGGCGGTCTAGATATTCGTGTAGTTCTTCTGGGAATTACAGGGCTTGCAGGAGGACTTTTTTGAACTACTACCTGTTCATCTTCCTCATCCTGCTCAGCTATTGGATCTATTTCTTCCTTTATGGGCTCTATTTCTTCCTGTATTTCTCTCTTTACTTTATTCTTAAAGTTACAGGGATAACTAATGGGATTTCTATAGGATTCAATAATTACTTCTTTATTGGTATCCTGTTCTAACTTCTCCCATCCTACATGCTCTAGAAATTGGGCACTAGCACTACATAACACCTTAGATGTGCCTTTCTCCCAAAATCTATATGCCCTATGGTTTGCTTGGTAACCAACGAAGAAAAATCGTTTAGCTCTGTGTTGCCCTTTATGCCTGAGTTGTGTAGGGATATGCACCCATGCTGGTGCACCAAATGTGTGCAGGTAACTTAGGTCAGGTTTCCTGCCATGCCACTTGGTGAATGGTATTTCACCTGTCGTTGTGTTAACAACGTTGTTCAATATGTTATTAGCACACATTGTAGCCTCCCCCCACAAAGAATCAGGTAATCCAGAATCAGTTAACATTGTTCTAACCATTGCCTGTAGTGTTTGGCCTCTTCTCTCTATGAATGCGTTGTGTTCTGGCCTGTATGGTGCAGACTTTTTGTGCTCTATTCCAGCTACCTTTAGTCTGTTCTGGAATTTGTTGTTAACAAATTCCGTACCATTATCTGTCACCAGGGTTATCAGTTGCCGTTTAGTCTTTCTTTCTGCAAATTTAAGCCAGTTGAAAAAATGTTTATATGTTTCAGTTTTGCTCTTCATTAAGTAGCAAAACCCATATCTAGAATGGTGGTCCATAATGCTCAGTATATATCGAGCACCCCCCATACTGGGTTTCTTTGGACCTATGATGTCTGCAAATATCACTTCTAAAGGTTCTTTGGTTTTGAAACCATTTAACCTATTTGCAGGCAATACTTTGTTCTTATCTTCACAGCAAACATTACAACGCAAATATTTATCACAAGGTTTTAACCTTATTCCGTCAGATAACTCTACGGTACGTTTTAGCATTTTAAAATTTACATGCCCCAAACGCCTATGCAATAAATGGATACATTCATTATGAGGCTTTATATTGTTAAATACAGTCTGTGCCTCCCCTTTCTTATTATCATCTAAGACGTATAACGTTCCATTTAAAGCTGCAGTTACCCTTTTTTTATCCTTCTCAATTATGCAATTATTATTTTTAAATGTAATTACATAACCTAGTTTGACTAATACCCTTACAGAAAGCAAGTTGAACTTTAGTTGCGGTACATACAACATTTTTATATCCTGATTTATGTACGGACAATGTGCAGTACCTTCTCCTTTCGCTTTCAGGTTCCAGCCATTAGCAAGTGATATATGTTGAGAGCTTGTAGACATTTTTACAAATTTTGTCTTATCTCTCGTGATGCAGTGGGATGCACCACTGTCCACCACCCATAAATCATTCTTCACATCACAGTTGCTAAACATGGCTAGTTCAAAGGCTTTCTTGGGCTTTTTTACATTCTGGCTTTTTCCCTTTTTGCAGAAACTTGCCAAATGTCCTCTTCCTCCACAATTAAAACACTTTTTAATTGTGTATGCCGTCGAAGATAAATTCTCTTCTTCCGGGTGCTTTCCTTTACTAAGCTGGTTTCTATCAAGCTTTGAAGATAATTTCTCTTCTTTCTTAGATTTATCTTCTCTCAGCTGGTCACGTTCACACCTTCTTCTGGCTTCTTCTAGTAGCCTGCCTGTAATCTCGGTTAATGAGAGGCTATCCTTAGGCAATACTTCCAACGAAGTCACATAGTCATCATAGCTTTGATCTAATGAAGATAATATAATGTATACTTGTTGCAGCTCATTAAAGATAAGCTCTTTTTCTTGTAATTCTTGAAAAATGCTCTTCATACAGTTTAAATGAGCTAACATGTCTCCATTCCTTTGAAGATGTGTTCAAAACAGCTTCCGTGTAAGATTTATATGTGCTCCTACACTGTCCCGAACATATATCTTCCTGAGGTTCTCCCAGCAGTTTGCAGCATTTTCTTCTCCACGAATATGGACAAGCTGCTGGTCACAGAGAGTCAGTCCTATGATGCATAAAGCCTGCTCATTCTTCCGTTTATAGTCTTGTAACTTTTGGTTATCCTCTTCATCATCAGGATCCCAGCTACTCACATCTGGTGGGTTTGTTATTATGTCCCACAAACCTTCTCTACGTAGAAGTAAACTACATTTCATTGACCATGAAACATAGTTTGTACCATCCAGCCTGGATATCAGGGACAGATGTGGTAGATTTACTTGTGCCATTACTCTTCAGATATATGACTATTTTAAACTAATAAAAACAGTTTGTTTTTTACAGTAATGTGCAACTCACACCAACTCTCACTGCTATATCCTGGTTAGTTAGACTGTGCAGCTGGGCCCATAACCATTGTTAGTGTTTGGGGATAAACTCCTAGCAGAGTATGCAGCAGCAGTCAAGCCAGGCAGCCAAATGAGAGAGGAAGGGTTTTAGAGTATACACACACTGAACACAAACACTGTTTGTAGTTTAAATAGTTTTTAATCCAGTTAGAGTTTAAGCATTGTCAATCAGTCCGTATGTCATTCACAATATATCCATTCAGTAAGACTCAATAACTCAGTCCAGATAATAGTCCTTACTATATCTTTATCAGCCGATAAAGATATCTTCTCCCTCCTCCGATGCCTTTCTCCAGAGGATAACGCTGGATATTCAGTAGAACGATCAAACAGTAGACAGTCGCAGTAAAACAGTAATAAACAGTTGTATCCAGCAGTAAACAGCAGTAAACAGTAAACAGCAAACGGTAAACAGTAAAACAGTAGGCAGTAAGCAGCAAGCTTTCTCCTGCTTCCTCTTATTGCAGTTTCTAACCGCACCCTTAATTGGCTAATTACATGCAGTGTGGTGCTTAAAGTTACAAACACTTAAACTATGATACCTTAGTTTATATATTTATCCACCCAAACCTTGTTGGGTATCAATGTTATACCTAACAGTTATTGCTCGGGCGGAGAACTTAACCGCGTGGTAGGTGGCGTCGGCCGAGAATTCTGCCGCGGCCGTCAATTTTGCGATGTCCTGATGTGCCCTTGTGTTAGAGGGGGGAACATGCTGTTTCAGTTGGCGGAGCCACCGGATAGAAGACCTGGTGAAGAAGGAGGCGGCCGTGGCCGATCTAATGGCCCAGGTGTCAGCTTGATGAGCCCTACGTAAAGCTAGTTCGGACCTCTTGTCCTCGGGTTTCAGAGCCTCCAGGGGATCACTGGGGGAGGAGGAGGATGCTAAGCCCACGATGGGCTCATCTACCTCGAGAGTGTTAAGCAGGTTGCAGAAGCTTGACTCGAGGTTAAAGAACCTCTTGTCCTGGCTGGATGGGGCAGGAGGGACCCTGGTAGAGTCCAACTGGTTTGAGACTAGGTCGTGAAAAATGGGTGGAGCCGGAATAACCTCCGCTTCCACCACGGGCTGCCTGAAAATGGCGTCCTCTTGTCCCTCCGCCGAGGAAGGGAGAGCCGAGGGGGACTGTACAGACAGGCCAGATATGTTCTTGGCCTTAAATAGAAGCGATTTAAACATGTGTGGCTTGAACAAACCCAGGTGGGTTGATCAGGAGTGAGGCCCTCGTCCTCCGACATGTCCCCTTCCATAGGGTCTAACTCCGATAGGGGCTCCCCTTGGTGCGTAGACCCCCATTCAAATTCCTCCTCCTCCTCCCTGAACCGATCCAGGTCCTCTATGGCCTCCTCCAGTTCCCTTTCTGGGAGAGGACTGCCCCCTTGTAAAGGTACCTGACCATGAGGAGGGTCCGATCTAGGCGAGAACCTGACAGATGGCGAGTCGTGTTCGGGCGCCATCGAGGGGGGACCGGACCTGGACATCTGTTGAAGGCCCTCTGCTATCCCCTGGCGGATAGCCCGTTCCATCCATGCCTGCATGTGAGCAGGGATCTCAACTGTGGCGGCCTCCTCCTGGCGCAGACCAACGGCCGTGGGCGTGAATGTCGCTTCGAGCGTCCGTCTGGTCGATGGTCCGGGGACCTGGTGTCCCTGGGATAAGCTGTGCCTGGAGAGGGAAGAGCAATCTGGAGGGGGGGGGTGTCTGGAGGTAGAAGGAATGGAGGGTGGGAGGGCTGGAGGCACCAGTTGTGACTCTCTAGATCGCCTGTCAAATTCTTTCTCCAATGCCTTATGGCGTCTTAGGGCGTCTCTTTGGGAGGCCTTAGAAGTCTCCTTAGAAGTTTCCTTAGCCTGTCTGCGCAAGTGGTAGGACTTAGATCTGGCCTTCAAGGAAGAGCCTTTAGCGGAATTATCGTCTGCCATTTTAGAAGTAAGGACTGTGTATAAAATTCTAGAGGCGGTTGGCTCGCCAAGGGTTCGACCTACAACAAAGGCCGGGTGTCCTTACAGCTGGCCCGCGCCCCCTTTTGGAATTTAGATGTATATATTCAATAATACTATTATTGCTATAATTATTAATATATATACGCGTATTGGTAATGTAATGTTATCCTATATCAGTAAATCTATATATATATATAAAATGTATTTATTTATTCAATATTTTGTTTTAATATTAATATTATTATTATTATTGTTATTAAACAAATATCTAATTAGGGAGCTGGTTCAGCACTCCCAGGAGGGAGTGACCTCAGAGATTGATGCTAATAAGGTCCAATTGGCCAAATGAACACCTGAGGCTGGAAAAGAGGCCTCTGGCAGCTGGAGCTCCCAGGCAACAACCGGGAGGGATAGGCTGCTAATCACTGCCCTGAGCGCTGCTGCGGAAAGCCAACGAATTTGCAATTTTTAATTAAATGCACCATACATTCCAGTAACAACTCTCACAGGCTGGAGGCCTGTGAATGAAACTAGCCCCTTCGCAGTCGCAATGAGGCCAAGAATGTCGCCCGAACACGCGGCGGCGCCCAAAATGGCGTCCGCCCACGCTTTCCTTCCTAACAGGCCGCTCAGAGCAAAACTAAGCCTCTCCGGCCTTTTAGAGGCTGAGAGAGGCAGCCAGGCAAAATTCGCCCCTTCCTGGGGCAGTCGGCGTTTGCGGTGGGGGGGAACACCAGCTGCGCTTTTAAAGCGCGATCGGATCAAGCCGCTACGAGAGCGGCGTGGAGAAGCGGCAGAAAGAAGCCGAATGGGGGGAGGGTTGGCGCCAGAGCGCTGTAAAACCGCCTGCTCTGAGCCCCCCCTGGGGGTGAAAAAATGCGCTCCCCTTGCAGCAGAAACACCCCAAATGCACAGAGGCTAAGGAGGAAAAGCAATAAGGCAGACCTGATCAAAGGGAATTCTTGAATCGGCCAAGGAGCGGAATCACACAGCCTATCCTCACGAAGGCTGAGCATAAACTGGGGGTCGCAAGGCAGCCACGTGATGAAGGGCGGAGCGATCCTCAGTAATTAAGCTCAGCCTTCAACGACGCAGACTGAAGCACCTCCCACTCACTGGATGATCCGAACGGCTCTCAGGAGAATTCTGGGACCTGAACTCCACACACCTTCACTTTACTGAGCTTGTGAACCACTGGCCTAAAGCTATCCTACTAGGCAGATGCTACTATGGGAATATGTCATTCATTGCATCACCAATGAGTACAGAGGTAGAATAAGCTTAAAAATGCTTTTAAAGTAAAACAACAAAGAACCAATCTAATATATTCTGTCTGCACAACAGGCTGGGAATGAGACAAAGGCCACCCCACACGAATGGGTCCTTCCACATCAGCTAGTGAGGCATTATTTTGCTACGCTGCAAAATAATGAGCAGGTGTCCTGTATTATTATCTCAGTAGCAATTGTGTTTCCCTGTTGCTATCTATCTATCTATCTATCTATCTATCTATCTATCTATCTATCTATCTATCTATCTATCTATCTATCTATTTGATTGCTATTTACTCTATTTCTATTATTTCTGCTACAATTTATTCATTTATTAATGAAGTTTCTCTATAGTAGGAGTGTCAAACTGACGGCCCATGGGCCAGATGCGTCATGCACAAGCCACAGCCACCTCAGCTCCGTGAAGGGGAAAAATGATGCAAAACGTGATGTGCATTTGACAGACGTGCTATAGAGCAGGGGTCCCCAACCGCCGGTCCGCGGACCGGTACCGGGCCGCGGAACAAGCCTTACCGGGCCGCTGGTTGCTGGGCGCCGCCATCTTTTTTTGGTAAAAAAAGCAATTTTTCGTCAAAAAAGATGGCGGCGCCAGCGCTTCGGGTGAGCTTTTCCGGGTAGAAAGCCATTTGATGTCACCGGAAGTGATTTTTCGTCAAAAAAAGATGGCGGCGCCCAGCTGACGCTGGAACCGGGCCGCGGCGTCGAAAAGGTTGGGGATCCCTGCTATAGAGTACAAATAAGTGCTGCTATCCAAATAAATAACAGAACTAGCAGTGGCATTTTAAGAACAGTTAAAATACTGGCTTCTAGCAATTTCCTCAGATTCCTGAGTGGCTGTGTTGGCTGTATTAACCAGCCATTCCCAACCAGGTGCTAGATTCCAATTCCCATGGGCAATGGGATTTCCTCTCCTAATTTTCTGGGCTCAAATTAGAGACCCAACTCATTTCTCTTAGTTTCAATAGCAGCTATAACAAAGGACGAGTCCTGACTGGAAGCCAGCCACACTCTGAATAGATCTATTCGGGTTGCTAAACTGAATTCATTAAGCACCATCAAAAATATATCTATCTATTGCTTCCTTAGTAAACTATTTAGAAGCAAAGAAAGCGCTGATCTGTAGCTCTATTTTGTAAATTAGATGTACACAACCTGAGGCCCTTGAGGTACAAGTACTATTCCGAGTTCTTGGGTACGGTCAGAGATGCTCCATGGTTCCATCAAACTGTCTTTAGTGTAAGAAAAACAGGAAGCTTTAGATGTACACAGAATAACTGAACAGGGAACATTCTATTAATTTGGCAAACTCTAATTTTGTCTGGGCTGAGGTTGTTGTTTTTACACTTTCCTAACAAGAGAACCCAAGCCTATAGTTCTGGTATTTCCGGATTGTTTCCCACCTAAGTATTAACCAGGTTTAATTCTGCTGAGTTTTTTGAGGTCAGCCAAGGTCATCTGAGCGTTGCCAAGGTAGAACTTTTCTGCAGCAAGCTATAAAAACAAACCTTGCTCTAGAGCTGTAAATAAAAACCTGCTTTCATCTTCCATTTCCAGGCCAATAAAAGCCATGTACTAGGCTAACTGACAAATCAATTATATTTATATTTAATATAATAAAATAGATATAAAATAGTTCATAGTTCAGAATTTCCTCCAACACATAGTTCAGAGTTTCTCAGTTTAGCAACTTTAAGTTGTGTTGACTTCAATTTCCAGATTTCCCCAGCCAGTATGTTTAAAGCATTCAGCCGTTGTATTTAAATTGCAGTTCTTTTGCATTGACTTGATTGTGTTGGGAGTCACTATTCATACTGGTTATATTTTTCTCAGGTTTGCAAGGGGACTGTGAATTACAGTAGTCTTCATTTAGTTATTTCCTCATTTAGTGACTGGTCAGAGTTATGACAGTGATGAAAAGTAATTTTGCAACCAATCCTCACATTTATGACATTCATGAATCTTTAAAGTAAAGGAAAGCTGAAGTAAGATCCTTAGCACTGTCATGGTTTCACTTAATGAACACTTCACTTAACAATTGAGTTGGTCCCAATTGTGGTTGCTAAAAGAGGACTATTTGTAAAAGGCTTCCAAGTTGGCATTCTATAGCTTTACCATACATAATGACTGTTTGTGTTTAAGTCTTAGGAAAATACATTTAAATGTTGCTATCACTTATTGTTTGACATTTATATTTACAAAAAAATTTTATTCAGTGATGTTTATTATCTCCTTTGCGTCAATCATGATAACTACCCGGACAAATCTATGCAGGTTTTTTTGGCAACATTTTCTGGAAACAGTTTGCCACTGTCTTCTTCCTAGAGCAGGGGTCTCCAAACTTGGCAACTTTAAGACTTGTGGACTAAGGAATTCTGGAAGTTGAAGTCCACAAGTCTCAAAGTTTTCAGGTTTGACAGTTGACAGATCCCTGTCCCAAAGCCAAAGGAGGTTAACTGGCTCACAAGCATCTCAACAGGCTAGCATTCATGGTCACAGAGTTTTCAGCCAGTATACATACTGGTAGTACATACAGTACAGTAACCCCTGAACCCCCTTGGCTTTCTGTTACTGTTTCCTTTTTTTTTAGTTAGTAGTTTTGTAAGAAACAAATGTTCTATGTGACCTTTCTATGTAAAGTTCACAATTAAACATAAATGAATTTTGTTAAGTTGTGCAAGTTTTCAGAATGAAAATAATTCAGCGGATGAATGACAGACCCACTGAGAGCTAAGAATGAATCAGAATAGTGACCCTCTAATACAGTGGTTCCCAAAGTGGGCGGTACTGCCCCCTGGGGGGGGATGCCTTAGGGGGGCGGTAAGAGGCAAGGGGGCCAGCAAGGGGGTGCTAAGAGGTAGCAGGGGGGCATTCAAGGTGCCAGCCCCGCAGGCTCACTGACTGCCGGCCACACAGTCCATTGACTGTTTCATCACTCCATAGCTGGCACCTTGAATGTGAACCTGTTAGGGATAACATGGTTACCTAACTTAGTTTGGGTAAAATAATATATATAGACTATGATTGTGCAAAAAGAGATATATTACTGGACTGATTATTTGTAAGTTTACTGACTTCTTTTTCGACACTGGACTTTGCTAATGAATAATCCCCGGACGGACTGAACTAGTGTATGATATATGGACTGTTTGACTATGCTATAACTCTTACTGGAATAAAAACTATTTAACTGGCACAGTGTATCTGTTTTACTGAGTGTAAGCTACAACAATGTTTATCTCATATATTTTGCCTGCCTGCCGTGCGGATTCTGCTAGGGTATATATCCCTAACAGAACCCATGCGCGGTGAGCCTTGCCAAGCCTGGGGGGGGGGAGAGGTGGGAGGTGGTGGAAAAAGGGTGCCTTAGCTTGCAGGCTGCCCTCTTCGGTGGAAGTGGCGGAGGCACATCAGAAGGCCCGAAAGCAAAACCTTCCCAAGGCGCGCCGTGAAAGGGGTGGGTGATCTGGCGTTAGGGCCCCCTTCCCCGGAGAACAAGGGAGCGCGCAGCGCCCACCCAGCCTCTGCTCTTCCAGCCAGCCGGGCTTGCGCGCAGGATGCGGGTGGGTGCAGCTGCGGCTCTCCAAGGCGCGTGGCTCGGTTCAGTTCAGCTCTACGTGGCCATCCCGGACCTAAAACCTAGCCTCCCTCTGCAGCCCGGTTCTTCCGACCGAGCCCTGCACTTGCTTGCTTGCTTAGTTTCCAAGCGATCGTTCCCTCTGCCTCCCCTGGTCTGGGCTGCTTCCGCACGCCTTCCTCCTGCCGGGCGGAGCATAAAGATGGGCGGAACGCTTCACTGAAGTTGGGAGTCTCTGAGAGTGTGCAGAGTACCTCCCCTTGCTTGGGCCGATAGAAGTAGATCTTGGGTTGAAGCAAAGAGGGTGAGGTCGGCTGCATCGCTGCCCCGGGGAGGTTGGCATTGCAAAATTGGATGCCAAAGGGGGCTGGAGAAGGGGCAGAGGGGCAACTGCAGGGGGCTCAGAAGGGGCAGAGGGGCAGCTGCAGGGGGCTACAGAAGGGGCAGAGGGGCAACTGCATTAAGGAACAGGAAGATCTTCGCCATGGTTTATTCATTGACTAAGCTGGAATCAAATAGCATGCTAAACTCTAAACCAGAATGGCTGGGTTGATATATTCAGCCCGTGTTTCTCAACCTTGACAACTTGTGTGGACTTCAATTCCCACTCTGGCTTTGCTCTACTTTCTGAAAGTGCCACTGCTGTCGCATTCGTTCTTTCTGTCTGTCTGTCTGTCCATCCATCCATCCATCCATCCATCCATCCATCCATCCATCCATACAAAAGGTCTGCCTGTCTGCCTGCCTGCCTTTCTTTCTACCTACCTACCTACCTACCTACCTACCAATATAGATCTATCTATCCATCCATCCATCCATCCATCATGTCTGCCTGCCTGCCTGCCTTCCTGCCTGCCTATCTGTCTTTCTGTCTACCTACCTGCCTATCTACCAATATAGATCTACCTACCTACCTACCTACCTACCTATCCATACATTCATCCAAAAGGTCTGCCTGCCTGCCTATCTACCTACCAATCTATCTACATACCTACCTACCTGTCTCTGTCTGTCTGTCTGTCTGTCTGTCTCTCTATCCATCCATCTATCCATATTCGAAGCACCAGCCCTGCAGGCACATTGGGAAAGTAGAGCAAAGCCAGTCTGGGAGGGAGGGAGGGAGAGAGAGAGAGAATGAGAGAGAGAGAGAGATCTGATGCATCAGATTGAAATGAGGCCTAGTTTAGACTGAGGCCCTTTTCCACATTGAAACATCTTTGCCAGCACATTGAAACATATTTGGCTTCTATTAAAGGTTTTGTGGACAAAACATGGTCAAGACTATCAGGAAGCTCTCACATTTTGTTGAGGCTTTAAACAGGATCCATTGGACCAGATCTCCATTCTAAAAATTACTTTTCCCCAATGTATTACAGTGCCAATTGTGTAGAAGGCAAAACCAAAATGTACTGGTAAATTACAAGGAAAACACACACACACATTCCCTTCTAACCCTGCTGGAGCAGGTGATTGGACTAGAATAGATATCTCACTATCTTTCTCCTCCCTCCCTCCCACCTTCTTTATTTCTTTTTCTTTCTGTCCCTTCCTTCCATTCCCCCCCTTTCTTTGTCCCTTTTTCTTTCTTTCCCTTTTCTCTTTCTTTTCTTCCTTCTCTCTCTCTCTCTCTCTCTCTTTTCTTTCTCTCTCTTTCCCTCTCTCAGGCTCACCCCATTGACTTGACTTGGTTGGACAGATCCCTCCAGTGCAGTGGGCTCAATGGGGTGGACCTGTGGGGCCGGCACCTAGAACACGGCAGTGTCGGCATGTTTGAAAAGTAGAGCAAAGCCGGAGGTCGGTAATTTTTGCTGCAAAGAATCACAAAAGCTTCTGGGTTGTGCACAAGAAGAGACACACATGTCAATGCAATTCAGCAACATAAAATAAAGAGATACAAATAAAACAAATCAACAAGAATCGGCAAAGCATCTCTGATTAGATTTTATTCACTGCTAGAATCTAATCAGAGATGCTTTGCCAATTCTAGTGCAATGACCTGCTCCAGCAGGGTTAGAAGGGAGTGTGCATGGCTCCAAAAATCTCTGGAGAGGCCAGTCATAAATTAGAATACTTGCTAAACAACCAGCCATTAAGTGAGGACCACTTGTATTTGGTTTGCCAGTCACCTGGCCACGCCCACCCAGTCACATGACCACCAAATCATATCTACCCCGTCATGTGACCAGCAAGCCACGCCAGCCAGTCACGTGACCAGCAAGCTACACCACCCAGTCACATGACCAGCAAGCCACACCCTCAAATTAGGCCACGCCCACAGAAATTTGAATCCCACCCCTGGGTGGGGGGCACCAAGGATGAGTTTGTAGAACCAAGGGGGCGGTGGACTGAAAAAGTTTGGGAACCACTGCTCTAATGGGTATGTGCTTAGAGATAGGTCTCAATTCATGCCTACAGCATTCTTTCTTTGTATATTCATACCTTTCTATACCTTTCAAACAGATAATTCTGGGTGGTAAACAGGACAGGTCAATATAACATAAAAACTATCCCCAAAGCATTTTATCTATCCCATTAATAAAACAACCCCTCAACACAGCATATTTAAGTCAATCCATTTCACTCAGACACCATCAATTAGGAACCAATGTTCCATTTTCAAATAAATGTTTTAGTGTTTTCCTGAATGCTAGACATGAGGGGCCATAACACTGAGGGCAACCTGTTTCATTATGATATGGCAGCCAGAGAGGCCTGCCTTCTTGGTGGAAGCGTATTCAGATCCTTCTGGGATTGACTGGATGTGACAGAATCATAATCAAGGTGGCATAATCAATCTCAGTACTGTAATGCTAATTATAATCTATTGGGTGGGGGGTTTTATAGGTTATAATTAGCACTTGGGGCAGAAGTGGCCTAATACAGCTGAATAGAGAGGTGGTCATTTCAAGGAAAGTCATATTACCACCTCTTTAAAACCTATGGCATTTTGCCCTTCCTTAGAAAAGCATTAATCACCTTCTGAATCTAGCTGCAAAACCAATTCCAGGAATTGCCTTATTTTATTTTTGGTATTTAGTTTCACCAAGCAAGCAAAAGAACCACATACTTCCTTTCCCAGTGAGGTTTCCTCAGTCTTATCTGTACTTCTTCATACCATCATTAATTTGCAATAGTTCATTTTAGGTTACCATTAGAATTAGAAAGCAGCAGCAAACAAAGCAATGAAAAATGCTAATAAAAATGGGAGGTCAAGGAAAATCCTAGTATTCTTATGGTCAGACATTAGAATTGATTTACACCAGTTAATACACTGTGCTAGGCCAAAGCCTGAACACACAATGTATGATGCATGCTATCCTTCATAAGCAAGTTTCCCCAGAACTAACCCCCACTAATATCATTAAAAAAAGATTCAAATTCAGAATATCCAAATACCCAATGAAAATAATTTGTAATTTCCACAATAAAAATGCAAAATAAATGAAACATTTTAAACTATTATAAGTATTGGTTTGGAGTGTCACTTCACACCTCATTGCAAACTGTAACAAACATGAGAGTTTTGCATTAATTGATGTATTAATATAGCTAGCATGAATACATGTGTATAAAAATAAGAGGAAAAGAGAAAATGAGAGTGCAAGCATATATGGAACTGAATATGGGGTTTTAATTTTTAATATGGATTGATGTCTGAACTATAGTGAGCCATGTTGGAAGTGAAGAGATTGGAGCTCCCAGACTGATGAACACCAAGATCTGGTTTGCCTGCATGATAAAGCAAAGCACTAGATATGTGTCTTCTAAAACTCTGATATATGTATGGATAAGTAATCTATGGCTTTTTACATCTGATTTGAACTACAACTCACTGCATCCTTTACCATTGGGAATAGGATTTGAGGCATTGGAAGCTATAGTTAAGCAACATTTTAAGCTTTCAACTTTACTTTTGGGCTAAGGGAAGGTGTAATGCCTTTTAAACTTACAAGGCTATTTACAAATCACTTGAGTCAGCATACAATTTGATCTGCATGTAATCTGCTTTCTTATTACTGCTGTAATCCCTATCTTAATTTTACTGCCAATTTCCTGGCTTCTCTTCAAGCTAATGCATGGAATCCCTAACAGGTTGTGCACTTGCTGAAACTACCTTTGAAGGGGTGGGGTGGGGATATATGCTAGTCCAACATAAGTAAAGATGACTTCAGAAGTTGCCAGGACTGTATTTAACTGAAGAAGGGGAGAGGCCCTAGGATGACTCAGCAGTCAAATAGCAGGATATTCTTAAAAATACATTTTAATCTAGAGACTAGAATCTATTTACACATAAATATTAGTATAGAATAAGCAGTGACAAGCAGAAATACAATGTAGTATGCCACAAAGATTATGTAACTCTGACAATGCCAAATCATTATTATTTGAAGTCTTACCAACAGAGAATGAGAAACTGGAATATTTCATTTTAATACTGAAAAAAACCCCCTAAAGGCTGTTCTTCATAATTTTGACTGAAGTAATCTTCATTTTATTTATGTCCAATGACACCATCTTGTAGATAGGTAAATAGCAGTTAAACAGAGTTAAATATGTCATATTATTGGCTATTACTACAAGACTACTATATCTTAAGTGTTGCTAAATGCAAGGCATAGTAGACAATTCAAACACTTTGTTCTGAGTTGTGTACAAAGATTAATTTAAACCTGTCAGTTGATATGGGAACAATAAGCATATTTGTAAAATATGCTTTCAGTAACATCTGTACTTTAAACTTGTCTATCTTGCAATATTTTTTTAAAATATAACAGGAAGGAAGAGAATTTAAACACCCAATTCTTACTGGAACATCAGGTCGAATAAAAGCCATTGGGTTGGGCAAAACATTCGTCATAGTTTCAAATACTCGCTTTTTAATTTCTAGTTTTAAAACAATTCTGCTCTGAATGCCTATGGTACTTATTCCCAAGACCATTCAGTATTTGAAACCATGAAATCTATTCTAATATTGTCTATCGCATTGCTAAATGGGATCCCTGGAAAGATTTAGGCACTACAATAACACGTGCTCATCAGGACAACAACCGTTCGGCCTTTGCCATTATTTTGTTTTCCTCCGATCTTCTAAAAACCCTGATTCCAATTCAATCTATTCCTCCTCCTCCTGCCCTCCCTCCCCCCTCTCCCCCCCCAAAACACACCCCTGTTCATGCAACAACAACTTTAACCTGTCTCTGAAGCCTTTGGGGCGCCCGGGGGTTGGCCCAGCCGCGCTTGGAGGGGAAGCAAAAGCACGGGGAGAATTTATTGTTCTACAATTTTGTTACACGCTTCCCAGGGTCGCTTTTCGCTGGAAAATATATAAAATACATTATATATATATATATAAACAAATACGGTACTTTCTCACCCCAGCCGCCCTTGTAGCTCCCGGAGAGCCACTGGGCGGGCGGACCGGCCTCGAAAACGACCGCTGGGCGGAGCTACCCCTTCAAAAGCCTGACAGGACGGGCCGGCGCAGCCACAGGAATCCTGAACTAAGCCAGCAGTTGGAGTTGGCGGCAGCATGGAGTGCAGTCTGCCTGTTTTCGATAAGCCCAAGGTGAGTGAGCAGTCGGTGCGGGGTCTGACTGGGCGCTTTCTCTGCTACTTCGGCTGGGAGTTGGAGGCACTGAGACCTCCGCTAAGTCTTCCCTTGAAGCTGCGGACTTCCTTTTCTGCCCTCTGGTGATTCACAGAGTGCCGGGGTTTATTTCTTTGTACTTGGAGAACTGCTTCAATTGCTTCCCCTGCCTGAGTCCACTCCCCATCTCCGAGGGGCTCTTCCCTTCCGTGTATTTTCCTCGTTGCTGAGGTGCCTCTTCCACCGACTTAAAGATCACCCGCTTTTCGCTAAAAATGCAGCCCAAGGCTCATAATGACTGGATAAAACGCTTCCTTTTTACGACTCTGTAGTCCCTATTCAGGGTAGAGTAAGGGCGACTGGATGGAACTGAGCATTTACAGGTAGTCCTCAACTTACAACAGTCCATGTAGTGACATTTCAACATGTACAAAGGCACTGAAAAAAGTGACTTATGACTGTTTTTCATACTTAAAGACCATTGCAGCATGCTCTTGGTCACATGAGCAAAAATCAGACGCTTGGCAACTGACTCGTATTTATGACAGTCAGTGTTCTGGGGTAGTGTGATCACTTTGCAGCATACCCAGATTCACTTAATGGCAGTGATTCACTTAACAACTGTGCCAAGAAAGGTCATAAAATTGGGAAAATTTGCTTAAATGTCTCACTTAGCAACATAAATTTTAGGCTCAATTGTATTTTATTGGCTCCATCCAATAACGACTGAATCAGGTAATCCAAATTACACTTGATTGTCATCAAACTAACTCGTGGTTTCCCATCCTTTTGACGCCTTAAGATTGCTATCTCCTGTCTTAATTAGCCAAAGTTGCTTACATTATATATTTCACCCTTTGACATTTCATCTCTTTCCTGTCTTCATTGCCTCTATTGTCTTTCTGCTGTCACTTCCCACAGCTATCCAACATTTTACTCTGTTGCAGTTTCTTGTTTCATCAGTAATTCTGCCTGTTTATTATTTTTAAATATACTTTATCGGTTTTACAATTAAAATAGACCAACAACACACACATAAATGCAAGAGAGAAAAAGAAGACAAGAAAGAGAGAAAAAAGAATAGAAAGAAAAAGAAAGAAAACAGTTAAAAACATTTTCATCTTCAACAATTTGTGAGACCTTTTTATCTTTATTTTATACCATATACACAATTAATCCTTACATATATTTGTATATCACTACTATGATTCTATCATATCTTTTGCCTTTTAGTGTGAAGCCTATCTTTGATCTATCCATTTGTACCAGTTGTTCCAGCTGTCGTAATATATTGAAGTGTCTTTATCTTTTAATGCCAAGGTTAATTTGTCCATTTCTGCACAACTTGAAATTTTTTGAATAATCATCTCCTCTGATGGAACATGAGGCTGTTTCCAACTTCGTGCAAAAGCCAATCTGGCCAGTCAAAATATGTATTATTATATATTTCACTTTTTTTGGTAGTTCTTTATCAAAGATCCCTAATAGAAAGGACTCTAGTTTAAATTTGATCTGTTCTCTTGTCATTTCCTCAAGCCAATTTCTAATTTTCTGCCAATATTTTTGAGCTTCTGCACAAGACCACCACCTATGGAAGAAAGTTCCCTCTTTTTTTTTTTTTTTGCATTTCCAGCAGTTCGGACTCATATTGGGGTGCATCTTCGCTAATCTCAAAGGAGGAAGGTGCCACCTGTAAAACATTTTATAGGAATTATCTTTGTACTCTACCAATTTTGTTATTTCTACCCCAGACCTTTTCCCATTCTGTTAAGGTGATACTACATCCTATGTTCCTACTCCAGGCTATCATGTTCCCTTTAACAATTTCTTCCTCTAATTCTACCTCGAATAAATAATTATAAAATTTTGTTATTTTTTTTTGCCTGATCCTAATAAAATTTTATCTAATTGCTGGAGTTTATTATTAATTCCAAATTCTTTATTGTCCTGTTTGTATCTACTTTGAATTTGAAGATATGCCCACGGATCAATTTTTAATCCCTGATCTTGAAGGTCTTGCCACGATTTCAGATTTCCTTGCGTATCCAATAGGTCCTTATATTTAATCATTTTAGTAATATCCAAATTATTTGGGTGGATCCAAATAATGTTGGATATCCAAACATTGATATGTTTGGTGTTGATATCCAAATTTGTATCTTTAAGTAGTGTTTTTTTTGTATTTTCTTCCAATTAGTCAATAATGAATGTCTGATTAGGTGTCTGTGAAAATATTTCTGGCTAGTTTTCCCAATATCCCATAAAAAAGCATGCCAGCCCCTCTGTACGTCATGGCCTTCTAAGAATAATATTCTCTTATTAAATTCACCCATTCCTTCAACCATACTAAAGAGGCTGCACTATAATACAACTCCCAATTTGGAAGTGCCAGCCCTCCCCTGCTCTTCATATCCCGCAATGTCTTTAAGTTTATTCTAGGTTTTTTCCCTTGCCAGATGAATTTTGCAGTTATTTTATTAAGTTCTTCAAAAAAACTTTTTGTGTACTTTAATTGGAATTGTCTCAAATATATAGAGGAATTTTGGAAGAATATTCATTTTAATAGCAGCAATCTTGCCTAATAATGAAAGTTGCAGCTTGCCCCATGTTTCTAAATCCTTCTTAATTAAAGAATTATCTTTTATCATGTGATCCCTAGCCTTTGTCCAGCCAGATAACAACATCTAGATCAGTGTGGCTAACCTAGCTGAAAATTGTGTGCATGTGCGCGTGCTTGCATGCCAGCACCCAGAAAGCAATGCATGTGCCCCCCCACACTCCCTGTGCATGTGCGCACAATCCCCCCGCCGCCCCTTGCGAATGTGCGCGCCTCCCAGCTGATTTTCAGCCCATTTGAGGCCTTTTTCAGCTTGAGGAAAGCCTCTGCAGCCTTTGGAGGCCAAAAAATGGGCCCATTTCGTGACTTCCGGTATTTCCATAAGTGGCAAAATGGGCCTGTTTTTCGGCCTCCAAAGGCTGCAGAGGCTTCCCTCGAGCCTCTGGGCCTCACAAAAAGGCCTCAAATGGGCTGAAAATCAGCTGGGAGGTGCACACATGTGCAGTGCAGATAAGTTTGGCTTGCCCGCAAAAATGGCTCTGTGCGTGCCATAGGTTCACCACCACGGATCTAGATGATTGTGGGTAATCATTTGCTCCTAAGCTGGAACTGTCTATGATCAATTTTGGATGAGGCACCACTAGGAAATATGGTTATATGTTAGATCGGGAGATTGAAAAGAAAATCCCACAAGGATATTTATGCATTGTTACCAAGATGACGGTGGTGTTGAAATTACCTGGAATGCAGTTTGACTTTATCTCTCCAGGCCTTATCTGAAAAACGCAAGTGAATGACAATGTTAAGTCACTTTTGAGGAAAACTTAATTCTTTTTGGCCACTGATACCTGAATGTTTGACTAGACATTTACAAAACTGGTCTGTGTAAGAATTTTTGCATTTACATTTCACAGTGTAAATTCTACATACCCATATGCTAGTCTAAAGCATATGTTACATAGCAGCTTCTGTTACTGTACTCCGAAACTACTATCTGGATAGATGTTTCAAAGATAGATGTTTATATGCATTATTTGAACATTATTTCTTATATTTATTTGCCACCCATCTCTCAGTTCAAGGCAGTTCTGTGTCTTTCATTCTAGTCATTTATCAAATTTGGAAACCACCTATTTCACCTACAGAGCAACTCAACAATGTACAGTTAAAACCAAGAAATGTAAATATATTTCTACAGGGGGCAGTTAAGACAGAAATAGAATAATAAAAACTGAAAGTTAAAAAGGCAGTGGAGGCCTTCAAGGTGCTAATAAGCTTCACAGCTACGTGTTCCTGTTCAAGCCCCAAGTAAATTGGCAGAAACAAATCTTCAGACATTTTTGAACAAGCAGGAGAGTGGGGGCCCACCTCATCTCTGGGAGGGGGAGAATGTTCCAAAGGGGGCGGGGGGACGGACAATGGCAGAGCAGGCTTTCTTCCTGGACCATGCCAGTCAAAATTATTTAACTGATGGGAGTCCAGAGCCTACCCTCCCTGCCTGAGATGGGCTAATATAGTGGGCCAAAGATGGTTTTCCAGGTCAATCCATAACGAACTGAGTTTCTAGGCAAATCATATAACAAAATATTTCATCGTCCTCTCATGTTGGCTGAAATAGTTGACATCTATTTTACTTATATGACATATTTTTCTTTGCCAAATATATAGTTGCAATCCATGTAGTGTATTACTGATCGATTATTTTGAAACAGGTTATTGTGAAGCTAATGGAATTATTAATAAAAATCAAGAACATCTCAGTTTCATAAAATAAGTTTTAGCTCTGATCATTTAAATCTAATGTAATTTTGAATGAGAGAACATTATTCTGGACTATAGGGTTTTATGTAATAGCAGAAAGATGTTAGTGATATAATTTGGTTTGTCATAATGAGTAATAAAGTTGAAAATAGATTTTATTTTTGATATTTAATACTTTGTGGGATGCATGATCTGTTATATCAATTTTATCTGTTTTAACCCAGGTTATGGATTTGGCTATTCTAGAGTACCAGTTCTAGTGGTTAAAATGTTGGAGTAGCAACAGAGAAACCCAAGTTCTAATCCTGCCTTAGATACAGAAGCCAGCTGGGCAAGTTTGGGCAAATCCATGCTTTCTTTCAGCCCTGGGGAACCCTAACTCAAAGGCAAACCACTTCAGAAAATGTTGCTAAGGAAATTACAGAAGCTTGTCCTTGCAACTGCTAGAAGTCAAGCCTGACTCAAAGGAGATAAAAAAAAAGAATTTCTCAGAATTGCTGATGTATCCTAAAAACAAAAAAAAATGCCTCACACAGATTTAGTAATATCATCTAGAAAATTCTTGATCATTATGAACAGACAAAATTTACAGACATTTGTATCCCCTGCAGAATTAACTGGGGAGAGATAAAGGGGCCAAAGTGATGGATGCTACTATAGATTGAAATCTTGTCTCTGTGCACAACCTCCCATTTACACCCTACTTCCTCTACCCTTGTTTTATAGATGCTATGATTGCTTCATGGATTTAGCTAAAATATCTAAGCATGTTGTTAATTTTTGGCCCCATATTGGTTCATAGAAAAATTCATTAACTGCCAACAATTAAATCATGAAAATCATATACTGAAACTTTCAAATTTGTATTAGATGGGCAGTTGTTTCCGTTAGGATACTGACTTTTTTAGAATGTTAAATATGTGGTACGCAGCACAGATTGTAAAAAAAATGTTCTGGTTCTTTTAATGCAAACAGGCACTATAAACTTATTTGAGAAACAATACACTCTCTTCTTCCCTTATTTTACCCTGCAGCTCTGTTCATTCTTTATATTTCTCTAAGCAGAGACTTTGTTTTTGTGTTTCAGTTCCATCTTAAACATTAGAGACATTTTCAGTGTTGATCAGTTCAAAAGATATTAACTCTAAAGTGTGTTCTGAGTATATGTTCTGCAAACAAAAGTTTTCTTCTATCTGTAGGAAGAATTGTGGTGTAAGGGAAGGTCTGAATAATCCTTCCCCCAATTTCCTCTTTACTCTTACAGTTCCCAGACTAATGTCTTTATCTTTCCAAAGAATCTCCAAATCCCAACAGTAATTTTTGAACAATTACAATGTTGAAAGGAGAATGTGAAATTCCAATTGCAACATTGAAATTATCCCATTAACAACTCGGTTCAAGAGAATTCTGAATTCAAGTTTATACTATTTATGTCAAGGGTCCCCAACCCCCTCTCCATGGACCAGCACCGATCCACGGCATGCCAGGAACCGGGCCACACAAAAAAATGAAACCCCTTCCGGTCCACAGAAAAATTGCTCCATGGAACCGGTCCCTGTTGCCCAAAAGGTTGAGAGCCACTGGTTGATGTCATATATTTGAAACCAAGGCTTTATTTTTTCCTGAAGGAAAAATAAATGGTAGCTAAATCTTTTTCCTGTATGAAACTAAACTGAGTTAAAATCTTATGTATGTTCAAGTTTTCCTCACTCTGCTACACTAGTCCCTTCATGAATAAACTGACCTAAACTACACTGCTCAAAAAAATAAAGGGAATACAAAAATAAGACATCCTAGATCTGAATGAATGAAATATTCTTATTAAATACTTTGTTCATTACATAGTTGAATGTGTTGACAACAAAATCACACAAAAATTATCAATGGAAATCAAATTTAGCAACTCATGGAGGTCTGGATTTGGAGTTACACTCAAAATTAAAGTGGAAAAAAACACTTCAGGCTGATCCAACTTTGATGTAATGTCCTTAAAACAAGTCAAAATGAGGCTCAGTAGTGTGTGTGGCCTCCATGTGCCTGTATGACCTCCCTACAATACCTGGGCATGCTCCTGATGAGATGGCGGATGGTCTCCTGAGGGATCTCCTCCCATACCTGGACTAAAGCATCCCCCAACTCCTGGACAGTCTGTGGTGCAATGTGGCATGAGACATGATGTCCCAGATGTGCTCAATTGGATTCAGGTCTGGGGGATGGGCGGGCCAGTCCAAAGCATCAATGCCTTCATCTTGCAGGAACTGCTGACACACTCCAGCCACATGAGGTCTAACATTGTCTTGCATTAGGAGGAACTCAGGGCCAACCGCACCAGCATATGGTCTCACAAGCGGTCTGAGGATCTCATCTTGGTACCTAATGGCAGTCAGGCTACCTCTGGCAAGCACATGGAGGGCTGTGCGTCCCCCTAAAGAAATGCCACCCCACACCATTACTGACTCACTGCCAAACCGGTCATGCTGGAGGATGTTGCAGGCAGCAGAACATTCTCCACAGCGTCTCCAGACCCTGTCACGTCTGTCACATGTGCTCAGTGTGAACCTGCTTTCATCTGTGAAGAGTACAGGGTGCCAGTGGCGAATTTGCCAATCTTGGTGTTCTCTGGCAAATGCCAAATGTCCTGCACTGTGTTGGGCTGTAAGCACAACCCCCACCTGTGGACATCGGGCCCTCTTACCACCCTCATGGAGTCTGTTTCTAACCATTTGAGCAGCCACATGCACATTTGTGGCCCACTGGAGGTCATTTTGCAGGGCTCTGGCAGTGTTCCTCCTGTCCCTCCTTGCACAAAGGTGGAGGTAGCGGTCCTGATGCTGGGTTGTTGCCCTCCTACGGCCTCCTCCACATCTCCTGATGTACTGGCCTGTCTCCTGGTAGCGCCTCCATGCTCTGGACACTACGCTGACAGACACAGCAAACCTTCTTGCCTCAGCTCGCATTGATGTGCCATCCTGGATGAGCTGCACTACCTGAGCCACTTGTGTGGGTTGTAGACTCCGTCTCATGCTGTATGTCACTAAAGCTATCTTCATATTAGTACAAGATGCCAGATAATAAAATATAGTACGTCAATTACAGAATCAATTTGGGGGAGATATATCATCTTGACTTAGTGATCAGGTACTTCACATAGATACTGTATGAATGAAGCTTGGATCACATATCTTGAATTCTTAAGGGCATTCAAAATTGGTACAAAGAAGGCACAATGGCTCAGTGGTTGAAAACACTGAGCTTGTTGGCTGGAATGCTTGAAGGCCTGGGTTTGAGACCTGAGCGCTGCGCAATGGGGTGAGCTCCCATCAGTGGTGGGCTGCAAAATTTTTAACCAGTTTGCTGGCTGGGTAGGTGTGGCTGGTTGGTCATGTGACTAGGTGGGTGATGTCACTCATCACACCCAGCCCCGCTTCCTAGCCACTCGCCTCAAAGGAAGAGGTAAGATTCAGCCAGTTAGGGCTAATCCCATCACTGGCTGGCCCCGCCAATTTTTCGGCCTGTTTTTTGGGCTGTTTGCTAGGCTGTTTTTTGGACCTTTTGGGGGGGGGCGTTTTTCAGGGCATTTTTGACCCAGAAAATGGCCTGAAAATAGCTTGAAAATGGCCCCAAAACAGGCCTGGTTTTGGGCCCTTTTCAGGCTGTTTTTTGGACTGTTTTGGGACCATCTTTGGCCTGAAAAACAACCCAAAATGCCCCATAATGTCTTGAGAACAGCTCTCCAAAACAGTCTGAAAATGGCCCCAAACCCAGCCTGAATACTGCCCCCAAAACAGGCCGAAAAATGGGTGGGGGCAGGGCCAGCCAGTGGTGGGATTTGCCGGTTTGCCAAACTGCACCTAATCTTAACTACCGATCCTCCAGAACTGGTGTGAACTGGCGGCAGCCCACCTCTGGCTCCCATTACTTGCCCCAGTTCCTGCCCCCCTCTCAGCAGTTCGAAAGCATATAAATATGAGTAAATAAATAGGTACCACTTTGGTGAGAAGGTAACGTTCTGTGCATCTTGGCGTATAGTCATTCTGATCATATGACTCCAGAAATGTCTTTAGACAACCCTGACTTCATTGGCTAGGAAATGGAGATGAGCACCTCCCCACTAAAGATGGACAGGGAAAAGCTTCTTTTGGATACAAAGATCTTTCACAGAATATAGGTACCGTTGTATCTTCAGTTACACATTATTTTTCTCATATAACAAATAGTCATGGATAGTCATCAACCTCTGTTCAAAACACCTCAGCAGAAGCAAGGCACTTTATGTGTATGTAAGTTGGGGTTTTTGTTGTTGTTTTGCTATTGTTTTGAACTTGAAATTTCCTATGTTGTTTCACAAGATTATTTGAATTTTCATCAAATTTTAAAATGGCTTGCATTTTGATGAAGGGGCTGAGAATACATTTGTTATAAGAGAATGAAAATGCAGCTGGATGTGAAGATTAGATGGCTAATTACAGTAGATTTATATATCTTTTTATCTCTTGCAGGTTGAACTTCATGTTCACTTGGATGGAGCCATTAAGCCAGAAACTATTCTACACTTTGGCAAGTAAGTTAACAACTCTGGGTCTTCTTTTTTTAAAAAAACAACCATATCATTGGTACTTTATCCTTAATCAATATTGTTTCCAGACTGTTTCTCAATTATTCTATTTAAATTTAGAAGGGGAAACATTTTGACGTTTGATCCCACTTCTTATATAATGTTGCTGTTTTAGGAATTGTGAGATTATTATATAAATAAATCAACAGACTTTGATAATCTGATAATCCATAGGATGCTTTATTACATAAGATACTGCAATACCGGACCCCTAACCCTAAAGCAACCATTTTAGGAGAAAGGAGACACTTCCTTCTAGTGAATACAGCTTATATAGTATAATAATCACATGGTTACATAACACTTCCTATTTACCATAAATAGAAATTACACAACGTTCCTCATAAAACAATCGCATCCTTCCATGGAAATCTCCCAACATTCCCATTATCGTCAGATTTCTGTTTTCCATTTAAAAGATTACACAAGAGATCATCAATATCCCTATAATGTCAAAATGATTTTATTAACCCAAGCCAAGAACAAATGATTTCACAACCAGACAGGACATTAGCAGAACAACACATTGCATAAGTGTTCTGATCTCTAACAGGTCACAAAGAGAACAAATATGGCTTCAGTCTTGCTTTTTATATTTTTAGGTGTATAAGGCAAATTTCCATATATAACATAATTTAGCAGTAAAATTCCATATAGCTGTTCTAGAACAAGCAGGTTTTATTTCAGGAATTAAATTAATGGTATAGTCATAGTTATATTTACTCATCTGTATAATCTGCTTAAAAGGGAGCAGCATAGTTGTACCATCATGGTTCTCATTGTATCAATAATCTTTTCCATCATTTTCTCAGATTTGATCCCCAGTAAAATAGATGGAAAAATCTGAAAGTTAGGAAAGGATAGGATACAAAAAACTGGGATCTGACCCCACTACTTATATCTGACTATTTTTAAACTTCTGAACATGAAAACTTCTTTAAAAGCTACAGGACATTTGTTAATAAAACAGATTGCATCACAAAATGTTGGCAAAATGCTAGGAAAATGGAAAACAGTGAGAACAGGGCTTATATCCCAGTAGAAGCTGTTGCATAATAATGTAACTCCAGTAATTAAAAAGTTACTACTCCAATGGTAATTTATGCTTTTGGGTAAGGGTTAGAAATTCCTGTTTGTGAGTTAATAGTAAGACAGTTTTGTTTATTAAGGTGTTTCATAGCACAAGGAAATGGGACAATAGAAATGATATTAAGATTCAGGAAACATCTGATGTGCATGGATATAATTTATCAATACAGTCATACCAAGAAAGGAAATATGTATTTTATTGGATGTTTCATTGTTAAGGTTAGAAGTTAGCTGGGGATACATTAAAAAGTATTATATAACAGTTAGCCAGGGCTATTTGACTATTCAGTTTTTTTTATCAGCATATGCACTCACAAAAGAATTGACTGTTCAAAACTAATCCTAAATAAATTTCAGCAGTTGATATACAAACTTTTTAAAATTCCTAGGAAAAGAGGAATACATCTCCCTGCGGATACTGTAGACGGCCTTATGAAACAAATTAGTTATAGTGAACCAGAATCTCTCACTTATTTTCTTCAAAAGTTTGATTTGTACATGGCAGCTATTGCGTAAGTGAAATAATTTGTTCCAATTTACTTATTGTAAAAAAGATTTTCAGTTTTTAAAAACTGATATTCATTTTGCTAGGTTAGCAGTATGATATGCTTATCCTTTTTTATTACCTGCCTGTATTAGCTTGTGCTTGTCAGTGTGTTATGTATCTGTATTTATGCATTCTCTGATATTCTCTCTCTCTCCCTCTCCCTCTGTCTCTCTTTCCCCCCTTCCCCTCCTCTCTCTCTCTCACACACAAACTCACATTCTAATTTGCTGCTTAAAAATCAATGCCATTGTTCCAATTGAGAGAATACTAATCTACTGTACATGACTCACAGGTAAATGATAATCCTCTATGCTTATCAATTACCAAGTAAGCAGAATAGTTTTGAAGGGGAAGGAAAAATTATCTAGTTCTTGAAGCCATGTGGGCATTTCTGCTGTCAAAAGAGATTTCTTAAGACCAGCACCACATGCTGTCAGCACAATTTGCTGTGATCTTGAGATTAGTGCAATTTTAAAATTGGATGCTGCTCCTTACACATTTTCTTGCTTTAATGTATATAATGTTCTAATTTGTATTGCTAGAAAAATACCCTCCTATAGCAATATGTTTGTGATTTTCTTTTCTTTTAGTTTTTATCATATCTTTATTATTTTTATAAACAACTCAGGGCAGCAAACATAACTAATACTCCTCCTATTTTCTCTGCAAGTCTGGAATTAACCACATGAGAAGTTTATCTTACATGGTATTTTTATCATATTGCTATATGAAAGCAGAGGAATATTTTTTATCTTTCAACTTTGAACTAAATGATGGTGGGATTTTGGTTAAGGAGAATTGAGGTCACAGGTTCACAGCTGTCACTATATATCCAGTTGGTTCTGATGTGGACAGTGGATGTTCAACAAATAGTACTGTTGGCTTAAGAATCCAAATAATTTCACGTAGCAGGTATACTAGTATAGATTGGCTCCAAAGTGCATACTGTCATGTTTTATTCTTGCTAGAAGATATGATTTACAAATTATGGATATCAAACGGGAAACTATATTTGCATTTCTATAGAGCAGGAGTAGGCAATCTGGTGTCCTCCAGATATTTGGACTTTAATCTCCAAAGTCCTTATCTTTGATCAGGCTGGCTGGGGTTGATGAGTGTAAAATCCACAATTAGTTGAGAGAACCATCTTTCCTGATAGGCAGCATTTCAAACATTTAAAATGTTCCCCATGCTTACTCAGGGATACATGTCTGTTGAAGGGAAGTTATGAGGTTATGCAGTTTTTATTGAATAAATTCAGTCAAAACTGTATATGTTTGTATTTTCTGTTAGAAGCTCCCATGGCATTTGAATCTGTCTGTGCTCTTTTAATTTGTAATTATTTCTTAAAGTTGAGTTTAGCATTCATAGGCTATGAAGTTTAAGACAATCTTTTGGGGAGTGGTTGAAGAAAAAAACCCAGGTAGTTAGGCAGTCTTTGTTATAGTCTTTCACAGATTAAGAGCAAAATGAAGAAATAGCAGGATTAATGGGTAGGAGAAATAGCATTTTGATAAAAGCTAGTTTCTCTGCATTGAATCAAGATAGCTAGAATATCAGATAATGTTTTTGGGGTTTCATTTATCCGTTTTGTCCCTGATACCAACTTGTATCATGATTTTCAGCCAATTAAAGCCTGTTTCATCTGTATGGGGCAGCTATTTCTGAAATCTAGGTTTTAATACTAGCTTACAATAGACAAATTATGACTTTTTGAGAATCTAGACCTAAGATGAGAAATTGAGAGAAAAGAGATGAGAGAGGAAACACATGACTGTGAATCTAATACAGAAAAAATCAAAGTCATGTATTTTGTTATTTTTCGACCAACACTAGCACTGGGTACCAATGCTAATAATGATTTAGGTGAGGCATAGTATTTAAAAATTGGGAAGAATGAATGGCATATTTCTTTGCGGCCCATAAGCCTCTTGACATTCCATACATTGCTTGATTTACAGTAGTGGCCAAAATTGTGGAAACCTTAATGGAAAAGTGTCTCCTTACATATTTTATGCCATCACTACCAAACAGGGAGATCTTGGTCTCATCACTCCAAATAACACTGTCCCATTGTTCTTCTGTCCAGGTAACACGGGTTTTAGCCCAGTTTAGTCTTTTCAACCTTTGTTTGAGAGATAAAAGTGGATTTTTTCCATGGAATTCTAGATTTTAGACCAAATTCCTGCAGTCTGCGCCGAACAGTCCTTGCATTCAACTTCACATTGCTTTGCACCATTTCATCTTGTATACACCCAGATGGTTTTCTTCTGTCACGTAGGCACAGCCTATTAATTCTTCTATCATCACTTGCTGTTGTGCACCTTTTCCTACCTTTACCAGTGTGGTTTAGTAGTGATTGAGCCTTCTTATACCTCTTCAAAAACTTAGAAATGCCACCTTTGGTTAAGTTTCCACCAATTTTTCTTCTAATTTCTTTATAACTGTAGCCTTATTTACTTAATAATACTATTTTACATCACTTACTGGGTGATCAGTTAACTCTTTGCACCATTACTTTAATTTTACTACGTTTTACAAGCTCACTAAATGAAAGAACACAAAAAAACCCCAACCAACTTGATAGCAATCACATAACACACTGACAAATGTCCTCCTCTCAGCTTCAATACATGACATCAATAACTGAATCCTACTGTGATCTGATTGGCTCATTGCCAAAACAAGATGACACCTGATTGGCTCTCTAAACACTCGTGCTCATTGGCTACAATCAGATGAAGGAAAGCTACCTGATATCAATCTAAGGAAGTTGTGCTTCCTTTTTCTGGTTATTTGGTTATAACTTTTGATAGAATACAGATAACTGAACAAACTTTGTTGCATTACATTCTTGATTAAATTATCTTCCCATTGATATATAATTTTATGGTACTACTCTCAAAAAAGTGGTGTTATTAGCAGGGATGGGTTTCAAAAATTTTAGCAATGGTTTCTTTGCCTGGTTGCTGGGTGGGCGTGGCCATGATGGGCGTGGCCTAGTTGGTCTCCTGCAACACGGTGGGGGGGCATTTTTGCCCTCTCCGGGCTCCGGAGGCTTTCCTCAAGTCTCTGGGAGGGTGAAAACGGCCTCCCCGGGCTCCAGAGGTTCTCTGGAAGCTGGAAACGGGCCCATTTCTGGCCTTCCTGAACTTCCGGAAGGCCGGTTTTTCGCCCTCCCTGAGCCTCTACACTTACCTGCGTCCAAAACAGGTCGTGTGGGGACTCCAGCCAGGAGTGGGACTTGGGGGTTCTCCAAACTGCACAGAATCTTAGCTAGGAGCACTCTCGAACCCCTGTGAACCTCCAGCAGCCCACCCCTGGTTATTAGCCATCAAACCTCAAAAATACACTTTTCCCAAAATGTTTCCACAATTTTTACCACTACTGTAATAATGTCCCGTTTCCAGATCAGAATTGATGCAAGGAATATCGCCAATAATTTCTGATTATACATTAATTTGTTGCTCTTTTGCACAGCTAGAATTAAAACTATTTTTATTCTAAGCACATGTGCCTTGTGACCTGTACATGTTTTAGAGGAAAATTATTGGACTTGGATGCAAAAAGGACTGGAAGGATTCTATGTTTTAGCTAACTGGAAATTTAAATGATCTGAACTTTCCCATTAACTGAATCTATTTAGTTCATGTTCAAATAAGGAAAATATTTTCCCTGCATAATTTTGTAAATATAGCTTATTGCATCACATTTTGGGGATTGGATCTGAATCAGAATCTTGATCTTTTTGTATGACTTTTATTATATACTACCAAGCTTCTTTGAAAAGCCAGAATATTGGGGGGGTGTTATGTTGTTTTTGTTTTGGTTGGGAACACATTAGAGTTGTAAATAGTATGTTGCTAGTTTAGAACTTTGTTTCCTGGTACTCTTATAGTTCTGCAAATCCATGTTTTACAGACTCTGAATTAGCCAAGACTACTATAAAACAAGCTTTTTTATTTGCAGAGGTGACCGAGAAGCTATACAAAGAATTGCTTATGAATTTGTGGAAATGAAAGCAAAGGAGGGGGTGATCTATGTTGAGGTGAGGTACTGCCCTCATCTTTTTGCCAATTGTGGAGTAGATCCTATCCCATGGAAGCAGAAAAAGTGAGTTATTGTTTAAATGCATAAGATAGTACTTCCTTGTCTTTGCAACTTCCTAATATGCTTCACCTCCCAGAATTCCCCAGCTAGCATGGCAGTTACTGAGAGGTCTGGGAATTTAAGTTCACGTCCCTGGAAACAGAAATAAAAAGATGTAAATTACAGTATTCTAAGAGGAACAATTAAATATTATTGGATGGCAGTTGAATATGCAGTTTTGTGACTAATGGCAGACTGTATTTGCATTCAGTGAACATGCAAGTGATGTTGACAGTATAATGACTGCATGTCTTTTAATTTTTCATAGCATAAGAGATCAGTATACAGTTACTTTGTTCACTAAAAAGTGGGCATTCCTTTACTATTTTGTTCTTCTGGTTCAGTACTTAGCTCTGATTAACAGTACTATAATTACCATAAATAAGTTTTATCATTTTCAGAGAACGACAAACAATATAAACCCAGTGTGACTAAGATTAAGCATGTATATGCTCTAATCTTGTGAACTTCTTTTAACTATAAATATTACTCCATGTATTGATGCATTATATTATTTATTTATTTATTTATTTATTGAATTTATATTGCCACCTATTCGCCCATGAGACTCGAGGCGGCTTACAGAATGTAAAATCATATTTAAAATAAAAAACCAATAAAACTAACAAAAGAATCAAATAAATTAATAAAGTACAATAGAGCAAAATCTGGGAATAAATAAATAAATCACCCCACAACTCCCACCCACCGCCCCGATGACAGCAGATCACACAAGCCGTTTGATGGGCTCCATCCCGCTGTGGGTTCCCCAGGCCCGGTGGCAGAACCAGGTCTTCAGTGCCTTCCGGAAGAGTATTAGAGAGGGGGGGCATTCTAATATCTGGGGGAATGATATTCCAGAGAGAGGGAGCCACCACGGAGAAGGCCCTTCTTCTGGGTCCCACCAGGTATATCTCAGAGATAACCTGGTCCCAAGTCATGAAGGGCTTTAAAGGTGACAACAAGAAGCAAATTGGCAACCAATGCAGCTTCCGTAGGAGAGGTGAAACATGTGCACACCATGGTCTGCACAAAACCATGCGGGCCGCTGCATTTTGCACCAACTGGAGCTTCTGGATGTTCTTCAAGGGCAGCCCCATGTAGAGCATATTTTAATAAGACGGGAAGTGACTAGGGCATCAGTGACTGTGAGTAGGGACTGTTGGTCCAGGAAAGGGCGTAACTGATGCACAACCCGCACTTGCGCAAAGGCCCTCCTGGCCACAACCAGCACCTGCTCTTCGAGCAGGAGTCGTGAGTCCAGGAAAACCCCTAGATTACACACACGGTCTGTTTGGGGTAGTACCACCCCATCCAAGACCAAAGGTGGCAATTCTCCCTGAGCCAACAAACCCCAAACCCAGAGCCACTCAGTCTTGCAAGGGTTTAGTTTCAACCCATTGCTCACCATCCAGCCTCCAGGCACTGCAAAAGGGAGGACACAGCAACACTTAACTCACCACGGGCTGAGACATACAGCTGAGTATCATCAGCATATTGGTGATACTTCAGTCCATGGTGATGGATGATCTCCCCCAGCGGCTTCATATAATTGTTGAACAGGAGCGAGTCCCAAACCCTGCGGAACCCCATAAAGCAGTGGGCGAGTGCTGGATTTCTCCTCTCCTATCAACCCTGGCTGAGAGGAGCCACGGAGGAAAGAAGTGAACTAGGATAGCACAAGTCCTCCCGCTCCCATCCCCTGAAGCTGCCCCAGGAGAATCCCATGGTCAATGGTATCAAAAGCCGCTGAGAGGTCAAGTAGAGCAAGGATGGATGCACTACTCCCATCCCGCTCCCGCCAGAGATCATCCAAAAGTGCAACCAATGCACTGTTCCAAATCCAGGCCTGAATCCTGACTGGTAGAGGTTGCGATAATTCGTTTCATCCAGAAACCTCTGGAGTTGCTGCGCTGCCACCTTCTCAACAACCTTCCCCAAAAAGAGAAGATTGGAGACAGGTCGGAAATTATCCAACTGGGTGGAGTCCAGCGATGGCTTCTTAAGAAGAGGGTGGACTACAGCCTCCTTAAAGTGCTGAGGCACCGTCCCCTCCTGTAGGGAAGCATTGATCACCACCAGAGTCCTCCTGCCTGTCATCTCCTGGGAAGTTTTCACAAACCAGGAGGGACATGGGTCTAAAACACAAGTGCTTGCGTGCATATTCCTTAGGATCCTGTCCACTTCCTCAGGAGCAACAGGGTCAAACCATTCCCAGATAACAGGGCAAGAACCTGCCTCAGGAGCTTCCACCAGACCAGCAACCACGCCGGCATCTAACTGGGAATGAAGTCAAGCGATTTTGTCTTCCAGAAAATCGGCAAATTCCTCAGTGCACTCCTTCAGGGGGACCTCAATCTCCTCCTTCCCTAGGAGGAGATGGCTCACCTTAAAGAGGGCTGCTGGGTGATTATCAGCAGACGCAATTAGTGTGGAGAAGTATTTACACTTTGCCTCACAAATTGCCACAAGGTAGGCCTTAGTAGCAGCTCTTATCTATGTTCGATCGAATTCTTCTCCTGTCTTCCACCAGTGGCGCTCTAGACGTCTCCTCATGTGTTTCATCCCTCTCAGTTCCTCTATACCACAGGGCACAGAGAAGTCTACGGATTAGGAGAGGTCACAAGAGTGCAATCCTATACAGAGCCTCAGTCACCTTCCGATTCCAAACAGTGACTAAGAACTCGACCGGACTGCACAGTAGACCTGCAGTTATAAGCCCCAGCTCCTTCTGGAACCCATTCAGGTCCATTAGTCAATGGGGACAGACCAATCTAATAAAGTCCTGTCTCCCTGCGGGGTGGGGGGGAGGGTGGTTTCAGCTTTTGAAAAACTCATTGCCACCAGACTGTGATCCGACCATGACAAGGGGACCAAGGACAGGTCCATCAATTCTAGGTCACAGATACTGCTCCGACAAGAACACCAAATTGGGTGTGGGACCACTATTACTAATCAGGCTCTGGATGATCTGGGACAGGCCCATGGAAGTCATGGTTTCCATGAAATCTCGGGCTACCTCCGCCCCCGCCCCCAGAGAAGGCAGGTTGAAATCCCCCAGAACTATATGCCTGGGGAATTCCACCGCCAGCCCTGCGGTGAGGTCCAAGAGCCCAGGTAGGGAAGCTGTCACGCAGCAGGGAGGCTGGTACAGCAGCAGCAATCCCACCTGATCCCTTGAGCCCAAGCTAAGAAAAAGGGTCTCACAGCCAGGCACTTGTGGAACAGTGACTCTGGAGGCTATTAGAGATTCTCTGATAACAACAACCACACCTCCTCCCCGGCCCTGAGGTCTAGACTGGTGCCATGCTCGATAACCCACTGGCACACTTCTACAAGGGGAACGCCTCCCTCCGGGTCTCATTAATTATGACATTAATATCTAATTATGATATTAATATCTTAATTAATATCACTGGGGTGTATTTTGTGGCTTTACTGGCTTTACCAGTTTAACTCTAGTACTTTAAAGGATTTAAACTGGTTCATGCTTCAAATTTTTCACTTTGTGGGATCAATAATCAGAATAGCAGAATAATAGAGTTGGAAGGGACTTTGGAGATCTTCCAGTCCAATCCCCTGCTCAAGCAGGAGAGCCTATACTACTTCAGACAAATGGCTGTCCAGTCTCTTCTTAAAAGCCTCCAGTGATGGCCCACCCACAACTTTTGAAGGCAAACTCTTCCACTGGTTAATTGTTCTCACTCAGGGGTGGGATCCGACTGGTGTAATTACCGGTTCGGTAATTTACGATTTGCTGCTTGCATGCGTGTGTGAATCGTAGTCAGCTTGCTGCCTGGACAGCTGAGCAGCACTGCACGCGGGTGTGCAGCGTTTGAAAAGCCTCTTTTCCCCTGCTTTTTCAACCGCAGCTGTGCTGCACAAAGCAGCTGAGGTTGAAAAAGCAGAAAATAAAAGTCAGGTAACAGCCCGGGTGGGTGGGTGCGCCAAAACAGCAGCAGACATAGAACCGGTTCTATGTTTGCTGCTCTTCAGAGCTACCGGTTCTACAGAGCCGGACAAAACCGGTAGAATCCCACCCCTGTTCTCACTGTTAGGATTTTTTTCCTTAGTTCTAGGTTGCTTTTCTCCTTGTTTAGTTTCTTGTCTTGCCTTCTGGCCATTATGTATAAAATTACACATAGTAGTAATTTGACCCTTCTGGAGAACTTTACAACACTTACATTTGTTTAGATAGAACTGAAGCATTATTTGACAACTAACTACAAACTTAGCTCTCAAACCAGTTTTGTAGGAAAACTTCTTGAAAAGGTTAAAGGAGTCAAGAAGATTTACTGCTTCCGTTGGTTGTAAAATCCTGCCAAGGTAGTCTGGTATGCTATATTTTCTTGTTAATTAGCTTTTCTGAAATTTGAATTCTTCTCCAAGTAGAAAAGAAACTATTTGCCCTATAATAAGAAAGCTTAAATAAAGCTTTAATTCCATAGTTATAAAAAGAGCAATTTAATAAATGCAAAAATGTGAAAACAATGTACCAGTAAAGAATGGTAAAGTAAACCTGACCCTGGAGAGATTGAAAATGTATGATTATGAACTATTCTTTATCTCTTCTTCCTGTGTTTGACATTGGTGATGGGAATAATGAATATTTTAATGATCTAATAATTAAGTTACTAAAGCAATCCGGATAGCATTAGTCATATGATTATTAATATCTAAACAATTTCATAATAATTATCATATATATATATTGCATTGTTCCTTTGTTTTTCACAGGGGAGATGTTACTCCAGATGACGTAGTTAGCTCTGTTAATCAAGGATTAAAAGAGGGAGAAAAGGTTTTCAACATCAAAGTCAAGTCTATTCTCTGCTGCATGCGCAACAATCCAAGTAATGTATAACTGGATAGTATTGCTCTTTCTGTTTTTTCTCTATCTTCCTCCCTCCTCACATTGAGCGTTAAATCCTTCTGTAATTTAGCAAAGAATATTATTTATCCTTAGTTGAGATAAAAGCAAGATTTCATAATGCAATATTGGGGAAAAATATATATCAGGATAAAAGTTGTGATTAATGTTTAGGACTGTAGTTATTCTGTAGTTGTAGTTGTGAGTTCTGCTCATTCAGAAGAAATAAGTGCAACATGTGGTTACAAACTCCCAAACCACTTAAGCTTCAGGACTACAATCGCTTGATAATGAGATGGGCGGCATTTAAATTTAATAAATAAATAAATTTGGAACCTGCTCGTGGGCAGGTTTCCACATTAAAAGGTATGCATGATGTAAAAGAGTTTTGTGAATAAAACAGGTGACTTTGAACTGAAATAAGCACGTTAGTTGCTCCGGGTTTCAGCTGGGATCTTGTGGGATGAATAGGGCAAGTCTCTTGCTTGTGCTTCTTTCCTCTCACCTCCAAATGCCTGTATGCTGACACACCCACTGATCTTTACATCACTTTTTCCCAAAGTGCTATGCTAGACAAATTTAGCCATTGATTAATAACTTACTCATCATCTCCACCCTTAATTCAGGCACAGGATATCCAACTAGTCAACCCATCCCTCTATCCAATTTAGAGCTTAGACACAGTGGCTGGTTGTGTGTGAAAGAAAGGTAATGGGAAGGCCAACGCTATGTGGATTTTGTAATATATCTAGCTGGTCACTTGTCTGTCCCCATATCTTCCCAGTGATATCCTTTCTCTTTTTCCACAGCACTGCCCGTGACCTTGCCTTTCCCCCCACATCTCTATTCTAAAACATATTTGTTGAAAGACATTTGGGACCCTGATCTGAACAAAAGGCATGAGTTGGAAAATAGCCAGCTTACTTAGTGCTTCTATGTAATAATGGTGTTTTTTTTAAGGAACTTGATGTTGCTCCTTAAAAGTTCTAATTGACAAATTAGTTGTGCCCCTATAACTTAATTCAATATGTCTAATGATTGCAATGATATTCCTGCTGGATTCTGGTACACCAACTTTTTAAAATTAGGTTGTCAATCTAAAAATTTTGGAAACAGCTTTATTTCTAGATATATTATGTGCTATGTTTCTATGCATGTATAAATATCACATACAATGCAATGAGAAATGCCAAGACAGGATTAACACAATCTGTTTAGTTGAAGAAAGAAATTCCTATCTTTCTTGTAAAGATGGAAGTTTCAGTGATTGGAGTGAATAATTTTATTGAACTAAATCTTATTTCTCAGAGTCAAGAGAATCTATAAATTATTTTCTTATTTGACTGTTGCTATAACCTCACATATCCTCCAGTTATTAAGAACTGCAATTGGGTAATAATACTTGCACTTTTATGTAACAGGGCGTAGTAAACTTCCCAGAAATGTTTTCTCCAGGGAATATTTTCTCTAGCTTAGATAATTATTTATTTATTTAGTAATGTGTTCCTTTGAACACAGGCTTGCATTTGTACAGTGAGCTACTATCAATTAATCTCATGATCTTTTATAAATGCTCTGTAGTCTATAATTAATAATTTATATTGTAGTCTATTTTGGCTGCATTACTCTCTGTAATACTGTACATTTTTTTCTAGTTACCTATTCTATGAACTGCTTTATTATTTTGTTAGCTTCTGTTTTAAAATATTAGTGAAATAATTTTTAATTGAAGATTAAACAATGTGAGAAAAGATATATTTGTTACTTTAAAATTATATATAAAACTTTTCATACATTAATAACCTTTCAGTGGAGGAAAAGTTAAATTTTGACAACAATGCATAAATTTGGATATATAGACTCAGAGATGGTATTCAGCCGGTTTGCACCGGTACTCACGACCCGGTAGCAAGAATTTGGTATGGGTTGCGGAATTGGTAGCACTTCTGGCTGGCCACGCCCCCAAACCGGTTGCTCGGTTGCCCCGCCCACCCATCGCTCACTTGCTCGCTCAGCTCACCCGCCCTCCTCTCGCCCCACCCAGTCACTCCTCCCTTCCTATATGGCACGCTGGGCCCTCGTGGCTTGCCTAACCTGACTTCCCCACATGGTGCCTGTGCCCCAACTGAGCAGCCCTGATCTGCCTGCTCACAGGTAAACCTGCGAGTCGCGTTAATCCCTCCCCATTCCCGGATCTTGGCGGGGCCCCCACTGTTCCCAGGTTCAGCTGGCAACCAGGGAGCATGATGCTATGCTGCCTGTATCGCCCCTTCCTCTCCCACCCATCGACCTGTGCGCTTTGGGCTAATGCAGGCAGCCGCTGTGAGAATGCTGTGATTGAGCCCTAATGCTGGTGGCGGGGAAGGAAGATCCACATCAGGTTTGCTGTGATCAGCCAAAGGGCTGCCTGGGGGTGGGGCATGATGAGGCGAGGCTGCCTTTTGGGCCCAGCTTCAGCTTCCATGGGGCCTTCCATGTGGGTGGCCTGAGAGAAAATGCCTCCCCCGAGGGTTGTCTGCTTGCCCATCCACCATCCTGGATGTCCCCTTGTCGTGGGCTGATGTGGGACCTGAGGCGGGGTGGTGGTCAAGCAGGCGGCAGCCCCGAGTAAGCCCCAAAAGGCAGTCAAGCTTCGCCAGCGCAGATCTCCCTTCCCCGCCATCAGTCGTACCTTCCAGCCCATGGACCTCTTTTAGCGGCGGCCCGCACTCTACCAAAACACTCGGCCCAGCGAGGGAGGGGCAGCTGGCCGAGGGGCAATGCAGGCAGAATAGCTTCGTGCTTCCTGGTCATCCCCCTTGCAGACGAGCCCCAGAAGCTGCTGGAGAATTCGGGCAGGGGATGAGTTGTGGGCTGGCAGGGAGCCGAGTGGCGACAGCTCTGACCTGGATGGCTTGCCTTTCCCTCTGCCACCAGCTGCAGGAGCAAGGAACATTTCAGGCAGTCAGGAAAGCCAAACCACTCCCTAGCCCAGAGCTGCCGGTGGGGGAGGGGGAGGGAGCGTGATGCTGCAGCACATACATCACTTGAAGTTCTCAGCCCTTTCCCCAAAAGTGGGAGGGGAGGATGTCTTTGGAAGTCTCAAAGGGGTAGCCCCTTTGTTGGACCCGGAAGCCTTGCCTGTCAGCTTTTCCGAGCAACGCAGCACAGGATACTGGTCAGGAAGAACCCTCGTAAGGAGCGACACTGCCAGGTGCTTGAAAGTTTGTGTGTGTGTGTTTGTTTCAGGTGGGTGGGTCTCCTCTCCTAACTTTAGATGGAGAGAGGGGAAGGGAAGGATAGAAAGGGAGAGAGAAAGAGAGGGAAAGAGAGAGAAAGGGAGATGGGAAGAGAGAGAGAGAGGGAAAGAGAGGGAAAAAGAGAGGGAAAGAGAGAAAGAAGGAAGAGGAAAGAAAAAAGGGAAAGAAAGAAAAAGTGAGAAAGAAAAGGGGGTAGACAAAGACAGGATGGAAGGAAGGGAGAGAAAGAAAGAGAGAGCAAGAAGGAGGGAGGGAGGAGACAGGAAAAAAAGGAGAGGAAGGACACAAACCCTAGCTTCAGAAGACTCTTTGAAATAGGACAGGAATCTAGGGCTGGAAGGGATCTTCTTCGAGTCCAAGGGTTTTCAAAGTTTGCAAGTTTAAGACTTGTAGACTTCAACTCCCAGAATTCCTAACATGACTGGAGGAGGAACTCTGGGAGTTGAAGTTCACAAGTCTTAAAGCTGTCAAGTTTGAAGACCCCTGTTCTAGTCCAACCCCCTGCTCCAGCAGGAGATCCTTACAGAATCATAGAACAGCAGAATTAGAAGGAACATTGGAGTCCATCTAATCCAACCCACTGCTCCAGCAGGAGACTTTATATCATCTGGAATCTGGATTATTTTGGTGCTGAATGGGATATTAATAAATAAATATAGTAAAGTATATTATAGCATTAAATAGAGAGCTACTCTATAGGCATTTGTTATCTCGCTGTTGTAAAAAAGATTTCCTTAACCTTTTTCTTGTTGTAAAACAATTATAAACACATGCCTGCAATCAGTTAACCCTCTCCTATTAAGACACATGATTGTCCCATATAAATCAATCTGAATCCATTTGTTTTCCTGGATTGATACATTTCACCCCATGGGAATGAAACATACCTCTCTGGGAATGTAAAAACCTCAAATCCACACCTTTGACATATGCTGTTAATAGCCTCCTTAAGTGGTCAATTGTGATCAATTAGATCAGGGGTGGGCAACTATGGCCCTTTTATGAATTATGGACTTCAACTCCCAGAATTCCTGAGCAAGCCATGCTAGCTCAGGGATTTTGGGAGTTGAAGTCCTCAAGTCATAAAGGGGCCATAGTTGCCCACCCCTGATCTAATTGATCACAATTGACCACTTAAGGAGGCTATTAACAGCATATGTCAAAGGTGTGGATTTGAGGTTTTTACATTCCCAGAGAGGTATGTTTCATTCCCATGGGGTGAAATGTATCAATAGATGGACAATAGGAGAAGAGCTAGGGAGAGATTTGTCTTTTGCAGGAAAGATGTGAATCTCAGAGAGTTTTACATTGCAGTTACTCCACTTCTAAGAATCTTAAAGGTACAGGGCATTTTTCTGTATTTTGTAGAATTTTCTTCCCATGTCTCTTGTGATGTGCTAGGAACTTCTTCCCAGATCTTTAACTTTAATCAAAGAATAAAAGTCTGCTTTCTTTGATTTGCAAGCCTCCATTTAAGTCTTTGTTTTGGTTCATTTTTGGCAAGTGTCCTGCCAGACCTTACAGTGCCTCTAACAGAGAGGAAAATTGGCAGAGGAGTTTATTAGGACAAGGCTGCCATGCAGAGGAAGCAGAGATAGTCCTTCACTTATGACCACAATTGAGCCCAAAATTTTGGTTGCTAAGCAAGAACGTTGTTAAGTAAGTTTCACCATATTTTACTCAATCCATGACATCTCCTGGGTCTAATGGTCATATGCAGGCTAGGGAAGTAAATCTGAAGACGCGTGCAATGTTCTAATGTACAGAAGTTATAGTTAAATGTGTGGCAGAAAGTGAACTATGGGTGTGTTTTTCCAAACGCAGTGAGGTTGAATGTATATAGTTTTAGAAGAACTCTGTGTGTGGTTGTGAGTGTGTACATACACACAGTATATATAGTAGATAGAGTATCTTTTTGTGTGCATGTAATATGTATATACACATATGGCATATATACATAGGATTAAATAGTGTATTTTGGATGTTCAATAGTAGTAAATAAATAGAGAGGGAAATTGTATCTCTGAGGCGAGGAGAGGGCAGGAAAGGCATCCTTGACGTGAGTGATGTCAAGTTGGCCATTCCCACCCAGTCACATGACCACCCAGCATGCCCACCCAGCCACATGACCACCAAGCCATGCCCACCCAGTCACATGACCACCAAGCCATGCCCACCAAATAAGCCACGCCCACAGAACAGGTAGTAAAAAAATTTGAATCCCACCTCTGCTATAACTGATTCTATCTTGTATATACCAAACCTGCACAGCATGCAAAAAAGTGTGCCACAATTAGGAATCTCCATGTCCTTGGTTTGTATTATGTACTTTCCTTGAACAATTAACTAGTTAGAAATTCTAGGAAGTAGTAAAATGTAATACTTTTACACTGTAGCATAGTTTATGGAGAATCCTCAAACCCTTGTAGAAGTTTCAATAATCACACTGAAACGACAAAACTAACCAGAAATAAACATATTATATCTTAAACATTGTAATTCTTTGTGGCTATTCTGCTATTTGCAATATCTGCTTGATCTCCACAGAAGTCGTTAAAGGGAAAGTCAACAAAATAAAAGTATCGTTTATGTATAACCATTTTTGATTAATGATGACAGGTCTTATTTAAGCAAGACCTTGGATTCCCCCCCCCAAAAAAAGACCCTTATTTATGTTTTTCTTTCCAGGCTGGTCGCCAGAAATTGTGGAACTGTGTAAGAAGTATTGGAATGATACCGTGGTTGCTATAGATTTAGCTGGAAATGAATCAGTTTCTGCAGCCTGTTCAGACCACCGAAATGCTTATGAAGTATGTTCAGTTTTATAATCAGCCTAAGATTCTCAGCAAGGGAGGAGTTCAGGACCAACCATGTTCTTATTTTCAGCAATATTTAATGTTCCAAATCATTGTTCAGATCAAAATTTCTATTTTCCTGTGTGTAATACTAGAACACAATATCCATTATTTCAATTACAAGGAATGTTTCAGCCTCAAATGGAAAAATATCTGGTTAAAACCGAGGAAAGGATTTATATGATCACTCCTATGTTTTAGACTTCCCTTCTATTTATGTCTCTTGCTGATTCGTTTTAGGGTTGTGTTTGTTTAAAAATGATTTGGAAGAAATCCTTTGGCTTTCACATGCCTTTATTTCCTTTTATTCCTTGAAACAGCCTGACTTTTCCAGATTTTGGCAGAGCCTGAAGAAAAGCTCTAATGTTTTTTGGTCACATTATTTTTAATGAAAAATAATATTTTCCAAGTTTGCATAGCCTTAGTACATATATCATCAGTAAGAACCTGGGACAAGCCTAATCTTGTGAACTGGGAGGAGTAGAGTTTGTTTTTTTATTCAAAATTACTTTCCCACATTTGAGAAGAATCTATTTATCATTCTAAGTAATGATTACTCAGGGTTAGACAACCATCCTATCAAAACACTTCCTTTACATAAAATGTTTTCATGTGGCCTTCATGGCATGCAGTATCCTGTGTATATTTCTTGCAGAGAAAAATTGAATTACACATTATTTTTTTATTTATTAGTTTCCAACAGTACTAAAAATATCAATCTTCTTTCATTTTCATCCTAATGTGCTGATATTTTCTGCTATGAACTATCAAATTTAGAAGCAGGAGACCTGAGTTCAAGGTCCACTTTAGCCAGAAAAGCCAGCTGGGTGCCTCTGGGCCAGGCACTCTCTCTTAGCCCAATCCACCTTATTTGGTGGTTGTTGCAAGGAAAATAGTCCTCAACTTACAACAGTTCATTTAGTGACCACTCAAAGTTAACAGCAGGACTGAAACCAGTGACTTATGACTGTTTTTCATACTGAAGCTGGAATAGTACTTTAGGGAGATGCTGTCTGCTTCATTTCAGAAAAGCTGTAGAAACCATTCTACACAAGCCCTCTTGAGTGGTGGTAAAATCCTTATGATTTCAAATGGTTCATTATTTGAACTATTTCTATTTCATCCTTTTAGTTTTTGATCGGGAAAGGCTTCCAAGGTCACTTAGAATCCACCCTTGTATTTATAATCTAAAAAGATATGACCTTAATGAAACATAATGGGCTTTGATTTATAGAGAAGGAAAATAGAACTGTAATGGAATCAAAATTATAGATTTTCTTATCCCAGTTGCCTTCAAAACAATTCAAATTGCTGGTTTTCTAGCCGAGCTGAGAATAGGTCCAGCTTAATTTTTCTTTCCTTCCCACTCTTTGGTTTGGGCAACAGGGAAGAGACAAACCAATGACTATCCCAAGAATTTATGTCTCTTAATGCAAAATTGCCTGTGTTTATGAAGAACTTTAAATTTCATTAGTGAGCCTTACTCAAGACTACACAAATACCGTGTTTCTCCAACAATACGGCCTCCCCCAATAGGAAGTCCCAGCATGTTTTATTGGCATAAAATCAAATTAAGCCCCCCCCCCCCCAAATTAAGGCCTATATTAAACATACGAAATGGGGGGGAATGGTGGGGGGGGGGCTTGCCGTTAGGAAGTACTTCTGTTGCATACCCGGATATGGTGCTGCCTGCGTTGACTTTGACGTTGGTGGGGCACTTCATATCAGGAGACCTTCCACCACTGTTGCTTTCCCTTTTCCCCATGCTGCCGCGGCATTTAGAGCACCACCATGGCATTTGGCGCAGCCACGTGCGGCCAGCCAGGGCTCCTCCCTGCAACCGGAGCCCGGCGGAGACACTCGGCTTCAGGCGCTCCTGTCGCCTCCTTCCCTTCGCATTCAAAGGCAAAGCCAATTCTTTTAAAAATGACACCCTACTACCAGTACAACAAAGCCTCCCCTGCCCGAAAGGGCAGCCCAACCCCATGTGGAGAGGCTGCCTGAGGCAGTGATAGTGCCCACCCATCCGTGGACAGGGAGGCAAGGTGACGCGTCCTCCTCCGAGCTGAGCCCCGCTGAGTCAGTGCCTCTGCCCGATGCCTGTGCTGCTGCAGCATTTGGAGCTGCCGGCGCATTTGGAAATGCGTGGGGATGGGGACAGGCTGGACGAGGGGTGGAAAGGAAGGGCGGCTTCGGGCTCTCTCCGCCAGACCCGCCAGCCAGGGAAGCAGTGCTGCCATCGCCTCGCCTCCCTGTCCGTGGACGGGTGGGTGCTATCACTGCCTCGGGCAGCCTCTCCCGGTGGCCCCTTCAGGTTCGGGCTGGAGGGACTTGGGAAGGAAGCCAAGCTCAGGTCGGCCAGGCTCATTTGCTTGGCAGGTGGGCGCGCACCCGCGGCTTGCTTTCCCGGCTCTGCCCAGCCTGCACGGCTCTGGCGCAGCCTTGGGATGAGCGGAGGGCCCGGCGGGGAGACACTCGCTGCCTTGGCGAGAGCTCCACCGCCAGGCAGGAGAGCCTGCCTGTCAGGTGCGGTGGGCGCCCCGGGCAAAGCTCTTCACACTCTGCCCGGCGCCAGGCAAGGATGGTGGCTGGGCGCTTCTCCCGGGGTGGGCCGATCCTGCGCTGTGGCCCTGGGAGATTCGCCTCCCCACGTAGGGTTGGGTTGCCCTCTCGGGCAGGGAAGGCTTAGTCGTACCAGTAGTAGGGTGTCGTTTTTAAAAGAATTGGCTTTGCCTTCAAAGGCAAAGGGAAGGCGGCAACAGGAGCGCCTGAAGCCGAGTGTCTCTGCCAGGCTCCGGTTGCAGGGAGAAGCCCTGGCTGGCCACGTGTGGCTGCACCAAACACCGCGGCGTTGCTCTAAACGCCGCGGCAGCACGGGAGAAGGGAAAGCAACGGTGGTGGAAGGTCTCCCGATATGAAGTGCCCCACCAACGCCGAGGTCAACATCAAGCCGTCACTGCTTGCCCACCCAAGGATGCAAGGTGGGGGGGAATTAAGTCACCTCCGAAAAGACGGCCTAGCCATTTTTTCGGGGGTCAAAAAAAAAATAAGGCCTGGCCTTATTTTGTGAGACACATGGTAGGATTACACAAATAGATACAGAAACAAGTTTTGATTTAAATCAATATTTGTCTGGCTTTTACATCTAATTGAATTAAACACATTTCCTCATTTTTCATTAAGACTGTTCAGTTTGAATTAACCATAGTTCTCAATTAAGTACCGACATTCAATAAATTCATTACAATTTGTGAAAAAATGGGAGGTGTATATTTTGCCTTAAGATATTTTTAACAGTATTTTGAAGGATGCAATAATGCATCAATCAGAGTGCAAAAAATGCTTATACATCTTCTGTATATTTTCCTGCAACTGACATAGTTCATAATAATATTTCTAGCTTATTGATGACAGAGAAGCTCAGAAATATTGTGCCAGATGATTGGAAAATAGCAATAACAGTTCAGCTATAGAAACTTGGGTTTCTATGTATTAATACTATAATAGTATAACTTCTTTATGTATCTTATTAAGCAACTGGTAATTTTTTTTAAAATGATTATTAATATATACAGTATGTACTTGCATGGCCTTTTATTAGTAATCTTATTCTTGGTATCTATTCTTCAGTATATGTATATATAAGAATATGACTGGGTTAAAAATTCATGCATAAAATTTGTTACTATAATACACACACAGAAACACAAACACACACGGTGTACCAAAAATCTGACCCCATAGAAAGTTCATTATATAAATTACATTAAACATTTGAATTCATTGCCGTCTTCTTTTAAATACTTCCCAACTTGTTTGATGCATGATCTTTGAACATTCCTAAGAGCAATAACTGTTTTTCTTTAAATAATAATAATAATAATAATTTGAGTGGCCTATGGAGCCTGGGTTTTTAGTACACCATATATATGTATATACTTATATATGTACATAAGAATGTGTCTTTGTGTGTGAAACTATCAACATTCTGAGCTTTGCATTCATTTTAATAATCATTTTTCCCCTTTAAGAGCAAAAACAGTTCTAAGTAGGATGTATTTGTTTGGCAATTCCACGTTCACACAGAATATGAATTAGCAGATACCTTCCTCAAAATGTGTTGTTTTCTTCAAAAATTGCAAATTACAGTTTCTATTTCCTGTTGCTCAGGAAGCTGAAAGATGTGGTATTCATCGGACTGTTCATGCCGGAGAGGTTGGAACATCCCAAGTCATCAAAGAGGTAGGAAATTATACCATAGAACTTGGGTGTCATCTGGAAAGCTGCCACGTAGAACTAATATACAAAATTGTAAAATTCTGTAAGGACTGCTTAACAAAAAAAAAAGTTTTCAATTTATTTTAGAAGAGGTTAAAGATAAGAAGAGGTAATTTAAATACTCCTTTTGTTATAGCATCAGTAATTAGGATAGTTTTGCAAAACATCTTGTCCGGCAAAAAATTCAATATTTGTCCCAAATTGTTTCTTAATCATTAATTAAGTAGCACCTCTTCATTTCCACTCATTATTCTACTTACTGTTAAAATTGTGCTTTTTAAAAAAAATTAAATAATATATTCTGATTTTCTAGGATCAGACTGCAAATAATGTTGCCATTATTTTCTGTTATACAAAGGTTACTTTACAGAACACTGTAGCTCAATTCTTTTCTGTCAAAATATGAATTAGAAAAATCCAGCTATACAGGACAAAGCAAACTATAAATGCCCAAATCCTACAGGCATAAACAAAAGGAGAGCTCTATTACTTACAATGTTAGACCTTTTTTTGAAATCAGTTAATGGTTTCCATCAGTTTTAAACTATTCAAGCTTTGCTGTGCTTTCTCTTAAGTTTATGCGAAAGTGATTTGAGGTTATAGTGTGGAGAATAAACTCTTTATCATTTGAGAATTCCTACATAAGAGAAATTCAGGTTTAGTCAGAAAAAAAATGAGTATGGGAATGATATTAGAAGAAAGTAATATGTAAATCTAAGTCATGATCATATATTGATAAACTGTACTCTTGAATTACTATAAATGTATCTACACTGTACTTTATAATTTTGTGCTAGATATTCATTAAACACCATCCAACTTTGTTGTTTTAGCCTAATCTGCAGATAGTCATTTCTTCCTATTTTCTCCACTTATATCACTATAGGCAGTCAACATTCTTAAGGCAGAACGAATTGGCCATGGCTACCACATCTTTGAGGATGAACAGCTTTACAAACAGTTGTTGGAAAAAAATATACATTTTGAGGTAATAGAATATCTTCTGCAAATCTCTGTATGTACTTCCTTAACAATTTTTAAAGACAAAAATAATTGTTTTATACCGAGTCAGAACGCTAGTCAATCTGCTTTTCTCTACTTTTTTCTGCCTTTCTTAGAAATGCTATAGCTTGAATGAGGAACTTTTGAAATAAAATCCTGTGATATTACTCTGATTAGTATAAAATGTATTTTGCGTACAGCATGCATATCATCAGTCTTCATAAAAGAAAAAACTTCTAAGCCTTTATTTTTAAAAAAATCAACTTTAAGTTTCAAAAAAGATAAAATACAAGTTAAAAAAGAAAACATTAAAAGAAAGAGGAGGGAATTAAAGAGGGGGGAATTAAAAAGTGTCAAAAGGAAAAGAACATAAAAATATTTTCAACCTTCTTCAGTACAAATATATAATATAGTAACTTCTTACTCTAAATTATAACAAAAGCATCATAAACAATACATAAACTAAATAATCCAAATTTCCCCAAAACCACAGAACAAAATGACTACTTATTCTAAATTTAACCATAGATCTTAAAAATATACAATCTATATATTGAATAATTATAATATGCCAATATTTCTATAATCATAACATTTCTAATTAACAAACACTAAAGCTTCATTTTTATCTTTCTCAAGCAAAAAATTCAAAAGTGGACTCAAATAGAAACCAAGTAAAAAAACCTTTTATCTTCCATTAAAGCAGTCAATTTTGTCATTTTTGCCAGTTCCATTAGTTTTGCAATCCACTCTTTATTTGTGGGCAAATAAGAAATAAGGTTAAATAAGTAAATAGTGAAAATAGCAAGTGGACAAATTTGGACATAGTTCTGTGATTCTGGGAGGCTCAATGAGTACCAAACAAATTTTTTTCATAAGGAATAATGTAGTGAATCATAAGGCAGCTAACACTGAAAAGTTCTAACTTGTGCATTCAGTACCAAACAAATGAGGAATTTGGTACTCAAATTTTTGCGTCAAAATGCGTTGAGTACCAAATTTGATGAGTTTCAAAGCGGTTGAATACCAAGGTCCTCCTGTATTATGTAAAGGGTGTGAGGGTTTCTGTTCATTTAGAGATTCTTTGGCGCCTACACCTTGACAGGGTGTGTGTAAACTTTTGGATGCTTGCATTATGTACAAGAAATACATAATGCAAGCCTGATCCTTATTTGTCACACTGCAGGTTATAAATATACTGTCCTATGTGTAACCTGATTGCTTAATGAAAGAAAACTATATTCATATTTCATGTCTTATTGTTTTGCTTTTGGGGATATCACTGAAGTGTATCTGTGTCTACAGTTTGATACCAAGAGACAAGTCCATATGTTAGAGCCATCATATATAACTAGAATGATAAGATGGCTATCAGATCCATACTGTTGCATTTTACTGCAAATAAAAGGTGTAAATGAACTCTTTTAACAAACATGATTTGGTTCTTGGTCTGTATCTGACTGATCTCAAATCTTTGAATTAACTATCCTTTAACTGGCATTAATTAATTATTCTTTTTACGACTGACAACAGTTCATTCTTAATTAGATAGGTGTAGTTTATTCCATAATCTTTCCATGAAGAGTCTGTAGAAATAGTCTGCAGAGGTACAGATTAATAATAACAAATGCATCATGTGCATTTTTCAGTTCAGATGTTCACTTTACATGAAGTGGTTCAGATGATTTTATAAGCAATATTTCAGGATGAACAAAAATGGATTATTTGGTCTGAATCTATACATAGAATTACTCTTAGCTGTTATGAGCTTTTTATAGAAACATTCTCAAGTAACATTTTCATGTTATTATTTTAATAAATATTTATTCACCTAAAACACTTTAAAAGAGACCTGTATTGAGCATCTTTATTATATATATAGCTCTGTCCTTGGTCCAGTCGTCTCACTGGAGCCTGTAAAACCAGATTCGAAGAACATCCTGTAATAAGGTAAGTATTGTTGCTACTGGTATTACTATAATTATTTCAAATAAATTATACTTCAGCTCACTTATGTTTCCTTTGGATTACTTTTTGAATTTGCAAGAAACCCTGTTATAAAATATTTTGAAAAGCTAGCAGCACCGTTTTAGGTTTTGGTAAATGTGTAGCAAAATGCGGTATACTATATTTCTATCCATGGATAATAAATCATTTAACATTTCCATTTTTGTCTTTCCAGATTTATGAAGGATGGTGCAAATTATTCCTTGAATACAGATGATCCACTCATTTTCGGATCCACAATTGACACAGACTACAGAATCGCTCGAGACTACATGGAATTTACAGAAGAGGAATTCAAGAAATTGGTAAGTTGGTCTGCTTTTCACATTGGCAATACTTTGCCCTTCTTGTAATGTCTGGCTTGTTTTGATCCGTTTGTGTTAAAGTAAATCTTCCTAATAAATTGATATTACAGGTGTAGACATGGTTAATCTTTTCAGGTTTTTTAGAAATGGAAATATAGGCACCAATCATGGTGGTCACATCAAGACCATACTGTGGAGAACAGAAGGGACATTTTATCCTACTCCCATTTGTAGACAAATGCTAATATTCTTATTATCATTTAAATACATCATTCAGGCAATGGCTTCTTATGTAATCATGCCCGTTGTGGCAAGATATTTCTTAGTAAATAGCCACTTCTGAATGCCATATGAACCTTCATGTATTCACAAATACTGTCAGCTGAAAACTTGAATTAAAAAAAAAATCTCACAATTCTCTGGGATATAGTTACTCCTAATCTGAAATACTTAAGAAATTGGAATTAATTAAGAAATTAATGCTCAGAAAATTATGTAGGCTCATTAATACACTATTGTTCCTTATTAATTTCAGATGACATTATACTTCATTGTGGTCATTTTCGTTGTCTTTTGACTTGATGTGTGGGTTGGATTTTTTTTCTTTTTTGCTTCCTTAAAATATTTTCATTGATAATCCTCAGATTTTTGTTCTAGCCCAGCAATCATATCTTATTTCTGATAAATCTGTGCATATTCACAGACATTTTGTTTTGGTATATTGGATTGTTTTTTCAAAAAGAAAATTAGTTATTAGTTTTCCATGGCTCTTTGCAATTTATATGGCTTTCTACAATAGATGAAAGGTTAAGTTTGACCCCAATTTGATTGATTTCAAAATTAAAAAATGTAACTTGTTAACATCATATCTTAACTTTATTTTAAATCATTTAACTCAAGTTTGTAGGTTGGTACAACACACTGAACTATAAGCATATGCATAGGTGTTGTGCAATGTAATAGGCTAAAATAGCAATAGCAATAGCACTGAGACTTACATACCGATTCACAGTGCTTTACAAGCCTCCTTAAACAGTTTACAGAGTCAGCATATTATCCCCCCCCCCCAACAATTTTACCTACCTAGGAAGGATGGAAGATTGAGTCAACCTTGATCTGATCAGGATTGACTGCTAGCAGTCAGCAGAATTAGCCTTAGCAGTGCGCCCCCACACTGAACCAAAATATGATTGCAAAGTTTGTAGTTTAATATCCCATGACCTCACTATTATTGAATTTGCATTACCAAGCCTTAGAGCATTTTGCTGAATAACAGGACTTTCAAACTTTCTATTGTTTTAAGCTGCTGCCAGTGAATCTTCTAATTGCTTAAATGATCTTTATTTATTTTATTTATTTTATTTTGTCAAGCTAACAGGTATAAGTATAAACATAGTTATGAATACATGAAATGGATACGAATAAGAAAAAAAAGAAACAATAGGACAGGGACGGTAGGCACGTTGGTGCGCTTATGCACGCCCCCTACAGACCTCTTAGGAAAGGGGTGAGGTCAATAGTAGACAGTATAAGGTTAAAGTTTTTGGGGTTTAGAGAAGAAACCACAGAGTCAGGTAGAATATTCCACTCTGTTGCTGCAGTCGTATTTCCTGCAATCAGGTTTGGTGCAGTTTACCTTGAGTTTGTATCTATTGTGTGCTCTTGTATTGTTATGGTTGAAGCTGAAGTATTAATTGACAGGTACTGTACTTATGTACTATATGTACATTTTGACCATTTGTTGTCTGTTTGATAGGAATGCTTCTATCCAGTTATGCAGGTGTCCAGAGATACCATAAGATTTTAGTTTTAGGATTTTTAGTTTGTCATGTACCACTGAATCAAAGGTTTTACAGAAGTCTATGTAGATTGCGTCTATTGTTTTGCCCTGATCGAGTTGTGTAGTCCATATGTTTTTGCAGTGTAAGAGTTGCAGATTACAGGATAGTTTTTTTCTGAAACCAAATTGTTTATTGAAGAGTAGGTTGTTTGTCTCTAAGTGGAGGATGATGGATTGGTTAATAATTGATTCCATGACTTTACAGGTGACGCAGCATAAAGAGATTGGTCTGTAATTTTCAACTAGGCTGAAAATTCTCCCTTTTCTAGGTCTCCCTTTTTGAAGATGGGGATGACCGTGGCTTGTGACCATAGGTTTGGCAAGGAGCTGGTCCTGAAATATTTTGCAAAGATTATGCATAGAAGCAGGGAGGGGGTTCAATTTTTTTAACAACCAGTTCTGTGGGCATGGCTTAGTTGGTGGGCATGGCTTGGTGGTTATGTGACTGGATGGACGTGGCTTGGTGGTCATGTTATTGGCTGGGCGTGGCCAACTCAATATCACTCACACTGAGGCATGCATCTCCTCGCCTGGCCTCTCATGACTGTGGGGATTCTGCAACAGTCATAAGTCTGAAAAATGGTAATGTCGCTTTTTTCAGTGCCATTGTAACTTTGAACGGTCATCCCACACAAGCAAAGTACCAGCAAAGGAGGGGGAAAAAACTCCAGCGACCTAGTCTAGTCCTGCCAAGAATGTAATAAGGGTTAATGGAGAGGCAGTTTCTGTAAGCAACACCAGAATGTTTCCTTCCTGCCTTCCTTATAGGATTAGGCCAGTAATTTCTTCTGACAACCGGTTCTCCAAACTGCTTAGAATGTTAACAACTGGTTCTAGCGAATAGGTGCGAACTGGTAGAATCCCACCCCTGCTTAGAGGTTTGGCTATGGTAGTGGATAGCTTTTTTAAGAAGTAGGCACATATTCCATCCGGTCCAATAGATAGAGATGGTTTTAGATTGCGTAGTGCTTTTTCAACATTATCTGCTTTAAAATCGATATATATTAGATTATTGTAGTTGTCTGTGGTTCGACTAGGAAATACTGGGCACGATCCATTGCTGTTTACAAATAGTGAGCCAAAGAATGTGTTAAAGAGGTTCGCTTTAATACTGTCGTCATTGCAGTCTTTACCATTAGGTCCTTTCAGGGGTGGGATGGACCTTGAGTCTTTTAGTTTGTTGTTTACAAAATTGTAGAAAGCACGGGTGGAATTGGTACGTAGGTTTTCCTCTTGTTTAATGTGATAATTGTGCATTCATTCTTTATCTAGTGACATAAAGTTTTGTCTCGGCTTTTGAAGTTGGCAATGTGACCAGATTTGTTTTTCCGCCAGTGATTTCTTTTTCGATTGAAGCTTCCTTGTTATTATGGGTAATTTGTTTTTTCTGGTTTTGGGAGTTGTTACTGGTACATATAGTTTGATGACTCTTCTGACTTCAAGTAAAAATATGTTGTAATGATCTTCAACAGTATTGCATCCAGTGAATAGAAGTTGCCAATCAAGAGATGAGAGATCGTTGTCTATAAGATCATAGTTGCCTTTTTTGAAGTTATAATTGGGGATCCCATCATAATGATTTTTGTGTAGATGTATGTTGAGACAAAAATCAATCATGTTGTGGTCACTGTTGGAAAAGGGTTCTTTAATTTGTATTCCATAAATTGAATTCAAACTATTGCAGAAGATGAGATTGAGGCAGTTGTTAAGTCTAGTATTGTTGATTACTATTGTTCCAGTCCCAGATTTGTTACAGCATTGTAGAAGGTTGCATGCGTGGGTTCAGTTTTACATTCGTTTAGGGTCCAGTTAATATGAGGTAGATTGAAGTCACAAAGAAAGATAAAAGCATGTGGGCAGGATGTTGCCCATGTTAGTAGTGAATTTAACTTGTTTACATGTTTGATGTCATTATCAGGGGCTCTGTAACATAGTAAGAATCGAAATGTGATATTTAAGGACAGTTCACAGACGATAGTCTCAGGAAGAGCAAGCTCCTGGGTAACTTGGATGTTTTTTAGATGTAGGGACTTTTTATAGAAGATAACACTACCACCTCCTCTACGGATTTCACGATCTGATAGGTAAACATGATAGTCTCTTACTGTGGTAATGGAGTCAGGGAGAGATGCATTGAGTCATGTTTCACAGACAAATATGAAGTTGAATTTAGCCGTATTTAGTAAGAGGAGAAATTCAGGTATTTTATTTACAAGGCTTGCATTGAGTAGCTTGCATTTAAGGCCAGTTGTAGTTGGAATACAGGTAGTTAGGGTCGGGCGGGCCTAGTTTTGAGTGATGGTGGGTTGGATGAGGTAGGGTTGGATGTGGAGTTTGGTACCAGTAACAGAAGAACAAATAGTATGTTGAATTCTGAAGAATGCTATCAGTCTATAAGTTTGTACTGGGTTACCCATTTGCTTTGCCCCAATGTAAAATATATATATATATGTTGTGATTCCGGCATCTGCTACAGGTTTTTTGAATGACAGCTCCAGCGAGGAGGACTTATATGAATCAGCAAGTTCTAACGATGAGGAGGAGATGAATGCATTTGATTTGCAAGATCGGCTTGAACCTTCAAACTCCTCCACCCTTCAATTAGGTGGTCAGCCGGGAACGGGTGATAATGAGGAACAAATGTTATCTTCAGGTGAAGAAGATGATAATTTGGATGATTGCTGGGTAGATGTCAGGACAAGACGTCTCCTGACAAGGAGGAACCAACGAGGTTACAGTAGGAGAGCAGACCAGCAATTAGACTAATTAGTTACTCTATAAAGGGAGAGATATGACTTTGCACTTTGTCCGGAACAAAGTGTCTATTTGCAAGAGAGAACTGAAGAGCACAGTTTGGAGGATTTTGATCTGAAATATCTTGTTGGGATTTGGATTTAATTCGTTGGAACTTCTACTTATTGGAATTATTTTGTGAAGGACTTTGATCTGAAGAATCTTGTTGAGTCTTGGATTTAGTTCGTTGGAACTTTTACTTATTGGAGCTATCTGTGAAAATTCCTGTTTGCTGCCTTTCTTTACAAGGACTGTTGCTTTCAGCCTTATCTGTTTACTTTAAAAGGTGGGACATAACATTTTCCTGTTTGCTGCCTTTCTTTACAAGGACTGCTGCTTTCAGCCTTAACTGTTTATTTTAGAAAGTGGGACATAACATTTTTGTTCCGGACCTAACAGACCATCTTTGCAACGATGGATTCAACTCAAATGCAACAATTAGTGGAGCAGCAACAGATGCAAATAAATCAATTACTCCAGAGCAACGTATCCCTTCAAAATCAGGTAACACAATTATTATCGCTTGCCAATTCTCAAACTGTTTCAGCTGCAGCTGGAGTTCCCCTGCACCCCTGTGAGAAAAATTCGATAGCTATGCCAGATAAATTTTCTGGGCAAACGGACATGTTTTCAACATTTTGGGTCAGTGCCAATTGTATTTTTCTGTGAGGCCGGAGGATTTTCCAACCGATCGAGTTAAAATTGGCTTTATTATTAGTTTGTTAACCGGGCAGGCTGCCAAATGGGCTACTCCCTTATTAGTACAAGATAGTCCATTACTGGACGATTTCCAGGGGTTTATTCAACAGATGAACGTTATGTTTGAGAATCCAATTAAATCTCAAACTGTGGACAGAAAATTGAGGGATATTATTCAAGGTAAACACTCATTGCAAGAATACGTTGCAGAATTTCGCTTGTTGTGTATGGACTCCACCTGGAATGAACCAGCTCACATGGCAGCATTCCAAGAGGGTTTGTCCGACATTATCAAGGATGAACTAATTCATGCAGAGCGTGCTTCAACTTTGGACACATTGATTACTCAATGCTTACGTATTGAAGCTCGCCTACAACATCGTGGGTGTAAACGGACCGTTGCAGAGCCACCTGTGTTTCCTCGCTCACGCACCCCGCCTATGAGGGTTTTCCAATCCAGAATTCCAGCAGAGGAGCCGATGGAGATAGGCGCACTCCGCCCTCGTTAACAGTTCAGGAACGATCGAGAAGATTTCAGGAAGGTTTGTGCCTTTATTGCGGGGGTTCGGGACATTTTGCAAATTCCTGCACTCGGAAGGGGACTCGTGGACCTGTATCAAAACCCATTGCTGGTCCGTCGGGAAACGGGGTAGGCCCGACCTCAGGGAAACCCTAGGTCGGGCACAGTATTCACTTTCATCTCAAATTGCTGAAGTTAATTCTGGCCCTCCTCGACATTTACTTTTGGACACTCGCATATTCTTGCAATCTCGGAAGGAGGGAATCCCTGCCGTGGCACTGGTGGATTCAGGGGCTACGACTAGCTTTATGGATTATGATTTCAGTAAAACATTTCAAAGTTCCTTTAGTGCCTGTGAATCCCCCCATGCAGGTGGAAACCGTAGATGGGCGCGAACTCAAGTCGGGACCTATTCGCTTGCCACCCAACCACTGCGTATGCGTATTGGGGATCACGAGGAGGCGATAAGTTTTTATATCACTTCGAACCTCCATCTTCCTTTGGTGCTCGGAGTATCCTGGCTGCGTCTACACGATCCGTTGGTGGCTTGGGCGCAGAACGCTGTTTCTTTTCCAAGCTTGCAATGTGTGGACCACCTGAGACATGTCTGTGCAGGCCAACATATTGTCGCTTCTGCTGCCTCGATTCCTTCAGAGCTGTCGGATTTCCCGATGTTTTCAGTGAACAGGAGGCAGATCAATTACCACCACATCGTGTTTATGACTGTCCCGTGGATTTGATACCGGACGCTCCATTACCAAAGGGGAGGTTGTATTCTTTGTCTGAGCCTGAACTAGTTGCACTTCGAGAATTTTTGAATAAAAATCTAGCTCGGGATTTATTCGACCTTCGTCATCCCCTCTTTCAGCACCCGTTCTCTTTGTCAAGAAGAAGTCGGGAGAACTTCGCTTTGTTGTGACTATAGACGCTTAAATGCTATCACTGTGAGAAATAGCTATCCTTTACCGCTCATCTCCGAATTGTTGGAGCAGTTACGGTAAGCTACAATTTTCACGAAACTTGACTTACGTGGAGCTTACAATTTGGTTCGGATGCGTAAGGGAGACGAGTGGAAGACGGCTTTTGGCACTCGTTATGGTCATTTCGAGTACACCGTTATGCCATTTGGTTTGACCAACGCTCCTGCTGTATTTCAACATTTAATGAACGATATCTTTCGAGACATGTTGGATAAGTTTGTTGTCATATATTTGGACGACATTTTGATTTATTCAAAATCTAAAGAGCAACATCTTCAGCAGGTGCGTCAAGTGCTTCAGCGTCTTCGGGAACATAAACTTTATGCTAAATTAGAAAAATGTTTCTTTTTTCAGTCGTCATCGAATTCTTGGGACACATTATTTCTCCTGTGGGCATTGCTATGGACCCCAAAAAGGTTGAGGCGTTGTGTAGTTGGGAAGCTCCTCGTCGGGTTAAAGATGTGCAACGACTTTTAGGATTTGCCAACTATTATCGGACTTTCATTCCAGGTTTTGCGAAGATAATGGATCCCATAACCCAGCTTCTTTGTAAGAAGGTTCCATTTGTGTGGGGGCCTCCACAACAACAGGCTTTTGACACTTTGAAAAAGCATTTATAACTGAACCCATATTGAAGCATCCTGATCCGGATCGCCCATTTGTGGTCGAGACAGATGCTTCTAATGTCGCTATCGGAGCAGTGCTGTTACAAGCTTCGGAGGATGGCGCTTTTTGTTTCCTTGCGCTTATTATTCTAGGAAGCTTACAGCTTCGGAACGCAACTATACCATTTGGGAAAAAGAGTTGTTAGCTATTAAGGTTGCTTTTGAGACTTGGAGACATCATTTGGAGGGAGCTCGACACAAGGTGGAGGTTCGGACAGATCATAGGAACCTGGAACATTTGACCACGGCTAGGAAATTGAATCAAAGGCAGATTCGTTGGTCGTTATTTTTGCCAGATTTAATTTCTCGGTTACTTACGCTCCAAGTGGTCAGAACCGGAGGGCGGATGCATTATCTCGAAACCGGAGTATACTTATGCCGAAGATCCTCTTCCTTTACGGACAGTGTTACCACCGGAATCTCTAGCCGTACTGCAGGAACCGGTAGATTTACGGGCCCAACTACGAGAGGCGCAACGTTTGGATGCATGGACGCAGCAGAGACGGGAGGACATTGGCCCAACTTCTCCATGGTCTTTTGAAGACGATCTGCTTCGATATCGGGGTTTATTATATGTGCCTACCAGACCGTTGAGGGCTCTCATCATGACACAATGTCATGATAACCCAGCCGCTGGTCATTTTGGATTACACAAGACCTTGCATTTGGTCACTCGGACTTTTTGGTGGCCTCGAGTTCGTCATGATGTGTCTTCTTACGCGCTTCTATGCTCAATGTAGGCAAGCGAAAGCAGCATCCGGTGCACCTCCTGGACTTTTGCAACCCTTGCCGACTCCAAGTAGACCATGGGGAGCGATCTCTATGGACTTTCTGACACATTTACCATCTTCATCGGGGTTCACAACAGTGCTTGTGGTAGTGGATATGTTGACTAAAATGGCCCATTTCATTCCCTGTCGGAAATTACCATCGTCCCGCACTACGGCTCAGTTATTTTTGCAACATATCTTCCGTCTACATGGACTGCCTGATAGAGTGGTTTCTGATCGTGGGGTCCAGTTTACGGCAGAATTTTGGAAACAGTTAATGGCGGCTTTGCAAGTGAAAGTATGTTTAGCGCCAGCGCACCATCCGGAAACTGATGGCGGGACGGAGAAGGTGATTGGGATTCTTACTCAATATTTGAGATGTTTTGTTAATTTGCGACAAAACGATTGGGTGAAATACCTCCCGTTAGCAGAATTCGCGTTAACAACTCGCAGCATACCTCCACCCGTGTCACGCCATTTTTGCAAATATGGGTTATCATCCGCGTTTCTTCCCATTAACTATGATGGATTCCCGGTTCCTGAGACCCGAGAGTTTTTGGAAGAACTACACGCAGTTCGCCGTCTACTGATACAACAATTGAACAAGGCAAAAGAAGATTATAAGCGGTTTGCAGATCGGTCCCGCCGAGATACACCTCCGTTAGTTGTGGGTGATAAAGTGTGGCTATCTACAAAACATCTGAAGGTCGATCGCCCTATTAGAAAACTTGATCATCGGTTTATTGGTCCGTTCCCGATTGAGGCAGTTATTAATCCCGTGGCATACCGCCTCACTTTGCCACGATCCATGCGTATTCACCCCGTCTTTCATCGATCTCTTTTGATTCCTGATTCTTCTGTTTGTCGATTACGTGATTCTGCTGAACCGGGTCCGTTATCATTGCCTTCTGAGGAGCCTGCTGTTGACGATACGGTGGTCGACGCCCTTGATTCCCGCTGGCTCAAAGGTCGCTTCCAGTATTTGGTCAGGAGGAGGGTAGATGACTCGGAGGTTTGTTCCTGGACGGATGCGTCTACACTTCATGCTTCGGATCTGCTTCGAGACTTTCATGCACGCTTCCCTTCGAAACCGCATCCGGATCGCCAGACCCGGGGGAAGGGCCCTGCGGTGAGGGATAGTGTTGTGATTCCGGCATCTGCTACAGGTTTTTTGAATGACAGCTCCAGCGAGGAGGACTTATATGAATCAGCAAGTTCTAACGATGAGGAGGAGATGAATGCATTTGATTTGCAAGATCGGCTTGAACCTTCAAACTCCTCCACCCTTCAATTAGGTGGTCAGCCGGGAACGGGTGATAATGAGGAACAAATGTTATCTTCAGGTGAAGAAGATGATAATTTGGATGATTGCTGGGTAGATGTCAGGACAAGACGTCTCCTGACAAGGAGGAACCAACGAGGTTACAGTAGGAGAGCAGACCAGCAATTAGACTAATTAGTTACTCTATAAAGGGAGAGATATGACTTTGCACTTTGTCCGGAACAAAGTGTCTATTTGCAAGAGAGAACTGAAGAGCACAGTTTGGAGGATTTTGATCTGAAATATCTTGTTGGGATTTGGATTTAATTCGTTGGAACTTCTACTTATTGGAATTATTTTGTGAAGGACTTTGATCTGAAGAATCTTGTTGAGTCTTGGATTTAGTTCGTTGGAACTTTTACTTATTGGAGCTATCTGTGAAAATTCCTGTTTGCTGCCTTTCTTTACAAGGACTGTTGCTTTCAGCCTTATCTGTTTACTTTAAAAGGTGGGACATAACATTTTCCTGTTTGCTGCCTTTCTTTACAAGGACTGCTGCTTTCAGCCTTAACTGTTTATTTTAGAAGGTGGGACATAACATATATATATATATAAAAATTTACCTCAGTATTTGAGCATCCTCGGGTGAACTTTAAATGGGAAAAGTGCTTGCCTAAAACCCCATCTGATTTATGTTTGTTAACTCCATTTTAGGTTTCTGTAAAAATACATTCTTTTTGTTTTCAATGATAAAAGTATAGCATTTAAAAGCAGCATTGACTGTCAACCATTTAATTAAAATAGTACAGCCCACATTAGTAGAATATGATCATGAATGCCCTCTTCTTCCTTTCACAGAATATAAATGCGGCAAAGTCCTGCTTCTTGGAAGAGAAAGATAAAAACAAGCTTGTGTACAAGCTACATGAAGCCTATGGGATGGTAAAAAGCAAAGAATTCTGAATTCTGTACCAAGCACCAGCTTTTTTCTTGACCAATGTTATGCTTGCCCAAATTCTTTGTTTTGCTTCTTGGAAGACAACAAGCAAACTTCGTATTACTCTTGTTTATTCTTAATAACCACAGAACAAGGCATGTATAAAACAGTATTCTTACGATGCTAGGTACTGTGAATTTAATTTTATTTTTTTAAAGATGGAATGTAAGCTGCTCAGACATCTAGAGATTGGAAATAGAGATACGTTTATTGCAATTATATTCATTTAAGTTCCACCTCAGGTACACCAAATCTGTAGGCCATTTATTATTTCAAAACTTACCAGTAGGTCAAATGAACTGTTTAAATGAAATGAACTATTTGCAAGAGCAGACGAAGCCTATTTCAGATATTTTTTAAATAATTTTTAAAAAAATAATCTGCCTCACTAATTTGTCTACAAGTGACATCTTTTGTGCACTCCTACATTAACAAAAGGAAAAACGATAAGTATTTTTTACTATTGATTTTTTTAGAAAATCATATTGTGCTCATCAATCTCAGAAAAACAAACATACCTTATCATTTAACTTGATAATAGACCAATCTTATTTCTGTACTTTATTTTACTTACACTAAATAGCAGTTCATGTTTTTTTTTCATTTCATTCATTTCAATGGTATCAAAATCTAAAAGTAGAGTATTTGATCCAGAGAAAGTTGTATAGGAGAAATTCTTGTAACACTGTTTCAACATTTGCCTTTTCAAAAACCAGTCTTGCCTAAAATGTCTTATGCTGGAGATGTGCCATGGGAAAAACAGTATTTTAAAAAATAGAATTTCATAGAATTTCTGTTCATATAGGGATTTTATAGAAATGCAGATTTAAAGTTTGTATTCCCACCTATTTACTGAGCCATTTGCCTTGTTTCTTATCTATACTATATTGTTTAGTTTAACTGGGAATTATGTGATTTAACTATAGCATACTGACACTTTTGTTTTTGTTTTTGATTATTGAGACTAACAGATAGGCAACATTATCTAATGGTGCTCAGTTACTTTGTTTTAACTGAAATAATACCCCCCAAAATTAGACTAAACAGCTAGGACCAAACCGGCTATTTTGCTAGATTTTGTTCCCTAAGAAAACTAAAAAAACAAAATGGTTTAACTGTAAGTTTTTCAGTTTAACTAGACTATGAGGAAAGCTGTAATCAAATATGCAGTTAATGATATTCTGTTTTGAGCAGGAAAATACAGTAACAAATGCAAATCTAAATCATAGCACTATAAAGCCAAGAATTCTCATTCCCGAATAATATGCTAGATGCCTTTAGTAATTGTAATTTTTATTTTGCATCAGCTATCTTTGAAGACCCCATTTATATACTCAGGAAACTTAGGTCCATGTTTTTATATTATAGTGTGAAAGTCTTACACATTCTAGGTTTAAGCTGGTATATTATAAAATTAGTCTCTTAGATTGATTTATATTTTTTGTTGCAAATATAAGTTCTAAGGGCTTGGATCACAAGTAAATCTTATGTGCAAATCACACTGTTACTTGTTTCTGTATTTCTTGTAAGTAGCAACAACATGAAGTTGGAACTGAGAAATCATTGCAGCATCAAAGCACAATAATTTGTGACAATGAAGAGAGAGTAGCAGTTAAACATTCAATTGCTATTTCAGGAGCAGCTGCTGTTAGCATAATTCAGTTCAGAGAGACAAATCTATAGCCACTTAAGAATAATTTGCTTCATTTTTTCTTTTCTTTTTCCTCAGTCAACAAAATATTATTTCATTTACTTTATGGGTTTGATATTTCTAGACTTGAGTACTTGTGTGTAGGACATTATGAAAGTGTGCTGAATAAGTGAATAATAGAGACTGCTTGAAAAATTAAGCCAAGTTTGGGGAAAAAAATGAAAGTAGAAATCTGACATTGCTGCCAGAACTTAAAACATTTACTTTGGAATATTTTCATATGACTCAGCAAACTAATCAGAGAGTTAAAGCATAGAATCCAAGCCTTTCTTGTACTTCTCATAATTTTCTCTGTATCTTTAGTTATGCAGTATTTTTTGTAATTTGCTAGAGCTTGTCTCTAAATACAAACTGACACTGTTATTACTTATTTTGTCTACGGAACTGGTTCTGGTTTGATTTGATTTGGTAATAATTTTTTAAGTTTGTAATAATGCTAAGGAATTTGTACATGTTTGTGAAGCAATGTTGTTGGTGACTATAAACATAAAAAGTTTTACCTGTGAAGAATAGTTTTTATATTAGTGTCATATCTGTGCAGAGGTGTAGGCTTAGCTATGCATACTACTTATTTCAGAAAAAAAGCAAGCCAGTAAATATTGGTCTATTATATATGAATGTTAAGTAAAATGTTCTTAATGGACATATCATCTATATTCAAGATTATATAAAAGAATTGTTTTAATATTTTTGTAGTACCAGTAAAAATTATCCTGCTTGTAAATGGTTTTAATATTGTGATCTACATTCTTGCTATGTAACACAATATATCTTCAGAATTCATTTTGAGGAAAGAGCAGAACATAAGTCTTCATTTAATGAAATAAAGTCCATTTTTACTTAAAATGTATATTTCATTTTTGTCTGGCATTTCAGAAAAAAAACAGTCAAGCCAAAATCAGCTATGATTCTACAAATAAAATAATTTAAGAAAATATTAAATGAAAAATAGGGTATGGGTCTTTGTTTCATCTTTCACTACAAAATAAGTAGATGTTTCATTGTTTTAGTAAAACAAGAAGCAAAAAAAACCTTTTATTAAGCCAGAAGGGGGCTAAAATCTTAGTAGTGCTGACAGTGACATAACAATATACAGTACAGTATCTTTTCTAACAAGACTTACGCATGTATGAGCATGGCTCACTTTATTAGATGCATAAAATGCATAATAAAAATGGTATGTTGGAAAAGATGCTACCAGTTTCTGATTCTTTGCTACCACAGTTGAACTTGGCCATCTTCCCACAATGTATACATTTACAAAAATATATTTGGAATCAGGTGGCATTCTCCTCAATGAAAAATTTTGATTATGTGGATATAGCCTAAAACAACAATAGTATTTTTTGCAGCTCCATCGGACTGCTGGCTCATACCATTTGTATTCAGATAGTAATCTAAGGTTTTCATATGTAATATTACCGAGACAAGTATTGTTGTGCTGCTGAATCTCTGCATTTGATCACTGTTCTCTAAATAAGAACTTTGCTTTTGACAGTGCGCAGCAGCAGCCAAAAAAGCTAATGCAATCCTAAGTTGTATTAACAGAGGGATACAATCAAGATCAAGGGAAGTACTAAGAGCACTCTATAAAGCCTTAGTAAGACCACACCTAGAGTACTACATCCAGTTTTGTTCACCACATTATAAAAAAGATGTTGAGACTCTAGAAAAAGTAGAGAAGAGCAACCAGGATGATTAGGGGACTGGAGACTAAACATATGCAGAACAGTTACAGGAACTGGGCTTGGCTAGTCTAGTAAAGAGAAGGACCTGTACAGACCTGCATTCTGATGTTTATTTGAGAACCCTGTCATACTCCATGGATAGGCAGGTTTAATACTTTGGTTTTATATATTTCTATAGTACATATTTTACATTTCTATATTTTTTGTATTTGTTCCTGTATTTATACCAATCTTAGCATCCCAGAATATTTTGAAAATATTTGCTATATTGATTTTTAATGTCAGATTATAAAATCAGCAAAGCCACATTGCAAGCTTACAGAGACAAATGTAGGAAACAACAAAATGCATAATACTCAATTTTATTTGCTAAAAAACAAATGTATAGAATTGCATAATATTCGCAAGCAGTGCTGGAAGAAGACAATGGAAAATGTAAGATTATAAGGAAAGCAGCAAGCATGCATCTATGTAGTCACCAGGAGTCAACCTCAGCTCAAGAGAAATATACTTTTACCTAAAAAGAAATTGCTATTAACAGATGATGCAAATGTATTGGAGGTATCTGAATTGTATACAACAAATATTATGTCTTAGCCTGTATCACCTTTTCCTTTTTTTAAAAAAAGCTAAGCAAGCCAAATAAAGTGTACCTGTTCAGAAATACTGAATCACCAATACTTGGTGACACTTATAGCAGGAATGGTAACATTTCTATAGTATTTGTTTAAAACAGAATATGGTGAACTGTTGCCAGTATCGAGCTCAATTATTTAATGAGGTTCATACTGTTGAAATGTCTGGTATATGATATCCTATAATTCCCATATTCACAGCTTAAAAGATCGACTGGGTCTGGAATTTTATGTATATATCATGAAGAACACAATAAACCATCTAATAATTTACAGGAGATAGAAATAAATAGTTTAAATTTACTAAGTGAACAAAATGCACCTTTTACAATAAAATATGAAATACATATTTTAGAATTGTTTATCTGTACAGAAAATAGCTGCTTAAGGCTCTCTAACTGGCTCAGATTACCAGAACATATCTTATTTTGTAGCATTATAGAAAGAAATAACTTTGGAGGTACCAATTGCTTGCCATACAAAGTGACTATGACATTCAAATGGCCTCTGAAGAGATCTCAAAGTAAAGATCTTCCTGTTGCAGTCTGATTTATTAGGATATAGAGTAGTACTATCAAGTGTTGCTATGTAGTCTTCCACTTTCTGCATCCTAAATCAGAAGGTTGAGCTATCATTCTTCCTTTCAGGGTTCTTTTCAGAAGCAGCTTCCTTTCCTTGATTTTCTGCAAAAAAAAAAAGTGGATATTTTTTTTGATCCAATAAACGCACCCACTAAAAAAAATTGAACATGTGAGTTGCCTACAATTATTTGCATTGGGAGAATGCAAATAATTTATTTGCAAAATGAAAAAAAAAGAAAAAGCAAAAATTTATGCCACCAGATAAAGACTGAATGCACCAATTATCACATTAAACAAGAGGAAAACCTTCTATGCACCAATTCCACCTGCGCTTTTTACAATTTTGTAAACAAACTAAAAGACTCAAGGTCCATCTCACCCCTGAAAGGACCTAATGGTAAAGACTGCAATGACGACACTATTAAAGCGAACCTCTAACACATTCTTTGGCTCAGTATTTGTAAACAGCAATGGATCGTGCCCAGTATTTCCTAGTTGAACCACAGACAACTACAGTCATCTAAGACATATTGATTTTACAGAAGACAATGTTGAAAAAGCACTATGCAATCTAAAACCATCTCTATCTATTGGACCGGATGGAATATTTTCCTACTTCTTAAAAAAGCTACCCACTGCCATAGCTGAACCTCTAAGCATAATCTTGAAAAATCTTTCAGGACCAGCTCCTTGCCTAACCTATGGTCACAAGCCACGGTCATCCCCATCTTCAAAAAGGGAGACCCCAGCCTAGTTGAAAATTACAGACCAATCTCCTTATGCTTCGTCACCTGTAAAATCATGGAATCAATTATTAACCAATCCATTATCCTCCACTTAGAGACAAACAACCTACTCTCCAATAAACAATTTGGTTTCAGGAAAAAACTGTCCTGTAATCTGCAACTCTTATACTACAAAAACATAAGGACTACACAACTTGATCAGGGCAAAGCAATAGACACAATCTACATAGACTTCTGTAAAGCCTTTGATTCAGTGGTACACGACAAACTACTCCTAAAACTAAAATCTTATGGTATCTCTGGACAACTGCATAACTGGATAGAAGCATGTAAAACAGACAGCAAATGGTCAAAATTGGGAGTGTCCTATCAAATTCTGTACCTATCAATAGTGGTGTCCCCCAAGGCAGTGTTCTAGGACCAACTGTCTTCATACTCTACATAAATGACCTCTGTGATCATATTAAGAGCAACTGCGTTCTTTTCGCTGATGATGTAAAGCTGTTCAATATCACAGACAAGACTGCTACCCTTCAAAAAGATCTTGACTATGTATCAGAATGGTCAAACAAATGGCAACTTCAAATCTCAACAAATAAATGCTCTGGCTTACATATTGGCAAAAAAAATCAGAAAATAAAATACAAGCTGAATAGTCAAGATCTTGTTGATGATCCAAGCTCTGTAAAGGACCTTGGAATACTCATCTCTAATGATCTAAGTGCTAGAGCCCACTGTAACTACATAGCCAAAAAGGCATTAAGAGTTGTTAACCTAATCCTACGTAGCTTTTTCTCTGGTAATATCACACTACTAACTAGAGCATACAAAACATTTGCTAGACCAATACTCGAATACAGCTCATCATTCTGGAACCCACATTATGTATCTGATATTAGCACAGTTGAGAAAGTCCAGAAATATTTCACAAGAAGAGTTCTCCACTCCTCTACTCGTTGTAGAATACCTTATGCCACCAGACTTGAAATTCTAGACCTAGAAAACTTTGAATTATGCCGTCTTCGGTCTGATCTAAATATGGTATATAAAATCATACATTGCAATGTCCTACCTGTCAATGAGTACTTCAGCTTCAACCATAACAACACAAGAGCACACAATAGATACAAACTCAAGGTTAACCGCACCAAACTTTATTGCAGGAAATACAACTTCAGCAACAGAGTGGTCAATGTCTGGAATACTCTACCTGACTCTGTAGTTTCTTCCCCAAACCCCAAAAACTTTAACCTTAGACTGCCTACTATTGACCTCACCCCTTTCCTAAGAGGTCTGTAGGGGGCGTGCATAAGCGCACCAACATGCCTACTGTCTCTGTCCTATTGTTTCTTTTATTTTTTTCTTATATGTACCCATTTCATGTATTCATAACTATGTATATACTTATACCTATTATTTTGTAAGCAATTGACAAATCAAATAAATAAATTAAATTAAATAAAGTACGTTATTCCAAACTGGCTAATTCACTATAGGACTTTTATCTACAAAAAAGAGAGAAGTGTGGAGATTGGATACTCAATTGCTGCCTGGTGCAGGATCATGGGAAAACATAGAAGATATGTGAATTAGACTGCTTAGTTTTAAAAGATTTACATATTGAGTACAGAAAAAAAATCCAACAAAATAAAAACCAGTAGATTATCATCACAAGGAAGAATAAGATATTACTCAGAATTTGACAAAAGGCATACTCACAAAAGAAACCACAGAGGAATAGAATCTTCCACAAGTGACAAAAAATATAATAGGCCCTTTATATAAAGGTAGGACAGGTGGCATGATCCTTTGAATTTGAATGATTGATTTAGAAACCTCCTGATAGTCATGATAATGACATGCCGGCAAATATGATATTGCATAATATACAGTTTGCATAAACATTCAAACAAACACAATATGAATTATAACATTTACATCTGAGCTTCCTGAATGGTACTCCTCCTTGAAAAGCTCTGAATGAACAAAGAAGAGTTCACCTTCATCTGCAACAGAAATATCCATGGTGTTTGCTGGTTTCTCCAACTTAATGGCAGCTGCATCTCCTGGAAGGCCATGAATTGCATTTCTCCGACCAGTCCGATCAGAGCTGATGAAGTCAGCATATGCAGGCTCAGTCTCCATCATCTCACCAACATTGTATGTGACAGGATCCCTAGGTAGCACACGTGTAGTAGAATAATAAGATGTTAATGGGCATAGGATATCTTCTTATTAAAATATATTAATCACATAAAGATACCTAGGTAGTCACAAGATATGACTGATACAAAATGGAATATACAGTAAATCTTGGGAGGCAGGAATGTTGCTGGGAGGAAAAAGGATACAATGTTTGGCTATGGTCAGGATTAATCCTACATTCCTATCTTTTTCCTTATTAGAGGTGGTATTCAGCAGGTTCTGACCAGTTCTGGAGAACTGGTAGCGGAAATTTTGAGTAGTTCGGAGAACCGGCAAATACCACCTCTGACTAGAGATTTTACTGTATCCTTCCCCTGCCACGCCCACCAAGCCATGCCCACAGAACCGGTAGTAAAAAAAATTGAATCCCACCACTGTTCCTTATGCTATGTTATTACTTGTTTATCGCCTTACCAAGATGATACTGTGTTAGATCATTTTGAGTGACAGCATCCTATCATGCCAGTAAATTTCCAAAATTAAAATTTATCATGTAGAACTGAAATATTAAAATATTTTGCAACTGTCTTAGGACTCAATTAAATTAAGATCAACCTGCCAAATATTTGCATTCTATACTGAGGCAAGTACAAGTACTGTGAAATGGTTTGTTGGTTTCTTCAGATGTTATGAAGGATAATTAGAAACAGCTACTATTACAATGCCTTCTCTTTTACAACCACAAATTTATGTACTGGCTTTCAGTGAAGGAAAATGTGTTAGGAACTATAGTTTCTCCTATGAGCTGTTCAGAGCATCCAGTAGTAGGAGGTGCTTCAGTCTCTGCATGTCTAAGCTGGGCTTAATTTCTGGAATGCTCCTCCTCCTCCACGGGACTCCTCCCCAGCATTCCCCAGTTTTGGCTCAGCCTCGTGAGGGATAGGCAATGCTTGTAATTCGTCCTTGGCCAAAACAGGAAAATTCATTTCTTTACTAGCAGGTTTGAAAACGGGCCTGTCGAATACACAGGCAGACTGGCTAAGCAGGGCCACGATCGATCAATCGGAGTGGCACCTCCATCCGACCCTGGTTCAAGAGGCGGTCAGGAGATTCGGGCAGCCGGTGGTAGACTTATTCGCTTCCCCCTCTCAACTCTCAGCTCCCCAGATTCATTTCCAGGTACCCCTCGCAAAGAGCGAAGAACTTCAACACGCTCCGCTGTTGTTGGCTCCAAGTGGTTGGCCCACCACTTCTTCTGATCCCCAAGGACATCCAGAAGCTGCTGGATGAGAGGGCGGAGCTTCTGCTAATAGCTCCTTACTGGCCCAGACAGCCATGGTTTGCAGACCTCTGCAGTCTATCCTTATCAACACCATGGAGAATTTCCTTGGACAGGGTTTTGCTAATCCAGGGACCCCTTCAACATCCAGACCCTCAATGGTTGCACCTGACCATCTGGAGGTTGAGCAGAGACATCTGAAGAGCGAAAAGTTTTCCGACAGAGTTATCGCCACCATCCAAGCTGCCAGACACCCCTCAACGACTCACATCTACAATGCCACGTGGTCTAGTTTCTGCAAGTGGTGTACTAAGTCTCAAACTGATCCCATCAGTGGCTCAAATTCTAGAGTTTCTATAAGAGGGGCTTGACAAGGGATTATCACTTAATACGTTGAAAAGGCAGGTGGCAGCTTTGGCATCGGTTGTCACTTCTGAGGGTCTACTGTCTCTTTCTCATCACCCACGCATACGGAGCTTCCTTCGAGGAGCCACAAATTTACACCCGCCAGCGGTTCACCGTTATCCCACTTGGGACCTTAACAAGGTCCTCGTTGCACTCACTAAGTACCCTTTCAAACCCTTGAAATCATCAAGTCTCCAATTTCTGACATACAAAGTAGTTTTCCTTGTAGCGATCACTTCTGCTCATCATATTTCGGAAGCTTTATTTGTGTCGTTTCAGCCAAACACTCAGGGATGCAAGGTCTCTTCTTCTACAGTAGTCGTTGGCTACGGGCTGTGATAGCGAAAACGTATCAGACTCAATCACTACAGGTGCCCAGGGGCATAACAGCTCATTCAACAAGGAGCGCAGCAACATCGACAGCATGGGCCATGCAGGCACCAATAACTGATATTTGTCAAGCTGCAACCTGGGCCTCTCCATCGCCCTTCATTAGGCATTATAAAATAGATGTGTTTGCATCCGCTGAGGCCTCCTTTGGCAGACGAGTTCTGCAACGGGTCCACGGGGACTAGGAGGGAATTCCAAGCCAGACGGAGTCCTTCCCATAGAACAGGCCAAGCTTTGGTATGTCCCACTACTGGATGCTCTGAACAGCTCATAGGAGAAAGGGCGTTGGTACTTACCTGATACGCCCATTCTCTTTGAGCTGTGAAGAGCATCCAGCCCCACCCCTTTTTCCGTCTGGTGGGGTCCCATTTCAGCCAACGAATTTTTAAGGCATTCAGGGAGAGTGGTATTTATTCTCTCATCTTTGCCAAAACTGGAGAACGCTGGGGAGGAGGAGGAGCATTCCAGAAATTAAGCCCAGCCCTGACATGCAGAGACTGAAGCACCTCCCACTACTGGATGCTCTTCACAGCTCAAAGAGAACGGGCGTATCAGATTAGTACCAATGCCCTTTCTCAAAATAGTAGTAGAAAATGTTAATATACTGCCTCTTACAATGCACTGTGGAAAATATTAAGCAAGATTTCTATTTAACCCCTGGAAAAGCTGAAAAGGAAGGTCACCAAGACTGAGCCCAAAGTGTTATACTATCATATAAAATGACAGCTTAGTCAGTAATCAGAGGTTAACAACTACTAGAAGCAAGTTGCAATAAAATATAATTCCCCTAGCTGTGTTGTTTTAAGTTTCTGGGGAAACTATCCATGGAGGCAGACAGTGAAGAATTATTATTTCTAAAGCAGAACATAAATTAATTCAAACAGCCATTCAGATCCAAACAAACTCCATTTTTAACATATGCACAGAAGAAAAATACATCCATAAATATAAGCTGAAAAGCAGTTTATAGTAATTAATATCCTGTTTTTACTCATTTATGCTATTTCTAAAGGTGGAATGAGAGAGGGAGAGAGAGTAAGTGTGTGTGTTAGGCAACTGTGGCAAGTATGAGATATTTATGATAGGGGCTAACTATTTAGACTTTTGGCAGAAATTTCCTCAAACTCTACGTTTTCTGCTTGACCACCACCACTGATATAAAAAGCAACATCTCAAATATAAGCCTGAGTATCTTAGAAATCTCTAAAATAATTCAAATAGGTTGCTCACAGATTATAGAATTCAAAGGCTTTCACATTTTTTCTCCCTTGGGAGACAGTACAATATGAATGATCATCTTGGCAAAGAAGACAATTAAATAGTTCAGGAAAAGGAAATTCCAGTTAGGCATCAAAAGGAAGTGAATAAGGCAGGAATGCAAAGAAATATTTTGGAGATTAAATGATTCATATCGACAAATCACAAAAATAATGAATCTGCAGACCGAAGGAAAATATTTGCATTTTGGATGAACAGAAGTTACAAAGCTCAAAATAAGGAATGTAAATGATTCACTGAACTCAAAATGGAATAGGATAAAAAGTACAAAACCATAGATTCAAAAGTTTATTGCATACAATTGCATTTAACTTTTTAAAAATTACAATAGATAAGGTTAACATACTTTCCTTGTACTCTCAGAAATTATCATAGAATACTTGCAAGCTTAATATTCATGTGCACTCTTAGTTGATTCATATTTTGAACTGCTATATTACTGTTCTTGTTCACATTTTTAAATCAATAATTGCAAAGAAGAGAAACAGGTTCATGAAATTGATAAGCCTCATCCCACTTTCTTCTCGAGGTGCTATAAATGCAGTATTAAAAAGTTAATGTACCTTTAAGATGGTATTGTAACATCTGTATTAGAAATAGAAAATTAGAATGGTTTAAGAGTTAATAAGAAATTAAAATGTTGAAATGTTTAATAATGATTGATTTTAAAATTTAATAAAATATTAAAGGGAATGTTTAGAATATTGAGTTTTAATTAAAGAGTTTAATATGACTATGGTATTGATGTTATTATAAAACTATTATAGTAGCATTTGTTTTTTGAAAAGGCAATGGAAATGTTATAATTTAATATTTAGATTTATTATTTATCTATGTATTTAATCATTTTGGATTTATTACTCCGTTTTTATTATTATTAAAAAAAAAAAATTAGTAGATAGAATGTACCAAGCAGAATCAGATTGGGTATTAGGTGTTATTTTAAATGTTAATCTAATTAATTTAGGGGAGGATAGAAAGGCATCATACTCTGATTAGTGATTTCAGGAGAAATTCTTTTTTTTTTTTTTTCATTATAAGGAATGAGATAGAGGGATAATAAAGAATGGGCAAAAGATACAAATATAATGATTTAAATTAAGATGGATTAAATAAGATAGAATTATGAAGAGTGAAATGTGTGGAGAAGTTTATATAGAAGATATAGAATGGTAAATAAAATAGGTAATGATATGTAAGATGAGCATGAATATAATTGAAGCCCATATAAAGAGAGGTACCTGGGGCCAAGTTACTTTCCTAAAAGATTTTTTATATGTTTTTTTGTTGTGTGTTTATGTATTTGAGAGTATTAATAAAACCTTGTAGAAATACAGAATGAGAATAATGGTAACCAAGTCAGAAAGAAATAGATGAAATAATAATAGCAAAATTGAATAAGAGTAAAGAGAAGTAAAGAGAAATTGGATAAGAGGTATTTTTATGCTCATATGGAAATGGCTTAAAATAGAATTGTATTGTATAAAATAAGGTTTTATCTGACTTGTAAAATTTATAATGGAAAAAGGTTCAAATATGTAATGGTTGATGATGATTTGTTTGTCTTTGAAATTAATAAAATTTGCTTAAAAAAAAAGTTAATGTACCTTTATCTTGATATCAATTATATTAAGAGTTAAATATCATTAGTTTTAAAAAATATTAAAATATGTGATACTAGTTCACGTGACAATGTGCCACTTGAAAAACAAGAAACTAACGGCATCTTAAAGATTAATGCATTTTTTTTGGTAGACTATTGTTGGGAACAGCATTTTTATCAAATGGATAAACAAAGAAGAAACTTTGTTACTTCTTAAATATTAACTCTTTAAGGCAGACAACTGTTGGTCTCAATTTTGAAATCTTGGTTTAGATTTTAAAATTGTGATTGTAAGTTTTTACATGTTAGATTCGGTGCATGTTTGGCCAGCAGAGGGCAGACTTGGATTACCGTTTCCTTCCCACCCCTTACAGCCAATACTATAACATATGTGGAGTGTTGACTCAATCTCAATGTTTAATAAAACAGTTTTGATTACTCTTGAATCAGAATAAATGAGCTGGTTGAATTGCATGGAACTGTTTTGAAAATAGATTACCATATGAAATGGTAATATTTTCATTTTTAAACAGAAATACTGAATTATATAGGACTTGATAATGTCAGAAGCAGAGAAGGAAGAAAATCTACAGATTTTCCCATGTGGTTACATACTTTTTCCCTGAGGCTTGAGATGATAACAAATTGATATAAAGAAGGCAGGTCCAGAAAATGACTATAAATTGTTGAATCTAACTTTTCAGCAAAGCAAGATTCTCAGAAGGTATCTGAAAAAATAGGCAACTAAATAATTAAGATCTGATTAATTTTACAGTTATTTTAGCTCAATTTAACAATAAAATGAAAATCATCATATGAAAATCTTACAGGAAAGCCACCTTATATCAATCAGTTTGCAATATGAAATGAGTTCTCCAAAATAATAATAATAATAATAATAATAATAATAATAATAATAATAATAATAATAATAATAATAATAATAATAATAATATCAACTTATCCTTCTCCTCCTCCTTGTTTTGTCAATATTAATGCAAATGCTTGCAAAAAGCATATCATTTGCACTAGGTGCTGATCAACAAAGAAATCATAGATAATTTTCCATCCTGAACCCTGACTTCTCAAATCAACGTTTAAGCCTCATTTATCAAGACTCCTGATGTCCTTAAATAAGACCACTCCTGGATGAGACAGAAGAGGCTTTGAATCCAGCATTGTATGTCAACAACTAATCATTCCAAAAGTTCTCAAGAAATATACAGGGCTGGAAAATAATTATTCCCCCCACCAAAAAAACAAAAACAAAAAACAACCCTGCTTGTATTTACAGACAGTATACTGTATAACAGGATAAAAGCAAATTTTAGTTGACAGGGACTATATTTTTACCCATCTACCAAAGACAATAAGAATTGGAATAATAACATAATGTAGGGATGGGGATGGAAATTTTGGGCCCTTTGGCAGAGTATCAGGATAGTTCTTAAAATGTTGTTGTATCAAACCATCACATCTGCTTATTAAAGATTCTGAATGATGATCAGAAAGCAATAACTAGAAATGCATATGGAGCAATTTAGTGGATCAAAGTTGGGAAAAGAATGTGCCATGACTATATAGTATACTGGCAACATTAATTAATATGTAGAATGGATTATGAGAAATACTAGATATAAAGAAATAGAAACTGAAATTAAAATTGCTAAGCAACAACTTCATATGCTGATCATACTACTTTGATAGATGAATGAAAGACTTACTAAATCCCTTGCTGAAGGAAAAAGAAAAAAAATTGCAAAAACATCTACTTTACTCAATTTCCTCTCAAAATCAAAGTGTGATAATTATTTAGTGACTTCCAGGAATAGCAAAAATAGAACTTTGGGATTGCATGCAATTGATGGTTGTCCACACCTGATTTAGAGTTATAATGCCTTTGAATATTAATATTTGTCTCAATGTGGCCAACAACTATTGAAAGGCAATCTGTCCATGGATTTCTTTGTTTATTGTTTGTTTATTTCAAAGGCTTTCTAACTGATCACTAGCTATCACCTTTCTTCGTGTGATGAGTTCTGTAAGATAATCCGAGCCTATTCTTTTACTCTACCTTACCTTTTGCTTTTCTGATTATTTTGATGCTCTTCTTTTGTCTCAGTTTTGCAGTGAAGACAAACACCTTGTGTATCTAACATGTCTCCATTCATGTCAACATCGCACTTCTGACATTGTTTGAGACAGGTTCCCTTTCTGTTTTCAGACATTCTAAATGTTAACTTGGTCAGCTCAGTTCTTGGATTTACTGCAGTGAATGGGAATGGTAAAAATTTATATCAACTTAAAAATAACAGTTATTTTGGTCAAAGCAGTTACATCCATTGTAATAGACAGGATCCATAATATATTACAGTTCAGCATGGTTAGATCCATTTGCTAGACCATAGTATAGGCAACCAAATCATTGGACTTTGAAATCTATCTTCATTTTCCCCCCAAGAACACAACTAAAAATAATTACCCATCTAAGGAAATAGTCATAGCTGCTCTACTCCTGAGACTGAGTAAAATAGTTGTGACTTTACTACTATATTCACCCTAGCAGGAACCCAGTTAATAATATCTTCTTGAATTACCCACATTTTTGTGCCACTGTAACAATAATAAACAGTTTTTATATCACTTTAACAATGGCTGGGTGATGCTAAAAGACTCTTTAACACACACACACACACCGAGAAATAAACGGTTTCTTCTGCTTTGCCCTCAAAAATTTAAGTCATTGTTTTAAACACCCTTTTTCAAAAGCAAGTTTAAAATTGTCATGTGTGGAGTTAGGTTTCTCTGTGTATGTGTGAGTTTTTCTATACTAGTTTGCCTTCTTTATAAAACTAAGCTACTTTTCTTTTACTAGTCATCTATCTTGTAAATAAAAGACAATCATTTAGGAGAGCATTAGTAATTCAAAACAAATTGCAGCAACAAAATGTATTAAAGGGCAGGACACGCACAATGCATTCCACCTTACTGTCCATAGGGGTTTAAGAAGAGATCCTCTCCCAACTGTAGATTTAATTCATGAACTCAAGAGAGGTTTAAACATAGAGAATTATTGCAACAACCCACATCAAGATATTTTTTCTGAGATTCCCCTGCAGCAAAAGTAGGGACCAAACAAATATACAAAAACCAGTGTGTTCCCAGATTGCTGCTGTTGGCAAATACAGTAACGGTGACACAGATATAGAATAAAACGGACATTTCATTCTAAAATTCTCCTGGCTATTTTCTCTAGCAGGGCGTATTATTCTTCCAGCCTCTGCTTTGTAGTGCCCCTTGTCAACGTGTACCATCTGTTCCTGGTTTAGTTTCTACCCTTACCTGATGACCTGACTACTATAGGATCTGGTGTCAGTCTGAGGCCCTGCTCTTTCCAGAACCCCACCTATAGAATAAAGGGAGTGCCATGGCAACCAAAGGAGGAAAGCCAGCCAGGCCTCAAATTAGGCCTTGTGCTGGCTTCAGGGCAGAACCACCTGTCTCATCCACTTAGCCCTGTTGATCCCACTTCAGACATAGAGAGTGGAAGACTTGCACCTGTTTCTCTGTGTGGCATCCCATTCAAATGCCCTGGCAGTTAGGTTCCAACAATTCCAATGGTCAGACCACCTGAAGTTCACACATGACTCTTGAAGCTGTGGAAGTTGGAACAGAGTCATTCGCAATTTTAACTTTCTAAAATGCAGGACTGGGATATTGCCTTGGGTTTTAGGGGTGCCAAAATAAGGAAGAGCTCTTCTCAGACTGTGCAGTCTTCCTTGTTTCAGTGTGACTTGATTCTTTCTTTTTCTTTTGATCAATGATTCATAACTGGACAACAATGTTATTAGAACAAGAGGTATCTGGCTTAGGGTTACACACATTGCATAGAAGGACACCTTAACAAACACTAAAAAAGTTGCACGCTATCTATTTCTAATTTAAACTTATTTAGAAGTAACATTTTTCTCTTCGTTAGGCTAAACATATTGAGTTAGCCATTCATCATATATTTTAGTCTCCAGACTCCTTATTTACCCTCCAGACCTATACATTTGTAGCTTTTGAAAAGAATATCTGAGTTGTATTGTGTTTAGATTTCAATTATACACTACTCTTTCCCCCCCAAAATGTGTCACCTAAAAGAGGAAACAGATTTGCATATTATTTGTATATGCTTATTTGCATATGAATCTCAGAAATACCAGCTTCTGACCCATAAATTTGCAGACCACTACTGAAGTCTACAGTCTAGTGGAAGACCATATACAGCATTTTGTATGCAGAAAATTCTCATTGAAATCCCTGAAATTTAGTTTAAAAAGTTCTCAGCAGGCATCAATTATCTAAGTATGAGACAGCTTATACTACTAGGAAACATTGCCATTCATAATTGACCCACTCCTGTTGCTTGAAGTAACTCATGATAGGACGTCCCAAGCTTGGTACTCCACTTACCCACTTTCTCTAAGGTGGCTTGGAACTTTGTTATTTCACCCTTAAAACCAGCTTTTCAGGCTAAATTTCATCCAAGGTTTTGCCCCTTTATCCCCAACCCCAACCCCTTTAAAACAAAAAAACAGGTCCAACATGTTGCCTCTGCTCAGTCATGATGTCATCAATTATACGATCTCTGGTTCCTAAGAGAAGAACAATATAAAATCCTCACCTCTAAACTAGAATGAATCATGTCACTTTCTATTTCATTCTCTTGCATCTCAGTATTGATGTTTTCTGTCTCGGATGAGTGCTGTTGTTCCTTTCATGAGATTATCTAGGTTTTAGAAACCGCATTATTGAAGCCTGGCAGATTTTGGGCCTCTCTACTAGATCCCAATGATTCCCTTCAAAGAGATCTAGAACAGTCTCACATTAAATTCCCAAATAAAACTAAGAGGTTTCATCTTGTAAATAGGGGAATTAATCTCTTCTCCCCTATCCTTGACCTGAGAGAAAATGAATTTCACTTTGTCTGTAGGAAAGTAGGAAACTCCCTTCACTCTACAGTGCTCCAGCTCTTAGTAAACAGAAATAAAACAGTGCCCACGAGGGTATCACTATGGAAAGAGGTTATGCCAAATAGCAACACAGAGATTCTCAGAAGACATGATTATTTTTATTCCTCTATCTTCTTGATTAAAAAAAATATAAGCCAGCAATCTTTCTCTTAGTTGCCATGGAAAGAACTGAACAATTCCAGTTTTGGAATATATTATTAGAAAGCTGATAGAAAATTTTACAGACATATTGCTTTATGTGGCAAGAATGCAAAATATATACTAAAATAACTAAGTTATATTCAGGCAATTTTCTCCAGTCTTGACATCACATGGTAGATTATTCATAAAGCAAAGAATTAAGGCTGTTAATTGTCTATGTACAGAAGTTGCAGAATGTGGACTCCATTATAATGTACATGGTGGAAAATTGCCCTTAAACTGTAAGATGGCCAACCCCTTGAAATAAAATTAATTTTATTTCTATACAGTGCAGCCCACAAATGCCTAGTATCAACACTGCAAAGTTCTGAGAAATTCTTTTAGCAAAGGGGAAAAGAATATTGTAAGCAAGATGGGCATTATATAAATTGTATAAATTAATAAAATAAGCATGATAAAAATTCCGAAGGCATTTAGTTCTTAGCAAATTCTTCATCTAGTTTTTTTTAGACCAACCATCTGTGACTCCAAATGCTAAAATAACACGAGATTTGAATCAGAAGTTGTATCTTCAATAGAAACTTTCAAATTCTAAACAATTAATGAATCACAATTAATTGGTAAATATGTAGTTACTAAACTCTAGATTGTACAGGGTTTCTTAACATATTTTCTGAACTACTCGGTATGAATGAAATAGAAGTAATTTTTCTATTTGATCTAGCACTGTCAGTGTGACCTAAAGTAAACATTTTTCAATGTAGTTTAGACTTTAGATTTTCCAAACTGATCAAATATGTTCATTTCCCAAAGTTCCCAGTCTATGAGGTTTAGCTATATTTGGCAAAGATTACGGGACTTCTTCAGCATAATGGATGAACTCAATTAGGAACTGATGAGATGTACCTTTTGATGGCACATAATCCACCCATCAGTGAGGCTTCTAATATGACATATTTGGAAGGACACGGATTGGGATAGGCTGAGTTGGTGTGACAAATAAAGGAACTCCAGGTGAACTTCAGCTCTTTCCAAGTTCATGCTGTATATCACAACTGATCCTTACCCACATTTTCTTTTCCTGTGTACCTTTTACAATAGAGAAAAGTAACTGTTAACACACTTTTCACATTTTGAATAAGTATGTTTTGAATAAGTATGCTAACTTCACTACTGACATGGGCTGCCTCTTGCCCACACCCTCTTATTTTTCTTGGTGACCTCAACTTACCTCTTATAAATTGGACACTAAATGAATGTACATCTGAACCCATTCATACAACCCTGTACAATGCCGTTACTACACTGGGACTGGATCAATTAGTATATAACACTAGATTAAACTACTGTCTCGACCTCATCTTCCGCAACAGCTCAAACTCAATTTATGGCCTACAAATACAGGAACCTATATCAAACAGTGACCATAGCATGATTGACTTTTGTCTAAATTTACACCCCCTCAAAGAGGATTACAATGATGGATCTCCAAAATATAATTTTAAAAAAGCCAATTATGAACTCATAGCTGCCGACTTATCATCTCTTGATTGGCACACTCTGTTCGCTAGGTGGACATGACCTTGTTGATAACCCTCACTTTGTCAAGGACCTTGGAGTTCTGATATCAAATGATCTAAGCGCCAAAGCTCACTGCAACAGTATTGCCAAAAAGGCTTTAAAAGTTGTAAATTTCATTTTACGAAGCTTCTCCTCTGGTAATACTGATTTGCAAACTAGGGCATTCAAAACATTTGCTAGACCAATACTTGAATTCAGCTCTGCTGTCTGGAATCCGCACTGGATATCAGACATAAATACAATTGAGCGAGTACAGAAGTATTTTACCAGAAGAATACTACATTCCTCTGTTCGCAACAGAATACTCTACATCATCAGACCTGAGATTCTAGGCTTAGATAACCTTGAACTACGTGTCTAAGATTAGACTTAAGCATAGTACATAAAATCATATGTTACAATGTCTTACCAGTTAATGAATATTTCAGCTTTAACAACAACAACACAAGAGCACAGAAGAAATGTAAACTACTCCAAGCTTGATTGCAGGATTTCTGCAACAGAGTGGTCAATGTCTGAAACTCACTATCTGATTCTGTTGTCACCTGCTCAAACCCCCACTCTTTTACCCTCAAACTAACCTCTATTGACCTCATCCCATTCCTAAGAGGTCTGTAAGGGGCCTGCATAAGCGTACAATCATGCCTACTGTCCCTGTCCTATTAGCCCCAATTATTAGTTCCTATTTCTTATATTTAAACTTATGTTTGTTCTTGTTTCTGTTATATTGTAAGCTCTTGACAAATACAATAAATAAATAAACAAACAAATAAATGCTTAAAACATGTGAGATTTTGTTACATATGATTCTTAGTACAAATATTATGGACTGGACTGAGTTTTGTTGCACATTACAAAGATCCAGTCATTTTTTATCATCTTTACTAAAAACACCAGAATCAAGGAATACCAGAATATGTTTTGTCTTAGAGTGCATACACTTTTCTTTACTTCTGGTGGTCAGGTTCTTATCTTTGTGCATCTGATAAAGTATGCATGGGCATGGGCATATTTATGTGTAAGTCTCTCAAATGGGATTTTTACCCTTTCCAGTTTCTTTACAAACCCTGACTTCTACTTCTGCACCTATTTATAAATAAAATATCTTTGAAATCAAGGGAAACCAAAGAAATTAAAGAGGATTGAAAAGAAAACTATATCCCAGGATAGAAGAAGAATCAAAAGATCTTGGAAAGAAATGAGCAGACTTCATTAACACACATAAAATACCCTAATTATAAATGGTTCCAGATATCCAGCAAGAGAGTAAAGCATTTTGTAACCCACTGTTGAAAAATCTGGATTCATAGTCACCAGATAACCTATTGCCATTCAGATGCCTTGGGCTACAAGGCCCACCAGATACTGTTGCAGTGTTTGGAGATGATGACAGCTATAATCCAACACATCTGAGTAAAGCTAGGGTATAGGATTCTCTAAGATGAAGTTTCTGTCTTCTGTGGCTATAATAAGTCTTATCTGGGATAAAGTTGACAGATTTATCTCAGCTTTAGTTCCCAATCTGTCCAAGGGGCTGCTATGTAGATAATGGCCTTTTAATTCATAGGGTTTAGGACTGTGTGTCTATTGAGTTCAAAGTAACTCACCATAAATTTAGCAGATTTTCCATCAGATTAGTCATGACTAGTTTCAGACTATAAGGCCTGTTAAAATAAATAACCCAAGAGACATACTCCTTGGGGCCTTTTAGTTAATGTACCACCATGCAAAATCCACCACAATAGAGTTTAGCTTATGCCCTACAAATAATTAATAATTTTCTATAACCCGAGCGAGAAACCAGATATTAGATTTCATAAATATATGTATATTCATTGACCTACACATATATCAACCCTAAGCATTAACCTTAGGCAAGATTGGACCTAAGCAATACTTAGATGGAAGACAATCAATAAAGACTAGAATGGGAGTATAAAGAACATTAAGAAGAAGATAATAGTAAACTTTTTCCATATTGGTACAAAATAAATTATATAAATATATCTATAAAGATATTACAAGTCATTCTGTAAAAGAATACAATTTTGATATAAATTGTAATTGAAGGTTGTAAGGATTATTATCTGAGTTACATTAATGATGTCAGTCCAGATGCATTTGCAGCTGCTAAGCAAATGCTGTATGAGCTACTGTTTGTTCCAGAAAGGATATCCTTTTATGTGGCAAACCAAGTTGAATTACTAGTTAGTATAAACTGCTGCATCAGTGTAAATAAATCATAGTGTGAATAAATCCAGTAATAATCTTTCTTTCTTTCTTTCTTTCTTTCTTTCTTTCTTTCTTTCTTTCTTTTTCTTTCTTTCTTTCTTTCTTTCTTTCTTTCTTTCTTTCTTTCTTTCTTTCTTTCTTTCTTTCTTTTTTTTTCATGTGCCACCCATCTCACCAATAAGGTGACTCAGGAACAGAAATAATAAAAAAGATAAATATGGAAACAATTATAATTTAAAATTGAACTAAGAACTAAAAGGAGACAAATGGTCTTCCTATCATGTCAACCATCTCCAGCAAGGAATGCTCCCATCAGGGCACCAAGCCAACAGACCAACAACAGGTTTTAGACCCCTCTGGAGGCCGGAAACTTGGGAACAGATCTCACCTCAAAAAGTAGAATGTTCTACAAAATGGAGGCCACAGTGGAACAAGCTCTATTCCTCAATCATGCCAGCTGAAATTCCTTAGCAGATGAGTAGAAGATGGATCAACAATAAGTCCCTTCTGCTGGAGTGACTGAGGCAAGCTAATCCCATTGGAGCGAGATGGTTCCTCAGATACCCTGGATCCATGACATAAAGGGCTTTAAAGATAATGATCATTTTGAATTGGACCCGGAAGCAAACCAATGCCTTTAAAGGTGCTCATTTCATTATGAAGGATAGACTTATGATATAAACTGATTTAATATACATGACCTCTGTTTTAAGATTTCTGAAGGGCCCTTATTGCCTGCATAGAACTATAGTTCCCATAATCTTTGAGGAACAGACATGACTCTCTTTCTCTATTTTGGAGTCATTTATCATGAGAACACACTCAAAAGATGCTAAAGAATATTCATTGTAGAAATATTCTGTGATTAAATGCCATCTGGTGCAACACATTCTTCCAATATATTTATTTGTGAGGATTTTTCTTAAGATGTCTTGAGATGTAAATTGCAGTGAAAGCTTGGAAAAATACAGATTTCAGTATGCCTTGCATTCAGAAGTTCAAAATGAATATATTCATACAACATTTGGGATGGAACAAATTTCTTACCCATCCATATAGTTTTGAAAATGCATGCAGTAAACTTGGAAAAAAAAACCTGCTAAAGACATATCTTATTACCTTATAGGGCTGTTGTTGAGGATAAATACAGTAGGTGGCAAGAGTATTAGGTATATTCACTTCCTTGAATTACAGTATATTTAAAAAGGACAGTTGAAACTCTTATATACAGAAGACATAAAACTAATTGGGGTTTGTGTTTTAGATTTTGCTCTAATTCTTTTATTTATCTTGATACAAATATTCCCTTTTTACCTGGAACCTGCTAAATTTTAGCATATTCCAATTTTACACAAATTAAACAAGTTTTAAATAATCTAGCATTCTTCTGAGAGTTAGAGGTAAGTTAATTTGATTACATTAATTTAAATCTGAGTTTCATTTATATTTTAAAAGTTCTTCCTATTTTTATTCCTTCACATAATTGTAAGTGAATTTATATGCTGTTAAGTAACATTTTTGACAGGAACATCCTTTGAGAGTTCCATTATATAAATTGCATATTGGGAAAGATAGATTTAATTTTCCACATATGCAGTTCTATTATTATGTGTTTATTTTAGCTTTGGTCAGCTGGAACTTCAAGAAAAAAACAACCAGAAAATGACTGTTCGATTGCACTGAAATATTGGAAACCTTCCTTGATTAGGAACATTCCTTAATTAGGGATCTGTTTGAATATCTGATTTAATGCTGCATGTCATTTATGGAAACTATTAGGTTGCAAAACAAAGTAAAACTTTATATTATGGAATTATATTATGGAATATAATTTAAAATATCACATATTTTAAGGAATACAGGTAGTCCTCAACTTATGGCCATAATAGAAGCTGCTCATCACAGCTGTAAGTCATGATGGTCTTAAAATGGGTCAGTCATATGACCAACTCAATTTTATGCCCTTTTTTGCAGACCCTTTGTTAAGCATATGCCATGGTTTTTAAGTGAAAATATGGATCATTATGGATGAGGTTTTGCTGAAAACCAGAAATAAATGCCAGTTTTCAGTAAAACTCTTGTAAAATGCAGTCATGTAACCATGGGTTGCTGCAAACAATCATAAATGAGGCCTGAAATTCGATCATGTGACTGTGGGGGGAAGACTGATCGCTGGAACTTCAAATTTGGGTGATAAGTACCTCCCAGGTCCACTGTAACTGACTGGACATAGAAAGATGGGACTATTATTAATCTTGGACTAATTCTGTTCTGTCAGTAATTTTTAAACATTTCTTGAACACAACATCAAGTTTAATTTACTTGGAGTACTTTTTGGCAGCTTATTCAATTTAAGCATTTGTTATTTGGGCAGGAGGCCATTGCTGCTTCTGAAATTCCATACTTGTTAAAAAAATTGGAAAAACCTGTTGCAACTCCAAAGCCAGTAGGCTACAACCTAAGAAATATATGAAATTCATAATAATTATTTATATTATTTGGGAGATAATGAGATTGATGTCTCTGTGATTGTGAAATAATGAAAACTTACTTTAAGAATTTAATTTATTTTAATCTTTAAAAATGAAGAGTAAAACTTTTTTGCTTTGCACAGAATGATCACTTCAGAAAACATATAATAATAGATGATTGCAACTGCTGCTGAAGAATGCAAGCCTTAACATGTTCTAATGATGCATTATTTTAAGTTGAAATTTTCAGAATGAACATTAATATAACTTTAGTCTATAACTGCATTTTGGGTGGAAATGTTTTTCTTAGATAAATCTTTTAATATAAGAGAACTGTGGACACCTTGGGGAAAGTAAAAATGAATTATTATTCAATATAGATCTCATCAAGTGTTAAGCAATAGATCAAGTAGACTGAACAGTAGGTTGCATCTTGCCATTGAACTGAAAAGAAAATGGTTTTTGAGCATACGCATTTATACCCAGACAGAATGATGCCAAAATGATATCTCTATCCATTTGTATTTCTTTCATGATATCTCACACACAACTATGTAAACGGCACAGGTTGCATTATGATGTATATTTTGCAATTTGCCCTTATGCTTTTCAGTAATTTGATCAATGGTTTTGTTTTGTGTGTGTATGAGTATGTATAATTATAATCATAGCTATATACTGTATATTAGAGAAACTGCTTCACTAAAAAGGACAGCAGAAAACAGTGCAATTTAGGAAAAAGTGTATTTCAATTAAAGACAAGTTTAAGATAAAACGGATGTCTGCCTAGGGTTTTTGTTTTTTGCAATGATTCTAATCTCTTGCAGTTCCATCTATCATTGAATAACATTTGGCCTGGATTATCAAGTTAGTCATACCTTTTTTTAAAAAGTAAAAGAAAATGACCATCCTACTGCAGCTATACTTTGCTGTATGAAACCACATTCTGAAGGCAGAACATTCTAAAAAAATTAAGTTGGAACTCCTTCCGACACAGGCTGAGAATAATATTTGCCTATTGTCAATTCTAAATTGCCTATTGCCAATATAGAGTTGCCAATAGTTTACTACAGAGGAATCAATGATGTATATGACAGACAAGTTCATAGTATACATGAGTTTGCTACAGAGTGCTTTGTCAATTTATCATTTCATATTTTCCATTTCTCCTATTTTGGCCATTAAACTGCATTTGATCATATAACCAGTATTTTAAAACTCAAATGTTTGTTATCAAACATTAGCAAATATATCCCAAATTATTATTTCATTGATATTGTTCAATGCTTTATTATAATTGTAAGGATAAACACAAAATCTTGGCTCTATGTAATAAATTGTTAATTAGGAAAAGAGTTTAAATAGTACATATGAATATTGATTACATATCAATATAATAAATGAATCAGTTTAACAATCGTTAGTGACATCGTTGAGATAACAATGCATTTCTTTTTCCAGTTATTTCATCAGCAGAATGCAATAATTTTTAGAGCCAAGCAGTTGTATACAGATCACCACAATGAGATATATCACTTCTATTTCTGAAAAAGACAAATTTTCTAGTAACTTTAATCTGCTTCATTTTCCCCAAGAAATGCTTCATATATTTATTTCAAATCTGTTCCCATAATATATGATTTCTAGTAGGAAGCACAAACTTCCCCCTAATTAAAATTTATGTTTAGTAAGAGGCCGGCATAAATATTATTGAAAAAGTACAACAATACATTTGAAACAAATATCCTGAGGACTTGATGCCATCAGTCCAACATGCCTCTGTTAGAATTCGGCTGTCCGTTCAATATAATTCCCTTAACTCTGTGAGGTAAAACTCATTTCTACAGCTGTTATCAAGCATAGTTTAGCATGCTGCACAACTTTACTCACAGAAATGGCTTCAGCAGCTCTCAGGCCAACAAGTTAAAGTCTCTTAAAATTCAAGGATCAGATACAGTTCAGTCCCACATGTGTGCTTGGGATGGCAAGTAGCCAGAGTTCCTAGAGATTCTTGCTTTAGGCTTGCTGCTTCTGTTTCTAAACGCAGATTGATGAAGCTGCCCTTTCTAGAGTTTAGGAGGCGTTTCCTTACTTCTTTGTCAGTAAGTCTTGTTTGTTGTAATCCAATGCTCAGTCTGGGTGATGTCAAAGAGCTTCTTGCTTGCTTCCATCTCACTGTACACAGGAGGAATCTATTTCCTCTGCTTTGTTTAGCTGCATTGTAACCTCATCTCCCAACAGCTGTGTGCACTGAAACATCCTTCCTCCAATTTTCTCTTTAATTCAACAGGGCTTCCGACTTAATGCACCCACCAAATTTTTAGGTGCAGACCCACTTCTGTGCAGACCCACTTCTGTGCATTTTTGGGTCAATGCATGTGAATTGTGACTCAACAAAAGTCACTAGAATGCGGCTTAGATGTTGGAAATTTTGATTATCAATTTCCACATGGAAATATATTAGCCCAACTGCCACGTGCAACTCCATTGTGTAACTGCTAGTTAAACTATTGATGCAAAAATGTAGTCAGCCTGATGTTACATAAAAAAAGTATTCAACCAACTGTTTACCACAAGCCAGTCTTTTAACAGAAATTTTAGACTATCTTTTATTCTTTAACTTACTGTATATTTCCTGAGACGTAGGTGCTGAATAAACATGGAATAGTCTGCCTATTTAGCAGCCAGTGTATTAAAGAGAGTATTCTATTGTATCATTAGATTCAAAACACAAACAAAGCATAAAACTTGTAATTTATTAGATGCCATCTTATAGGTACTTTGACAGATTCACATAATGGTTTAATTCTGGCTTGTTAATCAACTATAGTTGGCTGGGTTTCAGTGGCGAGATTCAATTTTTTTTACTACTGGTTCTGTGGGCGTGGCTTGGTGGGCGTAGCTTGGTAGGCGTGGCAGGGGAAGGATACTGCAAAATCCCCATTCCCTCCCCACCCCACTAACCTGCTTTCCAGCTCTGTTCTCCTGTGCAGGGCAACAAAAGAAGACCCAGCCAAACAGCTGGGACTCAGAGAATAGATGGGGTGGGGCCAGTCAGAGGTGGTATTTGCCGGTTCTCTGAACTACTCAAAATTTCCGCTACTGGTTCTCCAGAACTAGTCAGAACCTGCTGAATACCAAGTCTGCTGGGTTTGTATAATTAATTGATAATTATGATTGTTGGGTTCACACAAGTCAAAGACAAATAAACCATATTAGGAGTGCAAATTCAGCCACTACTGTTATTCTTAAAGTTCAGTCAGTACTCTGGGAGTGAGTATAGATTTAAATTGCAAAAATTCATAATCTTTTGTTTCAAGGATTTTCCAAAACTCAGGTAACACTACTAGATGGTTTATAAAACTTGATTCTAATAAACCTGCATTTCTTTCTTTCCTTTTTTTTTTAAAAAAAGTACAGGCAACTTTTTTGAGGTCAGGGTTACTTTTCTTTTTAAGAAAAGGGCTGCAAGAACAAATCGGTGTTTGTCAACCTTGGCAACTTTAAGATGTCTGGATTTTAACTCCCAGAATTCCTCAGCCAACATACTTTTTACCTTTTCAGACTTTTGTGTAGAGGAGGATTTAAAGACCAAATTTAATGTTTAAATTATTGCAATTATTAACCATAAATACACCGTACAGTGATTGAAGAATTTTCATTCCTAAGAAACATGTAGTTTACATGTAAATCTGAAAATAGATAGGCATCTGGATATCTGATAAACTACCGAGTTGTTTTCTACTTGTAACCAATTGAATAAAAAATTGTGATGGAAGGCATGTGAAAAATTCAGATACCCTAAAATATTTTGGTGCCTGAGCTAAACATCTGCCAAACTTACATAAATATAAGAAAAACAATTGACAATTGCCTTTTATTGGTACACTGCCTTGGCAAGTTGACTGAAACAGTAATGTCTTGGAGCAGTGCTTTTCAAACTTGGCAACTTAAGACATGCAGACTACAATTCCTAGAATTTCCAGTCAGCCATGCTCACTGGGGAATTTTGGGAATTGAAATCCATACATATTAAAATTGCCACGGTTGGGAAATACTACCCTGAAGCCTTATTTAGAGTTTATTAATTTAAAATATTGTCTGTCTGTCTGTACTTACGAAGATGACAAACTGTAACAAATGACTATGAGATACTTTTCACCATTAAAATCAAAACATGGGATGATGAAAAGTATAGTTCAACACTTTTTTAGGTTACCAGACTCTGAGGCAGCTAATCTTCAGCTTGTCTACAGATAAATAACATTCTGGGAAGTTGCTATTTTATTATTCTTGTCAGCCACCAAACCAAAATTGGCTTGGAAACTTAGTTCTCTATGAGTAATCTTCAACTGTATAAAAGTATCTTTAAAAGCATATTATCTTAACTATTGGGGTTTGTGCCTCTTTGTCTCTGAAGAAGTGTGGACGTGCAAAGAGAAAACATGGTTCTTTGAAAACTGCACTGAAGACCAAGGCAAATGTTTACTCTCAACTAGCTATTTATAGCTGTAGTAATCTGTATTTAAATGATAAACTATGGAAGAGAGGCAAGATAGTGATGTTTTTTTTCCCATCCCTTGGGATTTCATTCCACAAGCGTAGCGAGTTACTTCCCAAGAAAAACTGCTCTCTGGTCCTTTTAAATGATAGTCTTAATTTCTTCGATAACAGGAATAAGAATGTGTATACTTACTTGGGAAAAATGCAAACATATTTGTCAAATGTAATGTTTATTAGAAAATTGAATCCCTCATCTTCTACCAAATAGTTGGAATAAAGTATATGCTACTAAATGGCAGCTTGTTAAATGTCTACTTTGAAATGGAAGATTTAACAAAATATTCAGCTTAACAAATTGTATTACAAAGAGATTCCAACAAATTATTGCCTATAATTAGCATAACTTTACTTTTCCAATCCAGCAGTATCAGTGGTAACTCTGGAAAACTTGTGTAAAGCATGTTAGCTGAAGTAATGGGAAGAAGTCAATTAATCAAGCCCTTAAAATATTTATTTATAGAACTATGTGAGCAAAAGTACTTGCTCCATATATGAATGTGCCTGAGGTCAAAACTAGACTAATGGCAACTATACAATAGGTATTGCATGCCAGAATTTTAATAGTAAGACTTAGCAAACCGGAGATTCCAGATTGGGATGGTGAGATGGGATATTTTAATTTGTGGTCCTATTTAGTACGATTTAGGATTCAAAATAATGGGTAGATTCTGGGTCAAACTACTGGGTACATGATCTAGCCTAGCATTATTGACACTGACCAACATGTGGTTTCTAAAGTTTCAAACAGGAGTTTGTAGCAGGACCTGGGGATTGAATTTAGGCCTTCCTTCATGTAAAACAGGGGTGTCAAACTCAAGGCCCACAGGCCAGATCTGTCCTGCAGGGTGCTTAGATCTGGCTAGTAGGGCCACCCAGTGAAGGACCAGGCCGCGGGGCCTCTGCCAACGAAAAAGGAGCTCGGGAGGGCTATGCACCACTCTCCCGAGCTTCGTTTTCACTGGCAGAGGGTTGGAGGAAACCGTTGCAGCCGAAAATGGAGATCAGGAGCCCGTTTTCACTGGCACTCGGGCCCCCACATGCACCACCGACATGAGTAATATTGAGCTGGCCACACCCACCCTGGCCACGCCCAACACCATACACGCCTATCCCTGCCCCCCAAGATCAAACACAACCCTGATGTGGTGCTCAATGAAATTGAGTTTGACATCCCTGATGTAAAAAATATGCCTTTTTCCTTTTAGATAACAGAATAGTTACAGGTTATGCCAATTTGATCTGTTTAAAAAATGTCTAATACTAATGCTGCATAAAGCTTTTGAAAGGGAAGGAGTGTGAATTCAATACTGTTGGGAACTGTACAATCTCTTCCTGTGCCTATTTGACCTCTAAGAGAAATGGTAATAAATAGATGGAAGGATCTTCTTGAATTCAACTGTGTCTGTTTTTCATTTAGACAATTGTTAGGTAACTAACAAAATCTCTATTTCTGTTTCTTTTCTTGCTTCAGATAGAATAACAAGATAACAGAGTTGGAAGGGGCCTGGGTAATATCTTTAGTGTTACATTATTGAAGACGTAACCACTCCTGAAATTGTTACCTGCATGGTAATAAAATGACAGCAAATGGAACACTAAGCTCATAGACTCCTGAAACCCAACCTTGATTTTATATATAGGAATTTCCATTTTAAGTTTATGTCTTTCAAGAAATATAGGTTAAATGGTACAAGACATGTAGAAAACTCATACTGTATAAAATCAGCAGCACATTTGTTCCTTAAATGGTCTATTATCCTATTAATCACTTATTGATGGTAAAATATGCTTGAAATATAAACAGTGCATTTATCTAAAAAAGTATATGAGTAAAACATTCACCATGTTCTTAACTTTCCATTTTATAGCCTCGAGGTTATATCTAAGGCTTTTTTCTTAGTAAAAAAGTAAGATAAAGATTGTTTCAGTCAGGGGTCCCCAACTCCCGGTCTGTTGACTGGCACTGGACCACAGCATGCCAGAAACTGGGCCATGCAAACAAGCAAGGCCCCATTCGCAGGATGCAGGCAGCATGTGAAACCGTGGCCCCTCCAATCCATGGTAAAACCTCTCTCCATGGAACCGATCCCTGATGCCCAAAAGATTGGGGGTTGGTCGTTTAAGTTATGAGAGAAAGAAAATAATGTGTCGTCATGTTGCTGTCAATTCTTAGTTACCACACAGATTTTCTCCAGGATGTCCTTTCCTCAACCTGGTCCTTCAGACTGAGTCCATCGATCTTGTGCTGATTGTCTTCTTTTTCTCCTTCCTTTCCCCTTTCACAGCATTATAGATTTTTTAAAAGAGATCTTTGGATTATGTGTCCAAAATATAGTAACTTAAACCTGGTTATTTGTATTCTTTAATATAGTTATATGCTCAAATACACTTTGATGTCTGGACTACGATTCTCACCTGCCCTAACTAAAATGGATTGGTGGAAAACAAACAGTTGCCCAAAACAGATGGAGTGCACAGATCTTTTGTTCCAATGTGCTCTCTGTTCCATAACAATACATGGTACAGAAGAAGCACAGCAAACAGAGAAATATTAAGGAAAGAAAAGGCAGCTGTCATTTCAATGGTAATATAAGGATTAAGAACTGCACAATATTTTTGAATGTTCAAATGTCAATTCAAAAACTAAAAAAAAAATGGGGAGAAAATCTCACCTGATCCTACATTAAATGTTAATTGGCTGTTATGAGAAGTAAATTGGATATGTGTGTGCGAAGTCTTTTCTCCTGAACTGTTTGATTAGTTGCAATCCCTCTCTCAAACTTGACCAGGAGGGGGAACTTGCTAGTAACTGGATGGTATACATTTCGGGTACTGTGAGTTAAGTGTCATTTATTATTCATTAAATCTAGATTATTTAACTTTAAAATAAGTTGTTTATTCCTACTCAGATACTGTAAAGATATTACCACATATTTTATCTTCCTTCCAAAGAGCTCATGGTTGTATATGTTTTCTGCTGATAAGCAAGGTTCAATACATAGTGCACAATCATCCAACAACTTTCATGGTACTGGATTTTGAAGCCGATTATCACAGACATAATGCAGCTACTTTAACCTGTTTAAAATAAAATGGAGACCCATAAAATGGTAGAAATGCAGACATGGCCCAACCTTCTGATGATCCAAAAACATTCATTACTAAAATATTTCTGAAGTCCTGCTTTAGGACAAAGCCAACTTTGGATAAATAACAAACCCAAAATAAGAATAGCTAAATGTTGCTGTTCTAGTCAAGAATTTGACTGCTAAATTGTTCCAAATGTCCTGAATTTGCTAAATGAAATAATTGAGAAAGTTAGATAATGCAGTTAATATATGTGATCTGCCCTGTGACAAACATTATTTAGTTCAGCAAATAAAAAGTCATGGGAAGAGAGCTGTATACAGAGAAGATCATGTGAAACTATTTCCTAGCCTGGGGGGAGTCATTTGAGAAATTGTGTAAACAATGAAACATCTGAAGTACTTTCTAGTGTTCTATAAAAATCTGGAATCTAAAAACATTAGCAATGATGCTAAGGAGAATGTTAAGCTATTTAAAGGGGAAACTATTAACTCCTTTATTCAGTCACTGAATTTGGAAATGTGTAAATACACTGGGGAAAAAAGGATGAGTTGGATCCCAGCCAAGTGAGTGTTACTTGCTGAAATTAATTGAACCTAAAATAGTAATTTAATCTAAAAAAATTAAATGTTACACCATGGAAGATTTTTTAATATGTGAACACTGCTGTGAAACAGTTATATGCACAAAAGTGGAAAGATACTGAAATACCATCAATGGAGGAATGATTGGTGAAGATGATGGAGTTAGCAGATAAGCAAAATTTGCTTAGACAAGTAACATCAATTCTTACCATTAGTAGTGACTGTAAATCACTTATGGACTTTTTGCTGAAAAACTGATGATTTATGGATTTGAGTATTAGAAAGAGTAGGAAAAAAGGAGACTTTTTAAGGGAGTCCTTGAATTACTATAGTTGTTTAGCAACCTTTCGAAGTTATGAGAGACTCCCCAAAAACTACTCATGATGTTATCCAAAACAGACCCAGGAAACTACAGACCAATCACCCTAACATCAATACCCAGGAAGATACTGGAAAAGATAATTAAAAACAGATCTGCCAACAACTAGAAACAAGTAAAGTAATATTTGAGGGGCTGCCACAGAGAGGAAGGGGTCAAGCTATTTTCCAAGGCACTTGAAAGCCAGAGAAGGAATAATGGGTGGAAACTGATCAAAGAGAGATTCAACCTAGAAATAAGGGTAAATTTTCTGACAGTGAGAACAATCTACCAATGGAACAGCTTGCCTTTGGAAGTTGTAGGAGCTTCATCACTTGAGACTTTAAAGAAGAGATTGGATTGCCATTTGTCAGAAATGGGTAGGGTCTCCTGCTTGGGTTGGACTAGATTACCTACAGGGGTTCTCAAATTTTTAAAACAGGGGGCCAATTCATGGACTCTCAGACTGTTAAGGGGCCGGACCAGCTGGATGGGTATGGCTAGGTGGTCATGTGACTGGGTGGGCATGGTCAATTTAGCAGTCCATTAAACAATATGCACAAATTAAACTTTAATTTGGTTTGCTCCTTGGGGTGTTTTATTTGCTTTTGTTTGTACGTTGCTCTTTTGGTTGACTTCTTTTTACTAGATTGTTTTTAAGTTGTTTAGGAGTCTAGTGGTCCACTTCAGAAACTCAGTTTTGCAGCAATTCTTCTCAGCCCCAAGGAACTTACTTACAATCAACAAGTCTCTCTCCCTTCCCAGCCTCCAGTACCACTCTGCCAGCCAAAAAGAGGCCTGTTTTTGTCCTCCCAGGGCCTCCACGCATTTCCTTTTTGGCTTTCCCAGCCTCCAGAACCCTTCTGCTGGTCAAAAACAGGTCAGTTTTTGGCCTCCCCTAGCTTAAGTAGCTCTCTGCCTTAACTTTCAATTCCAGTTTATGAAGGTAAGTCCTGCACTCGGCCGAAGGATGGGGGCCTATGGGTGGATGGGGCAGCCTCGTGGTCCCATGCAGGCCTGATTGGCTTCAACCTGATTGGCTTCCTGCCTGAAGGCCAAGTTTGAGGACCCCTGATCTAATAGGTCCCTTCCAACTCCGTTAATCTGAATAACTTACTATAGAAGCATAATATACAATCAATCCTATCTCACCCTTGGTGATTCTGTGTGCCAGGTCTCTCTGCATCTTCTGATTCTGCATTACTTCATTGAGTTTTTCTATGCTGTGGCTGGTGTCAGCTTTGATGGTGTCCAGGCACCACTAACTCTTCCAAACATAATTCCCCAGGGAATTCCTCATGGCCAAACTTAGTGAGACTCAGTTGTATGATTTTGTTTCCAAAAGCTACTCACACCCCAGTTTCAAAGTTATGGCCACTGCAGTGCTCCTACCGTTGTTCACTTTTACAACCAACCACAGAGATGCTGCAGAGGCCTCCCCTCCATCCTGCTTGGTCCCTGCAGGCCTTGATCTGCTCCCAGTCCAGCCACTCAAGGGAGCTGAAAGACAAGCAGCAGATACTACTGTTGCATGCAGGACTGTGAGAGCTTGCAGCTTAAGGCCTTATTCCCACTCAGCCATTCAAAAAGCCTAAAGCGGGACAGAAGACACTACCAGTGTGCGCAGGACTGAGAGTTTGTAGGCCAAGGCCTTTTTCCCATTCGGCCACCTGGGAACCTGCAGGATTCAGCCTGCTCTTCAAGTAAGTCCAGAGTACAGCGGCATCCAACTTTTTTGTTTTTGCAGAGAGTCAATGTGATGGGAGGCTCAGCTTTTTTGCAAAGGCTACCTCATGGTAACTATGTACTATTCTGCAAGCAGTTTCTGTTGTCATGTAGGAAGATCCGTTCTACAAGGAGGCTCTACAAACTCCAAAACAAACGGAGTGTCTGCAGAATGGGAAATTGATCTTGGCCTACAAGCTCTTACAGCCCTGTGTACCCCAGTAGCATCTGCTGCCCGGCTTTAGGCTCCCTTGAAGCTAAGATATCTGGGGATTCAAAGAGCAGGAAGTGGAGCCTGAGATGCCCCAGAGTGTGGAAGAAGCCTTTGCAGGCCAAGGGCAGGTGAGTTAAGTCAAGGACGACCTGTATTATACAACCTTAAGAATGAACAGTAAAATATAAATGTATGTATAACAGCTGTTAAAAAGAAAAGTTATTTTTTTTATTCTTTTTCCTTCTTTTCTATCTTTTTCACTTTTCTATTAGTTTTCCTTTTCTTGTCTTTAACTTAAAATTTGTTTTTCCCTAAGTCAGGTGTTTTCCTATCTAATGAAATTGTAGAGATCAGATATAGGCTTGTCAGCATAAAGAGAATTACAGCAATTAGAAATGAAAATTGGTATTATATTTTATACTATTTTGTATATAACGAGCATAAGACTTTTAACATCCATTTTGTATATGTACCAACTTGCAGAAACAAATTGGCAGGGTTTGGACTGCATCTCTGATTGCAATCTTGTCTGTTTTAAGTCCTCCAACGCAGATGCTGTTCACAAATATCCTCCAATCATTTTGCAAAATGTGCTCTTCACTTCAAAAGATTGGTAAGCTGCAGGACATCTGTATGCTCCTTCCCTCATGAAGAGATACAGTTAAGTTCATGACAACTGATGTATTTATCTAGATAAACTTAGGTTGCAAGAGATTCCCATCACATGATTTTAAATATTATTTCTTGTTAACATATTCAAATCAAAAGCATTTGTAGTTTCTCACTGAGGCTGTTAAGAAAAACTTACATGGCTTGAAATTGAAAACAATTGGCAACTCCAAATCTTGACTAACAAATGCTCTGTCCTACATATTGGTAAAAAAAGATCAGTACACCAAATAGCTAGGCAGATATGACCTCATTGATGACCCACACTCTGTCAAGGACCTCGGAGTACTCATATCTAATGACCTAAGCATCAGAGCTCACTGTAACAGCATTGCCAAAAAAACATTAAAAGCTGTAAATCTAATCTTATGAAGCTTCTCCTCCGGAAATATAGAATTGCTAACTAGGGCACACAAAACCTTTGCTAGACCAATACTCGAATACAGCTCATCTGTCTGGAATCAGCACTGTATATTGGACATTAATACAATTGAGCGAGTCCAGAAGTATTTCACGAGAGGAGTACTACACTCCTCTGCTTCAGTGGTGGGATTCAATTTTTTTTACTACCAGTTCTGTGGGTGTGGCTTGGTGGGTGTGACAGGGAAAGGATACTGTAAAATCTCCAGTCAGAGGTGGTATTGCTGATTCTCCGAACTACTCAAAATTTCCGCTACCGGTTCTCCAGAACTGGTCAGAACCTGCTGAATACCACCTCTAATAAGGAAAAAGATAGGAATGTAGGATTAATCCTGACCATAGCCAAACATTGTATCCTTTTTCCTCCCAGCAACATTCCTGCCTCCCAAGATTTACTGTATATTCCATTTTGTATCAGTCATATCTTGTGACTACCTAGGTATCTTTATGTGATTAATATATTTTAATAAGAAGATATCCTATGCCCATTAACATCTTATTATTCTACTACACGTGTGCTACCTAGGGATCCTGTCACATACAATGTTGGTGAGATGATGGAGACTGAGCCTGCATATGCTGACTTCATCAGCTCTGATCGGACTGGTCGGAGAAATGCAATTCATAGCCTTCCAGGAGATGCAGCTGCCATTAAGTTGGAGAAACCAGCAAACACCATGGATATTTCTGTTGCAGATGAAGGTGAACTCTTCTTTGTTCATTCAGAGCTTTTCAAGGAGCAAGTACCATTCAGGAAGCTCAGATGTAAATGTTATAATTCATATTGTGTTTGTTTGAGTTTATGCAAACTGTATATTATGCAATATCATATTTGCCGGCATGTCATTATCATGACTATCAGGAGTCATGATAATCATTCAAATTCAAAGGATCATGCCACCCGTCCTACCTTTATATAAAGGGCCTATTATATTTTTTGTCACTTGTTCAGTGGAAGATTCTATTCCTCTGTGAAATTTTGTATGCCTTTTGTCAAATTCTGAGTAATATCTTATTCTTCCTTGTGATGATAATCTACTGGTTTTTATTTTGTTGGATTTTTTTTCTGTACTCAATATGTAAATCTTTTAAAACTAAGCAGTCTAATTCACATATCTTCTATGTTTTCCCATGATCCTGCACCAGGCAGCAATTGAGTATCCAATCTCCACACTTCTCTCTTTTTTGTAGATAAAAGTCCTATAGTGAATTAGCCAGTTTGGAATAACGTACTTTATTTAATTTAATTTATTTATTTGATTCGTCAATTGCTTACAAAATAATAGGTATAAGTATATACATAGTTATGAATACATGAAATGGGTACATATAAGAAATAAAAGAAACAATAGGACAGAGACAGTAGGCATGTTGGTGCGCTTATGCACGCCCCCTACAGACCTCTTAGGAAAGGGGTGAGGTCAATAGTAGGCAGTCTAAGGTTAAAGTTTTTGGGGTTTGGGGAAGAAACTACGTAGCTTTTTCTCTGGTAATATCACACTACTAACTAGAGCATACAAAACATTTGCTAGACCAATACTCGAATACAGCTCAACAGTCTGGAACCCACATTACGTATCTGATATTAGCACAGTTGAGAAAGTCCAGAAATATTTCACAAGAAGAGTTCTCCACTTCTCTACTCGTTGTAGAATACCTTATGCCACCAGACTTGAAATTCTAGACCTAGAAAACCTAGAACTACGACGCCTTCAGTCTGATCTAAGTATGGTATATAAAATCATACATTGCAATGACTTACCTGTCAATGTAAGGTAGTCAATGTCAGCTTCAACCATAACAACACAAGAGCACACAATAGATACAAACTCAAGGTTAACCGCACCAAACTTGATTGCAGGAAATACAACTTCAGCAACAGAGTGGTCAATGTCTGGAATACTCTACCTGACTCTGTGGTTTCTTCCCCAAACCCCAAAAACTTTAACCTTAGACTGTCTACTATTGACCTCACCCCTTTCCTAAGAGGTCTGTAGGGGGCGTGCATAAGTGCACCAACGTGCCTACCATCCCTGCCCTATTGTTTCTTTTATTTCTTATGTACCCATTTTATGTATTCATACCTATGTATATACTTATACCTGTTATCTTGTAAGCGATTGACAAATCAAATAAATAAACAAAGAAAGAAACAAACAAATAAATAAATAAATAAAATAGAATACGCTTACTATATCACCAGGTTTGAAATTTTGGGCTTGGGCAACTTTGGACTATGCCACCTATGGTTGGACTTAAGCATAGTACACAAAATTATCTGCTACAATGTCCTACCAGTCAATGACTACTTCAGCTTCAACCATAACAATACAAGAGCACACAACAGATACAAACTCAATGTTAACCGCTCCAAACTTGATTGTAGAAAGTACGACATCAGCAACAGAGTGGTCAATGTCTGGAATACTCTACCTGACTCGGTGGTTTCTTCCCCAAACCCTAAAAACTTTAACCTTACTGTCTATTGACCTCATCCCATTCCTAAGAGGTCTGTAAGAGGCGTGCATAAGTGCACAATTGTGCCTACAGTCCCTGTCCTATTGTCCCCATTTACTTGTACCTATTTAATGTATTCTTACTTATGTTTATACTTATACCTATTATCTTGTAAGTGATTGACAAATCAAATCAAATAAATAAATAAAGATAAGGACAAAATATTAAGAAAATCCAAATGTTTCCATTTTGTACCTTCCTACTGCAGAGGATAGTTTAGTTCATTTTCTCAAGAGGGAATCCATGTCTGGCCAAGCTATTTATTTCAAGCTCCACTGATTGAGATAACCTTCTGACACATTCTGTTTCTTTTCCTTTAACAGTCAAGACAGCTAATCTCCATTTTTTTAAAAAAAAGCATGTAGTTAAGAATGACATTGAACAAAAGCAGTAGTCTCTTGTTAAACAGAGACAAATGAATGTCATCAATTTATTTATTGATATGATTTACATAACTGCCTATTTTGCAACAGATAGGATGTCTCTGGATGGTATACAAGGATTAATGCTACAATAGTAATGTTCATCACAACCAAACTGTAAAACTGAAATGGAGAAACAAGCCCTGAATCCACCCAAGCAACAAAATCCAGTCCTAAGCATTTATGAATAAATCCCACTTTGTTCAGTATCATACATCCCAGGCAAGTGTTCATTAAATTATAATTTTGAATCAAGCTCTTAAACAGAAATTTACTGCTAAATACCTAGCTGGAGGATTCCACAATTGGATATTCAGTGTCCACCATTTGGATAAAGCAGATTTTTTTTTGATCGTTCAGGATTTAATGAATATCACATGGATCCCTTTGCAAAATGATCCCTTTGCTATGGTAAATGTCGTTTCTAATCTCAATAATTAAACAATAGAAACCTCTTCTCTTCCTGCCCTATCTTTCCAAGCTGCTGAAACAATGCATCCAAATGGATAGTTTCGAGCTCATCCTACTCAAGGCTAATAAAATGTTGGCAGTGGGCAGTGACATAATTTGGGGATCGTTTGCTAAAAATGTTTTGCTTGTTTTTAAAAAGCGGCACTTCAAGTGACACAAAGCATATGGGATTATTTTTAAGAACCCAATTTCACTTTCCATCCGAGATTTTTCCACTTGGATTGAGCACGTGGACTGCAGCTACGAACCACTCCGGATACAACGGGGTAGAAGCAGCTAAAACACATCAAGGCTATCCAGAGCAGCTGAGCGCGATGGCGGATTCGCGCCAAACAACGATACCAACGAACGAAATGAATCTCTTCCTTCTTTATTTAGGCACCTGAGGGCCCGTTCTTGAACCAACCGCGCATTTACCAACAGACGCTCCAGATACAATACTGTATACAAGTCTGCGAGACTACACACGGGTGGAAATGCTTTTGCCCTTATTTCATCTGCCCCCCCCCCCACCGCCTCTGAGAATTCTAACTTTTCCATTGGTCAATTCAGACAATAATCTCACATCCATAATAACCCTCCACCCAATCAGCGCACTTCTCCTTTATTAGGTTTCCCCCACCCCCTAGCAGCTGGCCGCCATTTTCCTTCCTGGCTTCGCGGAACAGCGGGCCGAATCTTTCCATTGGTCTGTTCATTCTCCGCCCCTCCCCGATGGGCTTGGGGAGCAGCGTACGCGCGGCCAATCAGCACGTACCGACGGGGTGTCGACTGGGCTAGCAGCGCCCGCGGTGGCGCTGGGTGCCCGAGGTTCGAGAGAGTCGGAAGTAGCTTCGCGGGGGCATCGTTATCACCATGGGGGCAGTGCTCGGGGTCTGCTCTTTGGCCAGTTGGGTGAGTCCGGGGAGGATGGGACGGGATCAGAGGGCCGATCGGACTGAGATGGATCCCAGGCGAAGTGGGGTGGATCGCGCGAGCGAGGACCCGGATTCCAGCAACCGGGGTGGGGAAATCAAAGACGAACATCCGTAGCTTTGTATCTTATAAGGGAGCAAAGCCTGCCGTGGTTTCTTACGGAAAATCGGACAAGATCATTACTCCAGATATGGAGTATGTGTCTAAAGCAGGCTAGATAAACAAGGGGGCGGGGTCTTCTGTTCCTCTTTTGAGGTATCCGCCTAGCGACAGGCGAGACCTCCAAGAGGTTGGATAGGCTGTAATCCTAAACCTGGGAGTGAGCCTCGTGTCTATTTAAATAAACATTAATTCTTCCAAGAACTGTAAAAAGCCCAAGGCATCCGATCAAACTATTTAAATTACATCATTAAATAGTCGAAACCCGCTGAACCAGAGAAGGGGCAATAGGTAAAAGCCCCACCAAGTTGTGAAAAACGTACATGCTTGGTTATTTCATGTAAACATAACTCCCGTGAGGTAGTAAACGTTGGATTTTGTTTTGATTTTGTTCAGGCCGTTTTGTTCAGGCTTACTTTCATTTCCTTCCCTCCGTTTCCTGTGGCTTGTGATTTAATCTCTCAAGAACGATATTTACGTCTCAGCCAGGAAATGGCTGCTGAGTCATAACCTTTTGAGTGTGGTCGATGGCATGTCCACATAATAACAAAACCGTCGGGGTTACTGGAGCCATGGCAGTGTTCCCAGCCCTTTAACTTACCCTTCTTTCTTTAAACCCAGTGAATTATTCTACACAGGTTTAGAAGGTCATCCTTACTCCTTAAAAATAGTTTGGAATCTTGGATATCTTTGCAGGCTATAGAGGAGAGAGATAGTACATCTTATTCATTTCTACTGGTTTGGCAGGCAGTTAGAACAAAGAAGTTTACAATGGAGGCTGACAAAAGGGAATAACTCTTTAAAGAAGGCACAGATTGCAAAGTGAACAAAGGCTGCTTTCATATTTCTGTTCTTCAGAGATCAAAACATTAAAATCCTTGGGAATCAGGATGGTAAAAGCTTCCACTAGAGCAGTGGCCCCCAACCTTTTTTGTGCCACGGCCCGGTACTGGCATCACAAAATGATCTGCGGCCCGGTACCGGCATCAGCACACATGGCAAGGCAAGGCGAGGCGAGCGACCGGCCAGCCAGCCAGCCGTCCCCCGCTTCTCCCCGCCACCTTCAACTCCTCCTTTGTACCTTTGTACCTTTGTCGATGGGCTTCGGGACGGTCGCTCGGCTCGCCTTGCCTTGGGTGCTGAAAAAATCCTCGCGCCTTAGTTTCGTTCAAAGCCGCCGCCCCCCCTTTGATGAAACTAAGGCGCGAGGATTCCTTCAGGACCCAAACGCCGCTTTCCAACCGGAAAAGCTCACCCAGAAGCACTTTCTCATTGAAACAAGATGGCGGCGCCCAGCAAACCGGCGGCCCGGTAGAAAATGTTCCACGGACCGGTACCGGTCCAGGGCCCGGTGGTTGGGGACCCCTGCACTAGAGTGCCTCTGGGTTGCTTTCAGTTTGAGCAGAATGAAGACTTATTCAAAGTACAAAGGGCTATGTTAGTTGGCTGGTATATATTTTCCCTACAATAAAATATAGTACTGTATGTTATGAATTGCTAAACTTTCAAAAACACCCAATGCCACACTAATTTACATAGTAGTTCCATCCATTCCATACAACCATTGGAAAATTAAAGTTTTTCTATTATTTTCTATTAATCTTCATCTTTTCGGTATAATAATAGTTTTCTTTACCTTGCTCTCTTAATTTGGTTGGCATTTTAATAATATGGAGTTGGTTATTTCCCAGAGTTGATACAGGTTAGGTAGAGTGCTCAACAATGTTCTAGTTAGTATGAGCAGACAAATTGTAGGTGTGAATTAAGATATGGAGCATGTGCAATACACACATTAACAAAGAACAGCATTTCTATTACGTTTTACATTGCAGCAGTTCACTAGGGCTGACTAGAGTTGACCCCTATAGAGCAGTGGCTCCCAACCTTTTGGGCACCAGGGACTGGTTCTGTGGAGAGAGGTTTTTCCATGGACCAGAGGTGGCGTAGTTTCACGTGCTGCCTGCATCCCATGGATAGGGCTTCACTTATTTGCGTGAACCAGTTGTTGGCATGTTGCAGACAGACGCTAGTCCATGAACTAAGGGTTGGGGACTCCTGCTGTAAAGAACACTGACCCTAAATATACTATGTCATGAGAAAGTAAAAATATATTGCCAGAAATAAGTTTAATTGAAGGCTTCAGTTAAGATAAATATATAATCTTTCATTAAGGTGGCTACCTGCAGAGAAGTTGCATGTTTTATTCATTTGGCTTCACTTCTACAACTTTCTTGCAACAACTTTGCCATTGTTCTTTAGGGTTTCCAGATGGGCTATTCATGTTAATCCAAGCGTTAAACTTGTATTGGATTGCTCATATGCTAGAAATTAGTTCCCTCCTAATCATAAGACGTTTCTAAATTGGCCTATCTAATTTGGCATTCACTGTTACAATGCATTTCACATGGTGTGTGCCCTGGTCACATGTGGCCAATAGGGTAGTGGCTACACTTAAGACCATTATAAATAAGTGTCTTTGAAAGGATTATAGTACTGCTAATACTTATATATTCTCATTTATTCCTCTTTTTTATAGATTCCATGTCTTTGTAGTGGTGCATCATGTTTGTTATGTAGTTGTTGTCCTAACAGCAAGAATTCTACAGTTACTCGGCTCATTTATGCTTTCCTCCTGCTGCTTAGTACTCTTGTTGCATGCATCATGCTGGCACCAGGAATGGAGAAACATCTCAAAGAGGTACTGATATTTTAAAACCTTGCTTATAATATACATCACTGGGCACTGATTTCCTCCACTTAACATAGAGGCACACTGAAAGCTGAAAGAAAAAAACAGTGGAATTTCTGTTGAGTTCTTAATAATAAGATCATTTTATTAGGTGCAGTAAATCCAGACTGATTTGAAAGATCAGCATTTCAAGTTTAAGGTTCAGAACTTGGTAGAAATTTTGACACATTTGTCTGTTTCTTGGGCACCCTGGTTTCAAAATCTGGAGCAAGCAAGCATTTATTTTTAATTTTTCTTAGAATTTTGTGGAATATATATTTCTGAAATGACAGAGAGGAATGGGCTCTATATTTCTCAAGCATTACAGTCAGAAAACCTTATTCAACAAGCATCTCTTGCATTTTGGCAACAGGAAAGAGAACCTTCATCTCTTCATGATCCTACAATCTCCCTCCCTCCCCTCCCTCTCCCCCCCCCCTCACACACACACACACACTTTGTTAAAGCTTAATTTTCCCTCCTAACAATATCTAATAATATTGTACTAGACCTGAATGCTTTCAAAAAAACTGGAACTTAACTCCAGATTATTCTGCTCTCAATAAGCTATGATTAAACATTGAGCCCTAGACATGAGCAAACTGAGTTGACTTGGTCTGTACCAGCATTAAGTCTTGAATCTGCAGCCAGTCAAATATTTTTTCTCCTTGGAATCGTAAATAATTACAGAGTCTTCACAAGTCAGTGGCCATAAAGGCAACCAGTTGCTAAGTGCTTAAAATGTGATCAGTTGAGGATGTGTACAGTGTTGTATCTTCAACATTGAATTGTAAGTAGTTTTTGTAGGCCTGTTGTAACTTCAGACTGTCACTAAATGACCACTTGTAAATTGAGGATTACCTATAGGTGGTCAGCTTGATAACATGTCTTAACCTGGAGTTGTACAGAATAACAACTTATAAACCATGGATTTTCAACCATAGTCATAATCTGTAAGAATAAGATTTGAGGAAAATGAATATTGTATAATCTACTTGCATAATTTATTGTTCTCTTTCAGGTGCCTGGTTTTTGTGATGGCTTTGATTGTGAAGCTTTGGTTGGATATAGAGCTGTCTATCGAATCAGTTTTGCTATGGCCGTGTTTTTCTGCCTCTTTGCCTTATTTATGATACAAGTGAAATCGAGTAAAGACCCACGGGCTGCCATACACAATGGGTGAGTTAGATGGAAAACAGGGACTAATCCCTTATTTATTTTGCCCACAGCCTGAAATGATAAATTTCCAAAACTGAATGGGGTTAACTCAAATGTCAAAGTAGGAAACATTCATTGTTCCAAGCAGGGAAGTTGAATAAATACATACCCATGAAATGAAATGGGATAATGATTAATTTCAGTTTATATATTTTCAGATATAAATTTAACAGGAGAAGGTAACCTGGTAATCGCGACATATTGCAAATAACAGTCCCTTATTCTTGGCTATATTGGTAGTGTGATTGTTGTATGTTTAGTAAATTGCTTGAAGTCCTCGGGATTATAATGGTATAAATACCCAACTTCCAAACTTCGACTCATTGTCTCAGGGCATAGATACTAAAACTGCCTTTTAAAGTGGTCTTTCAATTAAAAATCACCAGTGAAACTTATTCCTATAACCAGATGCATCCCATTAGAAATATTTACTTCTGTTAGCTTAATATAGGCAGAGAAATAATTCTCAATTGTCGTCTTTATTTTTCATAGATTTTGGTTCTTCAAAGTAGCTGCAATTGTTGGAATCATGGTTGGGGCATTTTATATTCCAGAAGGGACTTTCACAAGAGGCAAGTGTGAATGGATCAGGAAATGTCATCATTTATTGAACTCTAATGGTAGTCAGTACGAATTATTTTTTTTAAATGTCAAATAATATCCAGCGAATGAAATGCTTATATAGACATAGCCGTTTGATAGTCCAAGGAAGAATTACTAGAGGGGGGTTTAGATGAATGTGTGCTACATAGTGGTTGCTACTCAATGCTTCAAGTTATTACAATCAATGACTTCACGGAAGAGAGACATCTAATAGAAAACCACTTCTTTGCTTTCATATACATGGGCACCCTCTGTTTTTTAACATTTTTCATGTTAATCTACCCAAGAAAGCAAAAGTAAATGTTGCACAGGGGAGACAAACTCCAAACAGGCTATAAAACTTGGCTTCCAGAATGATCACGAGGGAAAGGGAGTGACATGAGCAAGGTATAATTCTCTTTCTCTTTGTAAGATGATCAGACTTTAGGATTACTACTCCAGTAGTATGTTATCACTCTAAGAGATATAATAGAAGTGCAACTACTATGCAAATATTTGCAAATATGTCCTCTGCGGTATGTATAACCTTTCCCAATTTGCCATTCTAGGTTTTCTTCAAATGTATTAGGTCTTTATCCTGTCTTTATTTTTTATTTACTCAAGGCATACATGCTTAATGTTCCCATGTCCTATTTTCCTCAACAATAACCTGGCGGAGAGGGATGACAAAGAGTGACTATGGCCCAAAGTCACCAAGCCAGTCTAAGAGAGGACAAGAATTCATGCTTCCTGGTTTCCAGGCCAGCAACTTAGCCACTGCATACAGTGGGGTCTCCCATTTATCTTCAAATCCACATTAGAATTCAGCTCTGATCATTCTCAAGTGGGATGGCTTATCCTTAATTGCAGTTCAAAGCACCTCCTGCACAATATTGAAAGAATGGAATCATACCACCAGAAAGAGATAAGGAAAACAGTGGCTTGTGCAGAATCGGATACGGCTAACCTTAGAATTGAAAAATAAGGGGGAATCAATTTATTATGAAATATGGAATAAGTTTTATCAGTGGTTGCAAAAAAGAAGGGAAGGTTGGAACAAAAATAACCAGGATGAAGAGAATTAAAAAGTAAATATTGTATCAATAATATGAATGCTAATGGTCTAGTAATATTTTTGCATGTATGGCAGATGTAATGCCAAAACGGTTGAACTGTGTTGTACACTTACAGTTGTAAATAATAAAAAAATATATCAATGAAAAAAAGCATTCCTGTGCCGCATGCACCTGGATTTCTTTTTTAAAAAATTGCTTGTAAATTGTTTTAAATGGATTCTTACCTGATCAGTAAATTCCCTGGTGTAGCACCAACCAGAAAGACCTTTTGTGTCATCTTCATAGGGCCTGAAATAGCTTTATGAGTTTTAAAAGGCATACAAATTAAAGTGTATACTGTATATGAATGGAGATAATTATTGATCAGCTTTCTGTCTTCCCCTATTTGGGTTATAGCCCCATCATTCACGTCCCTGTTCAGTACATCACATGGAAGACAATTATTCTCTGGCTCCATTTACCCAGATGCTGTCATGATGGTTTCTTTCTTTCTTTCTAGTGTTATTTGTTTTTGGAACTGGGGGTGCCTTCCTCTTCATTCTCATCCAGCTGGTGCTGCTTGTGGATTTTGCTCATTCCTGGAATGAGTCCTGGGTTGAACGGATGGAAGACGGAAATTCCAGGTGCTGGTATGCTGGTAAGATTCATTTGGCTGATGAATAACAAAATGAAACAGCATCTTTAATGCATGCTGCTTTGGGTTTCTCTTTGCTTGGGCAATTTATTGGCGGTATTTAGAGGCACCTATTACAGTGTTTTTCAAACTTGGCAACTTTTAAGACGTGTAGATTTCGACATTCAGAATTCTCAGCATGCTGAGTTGAAAGGAGTTGAAAGTCACACATCTTAAAAAGAGGCCAACTTTGAAAAACCGGACCTTCTCTATAGCAGTGGTCGTCAACCGGTGGGCCACGACCCACTAGTGGTCCGCAAGAAAATGGTGGTCCACAGAGAAATGTCACCCCCAGAGCAGCCCCCCAACACAATTAATCCAGGCTGCGAAGAAACACAAGGCTGCGCCACCCACATGGCCCGTGGGAACCCTCCCCGCCAACTCACTCCTTACCTAGCAAACTTGCCTGCTATGTTGCTATTCTCCCCCACCCCCCAGGCCATCAGCTGTTCTGCTGTGCCAGGAGATTTAGATCAGCTAGAAAGCAGGAAATCATTGGATTTCTTGCTTTCTAGCTAATCTTTAGATTTTTGGCTCTGCTTTTAAGCAATTCTACAGATAAACAAGATAAAATCTTAGTACTGAAGTTTCTATTATTCAGTGCAGACTCAGGAAGCTGATGGCAGGAAGATAGATCTCTGAATGAATCTGTGATTCTGTGCGCAACTCAATCTGCTTCCCTGCTTTGCCTGATTTTGGGTAGAAGTTGCTCTTTTTTATAAAAAATCAATATTTACATAAATATTTATAATATTTACATACAAGCCATGCCCAGCCAGTCACATGACCACCAAGCAACACCCACAAATTAGGCAACCCTGATGCGGCCCTCAATGAAATCGAGTTTGACACCCATTTTTAGATGGTAGCATTTTGCACACTTTTGCACATAGGATAAAATGATGCTCTCTGTGGAGAAAACTTAGATCTTCCTACGTGACAACAGTTTTTTTCACAAATGAATTGCATCTTTAAACAATATTATTGGACCATTTTGATACTTGAGTACTTCTAACAGGGATCTGCTTGTTTTCTTCAGCTCTCCTGTCCTGCACCAGCTTGAACTACATTCTGTCATTCATTGCCATTGTACTCTTCTATGTCTTCTACACAAAGCCAGAAGGCTGTATTGAGAACAAGTTGTTCATCAGCTTTAATATGATTGCATGCATTGCTGTATCGATCACATCAATCCTTCCCAAAGTCCAGGTATGATGATGAAGCAGTGCTTTCAAGTGAACAAAATTAGTTGATTTATTTTTCTTTAGGTGTTATATTGGTGGATTATATATTTTGAAAATGCTTCTAAGAATAAATCAGTGAATACAGAACATAAATTCTTTTCGTTCTGTTTGAATAGCCTTTTGATGTAAGGACTAGATTTAACTTTGGGGATAGAGGAAAGGTTGGAGTGATATGCCGATATAAGCCAGACACACAATTTTGAGTTTTGAGAAAGATGTCAGGTTAGTTCTTTTTTTAAAGTACTAAATGTATTTGTGGACATGTACAACAGTTTCCCTCTTCAGAATGGTGAAAATTACATTATGAGTTACTGATGGTTTGGTTCTGTGGTTGATGAGAGAATGTTCTAGAGGCTGCAAAAAACAAGATGTGGACAGTTGTGCCCCAGATAATTGTATGCCTCTGACCATGCTGAATAAAAGTAGTTCTTAACTTATGACTAGTCATTTAGACCAGGGGTCCCCAACCACCGGTCCGTGGACCATTTTTTACCGGGCCGCAAAGCTTGGGCGCCGTGAAGGGGAGAGAGGGAGAAAAGAGCGCTACGGTATGCCCAGCGCTAGTCTCCCTTTTCCTCTCCTTCTCCTTCTCCCCCATCAACCACGCACACGCACGCGCGCAGATAAAGCTGTTGCTGCTGCACCACGACCCGGAGAAACAGATTGAGCACAGGCGCTGAAGGAGCGCCACGGCATCCATCGCCAGAGCGCAAAGAAGCAGCAGCTGCGGCGGCGGCTGCGCCTCCAACTTTTCCGGGGAAGGTCATTCCCTGACCAGTCGCGCTTCCCGGCCCACGCTTGCACCCCTCGCCCCCCCCTCCCTCACCGCCCACTTCCTCGCAGGCGGAGGCGGGAAGCTGTGAGGAATTCGGGCGTGCTTTCTAGCCGGCTGTGCCAAGTCTTTTTTTTTTTTTTTTTTGCCCGAGGCTGGAAAGAAGAAGGGCGACAGGTCACTGAGGAAGGTGAGAGAGACTGAGAAGGGAGAGAGAAGCCTGGCTAAAGCAGCTCCGCGCTGCTTTAGGAACTAGTAGTAGAAGGTACCAGTCCGTGGAAGAATAAATAATCGTAAAACCGGTCCCTGGTTCAAAAAAGGTTGGGGGCCACTGATTTAGACCACAAAAAGGTTCTTACGACCCAATTTCAAAGTTACAATGGCTGCATACATCCTGCAGTCCTGTGATCTCATTTTGGGCATTTGGCAGGGAACTCACATTTATGGCTATATGTAGCATCTTGCAGTCACAGTTTTCAATATTTTTTGCTGTTTTCTGGTATTTACTTCCAATTATTGATAAAAAATGCCCATTGGGTAAAATGGACCATCTTAACAACCATCACAAAAAATGCTGTAGAATCAGGTCTGTTCACATGTTGCCTGACTTACAACCATAATTCCAGGCTCAATTATGGTCATAAGTCAAGACTTACGATACTGGAGCAGAAATGAAGCATTTTTAGCTATAGCTTTTAATCTTAAACCTTCATGATTCCGATCATAAAATAATTTTACATTATTAAAAATTACTTGTCTCAAATAGGAATATCAACCTCATTCTGGTCTTCTCCAGTCTTCTGTGATTACTCTCTACACCATGTACCTCACTTGGTCAGCCATGTCTAACGAGCCTGGTAAGCTACTTTAAATGCAAACAGTATGAAAGAAGCAAAACCATTATCCTATACATTTCAATTGTTTTCTTTAAAAACACATGAATTTCTTTAAGAAACATCTTGCAAACAGTTCGTTTTAGAGAGACTTCAGGTTATTCGACAACAGCTCTTCAATAATTCTCAGAATGTGTGTGTTTGTGTGTGTGTGTGTTCATATATATATATATATATGTTTTCTCTTTAAAATGTTTCTTTTTAGACCGCCAATGTAACCCAAGCCTTCTGAACATCATCAGCCAAATATCTGCACCTACTTCCATCCCGTTGAATGCAACTGTTATTCCTACTCCTATACCACAAAAATCACCTCAGTGGTGGGATGCACAGAGCATTGTTGGGCTTCTTATCTTTGTAGTTTGTCTCCTGTATTCCAGGTAAGATACAAGTTTTATGTTTTCTGAATTACAAGCTATTCTAACGTGATCTATTATATCAAATTTGGATGTATGGAACAGCGTTCTCTCTCTTTTTTAAATCAAGGGAAATTAGCTTTGATTGAAGTAGTGTCAATAGCTTGATTAAAAGTACTTTACAGTGTCTTCTAATTGTCGTAAGATCAGTACTGATTACTCTTTTGAGTTAATTAACTAAATACTAGTTTTTAAAACTCAACTTGTTTTAGCTCAAATTTGACCATTGTTGATCTTGATGTGAAAAAGATCCTTGTTGTTTTTGTAAGCTTAAACCAATGGTCTAGTTTCATTCTGCATCAGACTCTTGTACCCATGGCATCCTCTAGTTGTGGGGACTTCTAGACCTTTCAACAACAGTCATGCTGAATCAGTCTTGAGAGCTTTACAAATAAAAAATAAAGCATTTCAAGAAATGAAATCCATACAACTAGAGGATACCCAAGTTGGTCAAAGTGCTCTAATGAACTCTGAAGAACTTGCATAATGTTTCCAATTATCTACCTTCTGAAATAGCTTGGATATCTGGCCCCAATTAGCATTAACAGCAGTTTTTTTTATTTATGCCTATTCAGAATCAACAGGTGACTCAGAATAAAAAAGATACAAAGCAAGTTAACAATAGCAATCACAGCAATCCAACAAAAAGGAAAAAAAATACCCTTAAAACTGGAAAATCCTCTAATCAACCAATAGTCAGATCTTAATGATCCATGGAATACCAAAATAATTGGGAACAATCAAATTTTGGGGAATATTATTTCAAAGAAGGAGCAATAATTGAGGAAGCTTTCTCCCAAGGTTCTTATTTCATTCCATAAAGGCAGAGATCCTGAGGGGGATCCAACCTCTTACAGCTTATTGGATGAGTGAAAACCTCTGACAAAAGACAGACCTCATCCTGAGTCAGGAAGAGCATTAGATGTTATAATCAGCTTTGAAGTGTGTGTGGAAATGAGTTGACGTCTGATGCAGCTCTTGAAGTAATGGTACTACATAGGTAAACTGATCTGTACCTAAACCATCCAGCTGCTGCATTCTGAACCATTTGCAACATATGAATACTGAAGGGCAGTCTCAATGCAGTCAAGCATTGCAATAGGCTGAATGAGAAATAAGCAGGGCAAGAGTGATTGTGAGTAGTCTTCTGATTCAAGAATGGCCATGGTTGGTGCACAGTTTGCATCTGTGCAAAAGCCTACTTAGCCCCAGCTTATCTGTGGTTGAACTCTAAATCAGGACGATTATTGACCATCTCTGAACAAAGAACTATGATCTAAATTGGTATATTACTAGAATTAGAAGATTCCAGAATGAAGGATTAAGTTTGAGCCTTTGTCCCTATCCAGTAGAGCCTGTGGGTACTAGGACAATCTGAACCACATCTCCTACTGAGCCTGCTACAGATGAAATGTGTTTTATATATCTGATTATATTATATATGATATATTATCTATGTCCAATATGAATTCTCCCAGGAATTTAATGTAGATATGAAATAAAAGAGGAGAATCCAATCCTGTCACAACAGAGGGCCCAAGACTTGACTTCTCACTCCTCACATTCAATCAGACTGTTCCCAAGAAAGGAGAACCCTGTTTATAACAGTACCTGCCATTTTCAGCCATAAAAATGTTACAGAAAAATGTCATGACCGATGCCATGATTGTTGATTTTAGGGAGCCAAGAGATCAAACGAGCATGAGGTTGCATTTCTGCATCTCAAATCTTGCCACAGGCCACCCACAAGAATGTGCGTGTGGTGTTAATTTTGTACCCAGACAGACAGGCTGAAAAAATCCAGATAATCTGCAGAACTTTGATTCAGGCCCCACTATTTTCTCAACAACTTCCCCCATGTTAGAGACAGGTTGAATGATTGCTGGGTTAGAATAATGGTTTCTTAAGAAGGGCCATATAATTATTTATTTTAACTACATAGCTGAAGTTTTCGTAGAATTTGAATAATGCTGGACAACTGTAATTAGTTAAGTGTCCTTTTTTTATAAGCTAGGTTTCTGAAGTCTCCTTTTTTTGGCAGCATCCGATCTTCTAATAACAGCCAAGTGAACAAGTTGACGTTATCTGTCAGTGACAGTGTCATTCTGGATGATGCACCAAATACAGTTGATGGAGAAGATGGAGAAGTCCGCCGGGTTTCGGACAATGAAAAGGATGCTGTCCAGTATAGCTATAGCTTCTTCCACTTCATGCTAACTCTCGCTTCCCTCTACATAATGATGACTCTTACTAATTGGTACAGGTGAGTATATTTTGGACAGCAACTTTAACCAAAAATCTTACTGCTGTAGATTATTAACTCAATATGGAATTGTTTAAATATTAAGAACATCTTTTTAAAATTAGAGATTTAATGTTAATTTTAATTTTTGCTAAAGTTAGGATTCATCTTGTGACACTGAATAGGATTTTCTCTCTATATATGCTGGGAAAGATGTAAATATTATTTCTGAATAATTCTTCTGTAATTAACCCCAAATATCTAGCAAGCATACCAAAAAGCTGTATAATTGAGTTGAATTAGACTTTCTACCAGTTGATTGAGACATATACAATTTTTATTAATTTTACAGTCCTGATGCTGAAACTAAAACACTGACAAGCAAATGGCCAGCTGTCTGGGTGAAGATCTCCTCAAGCTGGGTTTGTCTTCTTATTTATGTCTGGACTTTAGTGGCTCCCCTGATCCTTACCAATCGAGACTTCAATTAAATGGTAACTTCTGTAAAAGCATGGAGATAGGACGTTCTGCTCTGCTGAAAGCCAAAAGTTATGTATTGCTTCGTGGACCTAAGTCTCCAGGCATCATTCCTATAACACGCAGACAAATAAGAAGTCTAACTTGTGTAATGCTTAATGCAGAATCTAAGTGCTGTATATATTGATGTGTTAAATTCAAAGCTAGCATTCCTGTTATCTACTACAGCTGTGCTGTTGAAGGATTTCACAAAATGTTTGTGTAAACACACACTACTAGAAATATGAACGGAAAGTAATATATTCTAAAGTTGTTCTGATATTTCACTGTATCGAAATAAGTACCCTTGCTGCATTGCTTTACATTCCATTTCAGAAAAAAATGAATCCGATGGAGCTTTGAATAATGGATAAAGTGTTTTTCTTAACAGAACAGCATGCTAATGTAATATACTAAGCCTATAATTGGCAACTTTTGGGATCATTGTAGAAAACAAATTTTGTAAGAAATTTTGTTAAGCATACTGCTAAACTTTTAATGTTTTACTTTAAACACATTCAAGTCCTGCTTTTTGAAACAAGCAAATTAACAAGCAAATGCTTGTTAAAACTAGTATATCATTCCACTCAATTTGACATTATTTGCACTATAAATATGTTTGATCAAAACAAAATTTTTAGTGTCATTTTTGTTGCCTGGTTGTTTCAGCAGGTCTGCATATGATTATCATTTAGCTCAAGCAGTGAAGTTGGTCTATGTCTAAAAGCAAATCATCATACAACTTGTGATGTTAGGCAAAGAACCTCCATGTGGGGCTCTTGATTCATATGTTCACATTCTAGTATAAAAGTTTAGTTGGCATAAGCACTTAAAGTACCTGCTTATTTTTTAGCCTGTGATGGTACATAGTCTATACATTGCAGAGAGAGACAACTCTGCTCAACGGATTCCCTGCTCTTAGTTGAAGTCCCCTATGCTGGTGCCCATCATTCTGAGAACTTCAACGTGCAGGAAAGCAAGAGGCAGCTTGAAAAACAAGTAGCTCTTCACAAATTGCATTTTTCATTTCAGATCTAATTCAGTTGCATGCTTTTTTTCTTTACCATCTTGTAAAGGTACACTAGATTAGACTTTAATAGATCTGGACAGTCCCTTCAATGACATCAAACATTCATTGAAACAGCATGTTTATATATTAATATTTTAATATTAATAAGATTTAATATCCACTCATGCAGACAGACTGTTTTATAAAGTGCAGTATAAAAATAAATTCTCAAGGTATATACTCTAATTCTGTACAGAGAATAAAACAGACCCATGAACAAAACTGCAAAACTTAGCCATAGAAAACAAAGCACCTCAATTACCCTCTGGAAAAATTATTACCATTTTTCTACGTCGGATACAGATTAACAAAGGCAATTTGACATTTGTAACAAATTGCCAATGTCTTTTACTTAAGGCTTAGTATTCTTCCATCACATCTGCTTGGATTTTGTTTATAGAAGAACTAATATTAACAAAAAGATCCTTATGACCAAGATGCCAGACAATATGCATATTAACTAATTTCGTATGCTTAACTATAGGCACAACATCAATGTCTTAGTTCTGTCAGCACTGTTTTTAAAACCAATTCTACAGATAAACAAGATAAAAGCATGGAAGGCAATTTAGACTACGCTTAGAGGTAAATAATAGCCACAAATTTTACAGAATCTACTATTCCAATATATCTGGGCAAAGAGATGTGTTATACCAATAAAATTAGTCCAGGGAGGCAAACACTGAATTGGTATTTGGTTATTATTTAAATAAGAGCTCTTTGTTACAAAAAACATTAGGAAAAAAACAACCATAGCATTTTAACGTTTTATATCATCATCATCATCATTCATTGTCATTTGAGACAGGCTACTTATTTAAGGGAGAAAAAATAGACTGGGTAAAGTATTTTAGAATAGTGTCCTAGAAATTATAAGCTTCCATGCCTATAACTTTTTCCTAACATGTTACAAATTTATAAAACATTTTGTGATTCAAACTAGTTCCTTTATGTTTCAATTTCAGCTGCCAAAGCCTGGCAGCTTTGATTTTTCTGCATAAAGATCACTTCCAATAAGGAAAAGAACATCCATTTTAACATATACTTCTCGTATCTAAATTTGACCAGCATTTTCCTACAAGAATACATAAGGAGAAAAGTACATCTTGTGCCTTCTATATCTAAACTACTTTTCCTATGTGTCTGTAGGGAAAACACCCCCACCAATGTGGAAATAAATCTAGCAAGTCAAGAGAGATGGGTAGCAGCGTAGAAACCAGTTTCACATTTGTTTAGATAACTATAATACCATACTGGGTTTGTATATTTAGAACTCTAATTGAAGCACAGTCACATGACTAAACTGCTTCACTTTTTGGCAATAAGAGAAGCAAATCCCTAATTTAGAAAAACTAAAATACCTTTTGGCACTGGCAATAACATGATCAATCTACAGAAAACGTAATTTTTACAGTAAGCACCAACTTTCTGGTCTTACTTGGCACTAGGCAAGAGCCTTCATTTTAGTTCCAACAATTTAAAAAGTGCTATGAGTTGCTACCTTATGAGCAGCAGTGAGTACAAAGTTCCAGCCTGTTACAGTTCCAGCCTTGCATGCGAAGAATGGGTTCAAAGGACCTGCAACTTTGTGTAATTCAGAGAAAAAACCTGCTATCTTCTGAAAGATGGCCCACCACTAGAGAAGATCTAAAACTACATCAGGGTTTTAGATCCTTTCCTATACAGTATATTTTAGCCTAAAGGCGAGACTACTGGCCTTAGGAAATGAAGCCAATATCAAAAACAGCACTGAGGTCCCACTGACAAAATAACATAGTGAATGAGGAGAAACTACCATCATTTACAAATGGAATATTGTGCTTGTAAAATGTCCTGTTTGGTTTGCAGAGAACATTTCAAATCTTCTCTGTCCCAAAAATAAAGACAAACAAGTTTACCTCTTTTCTTATTAGGCAAAACTTTACAGCTATCATGTCTGTGTTTTTCCCCAACCTCTTCATGAGGCAGGTACCAATCAACAGTGCTATAGTGGTATGCAAAATTATGTGCCTTCTCAGTTGGTCCTGTCTTATGCAAGTTCAAGTATGGGAATAAAATTGGCTCATAGATTGATGCTTTCTTTATAACAGAAAAAAAATGAGCATGTGCTTTCAAAGGAACATCAATAGCTAACTATTTTTGCAAGAATCATTTTCATAGTGTGACACTCCCTGTAGTATACAAAGCTGCATTTTTGTAAATAATGCTGAACTTTATAGATGGCAACAGAATAAGAACTGGCTCTCTCTTATATTACTTTATGGCAGATAAAATTTCTAGTCAATTATCCTTTTATCATATAGCTCACATTTCTTTCTTCCTCTGCAGAATTAGCATTATATTACCACATTTCTTAATTTGTACATCATTTTTGTCCCCTTCAGCCTGAGAAAGAATATAGTGCTTTGCACCTAAACCTGCTCATTTGGAAGCAAGTCCCACAAATTTTACCACAACTTCCTTCCAAGTAATTGTGCTTAGGATCTTGTTATCAAGTAGCGTTTCTTTAGCTGTGTTCATTTGTGGCATCTGAGTTGCTTTGGGTCAGTTACCACAATAACTTCCTGGTTGCTCAAAAAAAAAATTTTCCATTTGCCAGTGGGCCACAGAACCTCACTTTCTTACAACTCTCTTCCACTTAGATTTGCTTTGGTTCCAAAGTAAAGTAACATCCATCAACACTCATATTTGGTTCCAAAGGAAAGTAACATCCATCAACACTCATATGTTGTAGAAGCATGAGAGAATTAATATTCCCTTTGTAAACAGCAAGGTGACCTTTTGGAAGCTTTATCTACTATACTAATAGCAGGAATAGAGCTGTGTTTTGAAGCTTCGCAAAGAGTCATCATGCTGCTTCTCATCAATCTCTTCATTCATTAATGGATCATGTGGTGAACAGTCACTGGAGAGGGGCAAATGTGAGACATCATACTTGAAGTCATCCTCCGACGCCAGCAGTAGCTCATTCCAGGTAGAGATATCAAGTTTTCCTGCCGTGCCACCATATTCTTCAGGGAGAATTTGTGGTGGAAGGTTGTGTTGAAGAGACCGCAGGTCTGACCCATGAAGGAAAAACTGAGAAGAAAAGAACCATTTCAACACTGTTCCAATTCAAATTAAATGTATAGTATTTTAGAAAAAAATGATACAATTTCCCTTTTAAGCTTAGACAATGGTTCATGGTATTTCTCCATACTACAAGTCTAATTGGCAGCAGCATTTGAGACTAGATGATATTCTTGAGAATCACAGGATATAAGTGAAAGTTTCACAATCTTTATTAACTTTTAAAGATTCTTTTTCTTTAAACTGTCTCAAACAGTTTTAAGTCCTGTTGGATAAACTTCATTTGGACAAATCACTGAACTCCACAAATAACCAAGATCACTACTGTTTGGATGAAAAGGAAAACAGTTCAGATTTGTATTACTCTCTACAGCAAGAGGCTCTACAGAAGACCATTTCCAAAAATTGATGCAGCTTAATATTCACATGTATTATCTCCTTTTTAGAATGTTTGTATCTCCTGATTCTTGCTTAGTATACAATGGTGTATGGATTACCTAATGGAGCATTTTTAATACTGATTTTCCTTTGTTCTTTGTAAACTGCCTTGAGGCCTTCAGAAATGGAGGGTGCACAAACTTGTGTAATAAATACATGACTACACAGCAGTTATATATAGAAAAAAATGAGACTTCTATTTCATCGATGATTACATAAGCTTCAAAGTTGTGTCTAATACAAATAACAGTAATAAATAAACTAACTCAGTTTTTAACAGGAATATACTGCTTTTAGTGCCTAATTGCTTTCCCAGGAAGACTTATTAGTCTCCACTTCACTATACAGTATAAATGATACTTACAGAAATCTATTAAAAGAGAAAAAATAATAGATCTTTTCTGACTGCCATGGAGAATTATATTGGGTTTATTTACAAACTCCCAAGTAAACAAATATCCAATTTAAATCCAATATGGACTTATTGATTAGCTGCAGTTAAGGTTGAAGTTAAGACCTGCATAAAATAAATCAGACTTTTTTTCCAGATGATGTTTAAACATGTATTTTACTAATTCAAAATAAATATTTTGAATTTGTATTAAATTCACTTTGCAGACAGACTGCAGCTTTCCAAAAGCAGCTACCTTGCTGGATCAGACTTGCCTCTTTAAGTCCAATTTTCTCTTCCCTCCAGGGACAAGCTAATGGGTGTGGAAAGCCCATAAGCCATGCATATATCCTAGAGCAGGGGTCCCCAACCGCCGGTCCGCGGAACAAGTCTTACCGGGCCGCTGGTTGCCGCCATCTTTTTGGTAAAGCTTCCGGTGAGCTTTTCCGGTAGAAAGCTCACCGGAAGCACTTTTTCATCAAAAGATGGCGGCGCTACATTCTCGGTGAGCTTTTCCGGTAGAAAGCCATTTCTACCCGAAAAGCTCACCGAAGCGCTGGCGCCATCTTTGACGAAAAAGTGCTTCCGGTGAGGTCACCGGAAGCACTTTTTCGTCAAAAAGATGGCGGCGCCCAGTTGATGCCGGTACCGGGCGCGGCGCCCAGCTGATGCCGGTACCGGGCCGCGGCGTCAAAAAGGTTGGGGATCAGTCCTAGAGCCCTCCCTAATATCCCTATAGACACTATATATTTCACACAACTATATTGAGTACTTACCCGATTTGCTATTTTTTCCTTTAGAAATGGTTTGAGAATAGCAAAAATGCCTTTGAATATGCGAGGTTCATTTATGATATTGACAGCTTTTATTCTAATTGGAAAGCCATCCTAAAAGAAAGAAATGCAATAACATTTATAACGATTCGTGTTTAGAAATAACTGCATGAGTTTTCAAAACAAACTCATTCAGTCTTGTTTGGTTTATGTAAAAAATATTTTAACCACTGCTCCGTACACATTTCCACTATAAATTCTGAGTGGGATAGAAACTGTTTGTTTCAAAGAGAAATTCTTGGCAGAATGTGTGTTTCTCAAGAATAACAAAAGATTTTAGCACAAAGCTTTCCTGTACAAATAAGGTATTCCTCCTTTCTTAGTGAAGTCACCACAGGAAGGGCATTTCTCATGTCAACATAAATATTTCCGAATTTATTATGCCTCAACATTTTATGGATAACTAAAACATGAAATATTACCCTAGGTTGGCAGAAGTGGGGTGTGTAGCTAGAGAGATATACAGCATTATTTGAAAACATTGTCTGATTCTATAAACTGCTTTTCAAGGACAAAGCTTTTAAGATTAATATGTTAATACTGTTCAGTAGTTGTCTACATTAATGAGCACCAATTAATCCATCACAAAACTTGTAAAGAATACAATGTATCACTAAAGAAAATGTCCATAGCATGCATGCATAAAACACAGAATTTTGCATTCCAATTCTTTTCGTGTAGAGTACAATTGAAAAGCACATATAGGTAGCCCTTGCTTATTAACTGCCTCATTTAATAACCAAAGTTAAGACACTATTAAAAAACAGCTCTGTGATCAATTCTTGCATTTATGACAACAGCAATATCCCACAGTCACCTAATCACCATTTGTGTGCTTCACAATTGGCTTCTAACAGAGTTATGGGAGAATGTGGAAGTAAAATTGCAGGTTGCTGTCATGTGATGTCTCGCTTAATGACCAGAGTGATTTACTTAACAGCCAAATGGGAAATGAGGATGGAAATCTGTTGCAGTCATGATTTCCCACTTAATAACCTCACTGCTTACCAATAGAATTGCCAGTCTCAACTATGGTTGCTATGTGATGACTGCACCCACAATTTAAGCAGAGATTGTCTCTTACAATAAACATGAATTATATCTGTGCTATTTATTAGTAAATTGGAAGCTCCATGTGCCTAAGACTTGACAGAGGGTACTGTTCTAAGTGGAACAAAAAAACGTTTTGGGTATGAACTTTTCCTAGACACTGTTCTATATCCAATCCACACTCATAACTGCAAGAATATTATTAACACACTACTAGGATCATCCATGCTCTCCCTAACTGGCTCCAAGATGGGCTGCTTTACATTTTGTGGAGGACTTTTTCTCACAACACAACATCCATCTGGGAGCCAGTCTAACGCTGGTTCTGAGAGAAGCTAGTGACTAGAAGGCTTCAACTGCTGCAGAACAACTCTCTCCCATCCGGTCATGGGCTCTGTGCCTCCAAAGCCATTTTTTGTTTGCCTGTTCTCACTTGGCAACCAATGTTTTTCTTTTTGATGGGGTGAGGTGTGTGTGAGGGATTAGGAATAGCAATAACAGATGTGTGGAAAGTATGCTAATCCGATCCTGATCCTAAGACCAACTGCAAGCCAGGGCATCATTGCTGCCGCAGGCAATATCAGACAGAGGATCAAAGAGGGATTGGGAAGCTAATGTTTTTTCCCCCAACATCAACCATAAGATAATTCCAAAAGCTTATTGTTCTGAAGATTACACAAATATTAACTTTGTAATATTTCCCTTGCAAAAAAATGACCAAAGCATTTATATTTTGCATGATTCCCACCACCACCAAAAGACCTGATTTGGAAAAGCAAAAAAGTTATATCTACATTTGCACCACTGAGATTCAGAAGCAGCAGTAATTTATATTATTTTTCCTCTAATAATTTAAATCTTACCTGAAGAATGCCAATCACTTTTTTTGCTATGAAGGGGCCAAAGTGAGATGCCTTAGATAAACTGATTCCTTTGTAGTCTGCAAGAATTACAATTCCATTTACTTGAGTCTCCTCAGATTGAATGAGTTTTTCTAATGTCAAGTATATGGCACGAATGTTTTCAGTAATTGGGTAATTACTTGGTGTCCATTTGTCTATGATTAAAAAGACAGAGAAGGAAGTTAGAAGTTAAAAGAAAACCAAACTACATTACAAACCTTAACAATTATTATTAATCCTATAAAAATCTTTTTCTAAGTTCACATTATCTCTTACTTCAGAAAAAGCCTGTTGTTTTAGGAAACATAATTAAACAGTTATATCGGACAAACTTTTCATGGTTGGACTCCTAAGATCAAATTGAATTAATAAGAATTACCTATAAGAAAATGAATGCTGAGACTTACAGTCCTATACAAATAAACAAAGATTACACAAATAATCTTCAGAACAATAAGCTTTTAGAATTATCTTACTTAAACACTAGTAAACAAAATTATGTTAATTGGAAGGTATAGTAATATGTGCTGATATCTTTATTCAACAGGTGTGGGGAAAATAGGGAGGAGGGAATGGCACGTACAAAATAAAGACAGGTTATCAAATAAATAAACAATATAAAGCTGGGATATAAATCAAATAAATAAGCAAGCAAACAAAAGATTCATCCATCTTAAAAAGTTAATCATACCTGGGCGAATACAGACAACATGGCGTCCTTCATTATCTAAATGGGAAAGCACAGTGACAATGCCAGATTCCAAGACAGTCTTTACAGCAGATGGCTTCAGATTTGTAAAAACCTCAGGCCAACTTCTCCTACAGCAATGATAGTTCACGAGAAGCTGAAGTGCCCGATCATAATCAAATTTCCTTGCTCTAAGGAACCTAAGCAAGAAAGCGTCGTCTAGGCATGTCCCCAGATTAGGATAATCTTTGCACACCATGTCTCTGAGGGCTTGAACATCTCGAAGCCGCCACTCAGGTTTTTTCCTGCAGCTCTTCGCGTGCTTTGGCAATAAGCTCAGCGGACAGGGTACACACATATGTTTTCTGAACTGGCAGGATCTCAATTCCTGACAGAGATCCCTCAGAGGGACTTCTAACGGTGCCATCGCTATCTCCTGACATTGGTTAGAGAAATATCTGGGGGGAAAGTGTGACAAAATGCAGACAAAGAAAATGACCAAACTGATCACCAACTTTTACAAATAAAGATTTGTAAATGTATAATTAGTACTTATACTACATAATAATAGTATACTATTATGCTAATGTGGATATGTTTAAATGTGTCAAATAGCAGTTAATTCTCATTTGCCAGTAATATTTTTAACAGCAAACATAATTCTATACATTTATAGAAAAGAGTGGGATATACACTATGGTGGTCTCTCATGAATGAAGACACTGAGGCAGTCGTCTTGAAGCCAAATCGGGATGAGAGCCCAGGGCAAGCTCTGACACCCTCTTTTATTAGAAGCAATCTTTGTTAACGCTTGCAATTTTTTGTTAGTGTGTTGTTACAAACTCATTACATCACACAAAATACCATATGAGAATACAAAGCTGTAAAGTTTAAGTTTGCTACAATTCTGGGTAAGAAGTGGCAACATTTCGACCTTGTCCCTCGCCTCGTGTTACAAACAACTACCAGAAGGCCCGTTGTCCTTGCACGCGCGAGGAAACAGATAGCAATTCCCACATCTCCTCTGTTTTTCTTTTTTTTAAAAGACAGGGAGTGTTTTAGTTCCAACAGCAGCCTTTGTTAGGCACGTAGGCAAGAGTGCTGTGTATGCTGATGTTATCCATGGCGTCGTGACTTCTTCGACCATCACAAACATCTTGTCCTCGTCTGGGTCATCACAGGTTGGCTCTCCCGTCTCTTCTTCGGATGGCAGTGGGTTAGTTATTTGTTGATTCCAGAGAGCCATTACCTGTGCAGTGGCTTTTTTCTCAGCCAAAAGGGATAAACTGTTAGAAATAGTGCGTACAAAGATAGGTAATACACAAGGCAATATAATACATCCCGCAGCAATCATACCAATAAGCGCTACAATAGCTTGCAAACCAGGTAATTTTGGGAACCAGGATCCAAACATGTCTCTAAAATCAAGACCATTCCATGTTTGTACAGGTACATGTGCAATCTTGATCATTCTATCAGTGATTTGTTGAATAACTTTTCCACTATCATCTATTTCAATACAACAATTACTAAGATTAAATTTTCCACACACTCTTCCTTCTTTGGCAAGAAGATAATCTAACGCCAAACGATTTTGCATGATATATGTTCTAGACAATGCACTTTCTTTAGCTAATGTTTTCAAAGCAAGAGCAGTTTCATTGGTTATAATTTCTAATACAGCTTGCAACCTTATAATTCTATTGAGCATATATATTTGGGGGTATGGTACCCTCTTGTTTCAGGTAAGTGAGTGTACAAGCAAATAGGATTACATTTGTCAGTGGTACATGAAGTAGAGCTTGATTTAACAGTGATATTAATATTTTGAGGGCCTCTTACTTGAGCAGAGTCAATAGGTGGGGTGTATCAGTAGTTGTAACAGTGGTGGCCCCCACATTAGTCCCGGACACCTTTTGGAAGAGATATTTCCTTTCCTGTAGATAAGATCTTTGCCAGCTGTGTGAGCTGCAGGTGACTCCTGCAGCGTCGTTAGGACCTTGGCCTTTGTTGATGGCAAAACAAGCATCAAAACACACAAAAGTGTTGGTAACCCCCGAGTGACATTATGGGTAATGTACCCATTTTTGCTTGACTGGTAGAGAACATTGAGGCAAGGTCAGAGCTGGATCCTCCTTTGTAGGCATAGACATACAGTGAGGCGGTGATGGGCCTCACAGCCTTTGGCTCGTAGCATTGGATACCTTGTTTGGTGTAACATCGTGCATATTGAGTGTTGTTATGCAGACAAGGGGAGACTGTCATGGAGTTGCATTCAGGCTTCAAAGTATGATAGATCAGGGTGGACTGGGTCTTCGTTCCGCTGCGAGTAGTTTTGATGCAGGCATCGCAGGAGGATGGGGTGGTTGTTGTATTGGCAGGAACGATGTGGAAACCCAGGAAACAAATGATGAATGCAGTGGGCAGCTTCATGATGCTGATGTAGGCAAGGCTGGTTTGGGTAGAAAAGGCCTTACTTGTCGTCCAGGGACCCAGATGGTGTTGTTGTTGTCAGCGCACTCGTCCCCAGGTTATAAGTTCAGCAGGACCTTTCCACTGAGGATCTGGCATGATGCTGATGAAAATATACCGTTGGTCTGGGTTCAAGATGAGGCGAAGAAGCGAAATGACGTGATGCTGCTGTGCATGGGGGGATCCGGACTCATTGAGGAAGTTAAGAGTAAACAAGCAAACATTCAATGCATTCTGGAGTCCTGGCAACCCTGTGACATTTTTAAATTTGAATTTTTCCAAATTATTTTTAAGGGTTTGATGAGCTGTTCAACAATGGCTTGTCCCTGGGAATTGAATGGAATGAGTAATTTGCCATTGGGAGCAAAATTGTGCAAAAGTAGTACTGGCATATGCAGGGCCGTTGTCTGTTTTTATTTCTCCTTGGGTTTTCCCATGGAGGCGAATGTTTTAATGCAATGGTTGATAACATGTTTTGTGGCTTCACCCCTTTGAGATATGGCCATGATAAATCCTGAATGAGTGTCTACGGTGACATGAAGATATTTCCATGGATTAAAGGGTGGATATTGAGTAACATCCATTTGCCAAAGTTCTAAGGCGTTTATGCCTCGAGGGTTTACCCCATGGGTAAAGAAACACCTTGGCGAGAGCAAGCGGGCATTGCTGGATTATTGCTGCTGCTTCACTCTGAGATATTTTTAAACTGTCTGGCCAAGGCTTTTTATTTTGATGAAAATAACTATGACTGTCCCAGGGTGTTTGTTGTGAAAGAATCATGCAAGAGATGGCGCTGTCTGCGGTTGCAGCTGCGGCTGCAGCATCAGCCATATCATTGCCTTCCTGGAGAATTCCTGGGAAGGGTTGGTGGCTGCGAATGTGTGCTACAAAGAGCGGGTGCTGGTGCTGTGCAACAAGGTGTTGCAATGTAACAAAAAGAGAGAGAAGATTTTTAGAGACAGAGACTGAAGTGAAGGATAGGCAGTAGTTGAAAGCATTTTATGCGTATGGAGTTAGTACTTTGATGAAATCAATCGGTGTTGTCTGGAAAGGCCAGCCCATCAGGGGTCGCCCTCCCATTTCTTTTTTCCTTGCTACTTTCTTGTTTACTTTCAAACATACTTTGCATTCACAGAAACCACCTTCACCCCTTCTCAGTTTCCCAACTCATCTTTCTCTTTTTCCTCAGGTTTCCAATCCTAACAACTCACATTTCTGCGCAGACCATGAAGGAAGGGAGGGAGCCCTTTTATGACCTCCCCTGCTCCTATCATGACTGCAAATCCTGATTTCCTCTTTCCTTCTTCAACCCTGCTTGACCCATCCACCTACTTGCAACAAACAATCATGGTCCTCAGTTCCCACGATTCTGCAAGCCTTTAGATAGTCCGAGAGGGAAGCCCCCCCTCGGGCAGATAGAGGCTGCAGAATCCTCTTTCAATCCTCATTTGCATTTTCAACAACCAGTTTTAACAGACTAAGAGATTTTTTAGGAGTGTTGAGGAAGATGTATCCATTCTAAGATAAGGAGGTTGCTAGTGTGCTGAGACTTTTGGGTTAATACAGCAGTAGGTAAGGAGGGGGGTGTATTGAGCAAGATTAAGGAAATAGGAGCATTGTTGTGACATCGGTTGACCCACCTTTTCTGCATAATGTGCTATATGTCCTGGGTGATTTTTAATTGATGATCTGTAATGGTAATTTTATCCCCTGGAGTGGTTCCTCCCTTTAACACATCAAACAGGGGGTTGAGCATGTGTGTAGTGATGCCAAAATAGGGACGGGTCCAATTAATAGCCCCTAAATATTGTTGTAATTGTACGAGGGATGTCTACACAATGGCATCACGTGTGGATGGACTGAAACTTGTATATCAAAATTTAAAAAAAAGAAAAGCAAGAAGGGAAAGGTGTCCTAGGCACTCTTTTCCAATATTTTACAAGGAGAAGAAGAAGCAAGGGAGAAAGGAAGAGATGAGAGGCCTTAAGCAAAAGTTCTCCAGAGATAATAGACAAATTCCACTGAAAAAAGGATTTCAGAAAGGCACACAAGACCGCACTTCTACACCTGCATCCAGAAATAACCATAGAAAACTGGAAACAACATGCAATTCAAAATGTGACAAAACACTCAGTATAATCTAGTGAAACCTTGCCAAGAAAAGGAGAGTACTGTAATGAAACAATGATTTAAGACATGGGATGGGGGGGAAAACAATCCCAGAAAGCATAAGTGTTCCCACAAAGGCATGATATCTAACCGAAAGGGGTAAAATGTTCAAGACATAAATGATTGTCAACATCAATGATTAGACTATGTTATCCCAGCGAAACCTTTTGTGAAATGAGAGATCTGAAGTAGGAGAAGGGGGAACACTGCAATGAAATAATGATCAATAATATGTGATGTGGTTTAACTGAAAAGCAATGCACCAAATGTTCAAGACACAAATGAACATCAACACTAATGAATAACAATACTGCACAATTTCAGAATGCACCAGATAGAATCCCAGTGCAAATTATGTGTTCTATATTAAGTATTACAAATATAGGGGAAAGAGTTAAAGGCATCACACTCCATTCAGTGCACAGGAGAAGTTTTTCTTCAAAGAAGAAAGATAAATGGATAGCTGGAAATAGAACAAAGAATAACAAACTATGATTCGAATTGAGAGGAGATAAACAAAATAAAACCGAGAAAATTCAAAAGAGAGGAGAAGCTATGTAGAAAATTGAAAATGCCAATAAGATGCCAATGGTATGCAAAATGCCAATGGTATGCAAAATGCCAATGGTATGCAAATGCCAATGGTATGCAAAATGCCAATGGTATGCAAAATGAACATGAATCTGAATCTGTGTCTGTACCAAGAGTTTTGACCTGGGACTAAGCAACTTTCAGAAAAGAGATTTTTTATGCTTTTATGTTTTGTGTTTCTGTGTATCCATGTTCTGCATGTCTTTAAAAATTAACAAAGTTTGTTAAAAAAAAGAGAGAGAGGCTGAGAGTTTTGAGGAAGGATAGAGCAGATCGGGAACCACAGAGATTCCTTTGAGAAGGGCATGAGGGTGAGATTGTAAGAGCAGTTTTATCGGAGAAGAAGGAGGCAGAAGGAGGAAGCTGTGTGCTGACAGAGATGGGGAAAGGATATGAACACATCTTCTGCCATTGATAATTCATACACAGTGGATGGTATATGGGCAGCCTTGGGAGAGGGGCTAGCTGCCGGCCCCTCTACTGTCGAGCATCTCTGCTGGCGGAGGGCTTTGCTGCCCCCGCCGGGGCTCGACATTGTGATTTAAAATGACCAGGCTTCCCACAATTGTAACAATTACCAGATGGTTTATTACCTCTGGTGATAGCTGCAGCCATCATTTCGGAAGTGTCTAAAGAGGCTTTACTGAGGGTTTTTCAAGAGAGCCCCCTCTTTAAAAAGGAAAAATTTCGTTTGGTTGATTCTCTTAGTTCCTCAATGTGCAATTTCTGGTCCCGAGAGAATCCTCCACCCATACTCACGAAGGGATCCACGGCGATCGCCTGCGATCGAATCAGGGATGAGGTATACCAAGGCTATGCCAGCCGATGAGTATGGATGGTCCAAAGACGTACCACCTCGCAGATGATCACGTCGGGGTCACCAGTTATGGTGGTCTCTCATGAATGAAGACACTGAGGCAGTCGTCTTGAAGCCAAATCGGGATGAGAGCCCAGGGCAAGCTCTGACACCCTCTTTATTAGAAGCAATCTTTGTTAACGTTTGCAATTTTTGTTAGTGTGTTGTTACAAACTCATTACATCACACAAAATACCATATGAGAATACAAAGCTGTAAAGTTTAAGTTTGCTACAATTCTGGGTAAGAAGTGGCAACATTTCGACCTTGTCCTCGCCTCGGGTTGAAAAGTGGTAGGGGGGGAGTGGAGTGTGTTTATTTGAGAAATAATTTTTTTTTTGGGAGGTGTAGGTGTTTTTTGGAAAATTTTTTTTTTTTTTTTTTTTTATTTTTTGTTAATTTTTTTTGTTTGTTTTTTTTTTTTTTTTAAATTGGAAAATTATTTTATTAATAGAAATAATTTAAAAATAATTTTTTTTTTGCTTGGTTTTTTTGATTTATTTTTGAGGGAATTTTTTTGGGGGGGTTGTTTTTTGGGGTTTTTTTTTTGTTTTTTTTTTTATTTTATTTTTTTTGGTTGAGTATCTTTTTTTGGGGGGGGGGGGGGGGTTTGGGGTTGAGGGGGGGGGGGGGGGGGCGTTTTTTTTTTGATTGGGGGGGGGGGTTTTGTGTTGGGGGAGAGGTTGGGGGGGGGGGGGGGGGGGGTTTTTTTGTGTTTTTTGGGAGGGGGGTGGATGTTTTGGGGGAAATAAGATGGGGGGACTTTTCGCCAATTTGTTGTGGGGGGGGCTTTTTGAGAACACGACACGGGATACTTTTCTTTTAGGAAAAGGGGGGGGGCTTTTGGGAAAAGGGGGGGGGGGAATTTTTTTCTTGTGGGGGGGGGTGGGGGGTGGGGGGGGGGGGGGGGGGGGGTTTTTTGGTGAGAGAATTATTTTGTTGTTCTTGTGGGTTTTTTTGTTTTGTTTTTTTGCTGTAACAATCCTGCCTCAGGCCCTTCTGCTTAATTTCAAAAGGGATTTCTAAACTGAATTTTGAAGTTCAACTGCTTATCTTACAGAATCAAAAAGTTAATCTCTCACTTCTCCAACATTCTGACTTATATGATACACATCTGCAAATCACATGGGAAATGGGAGGGGGGAAATGGCCAAATATTTCATTAGCAGCCTCTGGAAATTTCACCTGTCAGTGATCTTCCCTGACATTAACAGCCTGGGGTTTCTTAAAATACCCACACTCTGCTAAGGTGATATTTGAAGGCTGGTGGCATATTTGAAAAAAGGCAAATTGCACATAGTCTATCTTGTAAACACTTTGCTCTAAAATGGATGTATCTCTCTCTCTCAAAAATCGCTTAGTTGGCTAAGGCCAAAAAACCTGTTTTATTTATGTAGGTAAATATAATTTTTGGGTGTGTGTGTGTATACATTGTTGATGGCAGATGCCTATCACCACAGTCAGAAGCTGACCAAACCCAAACTGTGCTTGTCCATGTGATGTGAAAAGATGTTTGTGATGTTTCTCCTCTCTAAAAAGGCATTTCAGATGAGCCAATTTAGTCTAATGCTTAAGGCCTAGGCTAGAAAGCAGAAGATTGAGAAATCAAGCCCTGACCTAGTTGTGGAAACCAGCTGGGTGATTTTGGGCTTTGACTCTCTCTCTCAGCCCAACCCATTTCACAGGGTTGTTGTTGTTGTGGGGAAAATAGAAAGAAGGTGTGTTGAATATGTTCACCGCCCTTGGGCTGTTGGTGAAAATGATAATAAATAAAATAAAATCTCCTAGCCAGTCACTGGGCGAGGCGAATCTCCCGGCACTTCCATAGCTCTAATACAATGGAAGAAAGCAACCACGCCTAATAGCCCCCCCCCCCCCAATCATTCATACGCTGTCAGAAACAGAGCCAAAAAAAAAAAGCCCGCCCTCCCATTAGCTGATTTCTGACCAGTTGATTTCGGCATCCAAAACTAAGCGCCACTGAAAATAGGATGCCTGCTAAGTACAGCTTCCCAGGACGCGGCTGCAATGAATTTCATACTTCGACGGTCAGTCACCTACTTCCTAGGAAGCAGACGGGGGACGACGAAACCCATCCCGCCGTCCCAGACGCAGCAGGAACCAACCACACTTGCGCATCCAACCAAACTAACAAGCGCCGCGCAAAGCCCGACACTCACCAAAACACCAACCCCGCCACTCACCGGAAGAGACTGTTTCCAGGAGAACTGGATCATAACCTGGAAACACTCAGTCAGCCTCACCAAGGCTCTTTCCGGTTGAGGAGGGAGGGGGGGAGAGAGAGAGAGAGAGAGAGAGATAGCGAGAGAGCGCATGCGTGGGATTTCCTGGGCGAAGTACCTCTTACCGAGGATTGTAGTCTCTAGATTTAAATTTTAAAACTATAATTCCGATTCCCGATGTCAACGCTTAGACGCCGTGGCTAGGAGAGGGAGAATAAGAGCAGAGAAACCTCTTATTGAAACTTCTTGAAATCAAACTTCTTGCTGGAGTGGCGAAAGTTTAACAACAACAACAACAAGACTGTTGAGCTATCAACCAGCCCCAAAGGCTGTGAATCTCACTAAATAACAACAACAACAATAATAATAACAATAATAATAATAACAATAACAATAGGAAAGAGGAACCACTCCCACCAGTTCGACTGAAAAGCTAGTTGCTAATTGTGCCCTTTTGTCGAAGTATTAATTGAAAGAGACGTGTAAGAATTAGTGCCTGTATTCACACAGCACAATGTGAACTGCAAACCGATTAATCACATTTTCTCCTAAGGTGTTGATTTTTTATAGTTCAGTGTGTGACATGCAGTTACAGTTTATAATATATTGTTTTAACACTGATATATAAGATAATTGAGAGATTAGCTTTGGGGTCTTGTTGACCTGTACAACTATCAGAAAGTCGTTTTCAATGCTTGGTCTTGATGGATTCGCTGAAAGAATTTAATGGTTTAGCTTGAAGGATTTTAATATACTGTATAATCATGCAGTACATCTCTGTATGTATGCACAAAGAAATTTTGGTGTTCATTTTTCAAAACTAGAAATCTATGAAGGAGGAATACTTACTTTTACTGCTACAATTACTACAAGTAGTCCTTGAATTATGACCACAATTGAGCCCAAAATTTCCATTGCTAAGCAAGACAGTTCAGCAAATTTTGTTCCATTTTATGATTTCTCTTGCCATAGTTGTTAAGTGAATCACTGCAGTTGTAAAGTTAGTAACATGGCTGTTAAGTGAATCTGGCTTCCTCAAAGACACTGCAACCATCATAAATATGAAACAGTTGCCAAGCATCCAAATGTTGATCTTGTTCAAGCTGAGGAAGTTTCTTGGATGAGAAGCGAAACATCTTCAAAGAAAAACCAGAAAGTCCAGTTGTCTCTTGAAAAAAGGCAACTGTCCTTTGGGACAACCATGACCTGGATGACTGATAATCTCCATAGACCGTATGGTAATCCGAATTAGTCAGACTCCATCTCAAATATTATCTCCAGTCCCAGATAATACAACTTAATAAGGTTTTAGAAAAACTGGAACTGAATCCTATGAAAAGCAATTGAATGAGTTTGGTATGTTTATATTTAATAAAAAATGACAGATGGGAGCATCCGTAGCAAGGTAGGTTAATAGGCCAGGACTTTGATTGCATGCTCATGCTCACATTCTTGACTTTTTTGATTCCTTATAGATATTCCTACAGAGCGAAAATATGACACCACTCTTCAAATATCAGAAAGAATGTCCCATAAGAACTCGTTCTTTCTTGCATGCAACAGGATAATGAAGGTAAGTGCAGAAACGTAGATTCTAACTGAATGTAAGAGTAAACTTTGTAATAGGAAGAGTAGTGTGAGTGCAACGAAGTAGAGGGCTTGCAATCATCTCAAGGAAGTTTTAATATAGATACTTGCACTGGGCAGGAGTTTGGAGTCAGTGGCCTAAATGCCCCTTCCAACTTGTGAAAAATTGGGGATAGTTTACATGTTGTTTAACAACTTGATTGCTTAGCAACTGTTTCAAGATATCACAAAAATCTCCAGAGCTACTTAAAATCTGGTTTTGGAGTTCCAACAGGGGAACACACACAAACACACAAGCACACACTCACAGTTACATTTGCATTTTCGATGCTTGATAACTGACTCACATTTATGACTATTTTGCAGCATCCCAGGGTCCTATGACCACAATTTTTGGTGTTTTTTGCCAGTTTTTTGCAAAAAAAGAAAAACCACACCCATTAAAAAAATCAGGTTTGCTTAACATCTGTGGCATTCACTTAACAACTGCTGCAAAAAAGATTGTAAATTCAGGCATAGTCACATGGTGACCTGCTTAACACATGGTGATCTGACTTAATTCCAGATTCAATTGGGTTTGTAAGTTGAGGACTATCTATATATTGATTGGATTCTACTGAATTCATTTGGCAAAACCATGATAACTTTTTCTTTTCTTCTTAATGTTTTTTTTTTGAATTCTCTAACATTGTTAGTACTAAAACTTTTATGGCCCAAATGAGGTGGTTAGTTTGTAGAACAGTGCTGCACAAGAGCTACTACTTCAAAGAGTTGAGGGAGTAGAGAAAGCTTGCAGAAGATATTTAATCACTGCTGAACAAATAGTCTAGCAATAAAGATAACTGACAAACTTAGCGAATGCAGAAGACTAACACAGATGTTAATTTTCAGAAGCAAAACTAGAATCCCTATAGATACGAACCAGATTAGTGGAAAATTAGTGGAATTTGTTTTCTTCTCCAAAAGCTGGCGTCCTGGCAGTTGTAGTTCCTAGTAAAGGAAGGCTATTCCAAGACCTTGATTGGTTCCATGTCTAAGGTTATCATAACCGTACTGCTAAAGGCACACGCAGTAGTGCTCAACTTACAACCATAATGGAACCTATCCATGGAGCCTGTGATCTATTTGATTTTATGATCTTTTTTTCAGCAATCATTTAAGTAAACATGGCAATTGTAAAGTGAACTAATAGTTCACTCTGAGCACAGTTTTGCTGAAAACTAGAAGTAAGTGCCTTTCAGCAAAACCATTGTAAATTATAGTCACGGGACCCTGGGATGTTGCAAATGGCTATAAATATGGCCCTGTTGCCAAGCACCTGAAGTTTGGTCACGTGACTTCAGGAGGGAGGCCTGACCATTGTACCTTCAAATCCAGGTTATAAATAACCCCAAGGTAGGTCCATTGTAACTTCGAAGAGTCACTAAGTTGTAAGTCAAAGACTACCTGTATATAGGATTTCACTGTACTGTAATCATATGGAGAAGCAGTTAGAATTGTTCAAAGAGTATTAGGAAAAATATATTCTGAATATTAAATATGCTGCTTTTCTTGGTTAAGCACTCAAGGCAGTTTATAGTAAAAGGGAAGCTGAATTAAAAGTTGGTTGGAAACATTAACCTGCAAAAACACCATGTCACAAATTTCCTCTTTCTCTAACTCTTCCAAAATACTTAAACATTTCTGCTCAAATGAGAAGAAAACATAAAAAGAAAAAAACTCCAGATCCTTACTGGAAAAGATTACACTAGAACTTTTGGGTGTGGAAATCCAGCAAGAAACATTGTGATATTAGGGAGTCAGGAGAAGTGGTTATTTAACCACATGGTGGAGCTGTGCCAAACGAAAAAAATATCTAAGTTCAAGGTGAAAAGGCCGTTTTTTTGCTTTTTCAAATAGGACTTGCAACATAGTGTTGCAATTAAGAGCATTTTGGTTTTTAGGATACCAGCCAAGTATGTCCAGTTCCCTTCTCTGGTTTTACACGCTTTTGCACATTCACACATGCTATTCATCATTCCAACACAATCAGTGAAAGGTTCGCCTTACGTTTCACCGTCAGTCCATGGTTACTATTGCAAACAACTCAGGATTCTGTGTAATTTCTGTAATAGCATCTCCCAAAGCATTTTGGAAATTAAAGTCTGATGAGGCGGTTGACAGATTTTTTAGTCCTTTTACTTTGCCACTCAACTCTCCAGTTCCCAGGATGTCAGTGTAAGAAGAAGGGAACGACAAACCATTTGAAATCTGTAAACAGCTGTGAGAAGTGACAAGTGCTGGGCATAGTTTATCCTGTGCACACCCAAAACAAAAATGATTTGCTGAGATTTTAATGGCCTAGGGTGTGATTTCTTTTCCAATAGCAGTAATTACTTTTGCAAGCATCATGCCTAAAAACTGAATTTAGACAGGAGCTCAAAACCTTACAAGCAGAACCTGATTCCATTTGATATCACAAATTGAAGTACATAGAAATGAATTGCGCTCAACCTTGAAGGAACTGAACACTGCCTGGCACAGGAAAATGCTGTCTCAGGATTGCCACGTCTTCAGCTTGTCCCTGATTCCTCTCAATTTTATGACCGTAAGGCCTTGAAAATGCTGTGGATTTTTATAGCAGTAATAGCTGCTTTTTTTCCAGCATAATATATATGGGGCTATAAAACTTGTTCGCCAAGACTGTTTTCCAACCAAGATTATATGAAATGGGTGGGGTGGAATTTGAAAGCCATTTCACTAATTGAAGAATTCATAAGGAATAATAACGTGAAAAATTTTCATTATACCAACCTTCCCCAACCTGAACCTTCCATTTATATCAGTTTACGCTCACGTTACTCCCAGTCAGAACATCTGTGAATAAGCATTGTAATTCAACATATATGGAGACCACTCTAAGTGTAGTTGGTTAGACAGTGTGTTATACAATAGCCTATATTCTGTGGGAACTGTTCAGTCAGGAATAAGTCCTATTGGGGTTCCTTTTGTTCAATTGGCAAATAATGGAGATGTCAGATACACTTCAGAATGTATGATTTTACTTGCAATTTGCACCTGCAACTGACTTTCTGACAGCTGATTTATTCTCTGTCACCCCATTCTTGCCATTCTACCTTTCCTTATAGGTAAAGTTAACAGCAGTGAGCTTGAGCAGTGGTAGAAGTGATGAGTGATAGTGACAGTTTTGTGTAATGAAGGGATGTCAAACTGGCAGCTCATGGGCCAGATGCATCACGCACAGGCCACTCCCACCCTGGCTCTGCAAAGGCAAAAACCGTCATGATCGAGTTTGACACCCATGATGTAATGGTAAAGCATCAGGCTAGAAGCCAGGAGACTGTGAATTCTACCCTTGCTTTAGGCTGGGCAGTCTTGGGCCAGTCACTTTCTCTCAGTCCTAGGAAGGACACAGTGGCAAACCACTTCTGAAAAACCTTGCCAAGAAAACTGCAGGGACTTGTCCAGTCTCTGAGAATCAGACATGATTGAGTGGGGAAAGAAAGCAATAGACTAGGGTCTGGTTTGTTTTGTTTTTATATTTAACAAACTATAGAATAAAGTCTTGTTATTGTAGTTAGAAGGAAATTCTTTCAGAAGAAGGGATATGTTGAGATTTTGCACAATTTCAAGACCTAATCATGTTATCATCTAATTACAATCTAAAGACAAAATTTTCTTCTAATAACCAACTGTCTTAAGAGAAGGAACCAGACCATTGGATTTATTATTATGCGAGGAACCAAAGTGACACATTAAATGTATCATTGTGTTCTTGTTGAAAAATAAATTTATAAAACAAGTGACTTTGGGACTAGTAGGACTAGTAGCAGCAAGTCAGGATAATATACTTAAAATAGGAAGTATAACTTTCCTTTTTAATCCCCTGTTTTCAAACTGGAGTGAGAAGCTGATGTTAGAATCTGGGAAAGCTGTTTGCAAATTCAACAGCTGCATGAACTGTTTGGGAAACAGTCTGGAAGCTGAAGGGAAAGACAACAGAAAATGAGGAAATCTTTTGTAATGGATGGTCATCTATCCACAAGGGATAAAAATGAGAAGAAGAGAGAAGAGAAGATTTGGCCAAGTGTGGTTCGACACACAAGAAAACCATTAAGAACTCAATAGTAGGCAGAGCATATGAGGAAGAATAGTTAAAAGACTATTTTTGTACTTTCATATTTTTGCTGCAAATCATAGCATAGGCCAGCTAGGTGTCTAATTCATTACAGGAAAGATAAAGAGAGAAAAAGAAAACTAGGGTTCCCTCTCTTTTGTCTCTTATATCATAGAAGTCCTGCCATCTTTTAAAAAAAACATCCGTGGTCTATTTCAGTCTCTTAGGACTCCCTCAGAGTCCACAGCCCAGTTTTATAGCCAGCCAAGCCCCATTTTATGGCAGCCCCTTCACCTGAATGCCAAGGCTCTCTTGTTCTTACATTATACCTCCCTGATTGGAAAAAGTCATGACAGCACTCCTTGCCCCGTCCCTCAACAGATTGTGTATTACCACTTGCTATATCAGAAGATGCCAGGTTGGGCTGGATGATACGGTTAGGTTCTATCCCTAAAGCCACACAGATAGTTTTTAAGTTGTGGAGATTGGGACTTAACTGTAAGAATCGCAATCTGATTTCTCCATCCTACTTCATGTTTGAAATCAAAGCTACCTCATTCCTTTCTGTTTTTACTTTTCATCCCTGTTTCACTGTTCATGTATTGAATTTATCTTACTTCTTTCTACTATGGATGATATATTTTTCTTCTGACAAAGGCCACGTTTTCATGAGGATAATTCAAATGGGCAGGCTAGTAATGGCTGGAGACAAAGCAGCAAGGAAATTCTTATTTCTTGCCAACCACTTGCATTCTCTCTGCCCCTTACTTTTCCTACCCAACCTGTTTCAGCCACGCATCAGCCTTGTCTGGTTAGATTGACAATTCATTTGTTCATCCCCATATTGAAAACAAAAGAATTTGATTTTTTGGTAGAAAATACAGTCTACATCTTGATGTTGGGAAACATTTTCACCTCTAAATTTTTTTCTTTTTCCATTCGTTCCTGAAAAATGACAATAACTTTACTGCTCAGTCTTTCAGGGCCTGTTATTACTAAGCAACCAAATAATAGAACCATGCTTGAAAATTCACCATAGCACATCCAGGCACTGCTACCCAGCCCCTTAGATTTTGTCTTGCAATGACCCATAATTGTCCCTACTGCTACTCTTTGAAGCATTCATCGGAGCTCACCAACGCTTCCTCCAGGCAGCCAATCAGAGAAAGATGAAATTAGCTTCCTGCTACTTCCATCTTGGCATTGCAACACTGTTTTCACACAGCAAATCAAAGCATAGAAGCATTGGCTACCCACAACTCTGAGGCTTCGTGTGAGGCAAGCTGCAATCTGAAGCCACTTTGCCAGAAGGACATCAATTCAGCTGCTCAGCAAGGACAATAGCATGAGAACCTACAGGTGCAGCATCACTGTATTATTAATACCAAAGCATAATGTGGAAAGGCCCCTCTTCCTTCTAGACCTATATCCTCCTTTGTCCCTCTTCTCTGACTGTGACAGATGCTGGTCAACACACAAAGGTCTCGTGACCAGAGGCAGTAATCGTGGAGTAGGAGGAGTTGTTTACAGTCTTTCCTAATCTTCAAGCTATTTCTTCACTTTTACAACCAGTAACAAATTAACTTTCACTTTATCTTTCTTTTGTGCTTTAGTGGCTCTGTCCTGCCTTTGGCGTCACTTATTTAACCTACAGAGAATTAGAATGGCAGAAAACCTGTTTAGATTTGGTCAGCATTTTTAAAGGTTAAGTCGTGATTGATGAGGATGAATTCTTTTGCAAATGAAAATTATTACATCCGATTTTTATTCCTGGGAATTGAAGGTGATCTACAGGAGACTTTTGGATGAAATCAGTCAAATCCAAATCTGTGGAGCCCTATCAATGAACATAAACCATTCCCTGAGGCAAGACAATTATTTCCAGTATTTTTCAGCACTATACTTTAAGTAGGAGGATGGAAATAGTTAGTAAAAATAATTCAAAATGTGAAGTAGAATTGTCACCCAAGCAGTCGAGTGATTGAGCAACTGAACTCAAGAATCTATAATTCAGACATTTACTTCAGAAGGTGATCTTAGAGAAAAGTATAATTACTCTCAGTCTGTCATTCGTAATACAATATTGTTTTAACAATTAAGTTATTCTCAGGGAGAGGGACGTGAAGTTTTGGGCTTCAGATCCCAATGGTTCGAGCTAATATATCCAATGGCAAGAAACTGTAAGAATTATGCATCAAAACTTCTGGAGGCCTCTGTATTAGATGGTTGTATGGATCCAGAGTAATTTGGGTTTTAGGGCTAGGGTGAACCAGTTGGTGGGATTCAAATCATTTAAAAACCGTTTTGCCCAGGGTCAGGTTGGCTGTCGTGGGAAGCGTGGCCCATCCCCGTCCTCCAGCTCCGCCGCACATGTGAGATGAGCCTCCCGCAATAGCCAACCTGATCCTGGGCGAACTGATTGTTAAATTAACACCCCCCAAAAAAGTGGATTGTGGGCTCTGCACTGCGCTGCAATGCAGAAACGGGCAATGGAGCGACTGGCATGGGGGGAGAGGAGGAGCAGAGGGAAGAAAGAGGGAAAGCGGCGGCCTCCTTCCCTTGTGCTGCTGGGGGAGGGCGTAATTTAACAACCGGTTTGCCTGAACCAGTGTGAATCGGCTGAATCCCACCTCTGGAGTGAACTTTAAATTAGAAATAACTTCTGCCGAATTTCAACAGAATGTAAATGCTAATAGAGGCAGTCCTCGACTTACAAGCATTTATTTAGTGACCATTTGAAGTTACAAAGGCACTGAAAAATGTGACTTATGACCATTTTTCACACTTACAACCATTGCAGCATCCCTGTGATCATGTGATCAAAATTCAGATGCTTGGCAACTGGTTTATATTCATGGCAGTTTCAGTCTCCCAGGGTTATGTGATCATCTTTTGTAAACTTCCGAGAAGTAAAGTTAACGAGGAAGCCAGATTCACTTAACAGCCATGTTACTAATTTAACAACCGCAGTGATTCACTTAACAATTGTGGAAAGAAGAGTCATAAAACGGGGCAAAATTCACTTAACAACTGTCTTGCTTAGCAACATAAAGTTTGGGCTCAGTTGCGGTCGTGTGGTAAGGGTTACCTGGAATTTAGTGGCTCTAGCTCAGGTTGAAGCAATTAGCCCTGCACATTTTATTTTATTGATTTATTTTATATGCTGTTTAACTCACTGTCCAAATCAATCTAGGCAGCGTACAATGTAATAAAAACAGAAATATAAGAAGAATTTAAATTTCAAAAATCAAATGCAGTCTAACAACCGAAGGTTCAAACGGAGCAGGTGTCTTTTCTGCCGCTGCACCAACCACCTCCATCCTAAAGCATTTCCACTGGACCCCATGCTAACTGGCAAAGTGAGGCTTAAAGGCCCTTTTAGAGGACCAGAAAGGTGTGTGAGGTTCTCACCTCTGGCAGCAAGATTTCCACAGGGTAGGGGGCCACCGCAGAAAAGGCTCTTCTCCTAGAATTTACCACTTGAAATTCCTTAGTGGGCCCCTTCTGCCAGAACAAGTAAGACAGGCCATTCCAATCAGGACAAGACAGTTTCTTAGATATCCTGGACCCATGCCATAAAGGTCTTTAAAGATGATAACCAACGGCTTGAATTAGATTTGAAAGCAGATTGGTAATCAGTGCAGTTCGTATAACAGTGGTGTTACATGTCTGGGGCCTCCAGAATTTTGTGCTTATTCTGAACCAATTGTAGCTTCTTGATATTTTTCAAGGATACCCCATGTAGCATGCATTGCAGTAATTCAGATCAGAGATTACCAGGGTACAAGTGACTGAGTGCACATACCACTTGTAGACTGTTAGAAATCTTAGAAGATGTCTCAGATTTCCACATATGACTTTTAATTGACTATATAAATCTGCCCATGAGAAAATCACTTTTATGAGTGATTAAAGAGATAAATCTTTTTAGATGAGACAGGTCTAGCACTTGGATCTTGTTCTCCAACACAGCAAATGAGTGATGAAGCTTCAGCATTAGTATTAAAAACACCTTTAAGAGCATGCAAAATCTGTTACCTGACTATTTGGAGCATTGGTGATATTTTTCTTATAAATAAGGAATACCCCTTGAGACTTTTAACCTATAACCTTTGAATGTATAGGTTACATATTTCAAATGTTACAGCCTTGAATAATATGAATATGTATACATGCAAATTACACCAATGATCTTTACATAAGTTTATGCTTCATTTATACATGCTAAGCAACCCACTTTGTAATCCCATAAAATGTTTTTGATTTGACCATAGATGACTCTAGCCAACTGTGGTTTGTTTGGAACCCCATGGCTAAATTAAGTGCTCTTGACATGTGTCAATCCAGCCTATTTCTCCATAATTCCACTATGCTATACTGACTAAAGGTAAAGAAATATAAAGGAACTAAAATCCTTGTATTTGACATTAATTGATTTGCTTTCATCATTTTAGAAATAACATCTGTTTGTGAATGGTTAGAAAAGATTTTTGTATTTATTTTTTTTAAAACACGAATAAAGAAATACAGCTGTTTCCATTGGAAGGCAGTAGTCAATGAAAATGAACATACAGTCCTAGAAGATGACATGTAGTAAATCTACATTGAAAATAACTTCCTCCAACTTTGATACATAAAACATTGCTGCGGTTGGAGAAGCAGTCTTGTAATTTACATTGTTCATATAAAATGTTATGATTTCATGGAATCAATATTATTTACACAATAATTTAAAGAAAAATTATTCAGCCCATCATTATAATAAATTACATAGCATAACAGGTTTGTGTTCGGCAAACATTACAATACTTAGACAATGACTAGGGACTGGCAGGGTGTTTACTTTTGAATCTGTCATAAAAGGACTAGATGTTAAGCAGCAGCCTATAAAATGATGGTAGATTAGCAGTAAATTGGCTTATTTCCAGTAAGAATCTGACTTGAGTCCTTTTTAGCAGGGATTACTTTGGCTATCCTTTACATGCTGACAAAGAGATGACTCTACAAAATATATTTGTGTTTATCATAAATAAGTGTTTCTCCAAATTATCCTTCTATTTTTGAAAAGCAAGAACTGTAGTTACTACTTCTGCATGCCCTCTTCCAATGTCTTCCCAACAATTCTGAGGAGTTGTATACTTCTTTAAAAAACATATTAGAATTTTAAGCAAATTTCCATAATACAGTTGAACTAAAGTAGGAGGTCTACCCTTAGCAGCTCTTAGTTGACCTCAGCTGATCTTGAAAAGCTAAGCAGAGTAGGCTTGATTGATGTTTGAATAAAGCACATCAAGCAACATTGAGGCTGTAGGCTTCACTGGGGGAGCAGAAAGAAATTACTATAGATGAATATGTTCATGAAGTCACCAGGTCCAAGAAAATGTTTACCTTTGGCAACACCTTATATCTGAACATGTACTGTACTTTACACACAGAAGGATCTGGGCCTAGATGCTTTAAGGACAGCAGGACTAGGAAATACTATTCAAACTCGAGGTAGCTAACACTAATTGGAAGAGAAAGCTGATTCAATACACCATTAGTCTGAAGCCTTACGAAGAAACACACTACTGCACATCAGTAGAGCATGGAATGGCTTCTCAACTCACATGGAATGATAGGACACCAATGAGGTTGTAGTCAGGATCTGCTTAATCCCAGTGTAGTGTTCAGAATAAGGGAATATGCAGTATTTTGGAACTTCAAACAGAACAATAGTAATATCCAAAGCCAATTTGGTGTAGTGGTTAAGGCATCAGGTTAGAAACCAGGAGAGTGTATTTCTGGTCCCACCTTAGTGACCTTGGGCCTGTCACTCTCTCTCAAACCTACAAAGGAGGCAATGGCAAACCACTTCCAAAAAGTCTTGCCAAGAAAACTGCAGGAATTTGTCCAGGGAGTTGCCAGAAGTCAAAACTATCTTGAAGGCACAAAACAAAACCTTCCAAACAACCCCCTCCTGTTACATTACTAAAACGATGGAACTTTGGCGTGCCTTCCCCAACTTGGAGCCCTCCAGGCATGTTAGATGGCAACTCCCAGAAGACTGATTAGGAATTCTGGCAGTTTCAATAAATCTGGAGGGAATCAAGTTAATAAAATAGATTGGAATAGTTTTGTGTAAAAAAAAAAACCTGAACACAGTTTGACACCGGTACTCAAAACAACTTGGTTTAGGATTTTTTTAATCTAAGTGTGTATGTTTGAAATCAAGCTTCAGTTGGCGGATCTAAGGGTAGCATATTATTTAAACTATACAATAATATTCTGTAAGTCTGAATTTATCCCCAGTCCAGTTTTACCAGGTAAACACTGAAAACACAGTGGAATTACTTTATGGCTTCTTTAGAATTATCATGTGAATTAAACCTACAATTTTACAAGAAACTGAAATGGCTAAAGAATAATTTGATTACTGATCTCCTAAGATAAACTGAAGCAAATCATGGGGCTCTTAAGATCTGAGTGGCTTTACTTCTTTTTCAGCTTCTTTAACTCATAAATGCCATATCCTGGTTTGTTAAATGATGATAACTGAGGAAGGAATCATTCCAGGGTCTATGTCTGTCTGCGCCCTGTGGAAGGCTGTCAGCTATAAGAAAACTTTGGGTGGATGTCATAACAATCCAAGTATGTCCTTAGGACTTGCTACAGAACCATTTCTGTAAACTGCAAATTCTGGTAAAGAAGTGAAGTCGGTCCATCTAGAGTCCAACCTGTTTGGCAGTGCAGGTGCAGGTTCATTATTGTCCCTTCATTGTAAATAGGAAGGAACTTTGCTCATGTGATAGGATGTTCCCTGAAGCTTTCTGACCAATCCTTGCCAATCCCCTTCCATCATCACTAAATTCCATTTGGATCCAGTTTTTTTCTTGAGTAGAACTGAAAGGGATTCTCTTGGGCAGAAAAAGGGGAGTCCCAGATCCAGCAGAGCACTTTCACAGAGGCATGCTCTCCCTCTTTTCCCTGCTAGCAAATGGCACAAATCTTGTGCTCTCAAAAACCGTTAGACCAGGGATCCCCAATCCTTAGGCTACAGCCCTTTTGGAACTGTGGCCCATTTGGAACCAGGCCATGCCAGCAGTGCGCAAACATGCACCTCTATTCATGTGCAGTTCCACTTGCGTGAGCAGCAGGCTCTGGGGTTCACAGCCCCATTTGCCTGAGTGGTGGGCACTGGCGCTTGCAGTCCCACTCATGTGAGCGCACTCACCGCTCACACGAATGAAGCTGTGCACATGCACGTGCGCACCTGCCCATCATGTAAAACCATTCTTTCCCTCCCCCCTCCCCCGGTGCCAGGCCGTCAACCTGGAAAGGTTGGGGAATGCTGCATTAAACAAAGGCATAAAGGAATGGTCTGTCAATGTCTGTTAGTCACAAAATCTTCATAAGCAGAGGCAGTGGTCTTGAGTGATAGATCCTGAAGTCAACAAAGAAGCTAAGAGGTACAGTGCATTGTTAGACGGAGAGAATGTTAACTAGATGCAGCAAGGCCATACTTTGTTCAGCATGAGGGTGCTTCCCCAAAGAAGCTATTAATTTACCAGATGGACAAAATATCAGTAGCATATGCAACAATTGTGCTTAAAGAGAGCAAATCTTCATCATTCAACATTATAGACTGCTAGAGCCAGTGGAAGCATATGAGTCTATATTTTACTTGTAGTATTTCCCCCAAGGCATTTTGGCAGGCAGTACAAACGGTATGTATGCTTCAGCTTCAACAAGTTCAGAGTCTCCGCATCTTTGTCTTCTTCCTGTAAGGATCAAGACTCTGGAAATGTGTAACCCATAATGTCACAGAAAGGACTGTTTGGAGATGCTCCAGTCATGGGGCTTGGTTTTTTTCTATCTTTTCCGGTCAGCTGCCTTTAAAAAAAAAAAAGGCAGATTTGTAGAGAAACAGGGAGAGGGGGGAAAAGAAGGCAGTGGCAAAACAGGCAAGTCAGTGCAATTTTTGGAACAGCCACCAACAGATCTACAGTTTGACATCTGGTTCTCTTTGCAAAGGGTAAAGCGTCCATTGAGGCCAATCTGTAAGTTCTGCAGCATTCAGTCACAGCTGCATATGTGAAGATCACTTTTTATTTTTCTCCCCCCTGTGTAATTTCCGAATAAAAAAAAAAAAAAAGCACATTTTTGCCCTGGAAAAGCTCCATCAATTGTTCGACCACTAGGGTGATTGAGATGAGAACGGGGGAGGTTTGTTTCTCCACACAGCGGTCTATGAGTCATCGGTTTTTCATTCGGTTGGATGCTAGATGACCTCCTGCTTTGTGATGGTGGGCTGAGGGATCGAAGTGGGCTGCTTGGCTACAGTTGCGATGGCCCCCGGAAGCAGTTTGTATTGTTCAGCTCCAGAGCCAGCTGGGGGAGAAGGTTGGGGAGTTTCAGGAGTGGCTACGGGAAGAAAAGCTTTGTTACAAAACACATTGTTACACTGAACAGAAGTAATTAAGGCACAATTATTTTTCATGTACAGGTAGTCCTCAACTTACGACCACAATTGAGCCCCAAATTTCTGTTGCTAAGTGAAATTTGTCTCATTTCTTGCCATAGTTGTTAAGTGAAGTAACATGGTGGTTAAATGAATCTGACTTCCCCATTAATTTTATTTGTCAGAAGATAACAAAAAGGGATTGTCAACTCAAAACATTTTGTATACATGTTTTATAGTTGACAACAGAAAGAAGGGGGGAGTTTCAAAGAGCAGGCAACAGTGCGGAATCGAAAGTACATTCCATTCATATTTTCTTCAAAGACTGATTAGATGACTGAAGCTTCTGCTGCGAAAAAATCGAATTGGAGAGCATGACTGAGGACTCTTGGCTATGGACATTTTTTGTTGGATGATACACCCAGAGGGGTGGGGGGGGAAAGCAGGATCATGGGTGACAGTAAATTATGTATCTCACAGTTGGCTTCGCCCAGGTTAGTGCCGGATGTAGAATGGTAGCTTCAAATAAATCGTCTTTAGTTTTGGGAGTGTGGCTCAAGGCTCATGATTTAATTGGAGTAACTGCTTGAACCCTAACAGGGATAACATGACCCTGGGACACTGCAACTATCATAAATATGGATCAGTTGCCAATCAACTGAATTTTGATCTGGTGGCCATGGGGATGCTGCAATGGTCATAAATATGAAAAAAAAAAAAACACCCATAAGTCACTTTTTTCACTGTCTAACTTCAAATAGTCACTAAATGAGCTGTTATAAGTCACGGACTACCTGTAGACATTTGCTATATATCTTAATTCAGAGGTACATTTTGCAATGTACCAATCATGGGGAAAAAATCTAACTTATTGTATATAATATGACAACATCTTTATTGCAATGAAAATTGTAGGAAAAAGCGTGCAAGCTTTCGGGTTCTTCAGGATTGTTCATCATCCAAGATATTGCAAGAAGCAGAAAATCCCCAAAATAAGCTGGTGTTTCAGCCATGAGTCTACAGTAGATGGAAACTGCAGATTAAATATATCAGGCAGAATATAGCATTGCTGAAATTTCTATACGCTTAATATTTTTGACAAATAAAAGCAGATCAACTTCGTTTTAATTTTATCTCTGGCAAGGCTCTGATTTAGCTGTGGGCAGAATTAAAGTACTCTCAGGGTCTTTGGATCAGCAAAGCATTCAAGAATGCTTCAGTTCTCTTAACAAGTCTGGCAGCTCCCTTAATCTCTATAGAGCCATAAATGGTAGGCCTATTGGTTACAGAGAGCAAATTGGTCAAAGAACTAATTTGATCTGGTGGTTAAGGCACCGGGCTAGAAACCAGGAGACCGAATTCTAGTCCCACCTTAGGTATGAAAGCTGGCTTAATTTTGGGGCAGTCACTCTTTTCCAGCCCAATTAATTTCACAGGGTGGGTTGTTGTGGGAAAACTAAGAAGAAAAGGGAGTAGTAGATATGTTTGCCACCTTGAGTTATTTGTAAAAAAAATGTAAGGAGGGATAAAAAAAAATCTGAAAAAGGGCACAACTACCATGGCCTCCTTACATGATAAGGAAATGGAAGAAGGTCTGTGGGTACTTTTCTTATGGAAACAGTAATAGCATATAGCCCTCAAATAAATAATAAAACAATACATCTGATGCTCTTTAGTATTTATGAGGAGCTGCTACTACTGTAGATAGTGTAGTTTTCTTCCAGATGATGTCTTTCAGAAATGTTAGACTTCATTTCCCACAATTATCATTCACTTTGGTCTATAGAAATGTAATGTAATTGGGAGGTATACAGTAAAGCTTTACTGTAAGGTAAAAGTAAAGGTTCCCCTCGTACATACATGCTAATCATTTCCTGCTCTAGGGGACGGTGCTCACCTCTGTTACAAAGCCAAAGAGCCAGCGCTGTTTGAAGACGTCTCTGTGGTCATGTGGCCAGCATGACTAAATGCCGAAGGCGCATGGAACGTTGTCACTTCCCACCAAAGTGGTCCCTATTTTTCTACTTGCATTTTTACATGCTTTCGAACTGCTAGATTGGTTTACTGTAGCTGGGAACAAATATAGCATTCTCAGACAGAGGGATTTTTAAAGTGTGAATACTTACACAGTTGTCCATTATGGATCTGAGGAGGCATTGTGTTGGCCACAATGACATTTGTTCCCAAATTCTCCTGGATAAGGTGGGGATGCAGAGGATGATGGTGAGCATGAGGTGTGTCACTTGATGACCCTAAAATGATGAATAGGAATCTAAGTATTGGACAATATTCAGTGTAGAAAATTATATCCTATTCTAATATTTGAAATGATCTTGGTGTCAATAACCATTTGGACAGGGAATAGATCAGGTTTTACCTCCTGACTTTCCAGCCTAGATTTAAATTGTTCTATTGATTAATAGCGGAAGCATGAACAGGTGAAGCCCAAATCACAGAGATGCATTTTGGAAGAATCAAAATTAATCCTAACTAATCAAATACTATTGTTTCCCATTTTACTCAATTATATCTTTGTGGAAAAAAAATATGCAATAGTTTACGTTTACAGCATGTCCTGGGCAATTTAGAATTTGATGGAAAGTTGGGCTACAGCTTTTGGGTATCTGGAAAGGAGTAAGAGATGTGCAAGTCTCCCTGATTGTGACCCACACTTTGTCTACTTCAAGTCATACCCTTGTTAGCTGTTCTTCAGCTGCTTTGTAGAGGCTGAAGACACTCATTTTACCAAGTTATTTTCTGTAAAAAAATCTGACACTCATACAGTCTATAAAACCAATATATCTGGAAGATGCTAGTTGAGCAAAGTTTGGTCTCAGATCTAACATGTCCTCAGCTTAGTTACACAGATTTCTTGTATTAATGAAACTGAGCAAGCCAAAACATTCATTGTCTGATAGAAAATCTCAAATTGAGTATTTCTCAATGTGTCATTTTTTCAAACAGGCCACTGAAATTTTGGAAGCATGAAAAAAGTATTCATAAAAAATCCCTTTACTGTACTTGAATTGCAAAATATGGCCACTAAATTTAAAAAAAGATTAGCAGAAATCTTGCTTCAGGAGGAAGATCAAATTCTCAAACAAGATGTCCCAAAGGTGCTTTTTAAAGAGGCAACTGGATTTTCTGGTTTTTCTTTGAAGACATTTCGCTTCTCATCCAACAAAGTTCTTCAGAGCTGAAGAAGCTTCTTGGATAAGAAGTGAAATGTCTTCAGAAGAAAACCAGAAAGTCTAGTTGCCTCTTGAAAAAACACCTTTGGGACAACCATGACCTGGATGACTGAGAATCTCAATAGACATCTCCCAAACAAGGTGAATTGTCGATTTTATTTTTTTTCTGTTAACTGAAGTGAGGTTCAGCACTTGTCTTTCATTCTAGGGGCAAAAGTCCTGATGCCTAATTTCAGGAAAGTTTCTGTGACAATATTCACCTCCAAGCAGCATCTCTTGTAACAGGTTGTCAATTTTGGCCATGCCAAACAGTTTAACAAATTGGATTTGCTCAATCATCTGCCATGTGATGCTTTGGAGGGTGGGCAGGAGAAGTAACAGCTCCCCAAAGCGTCCTCGTGAGTCATATTGCCGGTCATTGATGTAGTCCTCCAGGCTGACCTGAACTTGATATCGCATTCGTTTGATCTTGATAGGGTCACTTAGACCTTTAGCATCTGGAATAAAAGATGAGATGTTATACAGTATATTATGCCAATTTTCAAGGACAGATATTGAAGAGTGAGGAGCCCTGTTTCAAAAAAACCTGGGGTAGTTTCTTGTGGAACATTGTTCTTTAAAAGTTATTAGCTAATATCTTAAATAGTTTAGGTTAGTCATCCATCTAGCCCAGGGGTGTCCAACCTTGGTAACGTTAAGCCTGGAGGACTTCAACTCCCAGAATTCCCCAGCCAGCAAAGCTGGCTGGGGAATTCTGGGAGTTGAAGTCCTCCAGGCTTAACGTTACCAAGGTTGGACACCCCTGATCTAGCCCAATATTGCTGACCCTGATTGGAAACAGCAATCCAAAGTTTCAGGCAGGAATTTCCCTAGAACATTTGAAGTTGAAAGAGTGTGAGTCTGGAACTTGCATTCATGCATTCTGCCACTGCACTAGAGACTGAAAAGGCTGGGGATGCATTATTCCCATATTCTGCCTTGGAAATGATTTGTATGAGCCAGATTACATAAAACAAATGCTGGGGAACTCTTGACCCTGTTACAGCCTTTGTTTCCAATGGCCATCAGATCCTGTTGGGCATGGACAATTGTGAGGAGTGAGGGAATTAGGCCCCAAAGTGTTCGACTTCACAGGTACAGTATAAAGTCTGGTGGAAATTAATACAGGGGCACTATCATTATGAAATAACTTTCACAAGCAACTCCAGTTTATGAAAGAGCACCACCAAACACAACACTAAAGAAACTATTTTGGGCCTTCTGTCACAGCCTGGTCATATAACTCTGCTGGGGAAGGGATAAATCCTGCATCAGCCATGAAACATTTTTCCTTTACATGTGGACATTTCCTTTTCATTTATTAGAGGCTGACAGAATAAAACCAATGCAACATAGATTAGGTTTGGATTAAGCTGTGGGACAGGATTACTGCATCAATGGATTTTTTTTTTTAGAATTGTGATCTTTTTTTCCTCACACAAAGCTTTCTGGCATCAAAGCGCCAATTCAGTGTTCTTTATATTTCCTCCCACATTTTTACAGACCTGATTGGTGGCAATTAAAGTGAAATAGTATGCAAGTGTTTAGTGTGATTAATATAAAGTGTTTCTGAGGCTTATTATTTGCTCTTGATCATAGACAGGGGAGTCAGCAATGAAGTGCCTATTCATTGTCCTTTCAAATAGTCTTCTTGATTGTCTCGGAGTTTCTATTTTGGTAGAAGTTGCGAGATTTAAATTCCACATGAGCCTCTTTTTCTGACCACTGGTTCAGCAACCATTCAAAGCTACGATGATGCTAAAAAAGGAGACTTGTCACTAATCTTCGAAACTGTGGCCATCATAGGAGCTGCAGTGGTTAGAGTGCAGTACTGCAGGCTACTTCTGCTGATTGTCAGCTGCCTGAAATTTGGCAGTTCAAATCCCACCAGGCTCAAGGTTGACTCAGCCTTTCATCCTTTTGAGGTGGGTAAAATGAGGACCCAAAATTGTTGGGGGAAATATGCTGACTCTAAAACATTTAGAGAGGGCTGTAAAACACTGAAGCAGTATATAAATCTAAGTGCTATTGCTATAGCATCCACATCACTGCAATTTATGACAGTTACAACATCCTGTGGTTACATGGTCACCATTTGCAACTTTCACAAATGGCTTCTGACAAGTAAAGTCAGTGGGGAAGCCAACAGGAAGTCACAAGTCATGGCCATATGATATCATGCTTAATGACTTCTGATGATTTGCTTAATGAATGCAGCCAGAACTCTGACAAACTGATCTTGTAGGTCGGGCACTGTCATTTGACATTTTGTTTACAACTGCAATGCTTAGTGACAGACTTGCTGGTTCCAAATGTGGTTGGTAAATGAGAACTATCTGTAGTGTAATGTTTGCTTCTCACTCTCACTTTTACTATTACTCATCATAGTGCAGCAGTGCTATGCCGTATTGAAAGGAAATAACTTAAAGAAAAGCCATCTCCTGTGAAGCCAGAAACTGATGCTAGGACAATTAAGATGGATTCAAAGACCACACAATAAGATTTTTGTTGCTCATCTCCCAAGTTGCTATCTGGGGAAATACTTCCCAAATTATCCTTAGTTGAGAATAGTCATTGTAACAGTTTGACCAAAGCTGTGTGTAAAGAGTTATAGGAACTGAACTTCAACAAACCTGGTGGGTATCAGGGCAGACTGATCTAGAACAGCAATTCTTAAACATTTTGATCCTAGCACTCTTATATTCTTAAAAATGATTTAAGGATCCCTTCCCCTAAGGGCTTCGGTTTATGTGGGTTATCCTGACCAATATTTATTGTATTAGAGATTAAAACTGAATTTTTAAAATATGGATTTATTTAAATCATTTATTCCATACGGCCATCTTTAACAACTTTGGGCAGCTCACCACAACAGTAAAGTCATTTAACTTTTATTTCACTTTCTGGACCCTCTGAAAGGATCTCTGGACTACACTTTGAGAAGCTTTGGGAAGCTTTGACTCTGGAGAAGGGTATTATTGAATGAAATAGCACAACAGTATTAAGGACTTGGTCTGGAGCAATAAATTCCTCAGTAATGCTATGAGACTGCAATTTTAAAGGAAGTATTTTTATATTTCTTTTCTAATTGCTCAAAAATAGCATCTACCTGGATCAAAGAAGATAATGGCTTTCAGGCAAGCATATTCATTATCATCAATCTGCAGCTCTTGAAACGTTAACACCAGCTCATCTAGAATTCGCACAGCTACGCGGCTGATTTCCAGCAATTCTGGGCAGTTTCGGGGGATTATGTGGTCATTTCCTGCAGGAAAATGGGGTTATTTAAATTCTCATTCAATCAAATTGCTTCATTCTTTGCATGCAGAACATTCTATAATTTGCTACCCATCAATATAACAACAGTTGTTCTTTTTTTTTCTTTCCACCTAAAAATCAGTTTCAGTTCAATGTTTAAACTGGTGGAAATATTTTATTTTCCTTATCTAGCTATTTAAAATTAGTATTACTACCAATCACAGGGGATTAGTTCCTTTACACCAAAACCACAATAATTAGATAGTTGTAGCACATCACTTGTTTATTTACTAATAAAGTCCTTGTAGAATTATTTTGCTGACATACAAGTATCATTGTAAACTACAGGTAATCTTTGACTTACAACCATTCATTAAGTGATCATTCAAAGTTACGTCAATAAAAAAGCAACTTTGGCCGTTTTTCACACTTATGACTGTTGCAGCATCCCCACAATCACATGATGAAAATTTGGCCACTTGGCAACTAGCATGTATTTATCACAATTGTATTGTCCTGGTGTCATGTGATCACCATTTGTAATCTTCCCACTGAAGTCAATGGGGGAAGCCAGATTTGCTTAATAACTGCATGATTCACTTAAAACTGTAGTGATTGTCTTAACAATGTGGCAAAAAAAGATTGTAAAATGGGGCAAAACTCAACAACTACCTTGCTGAGCCATGGACATTTTGCTCAATTATGGTCATGAGTCAAGGACTACCTGTAGAACTTAAGGATGCTTGTATTATATTATTTGTTACAGATCAACTTTTCTTGTCAATAAATGGCTTTCCCATACAAAATCATTTCTCGACTTCTTAATTCCACCACAAAACAAAGCATTTTTAAATGCTGTGCCTCTGAGATAAAACAGCTCCTAGTAGCACATTAGCAAGCTAAATAAATTGTTCAATCAATCCACTTGCTCATTAGAAGAACTACCAGGAAAACTCAAAAGCATCAAAAGTTAAAGAACAACATCTGGATCTCTTCTTCCATTGAAGAAGTCCAGTTTCAAACAAATAAATGTCAAGCTGGAAAGAGAGGCTAGGCATTTGTTTGTAAACACAGAAAAAAGAAAATAGGAATTAATACCACAGAGATAGGCTTCTTTCACTTCTATAAACAAGCTGATACCTTGGTTCAGAAACTGTAAAGTCAGAGATGACAGCAGGAGAAAAGAACAGAAAGTAATACCTCTCAATGTACATGTTACTCTCTTAAAATCATTGCCTGTCTCTAAACTCATTAAAACAGATAAGTGAAAACAGATGATGAAAAGTACAATCCCATAAGCTCAGCAACGCCAAGAGATTGGACTTCAACGCCCAGCTGGCTGAGGAATTCTGAGAGTTGAAGTTCATAAACCTTGGCAATTACTGAGGTTGGAAACACTACTATACATGCTTGCTAGATATAATTCCCCTTTAGCAAGTGGGATGTTGCCAAGTAAACATACAAGATTTCACTACAAGAAGCCCAACAAATGCCAGCATATGTGTTGTTGTTTTTTTTAAATGCTCCACATTGAAAAATCTACTGAACTTTTAAGGGGAGAAGCTCTTTACCTAGCAGAAGGATGTCTTTGAACACCATAGAGCGTTTCGCTGCCCCCAGTAAGAGATGTTCCCCTGCGTGGGCCCGTAGCAAAGCCACCTGCAGGAACAAAGGAACAAAAATCTACTGTTACTGGCTGGTAGAGGAAGACATACAGAGCATGGCACAAAGCTAAGGGGTGCCCACCAAGGAGGAGCACAGAAAAGCGTCTTCCCATTGAGAACCGTGTTATCGGAGAGAACAGTATGAACTGAGCCCTTGTAATCACAACCCCCAACGCAGCTGTGTTTATTTCGGCTGGCACATTTTGGGGAAGAATAGGATTCCCTTTTTATTTACTCAGAGCATAGAAGCTTTCCAGGCTTAGCTGTCTGGAGTGACTACACTTTAAACAAAATTTAAAATATTTTCTTGAGAGGTAAACAATCAGTTAATAACATATTCTGAAAAATAAAACTGAAAAATATATAAGGCAGCAAAAAGTTCAAATTGATATGATAAAAATCAGAAGCAGGAATACAAATAGCAATAGAATAGAAACAAAGCATTATTGTTCTAAAACTTCAAAATGGCTCTTTAAATATCTGGAATCAAAGCCAACATCAAAGCACAATTGGGGGACGGGGGTGGCTTTTCAGAGCTGGGGCACCACAGCCAAAAAGGCCCTTTCTCTAATAGCCACTGGCTTTGCTTCATAGGATAGAAGTATCTGATGGGAATTTAAGGTCCTGGCCAATGAATATGTGTGGTGGATATGCTTCTTTGAATACTATAGCCTTGAATTCTATAGGTGTTTAGAGCTTTATGGACTAATACCAGAACTTGACTAGAAGTAGAGTGTTAGTCAATGCAGATGGCAAAGTAACCATGCAATATAGAGAGATCCTAAAATATAGAATCTTGGAAATAATTTAAGCCAACTTCCAGTCCATTGTATGTATCTACTGCATCGCAGTATTTATTTAGATACCTCCAATGGAGAAGAACCCAATAACTCTTGGTGCAGTTTGATTCACTCTTGAACAGCTCTAACAGGAATTTATCCATGATATCTCAGGCAGCTCCAGTAAGATCTCTTACTGTCTTCTTTGGGACTATCTGAAGTTTCTTCATTTGTTTTAAAGGCAGTCTCATTTATAATATATTGCAGCAGTCCATATTGGAAATTACCAAAAAGTAAATTACAAAAGAGTATATTGCAAAGCTACCCTGGGGTAAGATGGGGACCCAAACATTAAGTAAGTAAAGAAAAACTATTTATTCAGCTATGACAGACAGTTTGGTATAGTGGTTAAAGCATCAGTCTAGAAACTCTGAGAATTGGGTTCTATCCTGTCTTAAGCAAAAGCCAGTTGGATAACTTAAGATTAGTCAGTCTCTCTCAACCGTAGAAAGGAGACAATGGTAATTGTCTTTTAAAAATCTTTTGCCCAGAAAACTGGAGAGATTTGTCCATGAAGTTGCCAGAAGTCAACACTAATTCCAAGGCTCATCATCATCATCCATCCATCCATTTTAGCCGGAATGTAAGGCTAAATAGTTAAATGCTGTTCCAGGAGTCACTTGGCAGATCTAAGGGGCTGAGTACAATATTTTCCAGAACAGTTAATTCCCCTATGACTATTGGCCAGGATATTAGGTGGATGCACTATTCCAGTTAAGGATGCACTGTGCTTAGTTAATAAACAAGTAAAAGCACACTGGTCCCCATAATAACTGTCCAAACTTTGCTTGAAAAGTTCCAGTGATGGGACTCCATAATTTCAAGAGGCAGATGGGTCTACTGCTTAATAGAGTTCACTGTCAGGGCATTCGTCTTTATTTAGATTTTGGTCTCCATAAAGCTTCCACCCGTTGGTTCTTCAGGCACTATGAATAATAAATCCACAGCCTCTTCCTCATGGCAACTCTTCAAGTATTGGGTTGATTGGTATCATGTTTAGCCTTGTTTAGGCTAAACTCAGCTCTTTTAACCATCATAGGATTTAGCCTTCAAGCTTGTCACCATCTTTTCAAGCTCCTCACTGCTCTTTCTACTCTTTCTAGCTTTTCAGCATTCTTCCACTGTGGTGACCAAAACTGGAGTCAGAGAATTTCAGGTGCAGTCTGACCAGTGCAATATTGAACACTTACTCACATACAGATCTATTACAAATAGAGTTAGCATTCTTGCCCTGGTACAATTAATTTTTCTAGTGCTTCTAAAAAAAAAATTCTACAGCGAGGGACAGGCAGGTTTTTCTTTTTCCCCCCTTTTTTTAAAAAAAATCCTGCTTGCTGTGTTGTTAATGATTGCATTGTGTCACTTTATACCCTTCAATGATCCTCAAGAATGTTCTGAATCTCCTGTTTCACATCTTTTAAAAAAAAAGTCTTTAGAAACAAAGGTTAACACCAAGACGCAGTATGACATGGATGCTTTTTAATGTCCGATTGGGACTTCAGCTTTTCAGCAAACAGTCTCTAAACATTAACTGGAGGATTTGGGAAAGATTGTCTTTATGGGGATGGGCCAACATGTAAGCACTGAACAAACATGGAGAAATATCATGTAATGAAAGAGCTGGAGAGAGTGCTATTTTCCAGCGGCATCAGTTTTAGGTTTGAGACAAAGTGGAGTAGGGTGGATTTGTCTGATAATAATATCCTAATGCTAAAATAATCTTAGAAAAATGATCAACCAAGTAAGTGATTCTTTAACAAAAATAGTAGCAAGGAAAACATAATTAGGGTACAAAAGTTCTATTATACATGAATTGGTCAAATACGTGTCCATATGGGAGGAGTTTTTAGAAGATTACTAGTACTGTGGAATTCAAGTGTGTAACAATCACCCAGCCATAAGGACAGAAATCATGGAGTGAGGAGCCAGGAAAAATGCACTGCACCCAAAAATTCCAGTTCAGTATAAAAAGCAGAAGAATTAGAAGACGATGAATCTCACCATTCACTCAGGAAACACTAGCAAAATGCTTGTTCTATTATTTTTTATTTTGTTTGGGAGGACAGCATTTTTTAAGATGAATGTTTTTGTGATTGATTGAAGGTGTGATTTTAATGATTTTGAAAGAAGAAAACATACATGAGGATTCAAACAACATCTATTTCTACTCCTTTGGAATTACAGGAAGGTTTCCTAGAAAATACTGTTAACATTTTTGGCCAAAGGACAATGATTTGAGAGAAGTGGGGGGAATGTAGGGACTGCATTTGGAAAAGGAAAAGAAAGGATAGGATAGGATTATTCTGGTATCCAAAGCTTAAAAAAACCATATTCTTATACAGGGATATCACCAAGTGGGCAGAACTATTTTAGTTTTTTAAATAAATGTTGGAATAACGGGTCAAATTATTGCAACCATCAAAAATGATTCATGATCCAAGATGCTCTCAGGGCTGAAAATTAGGCACTAGGGATAACAAACAGTTTGTGGAACACAAATTGCCCACCTCTATGGTAAAGGAAAGGAAGCAGTTTGTGTTTGCTTTGCTCAGCTAGCCTCAATGGTGTTCATTCATAATACCAGTGCCTAATGATACCGATGCCCTGTTATGAAAGCCAGAATCATGTCCAATAATAGATCCATTCTGAAAGTCAGTAAACCCCTAGCTTAATCTGATCTCTGATTCAAGGTATCACTAGAATCAAGGAAGCCTACACAATTAAGAATGCAGAGGATAATAGCCATAAGAATGTAACTGTTCATTTAAATGTCATTAAATCCAAAGCTTTTACATGTTGGGGAGGAATATATTATGATAGGGCACACAATCAGCCAGATGTTTAGACTGAATTTGGCATTTGTATCTAGCTATCAAGGCCTTTGCAAGGATTCCCCGAGGCAGATGTTTGTTGGTATGAAAGATATAATTGCAGGATGTAAGTTATTCCTAGTAAAGTTGCCTTTTGCAATTGACTGATGAGGATTTTGTCAATGCCAAGGGTGTTCAAGTGGTGCTCCAGATGTTTTCAGATATTATTGTGGTTGCTTGCACAGTCAGCCAGATGTTCAGCCAGGATTTGGCATTTTTATTTACCTATTGAACTCTTCCTAAGGATTACTATTATTACTGTCAACCAATTCAGCATTACAGTACTGTATATCAACCAACAACAGTAGGTAGAAACTAAAGCGTGATCATAAGATGGATATCTCAAAAGGATTACAGAATAACAATTTTGAAAATGGAATATGCAAGAAAAGTTTAATTAGAATAAGAGTGCAAAAAAAAGGGCTCACTTGATCATCCAGGGGAAGCTCACAGAAGGCTGGGATATATTTGGCCCATTCCACAAGCACTAATAGTTGCTGCTTCATGGACTCACACACATCTGCAATATTTGCAATCTTTTTCCCTCTGATATCTCCGCTAATCCCTGACATTGGTGATGATATCTGCAAAACAAGGAGAGGAGTTCCATCTAAGATTATTACTACAAAGATGAAAGGAAGCCATGCTTAATGTGAACATTCAAAATTATTTTGAAGGTGGTACAAATATATTTTCCTCTAAACAATTAAACAAACATAAATATCAGTCCTGAGTAAGTGATTTGGACTGGTGAGAATGCAGTTTTTAACAGTATGCACTCTTATTACCAAGACCTTTTAACATTTAATGCACTAAATTCACAGCTGTAGCTTATTTGGTTACAACTATGTATAACCTAAGCATCTTCTTTTAAAGTTATAGTCCTAGTGCATTTTTTTCACTATGCAAAGCAACAATATTTTGCACCCAGAGAATTACTGATAACATTTATCATTGTTATGTAAAATGTGCTTGCAATGGCGTTATGACTTCATTAACAATAGAGGTGGGGTTTTGCTCATGACCAAGTTAACAAGCATTCCTCCAAAACTTTATTCTCAAAACTGCTCAGCCCTGGCTATTGAATTCTGAGTAATAAAGCCATTTGGAACAAGTTAAGGATAGCTATTATTGGAAGCTGCCGGTTGAATTTGGTTTCCCACCCAACATAATATGCTGGCAGGAAAGAAAACTGCCAATTGTTCTCCCTAATCAGATGTTATGCAGTCAGCTAACTCCCATATAACAAGGCTGTCTGGTCTCTCCTGCAGCTTAAGAAAAAATGGCTATGTAGGGTAATACCTAGTTATTCAGTGACCGGAGAGAAGGAGACATACAGTACATATAACAGCTAACAGGAGCTTGGCAGTTCCTTGCCCTGACCTTATCATCACAGTATTGTCAATAAAGCATCATAGATTATGTTTTTAATAAATTTGTGTGGGAGAAGGGGAGAAGCATTACTTTAAAACTAGGACAGTTAAGTAATTAAGGTGCTTTTACAGTGGCCTGAGAATTTTAAAACCATACCAACACTCCACAGGGAAAGCTACTGTATATAAACAAGGAGCAAATTCCACACTTGCTAGCATTGATGAGGTTGCCTAATGGGATAATGAAACATCTGCAAGCAAATCACCAAGCTCAGAGAGCACCACAGACTCCACAGTTCAACTCTAAGCTACATATATTCTCTTCCATTGAAACTTCTGTACATTTATTCCGAAATAAATCCCTCTATATACGTGTACTTATGGAGAAGCATCACTCAATATTTATAGACATGCTTTCCAGGTTAAGACATGCACTGAAACAACAGTGGGATATGGGAGCCTTCTAAACATGTTGATACTAACTCTTGCCAAAACAGAAACAAGTACCTGTTGTGAAAGGACTTCTGCTTGCAATAAAACATTAATGGAAGGTAAGCTACTGTCTTCATAGCTAGATCGCCGAGTACTGATTCGATCACGCTCATTTTGTACAGCTGAAATTAAAACCCCAACATTAAAGACACCTAAGCCATTTACATTATCAATAGGAACATGAATGACATTTCAAGCTTGCTTTTTATAGTATATTCTACATTTGAAAGATAAAACTTTGAATCCAAGAAAATTAATTCCCTTGGGCAAAAGCAGTAAATGTATAAAAATGGGGAGACTATTTTTTTCGTCCTTTGTACACCTCATATTTTGACTGGAAGGTTGGAAGTTCTATCCGAGCTGGCATAGGGAAATGAGGATGGAAGGCAAACAACAAGCTTAAGAGAAATTTTATTCAAAATTCAAATTCAAAATTGGATTTCACCCAATAAAAAAGCAATTAACATACATTGTTGCTGTTGATAATGATGCTGATCTGAACTACCACAAAGACTTGAGCTGGGCAATTAAATGAAACAAAGCATTTGCACCAAGACAAATTCCTTGTGTGTCCAATCACACTTGGCCAAAAAGAATTATAATTCTAATTCTAAGTATATTTATAGAATATTCTACATGCTACTGTGCAGTTTTAAGAAGGAAATTCAATTGTAATAAACTGGGATGGATTTTTTAATTACATTTTAACCTCTTGACCTATCACCAAAGGAGAAAAAAAAATCCTTCTCATTAATATACCAATGTCACAAGTTTAAGGTTTAAACTTTAGCAGTCTGGGATGAATTTACTCTTCTAAAATAGAATAAAGGAGTTGGAAGGGACCTTGGAGATCTTCAAGTCCAACCCCATTTAGGCAAGAAAACCTTCTACTTGTTTCCCACAATGTTACTGCACTGTGAAGCTAGGAAGAATTTTTGTTGTTGTCCATCAGGGTTGTATTTTAATTAAAAATGAACAATGTTTACATTATTCTACACAAAGTATTTTTTTAAAAAACCCTCAATTATTGCTCCTCTGAGTTTTCTTTTTGTTTGCAGTTGTGTTAACGTTAACATATTTAAACATGTTAGGCTTCAATAATAGTGGGGAAGTATGTCAATGAAGTCTCAATCATCCAGGCCAAAGGTGTCTAAAGGTTGAATCATGGCAACCAGACCAAACTTTGTTAATCTGAGATGGTTTGTTGCTTATCCAAGCAATTTCATCAGAACAGGGGAAAATTATAAATTAATTAGCAAAATTTGTGAAAAATATAGTGGGGAAGGTGCTTCAATACAGTAGTTTGATGTTTGAGGTGTTCCTTTTCATACCCAGGGAAAATGTATTCTAATATTTCCTGATCAAGCTTGTGATCGGCTGTGGTTGCTTGGCTAACGTCCAGGAAGAGATTACCCTTAACAACTCCAAGATGTACCTAAGTTATCAGCTCTAGTAATCAGATACTTTCACTCTCTTTCTCAGACTAATCACGAAAATATCTCTCTTAAGTGATATCTGATTGTTACTGTTACAAGCAGTGCCTCTCAGATTTATTTTCCAATCAGCTCAATAATAGAGTTATAATGAGGCTATATTGAAATGAAAACTCTGCAGTCAGCAGCTATTAATAGGAGGATTCAAGGTTATGCTGTGTGTTATCAGGAACCCAGGAGCTCAGCCACAGCATGATGTATCCTCAGTGTTTACTCAGTATTTAGCTGGTCATGGACCCAATGTAACTTCTATTGAATATTAACAGGAAATACAAGTTGAGCAGGCACTCTGGACAGATATGAGGATTTCACTATCCACACAAAATGGAGCTACATTTTTAGGAACACTTGTTCTTTGGCTACTAATGTTAAGCATTGGCAGCATCCAAGCATTAGCTATAGCGACAGGATGTACCAAAGCCAACCCTAAGTCTAAGTTCCAGCCCTAAGTGGAAAATTTTATTGTAACATAAAGTGGACAGCACCCTCATTATGGCTGGTTTCCACCAGCCCTAAGGAGCAGTGAGGCACATCTGAAAAAACACAGTTGCCCACTAAACTCAATTCTCATCCCGGAAAACATGTGCCATAATAATGTATTTTGTGACATCTTAAAGGATCACACATACACTAGCACAGAAGCTTTGTGGACAAGAATCCACTTCCTCAGATGTGGTTGAGCACATCCATAGGTAGGAATATGAAGAACCATCATCCTGTTTCACAGTAGCTAACTAGAGGTCTAAGGGATGCACATGCACTAAGTCAGAAAATGGGAGACCCACTTCTACCCCTTTTCCTCCTTATAACTGTCAATTCAGACAGAGATTGTTTTTAATCTTGGAGGAAAAACAGAGTGGGCATTCATCCTGCTCCTGCCTTTAAAGCAAACTAACATGGTAGCCATAAATCAATGGCCTGGCAGCAAATTTCATAAGTTAACTATGTATGCACTTTGTAGATTTGTGATGCAATAGTAATGATAATGATCCATTTTGGAAATCTGAATGATTTCTTCCTGTTCCTATTTTTCTCAGATAATAATTCAGATAGCAAATAACAGCTATTACGTTCTATCCAGGTAGTTCCTCCCGGTGTTATAATGGTCTCTGACAGCAAAACTGGGGGGAAAATCTCTTATCTGATCTACATCCTCGGAGGCAGAGAAAAGGGGAAATTTGAATTTCCAGATGAAATGCAGAACAATCGTTGTCATAATTGCTTTGATATCTTGGATTATATTTCTGCTGGTCATAGTTATAAATCCACCTACTTCAATTAAACAAATTACCTGTCTATGTTACCTGTGATACCTCATTTAAGACTTATTCCCTTATACTATGGGTATTCCCCCATGGTGTCTAGTTTGCCTTTCCTTTTAACCACATGGCAGTACTCATAGGATACTTCCCTCTTTTTATCTTTTCAATGATCCCAGCAAATAAACTGGCTTGAGAAAGTTATCCAGTGACCCTATGATCAAGTAGTGACTTAAACTTAGATCTTCCCAACTCATTTTGATTATTATTTCATACTCATTCGCAGATATTTCATCAAAATTCCTGTCAGATGTTGAAGGGGAAAATGGCTACCTTCTATAGCAGGGGTCTCCAACCATGGCTACTTTAAGACTTGTAAGCTTTGCTGGCTGAGGAACTCTGAGAGTTGACGTCCACAAGTCTTAAAGTTGCCAAGGTTGGGGACCCCTGTTCTATAGAATCTGATAATCTACACAGCAGTACTCAAAATTGTTTATAGTATAGTTATACAATGAAAAAGCAAACTCAGTTGATTATTCCTGAAAGGACCTTACCTTCTTTCTTCATTCCTGCTCGAAAACATTTTTTTAGTCTACAATATCGACACTGGTTCCTTTTATCCTTGTCTACAACACACTGTCTATTAAACCTGCAAAGAGAAAGAGAGAGGCATGATTTGAAAATAAATCAATCTAGAATTTTAACACATAGTAAATTACGTTTGTCGCAATAATACATATGAAATGTGGTGCAAATTGCAGCCTTTTGATATTGTACATTGTATACCAAATATCAGAAATGATGTTTCTTTTTTCATACAACTCTTGCCTATATCTTGCCTTTTCCAGACAAATCTTGCTAGTTTCTTAGCCAAGTTAAAAATGTATCTGAGATGCTCTTGTAGACCCTCTGGACTAAGTGAAAATGCAGAGCACAGATAAACGAGTGTTAAAAAAGAGAATGAAACTTAGGAGTATTGTTTTCATTTCACCAAATCTGGAATCAGAGTTGGGACCTTGTATTTCAACCTCAAGCTTGAGGCAGGAAATCTATCCATGACAGGTGGATCTTCATTCTTTTCTATAAAAAGTCTAGCAAGGGACTTCTTACTGGCTAATTGGTTTTGTTCTCAAAGCTACTCTTTATGACATTTATAAAATGTATCCTTATATTTAACTAATATCTTCTCTCCTGAAGCCCAGTAGATTTATACTTACCCATCTAAAACAGCAGAAAACAATCTTTTGATCTGTTTTTATAGGATCTCACTTAATGCCCTTGAAGGATGACATCATGTTCTCAATTCCTTTTTCTTCTATTCTCCAAGCTAAATGTATTTACTTCTTTCCCTTTTTTCTCTTTGATATAGTTCTTGATTCAAGAAAGAATGCCTCATAAAACTGAGCTTTGTTACCCTTTAAATGTTAACAATTGATCTTATCATTTTAGTAAACTTTCTCTTCACTCTGCCTTCCTTACCTGCAAGAATACATATGATTCTTCCTGACACTTCTTCTGAAGAACCCTTTGCAGCCATCACAACTGGATGCACCGTAATGCTTCCCTGTAGCACGATCTCCACAAATGGCACATAACACACTGGCTCCAATGTTGTTAGAAGCATTGAGATTTGTAACTTCAGATGGGGAAGTGTCTGTTTAAGAAGATGTGCAGGAAGCAATCATGAACATACACTAAATCAAGAAATCTCTAGGGGTATACAAGTTCATACAAAACCAACAGTAGTAAAGCTTTAAAAAGCTCTCTTCTCCATTCAATTTTCCAACACATTGTCCTAATACATATTAAATCAAACCTGCATTTTCCTTATTTTGTATTCACCATCTGCAAATCAAATCTTGTATTCATTTAAACCAGTATTGTCTATAAGCTTGCAAACGTGCTTTAAATTAAGGCTGAGAAAGCACTGGCTCAGGGCACCAATCCTCCTTCTGAATCATTCTATAAATACAAATCTTTACATCAATGGGAGGTTGCCCTATTAGTGGATGTGGCCTAGGGACAGCATATATCCTTGAGTCTGCATACCGTGTAAGTGTATAGTTGATAAACAGCATCTTCATCCGAGTAACCGCAATTAACTGAACATAGAGAACACAAACCAATCAGCTTTCTCTTATTTCACTTCAAATGTAAGAATGACTCTAGCTTCTAAACTTTATAAAGTAATAGCTATCCCTTCTTTCTCAAGAAAGGATGAGGAGCAGGGATGAGGGGAAGAAAAGTTCCTAACAATTCTTGTCCCAAAATATAATGTAAGAGTTTGTCCACCTGTACTCATGTACATTTGGTGGTTTGCTGAAACATTCTTCCCGACAGGCTATGACAGTGGTGGCTAATCTTTTTGGGCTCACGTGCTGAAAATTGCGCACATGCTTGCGTGCGTGTGCTCGCATGTCAGCACCTAGAAGGAAATATGTCCTGCCCCCCTGCGCATGCACGCACAAATCCCCTGCCCCCTTAGCTGCACTGCGCATGCACGCACCTCCCAGCTGATTTTCAGCCTGTCCTTTTTGGCCTTCCTGAGGCTCGAGGGAAGCCTCTGCAGCCTTGGGAGGCTGAAATACGGGCTTATTTCTGCACTTCTGGTTTCGGCACTTCCGGTATTTCTGGAAATCCTGGAAGTGCCAAAACGGGCCTGTTTTTCGGCCCTCAAAGGCTGCAGAGGGTTTCCTCAAGCCTCCAAGAGGGCAAAAACACCCTGCCCCAGGCTCCAGAGGCCCTCTGGAGGCTGAAACAGGCACTTTCGGTATTTCTGGAAGGCCCATTTTTCAGCCTCCCGAAGCTACAGAGGCTTCCCTCGAGCCTCAGCAAGGCCAAAAATCAGCTGGGAGGCGTGTGCATGTGCAGTGCAGATAAGTTTGGCTGGGGCTCATGTACCCGCACAAATGGCTCTGCGTGCCACTTGTGGTACGCGTGCCATAGGTTCGCCATCACAGGGCTATGAGATCATTTAATGTGATTATTCCTTCCTTTCACCATGGCACCAGTCAGTAAGCCTGTGAAGTTTGTTAACTATTATCAAAATAAAGAAGCTTCAAAGCCCTTCCTTTCAACGTGACATCAGATAAGTAAATCCTGTGCTATACAGCCAATCTTGAGAATAATCAAAACTCTATTTTGGGGCTATTTAAGCTATAAATCTGAGGCATGAGAGGCACTTTCCAAGGGGAGAAAAACGTGTTCCCGGTAAAACATACTGGAACAAGAGAGTGGCAAAGTTGGGATTCAAACTACGTCAACAATACAGTAGTAAATAATGTTGACTAATCTCTTATATTTATGCATAATCAATCCTTTTGCTCAATGCTCAGAAAGCAGTGCACTATTAAAATGAATGCCCAACAAGATAAAAATAAACATATCTATTAAAAACAGAAAAAGGAAAGAAAGCTTTAATGCAATAATGTAGAGTAACATTAACCAATAAAAATGTTATTTTCACTAAAAGATTGTGGAATTTTTATTTGGTCTTCATGGCTTATTCATAATCCTGCTGTACTAATAAAGATATTTGAGTTTGCATTTTTGCTCTTTAGTGCCTTGGCATTTTACCTTGTAGTTTTGTACAAATCCACTCCTTTCTAGACAGTGGAATAAGCAACCGAACTGCAAGTTATGGGCAGTTTCATATGGGAAGAAAGACTCACCTGTGCTTTTCTCCCAAGACATTTGAGGCTTTTAGGAAATAATCAACACTTCTAAACATTAGGTTTAGAAATAAACTGGAAGCCAATTCAATTATTTCAGTGTTAAATGGTATATAAAATACATAACTAACAATACTACTGAACATTTTATGATAGCTGTAATTTTCAGACAGAAATCTAAATAAGTAATAAAGTCTGAATCACTAAAGTTAGATCTGTTCTCTTTCTCCAAAAAGAGATGCAATTGCTTCAGCAAAGAAGTACTCCTGGTTATTGCTACCACCACAGTATATTAGGAAAGCAAATTTAGTGCCAAGTTTTAAACCTTACTCTGTTCATACAAACATTGTTACCCAGAAGAGGCATGGTCCCAAATCCTGGGATGCCAGTTGATTAATATGCAGTTTATCTAGCCTGGACCGAACCTCAGGTTGTTCGCCCTCAAGCAATTCCTTACTGTGATCAGATAATGGTAAGCTCAATCTCCTTGCCATCATTTGAAAAAGAGAGACAGAATTGGATATTATCAATATAGAATCAGCTCTGAAACATCAACTGATCCACTCAGTAGTTCTATAACAAAAGTCAAAAGCACAATATTGAGGAACTGCAATATTGTGCAGTGGTTTGAAGACTTCTTATGGTAGAATACTGTTGAGCAACAGTCTTCTACCATAACTTTATGAGTTAAACCATCAGAAACTCCCATTCCATATTGACCAAGTAATGTAGGACAGCATGGTCAACAGTGCTGAAAGCAGCTTAGCAAAATTAAGAGAATTTGCGTTCTGCCAAGTTTCCAGCATGAATCATCTAAAAGGTGACTGAGACTGTTATAGTTCTAAGACCCAACCTATTTTTAAAATAATTTAGGACACACACACACACACACACACACACACACACACACACATAGTCTAATCGATTTTAAAGTTATTAAAGTTGACATTTAGACTCTAACATAATTTTTATAGTTATATTGGAAGCTTCCTTAAGGATCTTATTTTAGGCTTAAAGTCACATTGTGTATAGAACACATTCATTCAATGTTATTGAGCACTGAAAACATTTCATTTACATTGTTCCAACTGCCTTGCAAAGTGAATCAGTATTCTGTTTTTATAGTATGGGTGGAGGAGAGGGGGTGAGAGAGAAATTAGTAGCATAGATAAGCCCTAAACAGGGACTTCCTCTTCCCAGGGTATAGCCTATTCCCATGAAAAGTAACAATAGAAACTAGATCGATTCCTAAACTAGGAGGGCCAGCTAAGTATATGGAGATGCACCTAGCACTGTCTGGGCTACCACAATCATTATCAGCAACACTCTTCCAAATGTTCTAAAAGCAACCAACCATTCAGGAGGAAGGCAAAACAACACTACAGAACATTGCCTCTAGTCTTTCAAAAATGGTCCTGAAAGACATTAAGGTCAATGATATTGAAAGCCTCCAAGAGATCAAGAAGAACCAGGAGGATTGCACTCCTCCAATCCCAGTATCTCAAAAGTTCATCCACAAGTGTGACTGATAGTTTCTTTACTGAATCCTATACCTGATTGCCAGAAGTCCAAATAATCTCCTTCCTCATGTACACTAATAATGCTATAAATAATAAGCGATATCAATCATAATTATTCATCCATGATTTTCTGAACTGTGTTTGGGTTTTTGCTGGCCAAGATGCTAGCTAACCCAAGACTTTCAGAAACCTTTTTGAAAAACTTTAAAAAGCATTGACATTAGTGAATAAATATAATGGAGTAAGAATTATCTTCTTAATGACTTATATGTATTTTGTTTAAAATGCAAAAAGGCAGCTTGAAAACTATTTCTCTATCTGTGTTGGGTTTGTAATTCAGAAATTCCCTTTCCACCGCAAACATATTTTCTGCTCGCTGCCACATTGGATCCTTTCAATTAAAGTTACTTTCTGCTCTTCTGGAATAGCAAGCAAGATATGTTAACGGGTGATGTTGCTAGCAATGATGAGTGTGCACATTTAATTACTGCATACTTTTTCACAATATTTCACCATACATTTTTAAGAAAGAGTTAAGTAACTATTCCTTCTCTGTACCAGCTGATCCTAATTTTCCAGCAAACATCTCCAAGAGAAAAAAGAAATTCTGATAGAAAATGTAAAACTGCAAATTGAAAAAGGCAGTGAAAAAATAGATGATAAGGATCTGATAACAGTCAGCTTGGCATTTCTTTGGTCAGTTATATAACCAAGCAGCTATGCTGTACAACAAATTGTACCAAGTAATTAAATAATACTTGTAAAGGGAAAGAAAACAAGATAAAGAGTTCATTGTATCATAAATCAAATAGATTGTTATTTTGCAGACTCTCCCTGGTGATATCAGTGCTTTGTGATCAGTTCTTGTGAAAGTTGTTGTCGTATTTATGCATTTATCTGCATGCATTAGCCAACTGGCACATTCTTACAGAGAGGCCTTGGTGATTGGTTGCACAGTTGAACTCTTTTACTCTGATGAAGTTTCTCTTCACGTTCAACTGGGGTGTACCTTTCTGTAATTTAAGACTGTTATTCTGTGACTCCTAGATAACAACAGACTCCCAGATGACAACAGTCAGGGATGTTGATATATTCCTTCAAGAACTTGGAAATGATTACAGGTAGTCCTTGACTTACAACAGTTCATTTAGTGACCATTTGAAGTTACAACATCACCGAAAAAAATTACTGTTTCTCACACTTATGACCGTTGCAGCATCCCCATTGCCACATGATCAAAATTCAGACGCTTGGCAACTGACTCGTATTTATGACTATTGCAGGGTCCCAGGGTCATGTGGTCACCTTTTGCAACCTTCTGATGAGCAAAGCCAATGGGGAAGCCAGATTCACTTAACAATTGCAGCAATTCACTTAACAACTGTGGCAAGAAAGGTCGTAAAATGAGGCAAAACTCGCTTAACAAATGTCTCAGCATCAGAAATTTTGGGCTCAATTGTGGTTGTGTTATAAGGTTTACTTGTATTATATCGCCTTTGTATTTTCAAGATTAAATTTTCCTAAGCTCATTTTCCTAAGCCCATCCTCATAACAATTTGTTTTATTTGATCATCTCTATCTGCCTTTCACTTTGCATTTGCAGTTTCTGGGAAGCTTTCTTAGAACACAGTATGAATGAACATAAGGGAGTCTGACCAATATAGACAATAGAAGAATTATTGATTCCTTTGACTTGAAAAATTACATTTCAATGGATGGATGCATGTATACTTTATAATTACATGCATCTATAATTGTATTTATCTTTTTAGCAGCTACATCTATTCAGACTATAATAGGATTGTGCAATTAATAGCCTTTAATAGTTTGGTAAAGTTTTACAAAATGAAGACCAGGGTTCACGTGCACCCAAGATATATTTATGTAGAAACAACACTTTCTCACTTCAGTCAATTTCCAGCAGGTGTCAGCAACAGCCACACCCAAATGTCAATCCACACATTGTGGTGACCCTAGATACTGTAATCTAAGCTACTACACAAAAAGTTGTAAAAATCTGACCATGGGTAAAGGAAGAAAAAAATTGAACATGCTGAATACTCATTCATGACTAATTTTAGTAGTTTGGAGAGCTACGTTCTTACATACAATCTTTCAGAAACATAACTTTCATTTTAGTCACCTCTCTTTATTGTTAGCTTTTAAACATTAACTTATAATGTTAATAGTTAGAGTGAGATACTTCAAAAATGTAAGAATGAAAAATTGGCAGTAATATTCCAAATAAAAGATTGAGATGATTATCACTAAGCCTTCAATAGATATTCTCCAAAGAAGATTGGGAATTGTAGTTTTCAGAGGGAGCTGGGAATGCCTTTGTATTCCTCCATAAAACATCTTCTATAGCAGGGGTCTCCAACCTTGGCAACTTTAAGCCTGGAGGACTTCAACTCCCAGAATTCTGGGAGTTGAAGTCCTCCAGGCTTAAAGTTACCAAGGTTGGAGACCCCTGTTCTATAGTTCCATGTTTATGTATGGACATAAAATTATATTTCTATTTAAGATGTCCTAAAACATTGTTGTGTGACAGTAAAGAAATCAGATACGATTTTCAAAAAATGTAGAATACATCTCTCTAACAACAAGAATGAAAATTATCATAAACTATCCCATTTTTTTTTATTTCACAACATGCTGTTTTCCAAATAGTAGAAAGTTCTGAATTTCAATGAATGCCACTGAAACTATCAGACTCATTGAGGCAATAAGGTACACGGTGTTATGCCAATTAAAATAAAGAAAAGGATCAAGGGAACGACTACAGCTTTTAAGCAAAAAATGCATAATATAAGAAAAAAGACTGAGCTTATAATTAATCATAATAGAAGTAGTAATGACCACTTCTTGTAAAATCCTACATGAAGTGTGAAAGTATCCATATGAAGACAATCGAAAATATTTTCTAAATCATACAGCTACATTACTGCATGAAATGATAATAGTAATAAAAGCAATAATCATAATCATATTTCACCACAATTCTAATCTTGATGGGATTCTGTACACAGTTAGAATTGTCTCAATTTAGAATCAATTATGTTTATAGAGTCTTATTCTCAAATATGAACGAATAGTATAGGGTCATAGTCGCAGACCCCTGATTATGCTTCACTCTAACTGCAAATTATTATGGCACAGACAATATGAACAGTTTTCATAGGTATAACTCTACTAAAATAATAATTGCATTTCCTAATAGGCCCTTGAACTCTAACCTCTTTTTGAACAATAAAAAGTTAGGTGTTGCATTCCTTCTTTTAACCTATTCCTACCGGAACAATCATCCCATTTCATTTATTTTCCTTGCATACTTCCCAACCATGTTTCTTTCTGGGGCTTCTTCCTATTTTTTCCCCACAGTCAGATCTGTGTGTAGTGCAAGAGAAAATGATAATAGGGCTTTGATTCCTATACTTGGAACCATCCTGTGAAATGTCAGCTGGTTAAAACCAAGCAGAGTCCCAGACAAAATCTTACAGATAAAATATTTGTGCTTGGGACACCAAAACCTCTTCCACCGCCAGACTTTTACATAGGTGGAGGATGGAACTAAGCATACTGTAATCATGTTTGCTCCACACTATCTGGCTGCTGTCAAAAAAAAAAAAAAAGACTTCTGAATCTTTCCTGCCCAGACCCCAACTCTGATAGAGAAAAACAACATTCTGAAATGGACTTACCACTGCCCATTGCCAAGACTTGCATGTTCTCAAACTCCAGTGTCGTATATGCAGGATCTAAAGCTGCACTGTAATCTGCCATCTCCATGTCTATCAGGGCTTTGGAAAGGCGCATTATCATCTGCAAACACGGGCCAGATTGCAGTGATTCCACAGCCAGAGGTTATTGGCCCCCTCAACCTCTCCAACTGATTTTGCCGGCGTCCCCTATCTGTTGGCCTTTATTTCAGATATTTCTCTGAAAGAATCTGCTGCACTTCAAGGCCTATACTACCCAAATGGGTGGAGGCAGGAGGCAAGGGGGGTTAATCGTTAATCATCTCACCCACTAGTGAACACTGCTGCGCTCAGCCTCTTACTTCGTTCTGCTTTGCTTTTCTCCCTCTCTATTCCCCGTTGACGATTGTTTATGACAGGCTTCGTCACCAGCTTGTGGCTGATTTCTGCTCCAGGACAGGTGAAAAAAGCATAGCCAAGGGCCTGCTATCTACACTCAGCTTTCCCCAGTGCAGTGTGGTACCTAAGGTGTCATTATTAAGATTACTTTATTGGTAGCAGAAGCTGCAAGGGTCACTTCTGAAGGCAGAATGCCATTTCCATCTTCCATCTGGAGCTGCTGTCCTGTCCCTTCATTTACCCTTTCTCTTCCTCTCTTCTCTTCTCCCACGCCCTGTCATTTCTCTGTTGGATGAAGGTCATCGGAATGGTAATTTACACACTGTCATACACAGGAACAATGTGGGACTTTCATTTTACTTCCCTATAAAACCATATTTTACGGGCTCTGACTTCATTATCAACAACTCCCTCCACAGCATTTACCTACAGTTGATCTTTCAGTGCCAGGCACGTAAATGCAAAATGCAACACTGACTGTGTCCATGGATCCCTAAACCCCGCCTTCCTGGTGATCCTCTCAGTTTAAAAGGTACACACGATTTGGGCCAGGTGATATCTAATGCAGAAGAACCAAAGATTCTTGTTTAGGAGGTAAGAACAGCTGAAAGAGTTGTAGACTAGCTTGGAGCTGTGGTATCCATTGTTTCTCCTTGATCATTTTCCTGAACAAGCTGACCAACTCTTCTGAATCTAGACAGTATAGCACAGGAAGCTGTATGGTCTTTCTCTGTCCCCTTCCCCCCCTTTTTTTCTGATTAGGACTTACACAAGGGTTGGCATCTTACAACCCCAAGTTTTCATGGAAGCCTTCTAATCATTTTGCAACCCTATGTCAATCTTTTCACCATTTTCAGATGGCAAACACGAATTAGGTAGTCTGAATCCTAAAACAGACTTCCCACAGTTAAAAGACCCACATATTTGAATAGAGTAGAATAGAATTCTTTTTTGGCCAAGTGTGACTTTTTCAATAAAATGGTAAAAAACAACAACCTCCATCTATCACTTGTGATATGAATTGATCTTTTTCAGAAACAGTTTGAATCACTGATATGGTGTGGGTGACAAAATAAAATGTCCCACTTCTAGCACAACTTCCCTGAACCCACTACTATTTTTAAACTGTAAAAATGACAGCAAGAGATTCTATCATGAATTTTCTTAGTTCAAGCACAATATGACAATCTAGACTGATAAAAGTTGAATGATATTACCAGGAACCAGTGCTTTTTGAGGTTATAATCAATTCTTGCCACTTGCTTTTGTTGATAAAATCACCTACACCCAGGCCTACAAAAGAATATTGATTATGTTTCTATTGTTCAATGCAAAATATTTCCCTACTTTGGTACAAGAAGTCATGGGTTTTTTTTTGCTATGCTCCTATAATATCGCTTTCACTTTTCCCTGAACCCATGAAAGAGAAGCAATCTTAAGTTGTCTTTAGTTGTACTGCTGCTGAGTTGTGCTTTCCTGATTAAACCTGCAGCAGCCAACAAAAGCCACTAGGTATGTAAACTTTGCTAGAGTTCCCAACATATTATATTGCAGATGAAATTAGATAACTAATAAATGCATGGGATCAAAATAGGACTTTCTATTATTTTCTCCCTAAGGAGTTGAACATAGCAATGACATGCTTATGCCTTATGAATTTTACAGAATAGGGCCAGATTCTCCAGCTGGTAGTATTGTAAATGTCTTAACTCCATGTCCCTTAAATAATGGAATTATAGGGCCACAGTCCTAAATAAAAAACTGTCAGCAGGTAATAAAATCCTGAAAAGGGGAGAATACCCAATCACTCAATTTAACTTTATTCATATACTTTATATCTTCACCCTTTATAGAACTGGCTTTGACTAGTTTATGGCCCAGAAAATTGATTGCCCAAGGAAATAAATCTGTAGAATCCAGTTAAGCTTCTTCCAATTAATTTAACTGGACTTTCTGGGTCTTAAAAGCTTTACTTTGTTCTTAACAACCTATTTTCTCTTAGACATGCTTGCCAATTTTCACCTATTGGCTACTAATTGCCTTTTTCTCTTTGCTGTGTATTGCCCATTTTAGTTATGAAATCATACTTGGTGTTTTTTTTTATTCCAAGAATTCAGAATCACATAAACTTCAAGATCATACTTTTTCACAAAGTACTAACTATTGTAATGATTGCCAGCCTTTTAGCATAACGCAGCTAATATAGTTAAATAAAGATGTATACTTGATTCATTTTTACAACTGTAATTATTTGTCAGGCAAAGTGCATTTTATTTACGTACAACTTTCTTGGAATGTAGCAAATCTCCAATATTTTAACATCTGTATACTAAATGTAATGGGTACCTTATACATATTTTATTAGATGTAAATAAATATATATTTAATAACATTGAGGGAAGGCATGGTAGGATGTTAAAAATGAACTTAAATGGCCATGTGTACTGGTAGCTAAAATGACAACCAGAGAGAACTAAGTATAAATTTCTGCCGAGTTCCAACATTTATAGTATTAGGCATGTTTGTTCTCTCAAGCTCACCTTATCTTATGTCTGCTGCAAAATAAAATACGATAAGCCCATACATGGAGGACTGGGATACAAATGTGATGAGTTCTCTGCTAATCAGTTTTTGTTGTTGTTGCATTTGAGTCAGTCTTGGCTCCTGGCAATCGCCTGAATGAGTCCTTGAAGGGTTTTGTTTTTTTTAATAAGATTTTCAGAAGTAGTTTGTCATTGCCTCCTTCCTAGAGTTGAGAACAAGGGACTGGCCCAACATTTCCCAGCTGACTTCATGCCTAAAGTGAGACTAGAACTCACGGTCGCCTGTGTTCTAGTCCTGAAAAGAATAATGTGGCTCTATTGTAGGGCTGTCAAACTCCCCGCCTGTGGGCCAGATGTGTCATGTGTTGGCCACGCCCATGCCTGGGGAAAAAACTTCCAATATGTCACATGACACTGCCGTGATGCCAGGAGTTTGACACCCCTGCTCTATTGTATGAAGTCAAACCCTGCATTTGGTATAATTCTGAGCATTCCTACAGCTACAGATTTTAGAGCCATATTTATACAATGAATCGGTTACCGTGGCTAAGGAGGGATTTTATGATATACTATAAATTCTATTGTGTATAACCAGATTAATAACAGTAAATCAATGTTATCATATTGAATATCAGCTGAATTGCACCAAAGAACTGATAATAATTAATGATTATGGCCTGTTCTTTTCATAATGAAAACACCTTATCTTTTGCAACCGCTGCGATTTAAACTGCAGATAGTAAATTAAAATTTCTGCAGGCAGTTTGAACTGTTTTTCAGGAACAGCCCATGATTTAATGTCTAATATAAATCTCAGTGGGTACTCTCTGGCCATTCAATGGCCAACTCAGATGCAAAAAGTTGTACATGACAGAGAGCGGCAGCCTGCTCTATTTAACATTAAAGAAGACTACAATAAAAGTAAGAAGCAATGTTGAAGGATGAGACAGTGTAATAGCAGAAATGTGACAAGTGGTCAGGAAACCCAGAGTCATTTGCCCCTGCAAATGGAGATGAAAGCAAAGAAATACACGCTCATCTTTCAAAGTGCTGGAAACCGGCATTGGAGACAGGAAGCACCTCACACTGCACTACTTAATTCACATCTGTGCTACCAATGCTTTTCTAATGCAGTTGTTGTGAGGAAAAAGTGACATCTATACTATGTGTCACCTTGAACTCCTGATCAAAACCTGTGATATACTAAGAAATATAAGTACACTACTGAGAAAACATCTACACCCAGCACTTAGAGATGAAGCTGGAGGTCACCTCCTGGCCATCAAAACAGGCAGAAGATCCCAGTGAACATCCATTTTGCACCACTCCTACTCTTGCTCTGGAGCTGACTGTCTTCATTTTAGCCCACATTAAGACCTGATCAAATGTTGAAGCATCCACAGGATCCTATGGTTTCCCCGGTTCTATCAGAAATAAGAAAACACTGTTGTGGCGCCAACTCCACCTTTTTGAGCATGTCTGTGATATCACTTAGAAAAAGGTTGTAGGTTGTGTTGTGGCACCACTTTCCAAAGACCAGTGTTTCTCAATCTCAGCAACTTTAAGATGTATGGACTACATGGGGTTGAAATCCACACATCTTAAAATTACTAAGGTTGAGAAGCATTGCCTTAGACTGACCCTATTGCCCTCCACAAATACTGCTGGGCCACTATTTTTTCTGTTTTTCTACCTAATATTTGAGATAAAGCAAATGTGTGCTTTTTCATTTTCTTTGCAACACCGGCACATGTGGATGGTTTTCTCTTGGCTCTGCTGTCACTTCATAACGTTTCCCAGGTGCTTTTCAAGGATGCTGTGGTACGAATCCTTTGTAGCAAACTTTCCAATGGAAAGAACATAAATTAACCAGATCTCAATATTTTTAGTCAGTAGTTAGCTATTTCCTAATCCCTGTTTAACAATCCATCAGATTTCATTTCCTCTGCTTTTATAAGCAACATGCATCTGCACCCCAGCTTGTAGTCTCAGGAACTCTTTCCACATCCACAACATACAAACATAGAGATGTTATAACACAGTAGATAAGATGTTAAATGACCACCCAAGGTTCAAGTCTACTCTCAGCCATGAAAAATCATTTGGTGACTTTGGACTAATTACACTCTCTTAATTTAAACTTAATCAACTCTCCACCTCCAATCCCTGAGCTAGACCAGTGTTTAAGATGTTGGATTAGCACCATACCAGAGGTGTTATTCAGCAGGTTCTGACCAGTTCTGGATAACTGGTAGCGGACATTTTGAGTAGTTTGGAGAACCAGCAAATACCACCTCTGATTGGAGATTTTACAGTATTCTTCCCCTGCCATGCCCACCAAGCCACACCACAGAACCGGTAGTAAAAAAAAATGAAGTTCAAATCTACCTTAATCATGGAACTCACTATATTACTTTGGGCCAGTCATTCTCTCTCAGCCCAACTCTAATTCATGGGCTTGTTTTTGTGGGAATCGAGAGATCCTCAGGGAAGCCACCTTGATCATTTACTGGAATAGCATGATAGAAATGTAAATAATAATAATAATAATAATAATAATAATAATAATAATAATAATAATAATAATAATAATAATAATGCATTGCACACTAGTCAATTGCAAAAGGCAGCTTTACTAAGAACTGCTTACATCCTGCAATGATAACTGTGATACCATCAAATATCCATATCTGCCTTTCCCAAGTCTTTGGAAAGGACTTGATAAGTAGACAAAAATGCCAAAGCCAGCATGAACATCTGAGTGACTGCAACAAATCATGCATTACACACTATAACCCAGATTAGATCTATGATGAAAAATTTCTAATTGCTGAATTTTAGTTCTCACCAAGCCATAAAACCAATGGTGAGATACTAGAAGTTTTCAGCAATATCTGGATAGACAAAAGTTCTGTACTTCTGCTATAGATCTTTGGCTTGAACCCTTAAGAATTCCAATCAACAATATCCCTTTTTCTCCCAGGAGCTACATTCCTCTAAAAGCCCATAAACAAGATATGTGCATGAACTCAATAGCTTTCACGTCAGAAATATGATATGAAACTCATATTAGGTGACATATTAATGACTGTCAATTTGATTATTCCAGATAGTCCACTATTGAATTGAGCAGAAGACCATCAGCTTCCATATTTCAGACTTGAGCTTCTCTAAGGAAATGGAATAGGCTTCTGGAATGTGACCATTAAGCATGTCATGGTTACTGCTTGAAAGAACATATCCTAATATTTCCTCTTCAACCAGAAGCTACTGAGCTAATAATTCATATAAGAGGGTCAGAAAGGTAGAGGAAGAGCCTCAACAACAGCCCCACTGAGAAATCTTTCATGCCAATCCAAACTTGGATAGGATGATCCTTACGATTAGATAAATGTGTTCAGACATCAAGTTAAACATGCACAGGATTTACTATAGTGTCTAGTATAATATCATAAACCCAGCTTGTTTTGCTCAGTTTAGCAAAACATGCCTTAAGTCAAACAAGCTCCTAACTAGGTAAGACCAAAATAAAAGAGGTTTCCTCTCATACAAGGTCTGACAGGATTAAGGTTACTAGAAATAGCAATCAAGCAGTGTATGTACAAGGCTAGTAAGGCGGGGGAGTTTCTTAAGGGGAACCGAAGGATTAAATGCTTGGAAACTGACAATGAATCATAAAGCCTTTCACCTCTACTGAAGATGACTCAGCTGTACTGTTGGTGGCTGAAATTAAAATCTTAAAGATTAGTTGTCTTCAGGTAATCTTTTGGCAAGAGTCAGTTCCCTACTTCAGTATTATGGAAGAGAACATTGTTCAGTTATTGCAAAGGATTAGTCTGTTCTAAATGAAGGAAATATGTGCCTGAAAAATGGGGAAACTGCGTACAGCCTTCAAAGCACAATGTAAAAATATCTAAAAAACAAATGCTAAGAGTTGTTTCTAACAGGGAAGAGTATTAGTCTGCCATTGCCCCCACCTTTTGGAACATTTCCCCCCAAGAAATAGGGGAGGCCCCCACTCTCCACGCCTTTTGGAAAGGTTTAAAAACATGGCTCTGTTGTCTTGCTTGGGTCTCACTGAAGAACACGCAGCCATGGGGCTGGTTAGCGCCAGTGGTGGGATTCAATTTTTTTAACAACCGGTTCTGTGGGCATGGCTTAGTTGGTGGGCGTGGCTTGGTGGTCATGTTATTGGCTGGGCGTGGCCAACTCAACATCACTCACATCGAGGCATGCATCTCCTTGCCTGGCCTCTCGTGACTGTGGGCATTCTGCAATACTCATAAGTGTGAAAAATGGTCATAAGTCACTTTTTTCAGTGCCATTGTAATTTTGAATGGTCGCTTCACATAAGCAAAGTACCAGCAAAGGAGGAGGAAAAAACTCCAGAGAAGTTCCAGAGACAGGAAGTCTAGTCTTGCCAAGAATGTAAAAAGGGTTAACGGAGAGGCAGTTTCTGTAAGCAACACCTGAATGTTTCCTTCCTGCCTTCCTTACAGGATTAGGCCAGTAATTTCTTCTAACAACTAGTTCTCCAAACTGTTCAGAATGTTAATGATCGGTTCTAGCGAATAGGTGCAAACCTGTAGAATCCCACCCCTGGTTAGCACCCTGAAGGCCCTCCCTTAGTCTTTTTTAAATTAATTACCAGTAAGTTTAACCGTCTTTGCCTCTTTTTAAATTTTATGTACAGTTTTTAAGTTTCAATATTTTATTTGTACATTGCCCATGTTCCTCTGAGAGAGAGATGTGCAGTTGCTAAATTTGATAAATAAATAAATAAATAAATAAATAAATAAATAAATAAACAAGCATGGAGCTTGTCTATCTTTATATTTTCTACTTTTTAAAAAATATTCCTGTTACATCCTCTGATACAGAATACAAGATAAAAACATCTTTAAAAGACTAAGCTCCACATCTCAGGAGCTCTCAGAGAAGAAAACAATATTAAGGCCTCTTGTAAACGGCAGGGCTGCGTGGAAGGGAGAATAACACATGTTCTTTTCTCCACAACTTTATGGAACTTGCATGGGTTCTGGGAAGCTGAGATTATTAACCATTGGCTCACCTCCTACTTCAGAAGAAAAGCTACAACAACAGATTTTCCATGTTTACTATGGAACTACAGGCAGATATTTTTCTTCTCTGACAGGAACTCCTGCCCCATTCCATCTTCTGGCCCTTTGGGATTTTCCTACTTCCTTTGCTAGCCCTTGCAACCGAAGTGACCCACCATGATTTCTCCAATTCCCCACAAACTCCCTGCTGAGGAGCCTCAAAGCAACATAGAGACAAGTAGATGTAGAAGCAGCCTAGGGCAGTAGATGGTTTTATAATCCCAACATGCATCGCTCTGAGGAACCCTTTGTGTCACACATACAGGGTCAAGACAAGTAAAAGCCGATCTTCAAAAGCTGCATGCTTAGGAGTAATGAAGTAGTAGCCATCCATGCAGGTTTGCTAACTGAAGCAGCTGTCTTATCCTGTCTTAATTGTAAGGCATGTCCAGAGAATGCCCCACTGCATCTGAAGGCAACAAAGGTTCAAGTATTAAGGCATATCCAACTCTAATCTTCTAACGTCTCCCCTGCTGCTGGTAGCCACTTTCTATGCCTAAAAGTATGGCTTACCGTGAGGCCTTCCTTGCTTTAAAATCATTTGGATTTCTTCTTTTCATAGAGATGAGTGCATGTCCTGTCGTAATTCTCAAAAGACAGGACACCGTAGCAGCCTATTACTGTTCCATTTCCCAGGCCATGTGATAGATATGCCTGTTGGGGCACAGTCCTGTGTTACAAGACTGAGAACTAAAGTCCTAGGGGAATCCACGCCAGCACAATCATCTCTCAAACCATCCCTTCTGTTTTTTTCCCCCCCGTTGAAATTTCAAATTCCAGTTTGTGGACAAAGTCCTACCTATCTGAGAATATAGATCTCCGACCACTGACCAAACTCCATTCCAAGTGACAACCTAGTTATGCTTTCCCCCAGGCTCTGACATTCAGGGTTTGGAACTGCTGGGTAGATTGCAAATCAGCTTGTCTCGGCCTGAACTGCTGTGCACTTTGAAAGAATGGATTCTGGTTACTTGTGTGACTTCAAAGTCAAGCGTTGGGGAAGAGGATTTCTTCTGATTGCCAGTAACAAAGCAGGTAGGAAGATTCGACGACGCCTGTTTTCACAGCTCTATTTCAAAGGAAAAAGATGAAAACCTCTATTGTGCTTGAAGTAGTCATTTTGGGCCATACCTTAAGATTAAAAAAAGACAAGACAATGTGAAGGGGGCAGGGTACTGAAAGCCAAAGAGATAGGAAGAACGAACTCTTCCAATCGGAGGCACTTGATGTAGTTAACAGATAACTTCAGTACAGCTTTCTCACTCTTCATCCCTTCCTATTCTCTTCAGATTAGGGCAAACTTACTTTTGTGCTAATCATTTCTTGGCCAAGTTATCTTAGATGAAAAAATTAACAGAAAATAGTTTACTGCATGACTTGCTCACCACAGCAAGAAATGACACCAAAAGCTGTCAAGCAAAATTTTCAACCAGCTTGCTGTTTTAAGACCTTGCGCTGAATCTAGCCATCTACGTTTAAACGGTTTGTATGTGTTTTAAAGGATGATTTTTTCCCTGTCCCCCTGTAAAGTCAATATTTTGTTCCTGCCCCTTTTCCATGACCTGAGGATATATTTGCTTTTTGACTATTTCCAAAAGGAGATGATCCCCCTTCCCTCCCCAGCCTGTATTTTGTCAGACTTTAGTAAACAGGGATTGTCTTTCCACACCATCAAATCCCATTTGCCTTTTGCCTAAATTCATGTCTTAACAATTACAGAGCCCTTTTCCCCTTCCCCCATGTGTTAATAAGCACCCCTGTGGAATTCTGCTGAATCAGAAGGGTGCAGAACATTTATGGGTTACTAGCCAACTTGGTGGGGGAAGAGAAGCAGGAGTAGATGTCAGAGATCCACACTGCCACTCATAAAGAGGTCAGGCAGGCAGGCAAGCATGTATGAATCTGGAGCTCCAGACACACACAGCTTACAAACAGCTATTTTCTGGCTTTTTGAATGACAACTAGGAGTTGTGAGGTTAGCAAGGGTGTTTAATATTTGCAACTGACTTCCAAGGGACAGTGTTGCTAGAGCAATTGTGTGGAAATCCTGCAGATTTCCACAGGAAGTTTCATGTACTTGGGATTAACTTTTTTTTTTAATAAATCTTAAAGCTTGGAATTTCTTACAAAGCAACATCTATAGTTAGATTTTTTTAAAAAAACAACAACTTAAATTTCTCTAATAGACTTTTTAGGCCTCTCAAAAGATTCAAGGAAAATGACCTTTAGTGAAAAGGGCTCACTCAAGAAAGATACCTATGGGGAGAAAAGCTCATGGGATTCTCGTGGCTTTAATAAAACTGCAAAGTAAATAGGAAGCCAATAAGCAAAACCTTTCTTTAAATTACCCACAAGTCAAAACTGTTTCATTCAACTCCATAAATGTCATTTATACTATGCAGCTGTTTAAGACAAAGCTGCAAAGCTCACAAGACTCCACAGACTTTACATTTCCTTATGACAATAGTACAACTTGCCAACCAGCATCTCCTTATGGCAGCTTTTCCTAATCTGGGTGTCTTCCAACTATCTGGATCATCTCTTATTATTGAGTATCAGGAGCAGAGGTGGTATTCAGCAGGTTCTGACCAGTTCTGGAAAACTGGTAGAAATGTTGAGTAGTTCACAGAACCGGCAAATGCCACCTCTGACTGGAGATTTTACAGTATCCTTCCCCTGCCACGCCCACCAAGCCACGCCCACAGAACTGGTAGTAAAAAAAATTGAATCCCACCGCTGATCAGGAGGAGTAAGATAATTCTGATCCCCCAGATACATACAGTGTATCTGGAGAGTATCCAGATTGGAGGGAAATTAGGCTCCCTTAATGTAAACTACAACAGGATTTTTGTGCTAAAGGAACATTCAAAGTTGGCGAGAGCTTGTGGGATGTTCTCAGTCAGCCAGTACTTGGCTTGATTATAAATTAGCAGAACATCAAAAGTTTTAATAATTCACACAGCCATTTGCAATGGATAGAAAGATGTGTGTAAAAGAATGATATAAAAATGAAACTGGTTAATTTATTATTTTATCAACCATCCCCTTCCATCCCATCTTTGATCATCATATACTGTGAATTACTAATAGCACAATTGATGATTATTTTGGGGGATGGCATAATGATTAATATATAAAGACTCCTGTCCTTTAGGAGAGCCATGGCTTCTAGAGGTTTTTTTTATTTATTTATCCTGCTTTCTTTACAGAGATGACTAAGCCATTCTCCATTTGTAAGTTTCCTATGTTTCCCCCATCATATCTTGCATTTATTTATCAAGGAAAATACATACAGACTTTAAAAAAAAGCCAAAACTGCTTCACCTTAGCTTATTACTGTTTGGAAGTGCTAAAATACAATGTCTAAACCATTTTGGCCAAAATTATGATTTAATATTACTATCTTGAAATTTCATTCCAACCTTGGAAATGTGACATCCTTCAGAGTTTGAAATGGATCTGTATCTGCCTGGTAAGATCATAGCAATGAAAATAAAAATTTATTCCATATTATATTAACAAATTTTATTTACTTAGATCTGTGGAAAGCTTAAATTGAAGATTATTTTTTTTTTGCAAAACAAGTCAATTATAAAATTGGGCCAATTAGGAAGGGAAACTGCTGATAGTCAAAGCTTTTTTCTGGATACATTGAGAAATAGCTAAGGATTGGATCTGGTTTTGGGTAGAGAGAAGGACAAGCATAACATTTTCAGCAGGAGTGAAGTAGGATGAAATAGCTTGACAAATGAGTAGCCATTGCTCTCTGATTCAAAATTAATCCTTTATGCTATTGCTATGGACCATTTTGTTATCAGAAAGTTCTGCTTGCAGACTTTAAAGAAAAACTTTGCTTATTACAAAGATATATCAAGTGTCCAATATTCCCACTCATTCAAGAAAATAAATGTTTTAGCACTAGCTCTGAATTTCTTCACTTCTCCGGAAAGAGAGGGAAATATGTAATGTATTGGTTTTTCTCCAAGCTATTTTCCCCAGATGTGTTGGATTGCAACTTCTATCATTTCCAGACAACAAGATTATGTTAATTAGAAAAGAGACAGTCTATTGTAACAAGTTGCTAAGGATTGAAGGCTATCTTGAATTAACACTTCTGAAGCCTCCAGAAACCTCAAAATATTGCCAATTATTTTTCCATGTATTGCATGGTTATATCTCGTGTGTGCTTTTCAATACATAACATTGTAATCATAGTATCTATTTTAAGGCTTAAATTAAAAGAAAATGAAATAAAATGAACTTTCCATTTTGTCTTGAATTAGCCCACAGTTTTGGGAAGCACAGTTACAGTATTGGTAGTTGCCAAAGCCAATCTTTGATGCAGGAAAAGATGTGTGTCTCTGTACTGGCAAATATATGATAGAAAGATGAATTTATCCAGAATGATTTCTGAATGTTCTATACCGCGGTGTCAAACTAGCGGCCAGTGGGCCGGATGCATCATGTGCAGGTCACACCCATCCCAGCTCCACGAAGGGGAAATACGTCATGATACGTCACATGACAGCAACGTGATGTTTCGAGTTTGACACCCATGTTCTATACAACGATGGCCTTTAATTCTATTATCCTCTCATTTTGACTTTTTTATTCTTTTTATTTTATTATTGCATTATTGCATTATCGTCTTCTTTTGTTGTCTTTTGCATCTCACGTCTTTCTTTCTTTTTAATGCTTCCACTGAATTGTAAGCCACCTAGAATTGCTTTTGAGAGTTGGGTGGCTGTAGAAATCAAATTAAAATCAATTTGAACCAAGGACTTCTTAACTCTTAAATCAGCCTCTTAGGATCTCTTCATCAGTCTCAGATGAAAAGTTGCTTGTACTATCCAAAAGTGCTGAGTAGTGGTTCAGTCTTCCCCTTTGTAATGAGTTTTCCTTGGAAATGAAATATATGTAGGAATCTTGGTTGAACAATACCTGGATTACTGTAAACCATACCTGTGCATTCTTTAAAAAATGTTAAAAAGAAATGTGTTTGATTTCACATTTACAGCATCTTCCTGGCACTAATTAAAGCAGACATGTCTTGTTTTCAGCTTCCATGCAATTATTAAAGCAATAGCATCTTTTTGAAGGTTCACCTGGAAGCTGGAAAAAGAGATGTGGCTGCTTTAGTTAATAATAGGAAGACTGTGTGCTTGGGTTAGGTCAGAAGATCTTCTTCCAAAATATTTTTGAGCTGTAAAAAGCATTACTATAAAAGTCCTTGATTGAGGCAGTGAGATTGCCAATCAAAGCATTGTCTTGAAACTTCTTTTAACCACCAAATTACAAAAAAACAGTTAATATATTGTCTGAACTTCCCAAAATGAGAAATATACGCAGACAGAATCCAGGACAGGTCTGAAGACATTTTTAGTTGTACGTTGTTACAATGAATCCACTTTCCCAAAATTTCATTGAATTGTTTTCATTGCTTATTATGTTCATTTTAATATTTGGGTGTTATTGCAAAATTTTTAGAACGGAACTATGCCCTTTTTGAAAATGATTTGTAAGAAATGCTTCCAACTTCATATAAGGACGTTTTTGCTATTAACTTTAATGAGTGGATTAATTAAAACTGGGACATCTTTTTCTGGCTATGGTAATGGGTAATATGCAGGTGCTTTCCTTTCATTTATGGGAAGTCCTAGATTATTTTTTTCAAAGTTTTAAAAAAGATTTAAAAACAACATTAAAGCCTGTACTTTAAAACCAAATGAGAAAAATTCTTCAACTACTTTAATAAAAAAACCAAATGCTTATGCTCATTCAGGTATAAGAATACAAGGCCCAATAAAATAGCTTTTAGCAAAGATAGGAATTTAGAAAACGGAGCACAGATTTCATAGGTTTAACAAATTCTCTCCCCAACCCCCTTTTTGTCATATGACTGGGGTTTCACACAGTTGTTTGTCCCAGCACAGATTTCCTGACTACTATCTATTGATCTAGCCTTGGGTGTCTAGACCAGTTATTTCAAGAAGGTTCCTGTTTATTCCAAGATACGTGATATTAGGAGAAAATGCAATGGACCCAGGATTCTTCCTTGCAGAAATTATAATGACCAACTACTCTGTAAGGAAGAACAAGAAAGTAATTAATGCTGTGGATGGAACCCCCTTTTCTCACATGGTTATAATGGGAACCATGTACCTGCTGCCAGAGGCTTCTTTCCTTGTGTTGTATCTTCTGCAACCTATCTCTGAAGGGGTGGAATGTTTGGTTTTCATTATTAATTAAGCCACTTAGATAGCTTTTGTGGTGAAAGCACTAGTTATTGGTACATAAATACAAAAATTAAAAGCCAAACAGAAACCAACAATAATACCCACAAACATCCCAAGGGAATTGTTGGATTTTTTTTTCCACTGGGAGATATAAAAAAAGAAAATACATATTGGACACAGCTTTGCAAATTCCACTGCCCAAATTAAAGTCTTCTTAAAAGACAACATGGATTGGGTGAGGAATATTCAGAGATAGAGTAGAAAATGAATGCTGTTCCAAAGGATGAGAAAGCAATAGGGCAGACATGCTTCCAAAGACCCACATGATGGCATTATTTTGTCATTGGGACGTATGGCTGGCCAACTCTGCCAGATCTTCTAGGATAAAGAAATCTAGTTGGAGAAAGAGAATCTTGCAGCTATCCAGGGTCTGATGTCAGCGTTCCAGCAAACCTCCATTCCAATCAGTAACTCCGAGACAAGCATAATCTCAAAAGTACCTTTATTAGAATAGCAGCTGGCATATCTGTGAAATCTCAAAACTAAAGTTTCCTGGATTTCTCACAATGTCCCAAACTACAATCCATCCCTTTTTCTCCCATCATCACATCACATGGGCCAGTCACGATCTGTCTCAGTGTAAGATTCTTTTTCTCTGCTGCGCCACACTTAATAACCTCGAACTAAGAAAAGAATGTTGTTTTGTCTACTTAGAACTACTCAATTGAAATCACCTCCCTCCCAACTCCTCAGGCTATGTGGCAGGGTGGAATATGGCTTCCAAAACTGACATAAGAAGGGTTTTAGAACAATTTCTTGAATTGTTCCTAAAAATAAGTTCAGCTTCTGAAGTAGAGATGTCACACGAGCAAACTGAGATGTGCTCATAAATACTTGGACCACTGCATGCTGAACTATCTAAACTTTCCAAGTGGTCTTCATGACCAACTCCATGTAGACTGTGTTATAGTAATCCAAACAAAAGGTATCTGAGGTATATATGGCCATGAAAAATCATACCTGATCCAGGAAAGGACATAAATGGTCCATGAGATGTATTTATGGAAAAACTACAGCTGGCTACAACTGACAGCAAGATGTACAGGTCTAAGAGGCCCTTCACATTATGTAGAAGTTTCACTTGGGCAAGTGCAACCACATGAAGAACTAAGGTCATAAAGGACCAAGAGAGCCACTGATACTGCATTTTACTTTAGGACATTTTCTTAAAGTAGCTACAGAAACATTTCAAACTGAACCCAATTTTAGGCCTCTTTAACTATCATGGCTTTCAGTAGAGCTTGCAATTTTAGGATTAAAAAAAATACTGTCCAGAGGGGAGATCTTTATTTTTTTTTTAACTATTGATCTTTTAACAATAATTAATAATTAATTTTACAAATGTTCAAGCTAAAAGTCCCCCCTCCTGAATTTTGAAACATGTATAGTCTGTTTGGTCAATAAGATTAGATAAGGACTGAGCGCTTAAATTCAGATTTTACTTTTTATCCATGCCAGATCCCAAAACAAAGTGCGGGTAAATGAATGAAAGAATTTGTGGAGTAGAGGAAAAAGGAATTTGGGGTTTTCTAAAATGAATAGACCTGTGATGGCGAACCTATGGCACACGTGCCACAGATGGCACGCAGAGCCATTTGTGCCGGCACACAAGCTGCAGGCAAACTTATCTCACTGCGCATGCACGTGCCTCACAGCTTATTTTCAGCCGGTTTGAGGCCTTTTTCAGTCTCTCAAAGGCTTGAGGAAGGCGTCTGCAAGCTTTGCAGGCTGAAAACTGGCCCCATTTTGTCACTTCCTGTTTTTCTGAAAATACCAGAAGTGACGAAACGGGGCTAGTTTTCGGCCTGCAAAGCGTGCAGAAGCCTTCCTCAAGCCTTTGGGAGACTGAAAAAGGCCCCAAACCAGCTGAAAAACAGCTGTGAGGCACAGTGCAGGTAATGGGATGGCAGTGGTGGCTGGGTGGGGATTACGCACGCATGCGTAGGGGGCCTGGGGGGGGCATGCATTGCCTTCTGGGTGCTGGCATGCGAGCGTGAGCGTGCAAACGTGCGCACAATTTTGGGCACAGGAGCCCAAAAAGGTTAGCCACCACTGGAATAGACTATAGCAAGTTTATATCAACAGTATTTCAATGACCACAAGTTTGTCTAATGTTGGAAAATAGCTTATTTCCCATTCAAATTTGACAGGAACAGAGACGGACTCATTACTTATTGCTATAGGAAAGTACAGTTTAGGATTTACCGAAATTGCTGGTCCTGTTCCACAGTAACTTGGTGTTTGTGTGTTTAAACCTTAATATAAATAAATAAGAGATAGAATGTCTTTATATATACTGTCCCTCTAATAATGCAACCATATTTTATTAATTTTAAAAAATTATTTATTTTAAGTATGTAGTTTAGGGTTTATAATCAACTGTTTAGATTAAGATCTTTTCACTTTCACTCAGATAAGGAACAGCTATCGAAACAACTGGCAATAAACCCAGATCATTCAAAATAGCTATGTCTAACTTTAATAAAATACCACCTAAACAAAATAATATTGCTCTTTCTTGCTGTTTGATTTTCCTAGCAAGCGTCTTAAGCTAATACCCTGTTCTGCCATAAAATAATTAAATTATGCTATAGCCATAAAATGCACCATTTAAGTTAACTGAGTATTTCAACAAACTGTACCATGGGTGGTGCATGTTGAAGCCACGAACCTTTATAAATCAATCATCAACTGATAAACAATACAATGATTAACTTTCAGAACTGGTGTCCCCAAAGCGGTTTCATGGAAATATGCTGAGGGTGGATAATATTGGGTAATTTAATTAAGGTGGAGAAATAGCTGGTAGGGCATGAACTTGTATTTAAAGAGAATTGTTAGTGAAGACAAGAAGTATTTTGGAAAAAGGGAAGTGAAAAAATGATCATTTAAATTTTCCCTGATAATTATTTTTCCTGACTGCACAAAACCAAGTGACTACAGATACTACACATTTTCATATGTGAAACTGCATTTGCTAAAGTAAAATAATACCTTTGGTATCTCCAATAAGGGAAGTTTATGTTAGAGTCAGCAGATATTAAATCAGAGCAAGGGTTTCTTCAGATAATCATTGGAATTAAAATAATTATGTAAATCACAGCTGAAAGTATTTCATGTACTATGATATTCAGTGGTGGGTTTCAATTTTTTTTACTACCAGTTCTCTGGGCGTGGCTGGTGGGTGTGGCAGGGGAAGGATACTATAAAATCTCCAGTCAGAAGTGGTATTTGCCGGTTCTCCAAACTACTCAAAATTTCCGCTACGGGTTTCCAGAACTGGTCAGAACCTGCTGAATACCACCTCTGATGATATTGTACCACACAAGATTTTTCTTTTGCCGGGTTCATAGATTCTCAAAAAACAATGTTTTTCATGGACTGCTCTCAATTGCACATTGTACATGGACTGCACATAAGGGTGGAGGCATATAGATGTCTTTTTCAAGTAAATACAGTCCTCGACTTACAACCATTTATTTAGCAATCATTCAAAGTTACAATAGCACTGAAAAAAAGGGACTTACAATCAGTCCTCACACTTTTTACCATTGCAGGAGCTCCACAGTCACATGATCAAAATTTAAGCGCTTGGCAACTGGCGTGTATTTACAATGTTGCAGCATCCCTCGCAGAGGCGGTATTCAGCAGGTTCTGACCAGTTCTGGAGAACCGATAGCAGAAATTTTGAGTAATTTGGAGAACTGGTAGTGGAAATTTTGAGTAGTTCGGAATACCACCTCTGACTAGCCCCGCCCCCACCTATTCTCTGCCTCCCAAGTCCCAGCTGATTGGCTGGGTCTTCTTTTGTTGCCCTGCATAGGAGAACGGAGCTGGAAAGCAGGTTAGTGGGGTGGGGAGGGAATGGGGTTTTGCAGTATCATTCCCTTGTCATTCCCACCAAGCCATTCCCACCAAGCCATGCCCACAGAACCGGTAGTAAAAAAATTTGAATCCCACCACTGATCCCACTGGCCCTGTGGTCGCCATTTGTGATCTTCCCATCTGGCTTCTAACGTTAATAGTGGAAGCTGGATTCACCTAATGAACATGTAATTCACTTAACAGCTGCAGTGGTTTGTTTAACAACCATGACAAAAATGTCATAAAATCAGACGTGACTTACTTAACAACCCCCTTGCTTAGCAATGGAAATTCTGGCCCCAGCTGTGGTCATAAATTAAGGATTACCTGTATCTGTGCAAACGTTATCTACACTAAATGGAATTTGTGTATAATAGATCCAATGGGTGATATATGGTCCTTAATGCCCACCCTTCCCTGCTACCTTGTTAATTTTTTGTTTTACCTTTGAACAGTCACAGGGGTGAGATCTAAACTACAACTGAGTGAAGGTAACTCCAAATGGAGAACAAGTCATTTGGATCAGGGATGGGATTCAATCGATGTTACTACCGGTTCGGTAACTACGCTGCGCATATCTGTAAAAAAACCATCAGCTGTGCCGCCCGGAGAGCTGAAAAGCGCAGCACGCAGGTGCACAGCATTTGAAAAGCCTCTTTTTTCCTGCTTTTTCAACCTCAACTGTGCCGTGCAAAGCAGTTGAGGTTGAAAAAGGAGGAAATAAAGGACAGGTAAGGACGGGCGGTCAGGTGGGCCAAACAGCAGTAAACACAGAACTGGTTCAGTGTCTGCTGCTCTTCAAAGCTACCAGTTCTATAGAGCCAGGCAGAACCGGTAGCATCCCACCCAGTGGTGATATTCAGCAGGTTCTGACCAGTTCTGGAGAACCAGCAGCGGAAATTTTGAGTAATTTGGAGAACTGGCAAATACCACCTCTGACTGGGAATTTTACAGTATCCTTCCCCTGCCACGCCCACCAAGCCATGCCCACAGAACCGGTAGTAAAGAAATTTGAATCCCACCACTGATCCCACCCTTGATTTGGATGGGATTGTACCCTGAAATCCCAAAATATTATGAGAAAATGAAAAAAGAAAAGATCTGGTATTTCCAGATATATCAGACTATACTTTTCATAATCTCTCATAACCCACCAGTTGTGAGCAATGGAAACTCTAGTCCAACACATTAGAAGGACATTAATCAGGGGAGTATTGAAACTGGGATTTTCAGCCTCAAAAATATTTTTATATTGAATAATCATGCAATATAGCTAATCTGGGTTTATAATTTGAACTAGCAGATAGAGGTTTATATCTCTTCCACTCCCAGGTGGAAAAGAAGTCTTTGTCTACATCGGATATTAACATACAGCACCAGGTAGAAGTTTCGTCTTTAAATGTTTTTCTCTGACATATTTAGATACCCTTTTGTATGACAGTTCTTAACATAAGGTTCCTCCACTTACTTTAACACTCCAGGGAAACACATTCCAGAATCAAGCAGTCTCTCATATGTTATTTGAAATAGCATAGTCCATCCAGAACTACATTCCATGGGGTCCTTGGTGCTCTTCGTGGTTGGCTGTTTTCTTATAGACATTCATTAACCAAACTAGGTAATATCATCAGCACTGATGATGTTACATAGTTGGGATAATGAAATATGATACTTCATTACCCCAGCTAGGCAACATCATCACTACTGATGATGTTACCTAGTTTGGTTAATGAAACGTCTGTAGGAAAACAACCAAGTTCATTTCAACCCTGAGTTACAAATATTCTGCTTTATTGGTACTATATTGCGATTATTCAGAATGCCCAAATGGACTTATTTGGTGTAGGCGTTAAGAGGGGACTGTGAGTTCTAGTTCTGCCTTAAACATGAAAGCCGATGGGGTAACTTTGAGTCAGTCGTTCTTTCTCAGTCCAATCCACCTCGTGGGGTTGTTGCGGAGAAAATGGAAGAAAAGGAAAGAGCATATTATGCATGTTTGGTGTTTTGATTTACTTACAGAGTAATAAAGGTGGGATAAAAAAATATCAAATAAATAAATTAAAAATAAAAATATGTAACAATGAATCCAATCTTCACACTTTCTTTTCAATAGAAATTGATTCCTGGATGTATTATCATGCAGTATCACTTCCTTCAAAAGGAGTCTTAGAACGGATATGTGCCCTATTCAATACGGTGCATTTCTTCCATTTGAAATTGTGCACTATAGAAAAACAACTCAATAGCAAGTATCAGTGAGTCATTTGGATTTGCATATCAGCGGGGGAGGGGAGAGAATAATAGGCTTTAATATCACATTCCAGAATTATAGATTTCTATTGTATACTCACATGTACAGGTCGTCCTCGACTTATGACCACAATTGAGCCCAAAATTAATGTTAAGTGAGTTTTGCTCCATTTTGTGACATCTCTTGTCACAGTTGTTAAGTGAACCACTGCAGTTGATAAGTTTTGTAACCTGGTTGTAAGGGAATCTGGCTTCCCCATTGATTTTGGTTATTGAAAGGTTGCAAAAAGTGATCAAATGACCCTGGGATGCTGCAACAGTCATAAGTATGAACTAATTGCCAAGCATCTGAATTTTGATCATATGATCATGGGGATGCTGCAAAAGTCGTAACTTTAAAAAACGGTCATAAATCACTTTTTTCAATGCCGTTGTAACTTTGAACAATCACTAAATGAACTGCTGTAAGTTGAGGACAACCTGTATTTGCCCTACAGTGCTAATGGAGAGATCCAAAACAGCTGTCATACAAATACACTCTAAGATAAGGTGACCAACTTTTTTACAATGAGAAGGAGGACACAAATAAATTGAAGAAAAAAAACAAAGCCACTTGCGCGCAGCGCACTCTTGCATGCAGCACACTGTCTCAACACAATTCTCCTGTGTGGAGCGCATGCGTCTCATAGTTGCGTCTCTCCGCACTGTACCGAGCCTTGAGGAATCATCATGTCAAATACAAATACATCACATCACACACAATGGATCAGATCGGCATCAATCAAATAGATTTACAGATTAGTCTTCAAATATCAAAAAGGAGGACACTTTTCGAGAGAGGACAGAACTTACAAAAGACAAACTGTCCTTCCTAAAGGAGGATGGTTGGTCACCTTATCTAAGAGGACATATATGATTGTAATCACATTAGAGTTTGTTTCTTGTCAACAGCTTTTTTTAATTATAAAAAGCCTTGTAGAATGTTCCTCTTTGAGCATTTAGACCTTTCATTAAATGTATATCTTAGATCAATGTTTTTCTACCTTGCAACATTTTAAGATGGGTGGACTTCAACTCCCAGAATTCCTGAAAATGGTTGATTGAGGATTTCTGGGAGTTGAAGTCCACTCATGTTGAGAACCACTGTTTTAGATTATTACCTTTAAGACTCTGAGCTATTTTGGGAATGAATGGGGCAGAGAGGTTCTGCAGGATAGAGTTAAAAATGAAGAGTTGCTTCTCCACATTTCCAGGAACCTCCAATGTTTGGAAGAATCTGAAGGTCAAGCAAGAGATTATTGTGATATATTGGCTTCTCAGAGAATGTTTGCTCAGAAATTAGAAGACAATAAACTAGCACTGCAAAACTTCCTGCTAATCAAGTTGAAAAAAACCCATAATGCTTATCCTCACAAAAGTTGTGCTATTCTTTACTCCTCTTCGAAGAAACTAAAGCTATGAATGTATTTCACACCCACTGTCCTTTCTTTAAGGGAGATGAATTTGGGGAACAACCCTCAACCCTTTGGATGAAACTGTCCACATCCCTCTTAGAAAGCACTTCTTGCTTTTCCCTCAAATACCCAAGTGCATTTTTGAAACAATGTGTAAGTGTTGCTTAGTAGTGAAATGTAGATGTTAACAAGTACAGGGTTTTACTTTCACAGTTCAGATCTAGGAAGATTTTATTAGTACCCCACTCAGCTTCAGTGAAGTCACATTTCCTTGACTTACTTGGAAACTTCAAGAAAGTTTGAGAACAGCATTTTCCTTCCTAAAACAAACTGAATGAACAAAATTAAACTTATTGCCCAGTACCTGGTGTTTCCTGAAGCAAATCATAGCCATTCATGTTCCAGATAGACCTGCAGATTCCCCAGAAGAAGAAAAGAGAACTAGAGAGACATCATGGACAGAAAGAGGCTTCGGCACAGCCAGCACCTCAAGGAGTCTGAGCAAGGAGCCATATTTGGTCTGACTAAGCAACACAGAGTCAGCTGAAATGTGGCTGGAGCGGGGTGGGGGTGGAGGGATAAACTAATCTCTTAATGCCAGTCACAATGCGATTTGATTGGAAGTAGTTCATTCAGTAAATTTGCAGGCTGTAAGGGGTTCTGCTGAATCAGATTTCACCAAAACCTGATCAGGTTTCATAAGGCAGGACTCAGGCTGGATTTGAAACCCGGATTGTATGACCTGTACGATCCTTGCCCAGACCAATTGTTCTTTGCATATCCATTTTTGCAGATGCCTCAAATATGGGAGTGAATTGGAGGAAAGGCAAAGATCAACCAAAATAGAATCCTTTGTATTTCATTGCCCCTCTACCTGCTTTTTTTCCATAGCTCTGCAAGATGGAGGCAAGGGCATTAAGACAGGAAGAACTATGGATTTTGTAAGATCAAAAGCAAACTCTGGATGGCTGCTACATGCACTCTGAGCACTTAATTGATGAGATGCTATTTTGACCTTAGCTTTTGAGTTAGCTTTTGAGTTCAACTTGGCAGGAAGCTAGTAAAAGTTAGCTTTGCCACTAGGTGGCTATCCAGGATAGTGAATAACAAAGCCCAACCAGAAACTTCAGAGGACATTGTAAATCCTGTCTTGAGCAATTGGAGATCCATGTCTCTTCTGCTCTTTCTGTTCATTTCTGGAGCTATATTTGTTTCTGGAGCTAAAACATCTTTGAGTTCCTATTTGGAGCTCTTTGTTAGTCACTTTTTCAAGCTAACTCAAAAAAAGGGGACAAAATAGCAGGTATCACTTTTGCAAACCTCTTTGCTTGTGTAGGTGAAGAAGGAACTTGCCACTTCCATTTTATTTAAAGGGACAAGCTAGAATGGGCTAGAAATGTTGAAATTTAACTCCTTGCATACTTGGATTCTGTACTTGTAAAAGTGTTGACCAGTGGGGCAAAAAAATACGTACAGTTACAGTGGCTAGCAGAATAACTTCAATTTTATCTCCTTTCTTTGCTTAAAGCAGTATATCTCAACTTCAGCCGCATTCAGACATGAGGATCTCCACTCCCAGAATTCTCAAGGGACGTCCTTGGCATGTTTCTATGTAATATGTCTCTACTTACACAGACAGGACTTTCGTCACTTACAGGTAATCCTCAATTTACAATTGGGAATAGAATTTCCATTGCGAAGCAAAGTGTTTGTTAAGTGAGTTGGGCCTGATTTTATGACCATTTTGCCATGTTTGTTAAGTGAACCCCTTCAGTTGTTAAATAAATTGCACAAACATTAAGTGAATCCCAGTTCCTCCATTGACTTTGTTTGTTGGAAGTTGACTGGGAAGGTTGCAAATGGTGATTGTGTGACTTCGAGACCCAAGCAGGCATCATAAATACATGCTGGTCGCCAAGTTTTGGTCACATGATTGTGGGGATGCTGTGGCAGCTAAAATTGCAAGGACTGGTCATAGGTCACTTTTTAAAATGCTGTTGTCAGTTTGAATAATCACTAAATGAATAGTTGTAGAACTAGAACTAACAGTATTGCCTCTCTCAGTTCAGTTTCCTTTTCTGATTCTTTTCTGATTCCAGCTTGTGCCGTTCACTTCTCTGATTTTTCTCCGTAATGACATTGCAGGCTGTTTGTTATATACAAAGATGTCTGCTAGCCAACAGAAAGCAGATAGACAGCCTAGAATAAGTCTTTTTTCCCACCAAAGGTTCAGTGCAATGAAGATTATATCAGCTTGTAATGCAATAATTTCTGAAAGTTAATTCTGATAAAGTTTATCTGCAGGGTCATTGCATGACTGCTTGCATCTGAAAACATAAAAGCTATAGGCATGTTGTGATCTTTTTAATCTAGGGCGAGCTGCTCTAGACATGAAACACATTCTGAGGGTCAGTAGCATTAAAATCCAGTTTTCTTGACAAAGAATTTTCAGGTTTTAAACATAACAGATCTCTTTCTAAGAACGTGACAAGATAAAGCTTGTTCCGAGGTCTATATTTGACTCAAAGACAATTTCCTGATCCAGAATGTTGCATGCAAGAAAGGGCATTTTTAAATCAGGGAACAAATCTTAAAACACATTTTCCTAAAAGCAGAAGCAACCCAGTGTTTGCTTGAGTTTAAAAAGAGAGCCAGTCAATACAGAAGGGCATTTCATATAAAAAGCAACTTTCCTTTATTGCTGGGACTGATGGAGAAGATAGTTCTTACAAGACTTTAAGGGTATGCAAAAAAGTAAAAAAAGAGAAGGTAAACACAAATTTATAAACAGAATTTACAGGCATCATAAATTTAGGTTAAAATTTCCAATACTTCAAAGTTTATTTTAAATGACATGATATATGTAAATATACCATATCATTTTAACAGCTACTAATTATTCTTAGTAAAATATGAATATCAATGGCAAATAGCAAATCTTACAAGTTATAATACATCTATATATGAACTTGTGCCATTTCTAAAATGTGGCTTCTCCTTAATTGTATTATTTGTATCAATAAAAATAGTTTTTAAAATGCTATAAGATATGGTTTTATACAAGAACCGTCCTCTCCTAATAGGCCCACCTCATATAAAAATGGGCACTTAAAATTAAATTTACACACAGTATCAATTCAATTTCAATGAAGCACTAGAAAACATTGGTGCTGGCCTCAAAGTAAATGGTATTCGGATCAACAATTTAAGATAAGCTGATGACACAGTTCTGCTTGCCAGTAAACATGAAGACCTTCAGTTCCTCATCAACAGAGTCACAGAAATATCTGAAAAATATGGCTTGAAGCTCAAAAACCAAGATCATGGTCCTCAGCAAACAACCCATTAATTTACCACTGATAACTTCAGAAGGAATATCACTAGAAAAAGTTGAAAGGATCACGTACCTCAGTTCTAATTTACATGAAAGCTGGAACATGACCACTGAAGTAAAAACAAGGATAGAGAAAGCTCAAACAGCATTCTTAAAAATGAAAAAGGTATTCTGTAGTCCCAACATAAGCCTAAGATTGAAAACCAGGCTTTTCAGATGCTACATCTTTTCTGTCCTGCTCTACGGAGTGAAGAGTTGGTCTCTTGACAGAAAGCCACTTGAAGAGACTAGAAGCATTTGAAATGTGGATTTACTGACGGCTGTTACATATACGTTGGGTTGACAAAATCAGAAATGAGGAGGTGATAAGCCGCCTGGGAAAGCCAAGAGAAATCATCAAAACTATAAAAACGTGAAAGTTAGAATATTTTGGACATGTGATGCAACACCCAGAAAAATACAGCACATTTCACTTAATCCTCCAAGGAAAGGTTGACGGCAAATGAGAACATAATGACTTCAAAATCCAAGGGATTGGCTTGGACAAAACTCAACAGCACTTTTTTTATGTGGTTGTTGATAAAGATAGGATTGCCAACATGATCGCCAATGTCCGATAACAGATATGGCACAAGAAGAAGATCAGTTCAATATGATTATGGTCAATTTAAGAAGAGAAAATATAATACAATATATTATTACAATAAAACTAATTCTATTGTCAATGGTTCTGCAATTGATCCCCAATGACCTTGAAAAACCCACAGGTCAGCCATTTTTCCAGAAGACCCTAAGAATGGGGACTCTCGTAGAATGGAATGGAGTGCAGTGGAGTGAACTAGAGTAGAGTAGAGTAAAACAGAACAGAACAGAATAATAGAGTTGGAAGGGACTTGGTGATCTTCTTGTCCAATCCCCTGCTCAAGCAGGAGACCCTATACCATTTCATTTCTTTGCCTTGAGGGTGGGACAGCACCTATTAAGAGAATGTCTTCCTCCTAGCCCCTCTCATTATACCATTTGATAGATGGCATTCTTTACAGGAGATCTCTGCCCAGCCACATAAGGAAAACAAAATGGAAGCATCCTGTACCTTGTGAGCGACTATGTTAATGTATTGAATGTAGTGTATTAAATGTAACCTTATATAAAATCACTTTTCAGAAATTCTATGCCCAGAATGAATTGTCAGGTGCACATCCTGGTTTCGGGACCGGGCTGATATAAGTCAGCCAGGTAGACATCACTTTTAACTGAGAGCAGTTTTCCCTCCATGTTTTCAGAGTTGCCCTTGACTCATTGCAACCACATTGTATATTGCATTATTGTTCTGTTTCACAGCCTGAAATATGGTTTGACAAAAGGAAGTGTAACACACTTTTTTTTAACTTCCTTTTTTGAAAGATATATTGTAATGTTAACAGGAGATAAGACAGTTCCCCCACTGGTAGAAATATTTTATTGAGTTACCTGAAAGGGTATCACCTAAAATTAAACCCTTTGTTGCAGATATCTTATGTACAGTATATAATAGAAGCACCTCTGCACACACACATCCATAGTTTTTTGCAGTTGTGAAATCATTATACAGAACTGAGTCCGTTGGCTTTAGTTAGGCTCCACTGATGCTGGCCTTATAAATATATTCAAAACCCTTGAAAAAAGCTGGATATTTTCAGCTGAAGGGACTAGAGAGGAAAGCAGGAAGCATTTCACTGTTTTACCTTCTAGTAAAATAGAACATAGAACAAAAGAGTGACCCATCATATTAGTGATTTGATAACTGAGGAAACTTAAAAGGAACTTTAAAAATCAGAATATGGGCTGGTCTAGTGTCCTCTTCTCAAAGTGTCCAAATATGCTATTGAAAAGTTTTCAAGAAAGGCCTTTGTAATAGCATTGTTCTTGTTCGTGTACCGAAACAACAGGTCCCAAGAGATATATGGGCATGAAATTGAAGCTAGAATACATAGATTCTTCATCATTAAACTGCTTATTTTCCATCAATTTCACTAAAACATGTTCCAAGCTAACCTGAAGGCTTCTATTCTCTTCTTCTTGTGGAAGAGAATCTCATATATACACTGTATAGGTAGTCCTCAATGTACGGCCACAATTAACCCCAAAATTTCTGTTGCTAAGTGAGACACTTGTTAAGTGAGTTTTGCCCCATTTTATGCCTTTCTTGTCACAGTTGTTGAGTGAATCATTGCAGTTGTTAAGTTAGTAGCAATAGCAATAGTACTTACATACCACTTCACAGTGCTTTACAGCTGTCTCTAAGGGCTTTACAGAGTCAGCATATTGCCCCCAACAATCTGGGTCCTCATTTTATCTGACCTCAGAAGGATGGAAGGCTGAGTCAACCTTGAGCTGAGGAGAATTGAGCTGCTGAACTGCTGGCAGCTGGCAGTCAGCAGAAGTAGCCTGCATTCTAACCATTGTGCCCCCACAACTCATAGTAACATGGTTGTTAAGTGAATCTGGCTTCTTCCTTGCCTTTGCTTGTCAGAAGGTCGCAAAAGGTGATCACATGATCCCAGAACATTGCATCTCTCATAAATATGAGTAAGTTGCCAAGCATCTGAATTTTGATCATGTGACTATGGGGATGTGCCAATTGTTTTAAGTGTGAAAAATGGTCATAAGTCACTTTTTTTCAGTGCCATTGTAATTTTGAATGGTCACTAAATGAACTGTTGTAAGTCAAGGACTACCTATAGTTGCTCTCAAGGAACAAAAAAATATATTTCTTGAACTTTCCCCCCATTATATTTCAAGGGAAATTTTATTAGAATACTATTAAAAAGAGGAAAAAATGCCACAACTTTCCCTGTTTGTCAGCGACCAGCAGCTCAACCCATAGGTGTACAGCTATTCCTCCACTTACAACCATTCATTTAGTGACTGTTCCAAGTTACAACAGCACTGAAAAAAGTGACTTAGAAACATACCTTGCACTTATAACTGTCACAGAATCCCCATGGTCACATGATCAAAATTTGGCACTTGGCAACCAGCGCCAAAATGGAAAGATATACTAATTCCGACAATGGAACAATGGTTAGAGAAACTGATGGAGACCATCAAATTTACTGTTTTGATCAAAGAGAAGAATGCATTTAACCTTGTTTCTAAGTGGAAATCACTTCTGGGTTTTGTGCCTGAGATACAAAGAAAATAAAACTTTGATTTTGGGATATAATTATTAGGCTTTTATTTTGGTTATAGAAATGGGTAGGATACAGTGGTGGGATTCAACCGGTTCTCACCACTTTGGCTGAACCGGTTGTTAAATTGCTGACTGTCCCTGCCCCTCCCCTTCCTGCCCATTCCAGGAGTCCCCACCCACCCCATTTTTGCTCCCAGGAGGCTGCAGGGAGGCACACTAGGCCCAAAATGGGATGGGGGTGTGTGGCACCCCGTTTTTGCTTCCCAGGTGGGTGCAGGAGGCCAAGTGCTGCCTACCCAGCCGGTCATTAGGGCAGAGAACTGGTTGTTAAATTATTTGAATCCCATACTGAGTATGCAAAGTAAAATGTTGAGATTATAACGTTATTATGTTCATTCTACTGCACTGAAAAGAGTTGAAAGTTAATACTTTTTTCATTTTTTCTCCTTTATCTGACACTTCTCTCTTTCCCCATTTCCCATTTTCATTTGTGTTTTATACTCTAATAAGTTTAATAAAATTATATTATAGAAAACAACTTTTAAAGTGGATTGAATCAATTTTCATACGTTGAGCACATTACCTATCTCGATAGAAAGGGTGACTAGTTTCAGCTGCTGCTGTTGAAACACACAGAAGAAAAAGAAAGCCGCCTATTTTTTTGCATGGCAATTTTTCCTCATTCTTTTTCAACTGTCAAATCTCATTTCATGTATCATTTATTCACTGTGCCTTTCAAAAACATAATGTCAACTTGTAAAACATTCCTATGCCTGCGTCCAAGTTGCCATGAGAAAGAGGGGAGGGGGTGGGATGTGATTATCCATGCCATTGGGAAAAGCTCAAGTCTGATTTGAACTGATTTTGGTGAAACATTTCAAATTCAAGTTCTGCCATGATGCGTGTTAAAAAGGCAAGAGAGAATGAAGGAAACCGCACCAATGTCAACAGAGTTTTCCCAAATGAGGCTAAGTATAATAATTTAACTGTAGAGCTCTAACTTCCCTAAATGTTGACACTGTCATTATAAATATCAAGAAATACTGCCGCTTACAGAGGTTAACATTAAGATCACAGCTCAAACCCTACTTTCTAATCCCACAATCAAGAGTTAAATGCCCTTATTTTTCAGTATTATTTTGGTGTTTTTATTGCAAGCACCAACTGTATTTGTGATTTGTTTTTTATTTCTTCTTCTAACTATTAGTAAACGCTACAGACAACATTATGGCCTCATAACTGGAGGTAATTCTTCACTTTACTCATTTAAACCAGACAAAGATAAGCTTATGAGTTGAAAACAATTTGAGGTTAAGCAAGAAAAAGAAAAAAGTCTCCATTTAATGTTTCTACTTTGAATGTTCTGTTTTTTTGGCCTCAAATTTCTTATTTTCTTTAATCATTTTGAGATAAGTAAATAAATTTGTGCATGTATTTACTTAAGGAGAATTACAGGATTTCTTCCTCTCTGATAACCAAGCTCTTTTACTTGGACTGACTGCTTAGGACAGAAATACGGTATTTACAATGGGTAGAAATTGTAGGTATATCCAGTTTATTTGAAAGTGGCCCGTACATTGTGCATCTTTACAAATCTCAGACAGTAGTCTCCATTAGAAACTCAGTCTACAATAGGAACCACTTACATGTCAGCAAACACTTTTAATGGGACCTGATTATTGATTTGGACAAGGAAAAAGGGTGTCGCGCCACTTATTCTAGTTTGTGCAGGTTTTATCAGCCTTGTTCTGAGAAGCATCAAAGAGTTTGGTTTGCCTATATCCTCATCATTATTGACATTGGCTAAGTGAAGAGGTATGGAGGTATGGAGCAACACTGCTTCAGGAAATAGAATGGCTGCTAGCCTTAGATTTCGTGTGAGCTGGCCCGTTCTTATAACAGTATGGAAGTTTTTACTCCCATTTTCTACTCCCATTTTTAGATTTTGCACATGGGAAAAAGTTATCCTTTTCTTCAAATGTTAACATAATTGCTCATCTCTTCATATCTATTTTTCAATGAAAGCCAATTAAGATCAGGGCTTCTCATACAAAGTTCTTGAGAGAGAATTGAAATGAAAATAGAAAAGTATGTTCAGAAAGTCCCTTGGATTGTCCCTTGGACTGCGAGGCGATCAAACCGGTCAGTCCTAGGAGAGATCAACCCTGACTGCTCTTTAGAAGGCCAGATTCTGAAGATGAAACTCAAATACTTTGGCTGCCTAATGAGAAGGAAGGACTCACTGGAGAAGACCCTAATGCTGGGGAAGATTGAGGGCAAAAGAAGAAGGGGACGACAGGTGGCTAGATGGAGCCACTGAAGCAGTTGGCGTGAGCTTAAATAGACTCCGGAGGATGGTAGAGGTCAGGAAGGCCTGGAAGAATGTTGTCCATGGAGCCGCGATGGGTCGGACACAACTTCACAACTAACAACAACAACAACATATTCAGAAAACCTGTAAATAACATGCCTCTTTGAAGGGGGACTTTTTCCCCCAATGAAATATCTCTGCCAAAAAAGTCCATGCAATATAGAGAAAGGGCATAAGCTTCTGCCTTTATTCTGAATGTGATTTACAATTATTTTAAAATTTGTTTTGATTGGCATATGAAATTATCATGTATGATTAAAGCATGTGCTAATCGGGAAGAAGATTGCATTGTTTGATAAACAAAAAGATTAAACAATGACAAAAATTATGATCTCTAACAAAAATTATATTACCTTGAGAGGCGTCTTTTATATGTAAATATTCAACAACAACCCAAACAGAAATGCCACATGAATTATAGGAATATCCACAGTAAAAGTATTTCCTTATTCTCATGATGTAAATTTCTGATAAGTACTATATCCAGATGATGAACAGATGGTAGAAAAATCCAAGTGACAGTAGAAGATGGTCAGAACAGCCTTGATACTTTGCTTCCATCTGTTGTTGTCCAGTTTTTTGCAGTCCAGGTATGATAATCCTATTTAGCCCATACCATATGTTGTAACATACTTATTAAACTATGTACGTTTCAAAATGATTCAGAAATAGTGATTTCAACCTTGCATGACCTCCAGCATCTTTTTGCTTTTTTTTAAACGGTCTATTATTTTTCTGCTCAATCCTGAAAAAAATAAGTCTGCTTTGAGAAGGTTATGTATTATCAAGATATGTCAGCAAATGTTCTCTGTGATGATCCATCCCTAACCTGGTCTTTTAGATGCACTCATTGCCACTGTAACTGAGCCAATCCACCTTCCTGCTGGCCAACCTCTTGTCTTTTCCTTCCACCTTTCTAACTCCAAAGTATTGGAGACTGATTATTTGTGACTTGGGTGAGAACTCTGGTTGCTTTGTTCAATGATCCAATTTTTGTTTTCTTGGCTGTCCACATTGTTCTCAGGAGTTTTCTCCAACTCAAATTTCAAAGACATCCACAATCTTTCAATCCTACTTCTTCAAAACTTAACTTTCACTTCCACAGTGTCAGAGGGAATAATATTGCTTACACAATTCTGAACTTTGTAGGTATAGACATAACATGGCATTTGATCTGAATATCTTTTCTAAGTGTCTGTGGAGATTCTCAATCATCCAGGTCATGGTTATCTCAAAGGTGTTTTTTCCAAAAGGCAACTGGACTTTCTTGATGCTTTTTGGAAAAAATACTTTTGGGACATCTTTTCTAAGGATTTCATGGATGCTTTACCAAGTATTAGTCTGCAGTGTATTCATTGCTTGCATATATAGTTGATGGTTGATCCTCCTAAAAGGAAGAAGCCATTTACTATTTACCACTTTGATATCTTCACTGTGAATTATAAGACTGGTTGTTGTACCTCAGGTGTCAAACTCAAGGCCTGCAGGCTGGATCTGAACCATGGGGTGCTTAGATCTGGCTTGCAGGGCCACCCTGGAAACAGCAATGGACCAGCCTGCAGTCCCTCTGCCAGCAAAAATGGAGCTCCGTATGCGGCCCTCCTGAGTTCTGTTTTCTTTGGCAGAGTGCTTGGGCCACCATAGGTGCCCCTGACATGAGTAATGTTGAATTGGCCTACCCTGGCCATGCCCAACCGGCCCCCTGAGGTCAAACACAGCCCTGATGCAGCTCTTAATGAAATTGAGTTTGACACCTCTGTCATTAGTTTGGTCTTCTTTATATTTAATTTATCACTGTGCTCCTTGACTTTCATTACCAGATCTTGCATATCGTTTGCATTTTTGGCTACTGGGGTAATATAATCAGCATAGCATAGATTATTGATATTTTTCCTCCAGTTTTAAAACCACCTCAACTTCTTCCAATTCTGTTTCCCTTAATAAATATTCACCACAAAGGTTAAATAAATAAGGGGAAAGTATATAGCTTTGTGTCATTTCTTGCCAGGCAAGTGCCAACCTGTTTCACATACTGTGGCTTTCAGGACTCTACATATTTCTCATGAGGACAATGAGATGTTCTGAGATTCCTATTTATCTGAGCATATTACACAATTTGTCATGACTGATATAATTTGAGGCCTTTCTATAAGATTTGAGATATCAGTTTAATTCAACTCTTAAAGCAGCTACAACTTTTTTCCATACACATGGAAGATTTAAAAAGAACAGATTGCTTTAATGAATAAAAGAGAATTACTGATGTGTGCATGATCTGAAGCATTTTTTTCCTAATTATTTTTGAAATGTGCCTATCTTGGCATTCATACTCTGTACAGAAACCCCACTTCTTATTCTCAACCAGTATAAGCAAAGATTACATTCAGGGATAAATTACCTGGTATTCTCCAGTTTGGGAATTCTAATTCTAATGAATCCAGTAGTTATGTCACCAAAAAAATCTGGAAATTACAGCTCAAAAAATGTGGAAGACACTATCTTTGGTCTTATTGGTTGGGGATTATAGTAGTTATAGTTTAACAACACCAGATTAAGGAACATTGAAGCACAGTGTGGGGATGGGAGTACATGGTGTGGATGCAATCATCCAGCTTCCTTGAGCTTCCAGTTAAAGATCTAGTAAATGCCGATAATAATGGTGAACATTTTGTGAATGGATAATAGTTCTAGTTGCATGTATTTTGTGTCAGTGCTTACAACAAGCTCTCCAAAATTACAGATGTATCCATTGGGTCAAAGTATTGGTTCTGGCTTAAATGTATCTCATCTTGCACATATTAGTAACAGTCAGTTGGATCCAGATTTAATGCCATAAGGAGGAGGGTAGCGGGTAGAGAAAGGCAATCCTATAATACTTCCTAAAAGCATGCTCTGAAGGTCTGGAGATGTTCCACAAGATCAAGGGAAATATTTCCAATACTGTGGAAATGCAAAGGCAAGGAATAATCTAGTAAATAGTATCTTCTACTAGAGGAGAACTTTCATTTGCCTGATTCTTTCCCAGTGTTTCTTTGTACTACTATATTGAAGAAGATAAGTATGTTAAGAAAAAAATGGAGTTGTATTATGAGTTTCCACAGCAGACAACTCTATGGAGTCATCATTTGTTTAGAAGTTCTCTAAATGACTGAGTGTTATAAACCACTATCCTTCCTGTGCCATTTGTATATGTATTTGTGGATTATCCAGGAACAGATACTCTGTAAATACTTTATTGACAATGGTTGAAGGATTACTAACATTTACCCAGTGCTCAATAAGGGCAAATGAGAAGGACATGTCTAATCACCATATTTTTGTGTTGCTGGGAGAAGGACTTTTTTATTGAATTTGATTTCCTAAAGTAAGCGGACTTAGGCCAAAAGATTAATTTGGGCTGGAAACACTGGGGACAGTTTGTCCTCATTCCCCTTAAAGCTCCCAGTCATTAAAACACCGGAAATAACTTTCAAACCCAGTGACAATCTTGAGAATCCACAAAGAAAGAACAATGCTTCAAAATTATTAAACTGATCTTATTTCAGAATCTATTCAGCAAAAAAGCTACATAAGCTGTTTGCCAAAAAAATGACTAGCAAATAAAAAATTTCACTGGAGTTAGGGCTTTTTGGAAGGATCCCAGTGGACAATTTACAGCTTTTTTAGAAAACGCACCAGTTTTATTTTATTTCTTAGATGGCTCTGAAGCCATAAATATATGGCAAGTCACGGCCACTGAAAAAGAGAGGAGGTGCCTTTTTCATGCAACTTCTTTCACTGGAATTCAGTTATACATTTTTTCCTATTACACCCTAAAAAAGACTATCTTCCTATTATGTTCTTTCCATCCATAGCCAATTTCTTGTAGCAAGAAAAAAGCAGAACTTAAATACTAGTGAAACATGTATGGATGATGCAGATAGATAACATCATGTGGAATCTTTGTAAAACTTCATGAATGACACGTGAAGTCTCCATATTTAAAAAGTGTATGTTCTGGAGTTATATTTACATTCAAATATCAGAATACTGTATTCACTTAGTGGAAGTGACACTAAGTGGCACTGCAAGCTATCATTCAGTTGGAAGTGATGAGAATTGAAGCTGGGATTCATGCTTTGCCAATTATTAACCCATTATTAACCCATTTTGGGATTGGCTTTTTAATATAACGGGTGGTAGATGCTGCACTTTCATCTAGCTCTTTCTTGCTGTTTGTTTATATTCTATACATACTCTGAAACTTTTCAAATACTTAGCCCAAATGTATCAACTTTTTAAAATTCCCTTCTCTTGCTGCATCCTTTATCAATTTCTTTTTCTTCTAATTTTGTCCAATTAAGTCAATTATTCCATAATCAAATGGAATTATGTTTGGAAATTTGAAATAACTTTCCACTATATTTTAACTTATTAGTTTTGCAAAAATGTACATATGATAATTTTAAATACTAGTTTATACATCAGATGAGCCTTCCTCCATGTCTTGAGCCAGGGCAAGGGTGCCCTTTAAAAATAGCTTATTACTATTGAAGATTATTACCTCATGCTGAACAGAATAATTCCTTCATCTTTCCCCAGATATATATTAATAAATTAAGCTGTACAAATGAGCAGGATAAATGATCCACCTCACTTCTCCTCATTCAAATTATATCCAATCCTATTTAAAATCTCTTCTTAACTTGAAGCATTGGCCGATGAGTTTGCTTTTTCCTTTTCCTGTGTCATGCCTCTTAAATTGCTGGTGGTATGCCTGCCCCCACTGATTTATATGTAAGCCATTTTGGCTGAAGAATGAAAAAAAAAATGTTAGAAACAAATGCAGAAATGACCTGATAGGACAATGGGGGAGGATAAGTTAATCCCCCACTTCTCTGTGCTATCTTGGAAAAATCCTTTTTTCTTTTCTTTTTCTTTTCTTGCTTTTGTGTTGTTTTTAAGGAAAGAAATAAATGAACTATTTTGCCCAAGACCCTTGCTTTTATTGTTGTCTCTTCATACAACATATTTAACTTTTCTTGGTTCATAAAATCCTTTGAATAATCTAAACAAGCAGGCTGGATTCTGACAACATGGTAAACCAAAGAGAATCTAGCAAGATTAATATTAATGAAGCTTGGCATTTTATGTAAGCACATCTGCTTGGTAATGAGTGTATTACACACACAGTGTTGAGATACCAAATATTTCAGCTCGGCAACTCTATCTGATTCTGGATTCTACATTGGGCCTTCTGTATTATATGCAAATACACACAAACAATATATGTGTCATCAGAGTAATAGTAATGAGGGAGAAATTTCCCCCCACATTTTCCTAAAGAACTCGCTGAAAAATTTGTTTCTACAGCAGCTGTAACCATATATCCTTTGAAGGCACCAAGTTAAACATCAAGACTGATATAAGAAGCAATTATTCAGAGAAAAATAATAAAACACAAGATACATCACTCCATTTTCAAGAATTGTGTATATTACATCTATTGCACATTCTGTGTACTTGACAGAAAATTGGAGAATGTTGTTTGCTGTGGAATTGCACTAGAATCTTAATTTCCTTTCAGCTTATAAAATTTAGTCACAAACGCATTGAGTTTTGCATCAAACAAAACCGACCCTTTGAGTTACAATAGAAATGTTTTTTCATCAGTTCATACTAACTGCCATCTAATTGATACCCCAGAATTAATGTCTTGTAGGCATGGTGATACCATCCATTTAATGCAGGCTACATTTGGAAAGTGAGTTGGAACTATTCACTGTGGCTATAGTCTGATGCTGTCAAAATTATTCTTTCAACACAGGTCAATAGGGTGCCCACAGTGCAGTGGAAGGGTTCAGCCAATTTGCACCAGTTCAGGAGAACCGGTTGTTAACTTTCTGAGCAGTTTGGTGAACTGGTTGTTGAAAGAAATCATTAGGGCAGAGAACCGGTTGTTAAATTATTTAAATCCCACCACTGCCACAATGGGAATCAAAAAGGCTCCCGAGCTCCTGCAACCCACTGCCAGTGAAAATGGAGCTCAGGAGGGCCACCCACGGCCCTACCGACCTCCATTTTTGCTGGCATAGGCACCACAGGCTGTTTCTTTGCTGTTTCCAGGGTGGTCCTACAAGCCAGATCTAAGCACCCCACAGACCAGATCCAGCCCCTGGGCCTTGAGTTTGACACCTCTGCTCTATGCGTATCCCAAAACCGTTTGTTGCAGTTTGCCAGAGAAACCTAATAGTGGTGGGCAGAATATACTACTTTAAAGATGCTAGTAGAAGAAAATTATTCTTGAAAGAATTATTTGAAAGAAATCATATTGAACATATATTTAATTTCAACTACATTTAAATCAGTTTTCATTTTTCTCCTGGCCTTACCGTTTTGTAGCAGGTTATCTGGCATGCTGTTCCAAGCACAAATGATTCATTCACAATCAGAAAGGAAAATTAAAGGAAAATACACTACAGCCAATGATATGAGGAAACCACAGGAAATGAACACATGCTAAGGGTGTCCCTCCTCTTTGTGCAGAAAGGCAACATTATAGTTGAACAGGTTCCAGATTTTATCTTAACAAGAACAAAGGTGGGGTGTTTTTTTTACAACTTCCAGGGAAGCAGAGGCAAACTGAAGATGGCTCCGCTAAAAGCAAAGACAATGAACACAACAGAGTGAAGAGCCAGCAAATATACTGACTTGAAATTATCCATCAGTGCCCCATTCAGTTCCTCCTTGCAAGGAGACTGCAACACAATGGTCTGTGGAGGTTTAGAGCTCTGGAACATGAAGGAACACACATCGTTTTGCTCCAATTGTGGTTAGCACCTTCAAAAAGGCCATTGGGTGCATATACATTCTTTTCTAGTCACTTTTAGAAATTGTTTGTTTTAGCTATTAGGAACAACAAGATTTTAGTACTAGATGAGCTTCTTTCAATCCTTACAAAAGAAGTTTTAAGGACACATGTAAGGATTTAAAATAAATATAAATATATTTGGTATAAACAGCCAAAGGAGGATTAGAACTTTGATTTTGGAAAGTTACATGGAAAGTTAAATGGACAAAGGGTCCAGATGGATTTGAAATTTGGAACTCATTTTGAGAATCCTTCCCTTGAGAAAAGGCTTTAGTTTTAAATTCTCTTTTTAAAAAAGGGATGGATAAGACTTTGAAGACACCAGAGGCAACCAGAAGGAACTAAAGACCTCAGTTAAAGGAGAAGAACATTAAATTTGACTTACCAATACAGAATATTACATTGAAGGATTTTTATGAACGATGGATGTAGAAATTAGCTTTAAAAGTGTCGGTTACTATAAATAGTGTTTAAAAGGTGTTATGGGAGAGGAACAACTTTTACCACACAAGACCGAGACTGATTAGAAAGTGGTTTTTAAAATGATAGGCTAAAAGAAAGATATGAAAAACATGCTACCCTGGATGTACACATGAAATTGGCCAATGTCTCAATAATTAAAAGAGATATTACAAATAACAAACAAAAGGGTGACCTGGATCACTTTCCTATGGTGAATTTACAAAAGAGACTTGTTAAAGCTTTAAAGACATTTGTCAAAGAGATAAATAAATAATGAAAAGAAATAAAGTTCTAAGACATTATTTGAAGGGATTAAAGATCAAGGTTATTAAAAGTAGGAGTATGAAGTTGGTTTATTTGATCAATGTTAAAACAAGTTATGTTATTTAATCTCTATTAACCCTTAATGGACTTTTGCTGATCAGGACTTTTACATAAGAGCAGGGGTGGGATTCAACCGATGTTACTACTGGTTCGGTGACTACGTTTTGCTCAAAGCAGCTGAGGTTGAAAAAGCAGGAAATAAAGGACAGGTAAGAGCCCGGGCAGGTGGGTGGGCCAAACAGCAGCAAACACAGAACTGGTTCGGTATTTGCTGCTCTTCAGAGCTACCAGTTCTACAGAGCCAAGCAGAACCGGTAGCATCCCACCCCTGGATAAGAGATGAAATACAGAAAGAAGAGATCAGTTATTGTATTTTAAGAGAAAGTGATAAGTTACTGAAATTGTTTATATTTGTTATGAAAAAAGGAGAACTCTTTTCTTTATATGTGTTTCTCTGCTAGATTCTTATTTTTTCTTTGCTATTTTTCTATTTTTTCTTTCTTTTCTCCACTTTTTATTTTTTATTTTTATTTCTTTTTGTTTGTATTAGTTTTTATCTTTTAGTTGAAAATTTAAATAATTATATTTAAATAATATTAAAAAAGAACAATCCAAAGGTATAACATATCAGTTGATGATCTGACTTGCAGACAAAAAAATATAACAACACTTTCTACCTTCAGCAACTCTTCCTTTGGCTATGGAACTATGAAGTTCTCTTTCACCATCAGAACCAGCTTCATCCCACCTATATAGCACTATCTATATACATAAAATGGTACATTATAGGTGTCCAATGTTTTGGCTTGCTGGGCTTCATTGAGTGAAGAGGAATTGTATTAGGCCGCATATAAAATATATAATATAATTAATGCAAATAAATATAGTTAAAAACCACATAATAATGTTAAAAGTTTACAATCTTATGGGGCCACATTACTAGCTTTCTAGAACTGCATGTAGCCCATGGGCCACAGGTTGGACATGCTTGCTTTACAAATACAAAATGAAATTACAACAATAAGTGTGCTGGGTAGAGACCTCCTACCTGAGCTATATTAAACTCTGAAGAAGGGTGCGCCTTTATGTCAGATGCTCACACAGATCTAAGGTTACAAAAATCCAGATGACCACTATCTGTAGCAAAGTGTTATGTGAACCAGATCAAGAATAGAGTCCTAGTGGCCAGCAGAAATCTCACTAACTTCTGAAATTCACTTCCAAACAATGCTTTTCCCCAGTGACCAACATAATGTAGGCTCATAAACAAGCAAAGCATAGTATTATTTAATTCAAGCTTAGCATTTTGTGATTCATAGTGATTCATAGTGACTAATATCATTTATTAATATAAAATAAGCAATATGCAAGTATTATGAATAACATAACAAAAATCCTTATTCCGGTAGGTTATAACTTTCATGTTTTTTTTAGTTTTGTTGATTAAAGAGATGGTTATAACTTGCCACTGTGGTAAACAAAGGACAATGGACAAACACTACATGTATTGGGAGAATCTTTTCTGCACGTGTTTAATTCTCAAGAAATCCATGAGCAAAATAGGACTGGAAAGGGCCCTATTAGTGCATGGGTATGTAACTGAGACAGAAAAGTTGTTATTGTTCATCTTTACCAACAACAAATAAATGCATTATGCATATACATATGGGGTTAACCATTCAGCCCACCTCAGAACTCCTAACTGGAAATATAAGCATGACTTTATGCCACCTGAACAGCACAGTGCAGTATATATCAATTTAGAAATCAGTCTCATTGAGAAAAATCTGCATTCATTTGTTACGTCTCTTTGCAAAGTTTTGTGCGAGGGTTGACATGGTCTCTCTTTCTCTTACACACAGTCATACACACAAGAGCAAGGTACAAATTTCAATACTGCATTTGAAAAGTCTGCTTTTGTTTTCACCTCAGATCTAAGGTTCCTAACCTCCTTTCCTGCTGGTTTTTCATTAAACTTTTTTTTTTTTGGCAAATTCATTCTCACTTCAAAATAAAAATAAACTCAGTTCAAGGAATGCGTGTTCGTTTTTCAAGTCAAGGGCAGCAGAGCTGCTTCTCCAACAGACTAAGAGGAAGCCAACTACAGGGAATCCGAGACCACGGACAGCCAGGAAATGCGTGTTGGCCTAGCGCATAAGGTCTCCATAGATCAACAACAAACAGCAGGATTTGTCGGCCCTGAGTGTACACAGCTTTGCTCAACCTCTGAGCGTCTCTCCTCAAAAACAAGAAAAGATAGGCAGACAGGAGCCTGTGTACTCACCATACGGAGGGGCCTCCATCTTAGCACTTAGCTGTGTGCTTACATTGACCATTTCTCATCAGTATAATTCTGAAGAAAATGGGAAAGTGTAAAATAACAAGAAAAGAAGCTGGGCAAGGGAGGGAGGGAGGAAGGGTGAGGAAACCTGCCTTGCCTGTTATCTTATTGATTCGCTTAATCAGGCCTAATGTGGGTGGAGATGTTAAATAGTAACCAAGCTAGTATGGAAACCAACTTGCAAGGTGCCGTCTGCCACGGTAGCTATAGTGACTGCTCCCAAGCTTGAAACTCAAACATGACTTTATAGCACAATTTTGGGATTTCCACTGACACCTGGTTTCAGGTCCGAGGTGATTCCCTATAAGGAAAAATTGCTGTCCTCTGGATTCTCCCTAACAAAGCAGCCACAGAGAAGCAGCCCAGAACAGAGAAGCAGAAGGAACTCCCAGGAAGAGGTGTGAATTAGGTCAGTTTTACAGCTGCTGAGACATGGGACATTTTATTGCCCTCACCAAACAAACACGAAGAACAATGGCTTTGTGTGCAGACAAATGCAGATAGATCCCCTTGCTGTCGCTGGGGATAAGCAGCCCGCTTCTGTGGCCAGACCTGCATTTGTTTATAGGTAAAGAACAGACAGTGTGAATGAACTAGTGCCAGGCTCTGTGTAGTGTGTAAATAAATCAGGGTGTGTATGTGTGTCTGATTGTGTTTACACATGATGGAGGGCTGGTGCTACCTTTGTATTAGTTGCTTTGGCCCATTTTCAATGAGTTTTTATAAAATGTATGTGTGGCATTTCAATTATGCAACCATATACATAGTGCACGCCCACACATGCATACCCATCCATCCACAGGCATATATGAGCAATATAACCAATTTAAACTTAAAATACTGAATAAAAGTATAATAAAAGAATCACATAAAACCTAGAAATTATTTGTAACAGTCAAAGCAGCTGCAAGCCGAACTCCCCTGTCTATATTAGCTTTGATCTTAACAGGGATATTAGGATTTTTTTGTTATGGGATGGTTGAACTTCTGCTGAATGTATATATACAACTTATAATCACAATTGAGCCCAAAATTTATGTTGCTAAGCAAAACTGTTGTTAACTGCCTAAATATAGGACCTTATTTTTTCTCACCACTTAACTGCATCTTGTTAGATAGGCCCAATGTTCAGTCTGTCAAGATCCTTCTGAATCTTGAGTCTATCTTCCAAAATGTTAGAAATTTCCCCTAGTTTGATGTCATGTGCGAATTTGATGAGTTCTTCTTCTATCTCCTCATCTAGATCATTTATGAAGAAGGCGAAGAGCACTGGGGCCAAGACAGAACCACTGCATGCTTCTCTCCATGTAGATATTATATAATTCTATTCAGGACTACACGCTAAGTGTGGTTGGTCTGCTGACTGTGAATCCTTCTAGTAGCGGTATGTTCGATCCCACACTGGAAGGGAGGGAGGGAGGGAGGGAGGGAGGGAGGGAGGGAAGGAAGGAAGGAAGGAAGGAAGGAAGGAAGGAAGGAAGGAAGGAAGGAAGGAAGGAAGGAAGGAAGGAAGGAAGGAAGGAAGGAAAGGTTTCTGATGTTCCCTGCCAGATCCCCATAAGGAAGACCAATGGGAAGCTGGCAGGAAGTTGAAAGTTGCTCCTCATCTCATGCTTTTTTGCCCAACCTTGGTCATTCTGTTTCTCTGATTAGGTAAGGAAATATCTGTGAAATGATAACTTATTGGTACACAATAGTGCTTAATCAAATCAAATAAGACAAAATAAGTGTTACATGAATGAGATAAACACAATGTGTGGTGAATGCACTGTTTTAATGTAATCCATTAAACAACTCACCCAAAATATTAATGATTTTACTGAGAACTATGTTCTTTATATATGTTCAGCATATATATAAAATAATCGGTTTGATGTTTTTATTTAATCTAGGAGACACATTTTGGCAAAACATTTGCTATGTGCAAATCAAAGGTGGACTTTTGTCATCGCATATAAGTGAAACATTATTGCAAGAGAATGAAATGGCACTTGAAATACATTTTTTTTAAAAAATCAAAAAAATCAAACTAATTAGAGTAATTGTGAGCAATGGAGGAATAAAAATAATTAGTGTGTTCAATTGTTATTAAAAGCAGAAGAAAAAAATGACTATAATAAGAATGAAAGTTAATCAAATATTATAACTTGACTGCATGATTCAGACAAAAGTAAAAATACATTGATGGGGAAGAAGTAGTACATGATTACATTAACTTCAACAATATTCAAACCTTGCATCAATATTACATGTATTGGCTAAAATGTGGTGTTATTTATTGTTACCTTTATATCCCAAAGCTTTCCTCTGGGAGCTCAAAGTGATAAAGAAGGAGAACTCCACTCATTTTAACATAATAGGAATATCCCTGTAAGAAAGGTTACAATGAAAATAACGTGTTCCATGGTTGAGCGTGGACTTCAATCTTTATCTCCTCAGTCCAACAGCATAGGCACTAAACTGGTCTCAGTTGTAAATCAGAAATTCTTTTCCTGTTGATTCTTTAAATGCCTCTAGGGAATGCCTAGAGATACATTTACTTGTTAGTTTAAAATTTGCTACTTGATGCCTGTCAAATTAGCTTCCCTCTGTTATTTACAATGGCATAATCCTACAACAGATAAAGAAATCAGATTAAGAATGTAGAATGAACAAAATCTAAGAATTTATTCTCTACTTAAAATTATGAGAAATGCTGGCTCTTGAGCATGTGTATGGATGTCAAAATATATCTGGAGCTATATTATGGTATAGAAGATTGGGGAAGGGTGGATGGCTAGAGAAAGAAATGTAGAATTTATAGGAATGAAGGCATATTTATAAGTAAATAATTTATAAGTGAAAATTAGACATCTGTTTTGCATTTGGCCCAATCATCTATCATCTCCATCGGTGAGTATCCCTTCCATAATTTCAACACAAGTACACATGCTATGTTCAGAACCAACCAATTCTGTTGGATTTGAATCCCAAATAACACATGTTGTTACTGCAGGTGCCTCCATAACTGGGTGGGCAGGCTGAACAAGGTTTTCCCATTTTGTAAGGTGCTTCTCCTATCCAATTGCCCCTGCAAACAAAGAAAAGCAAAGTGTGTGATCAATATTCTTGTCCTGGATACTACCCTAGTGCATATTATCTCTTTCTTTCTTTCTTTCTTTCTTTCTTTCTTTCTTTCTTTCTTCCTTCCTTCCTTCCTTCCTTCCTTCCTTCCTTCCTTCCTTCCTTCCTTCCTTCCTTCCTTCCTTCCTTCCTTCCTTCCTTCCTTCCTTCCTTCCTTCCTTCTTGGTGCCTTCAAGTCAATTCAACTTTTATACTGGTGTAGGCTTTCAGGTTGTTATCTGTTGGGCAGTGTTGAGCTCCAGGTTTTAGTGATCATGGTCTGGACAACAAATTTTCTGACATTACATTGGAAACCAGCGTTTAACAGCAAATAGATCATTGCCTACATTGCCTACAAAGATACAAGATATAGTTGCTGGCAAAATGTCAGGAAATTTGTTGTCTAGACTACAGTCGCTAAACGCTGACGCCTACTGTTTTCTTGGCAAGAAGAAAACAGTAAATCACAACACCAAAGTGACCCATACAAGACCCTTATGAGCTAGTACACTATTCAGAATGATCTAAGTAAGATGGGTGGTATAGATACAAATAGAAATTGATATGGATATGGAAGTGGAAGTGGAAGTGGAAATGGAAGGAAGCAAGCTTTATTTCACCCCCTGCCATTTGTATGGGAATTATTTATTATCAGAGAAACTCTTCTCCATGATACCTACACCTCCCTATTGAACAGGATCAATTGTTGGTCATGTTCACCATTGATACAGACTGGTAGAAAAGCAATTCAAGCAAAAAACAAACCAGAAAAATTAGAGATGCTGCTGTCTCTCTGCATTAGGAATAATTAAACATCTTTCCCCACTCCTATAGAAGAGATATTTTAATTTCCCCTTCACTGTAGCATATGCTATATTCTGCCATGCCCTCATACTGCCCTGTCTCATCCTTATCATGTAATTTGGGCAGTTTAAGTCAGGGGTGGGATACAACAGGGTTAACTACCTCGGGATTTACGAGCTTCCCTGCACTGTTGGGAGCTGCTGCGCCTGTAAATTGTCATCAGCATGCTGTGTGCAGAGATGCAGCCTTTGAAATAGCCCTCTCTTCCTGCTTTTTTAACTGCAGCTGTGCCTCATTAGGCAGCTGAAGTTGAAAAATCAGGAAATAAAGATCAGGTAAGAGCCCGGGTGGGCAGTTGGGCAAAAACATCAGCAGACATAGAACCGGTTCTATGTCTGCTGCTCTTCAGAGCTACTGGTTCTACAGAGGTGGACAGAACCGGTAGAAACCCACCCCTGGTTTAAGTCATCCTGAAGTGTTCTAGTTTTACGTATTTTCTTTTTCTCTCAACACCATTTCTGCCATGGATGCAATCTGGCATGCTTCACCAATGATGCAATTGCCAATATGGTCAGTAGTTGGGATATACCCAGCTGTGATGGGTCATTTTAGCCTACAATGAACATGCTTCTTCCCTTCCAGTCATTAATCCTGGAATCCTCCTGGGACTTTCATGGTCATTTTGGCTTGTGCTGCAAGACAGACTGGACACAACTGGGAACAGGGCCTGAATAACCTTACTCAGGGCCAACAAGACAAACTTCACTGACATACAGGCAAGATTAACAGAGGCAGATCCAGAATAGTACATCAATCAGAGATGCAATGAGCCAGAATAATAGGCAAATTATGGGCTACTTTGAGTATTATTTGTAGAGTTTATTTTCTGTAGTACAGTAATCTGCAGAGTTTTTTAAGCAGTACTGGGAGGCCATACTCTGATAAATTAAGAAATTACAGTATATGAATTTCTCCTTAAATTATAAGATTCCCACAAACTGTATCTTTAAATATGAGATATATCTGAAAGTATATGATGTTACAAGGATGAACCCTTTTCCCTCTGGCCATTTTCAATCCTAAATAATTCATTGCAAGTTGGTTTCTTTCCTCATGCACTCACATTTTACACAGAAATCCAGATCCAGAGAAGTCTGCACATGTGTTGTAGTCTTTCTGTGTATGCCCCTTCCCTTACCATTTTCCCCTTAAGAATATCTATCAGTTCTCAGAAGGCACTATGGAATTCATCAAGAATAGTTCTTTTATATTCTGTGTTCCACATTCTTCTCTCTATAACCTCATATTAAACCCTTATGCTAAACCAAATCTTGCTCTCTGTCAATGATGAGTCCTCTTTAAAGTTAGCTTTTCTCAACTTAAAACTGAATTGTTGAACGAGGATACCTGTAATTCCCCATAATTTTGAAAGGTTGCCATCTAATGTATTTGTATGACACTCAAATAGGTTACTTACTTGATGGCATAATTGCACACTAAGTAGACTGCTTGTTGCCATGTGTTGCCCCACACATTTATGTTGGTACAAGTGTGGACAGCACAGCCAATTCTGTTGCTGGAAGCCCACACCATCTGTTAGAAAGACATTAACACATTTTTGTAAGAGAGAGGTAGATATAAAAACAAAAGAATTTATCCAAAACAAAGGGATGCTTATCTTTTACATAATGTGAAAGGCTTATTCGACAATGGTTATTAGCCATAAATGGAATTTTTACATGCTCTGGATCAGGGTTCTCCAAACTTGGCAACTTTAAGACTTGTGGACTTCAACTCCCATCATTCCTCAGCCAGTTTGGAGACCTCTGCTCTGCATGATATTATTCATACCCATCAGTAACTTTGGGATGGGGAAGCAGTAAGGAAACTGCTATTTAGTGATAACTGATATATAGTATTTCCTATATATCTATGTCTCCCTTAGTGGATTTCAAGAAGCATTTGGCTACCTGCTCAGGGCCTAGAAAACAGGACTATACAGTTTCTACATTACAGAACTTTGATCTGTCTCAGCTGGACTTTTCCTATGTTCCTTTTATGGTATCCGCTAAAGGTTATAGTCTAGGTCAGCCTTCCCCTAGGGGATGTTCTCCAGATGTGTTGCACAGCAACTTCCAAAATTTACAATCAATGACCATGCTGACTGTGGATAATGGGTGTAAGAAAAGACTGGCAAAGATTGATCTCTTTAACCAAACTTTGATGGACCTAATAACTAAAAGTTTCCAAAAAGGAAGCTTTGATAATGTGTGTGGAGGAAGTATTCTTGCTACACATGCTTAAAATTATGGAAAGGTGAGGTTACCATCTGGTGGATATTTAGCAACATTTCAACACATCATTCTATTTTTGGACAAGCAGAAATAGGAAGAAAGGACCTGTTCAAAACATATATGAGTCAAGTATTGCTGGTACCTTCTTTTATTTGTTTTTTGTAAAATTTATTGGCTGCTCATCTTACATCAGAGTAACTCTGGGCAGCCTACAATCATAAATAATAAATAATATATGGAGCTAAAAGACAAATAAAATACTACAATAAGCCAATACTGTGGCCTAATTAAAAGATTGGGTGGAGGAGCAGGATGGGGGGGGGGTTAAATAGTAACATAGAATCCTGTCCCCAGATAGAATTTTATCTCCATAGGAGTTTAGCATCAGAATATAGTAGAGACTGACAACCCCCCCCCCCAAATATTGGAGCCAAACATTACAAAACAGTTGACAAATATTTCATTTAAATCTGTATGAACTCTTAATTCCCTTGAAGTAGTAGGAAATACTACTTGAAGACTGCCAACAATTTTAATTGTCACAGTTCCTGAGTCTCTGTGGCGCAGTGGTTAGTGCAAGCTACTTCTGCAGCCAGCTGCCTACAATTTGGCAGTTCAAAACCCACCAGGCTCAAGGTTGACTCAGCCTTCCATCCTTTCAAGGTGGGTTAAATGAGGACCCAAACTGTTGGGGCAATATGCTGACTCTGTAAACCGCTTAGACAGGGCTGTAAAGCACTATAGAGCAGTATATAAGTCTAAGTGCTACTGCTATCATTAACAGCTTGATCCTCATATGTTTATGAATAATGTCTTTCTGTGTCTTGAAGAACTTTACCCTGCACTTTACTTTGTGTGAATGGACATAATGGACTACCAATCTTAGCCATATCCCTTTTTAAACAATACCATTCGGGCGGGGAGGTACAAAATTGACTTGTGAAGACAATCCTAGTCATTAGAAAGGAATTATTACTGGGGAGGGGGAGGAAATTTTATGAATATTCTTTCTTTTTTTCTTTTGTAAGAAAAACTGAAAGCAATGGATGAATTACTATTCCATTACTATTGTTTACCAAAAAAAAGTGGAAAGCCATGGTAGAAAACTACAAGTGGAAGATGAAATATGTGTTGCATAAAATTCCACAAACAGTACAGGGAGATTACACAATAAAAGTTTTTCCTGTGTGGACTCTAAGAAAAAGGAGGTCTAATACATTAATTAATGTTGGGGTATTTTAATTCTGCTTTAAGATGGAGGGGAAATATTTGCTGATCCACTTTGGGCAACGGAGTAGCTTGAGTCTGAGGTCATTTAATATTATCTCAGAATCATATATACTACATATTCCTAGGTAGAAGTTTGTATGCGTGTTTTCAGGCCATTCTGTGAATTTTAGGCACTTCGCCTTCCTCAGGTTTAAATAGAGACAGTTCAAGTGTTCACAGAGAAAGAAAAATAATGTCTGGAAACGGGAAGAGTAAAAACAGGATTGCCAGATGATTGAATAATTTGTGCTACCAGACATAAGAATAAATGAATTGTCTGTGGAATATGTTCATCAAATTGGCCATGTTCTTGAACAGGAGCATAAAATGAATAGTATTAATGTCCTAAATCAATTTTGGTTAGGGACAGATCCTGATACACAGCTTATCCAGGGTCCTGGATAACAACGATGGAATCCCCAATTATAACTTCAAAAAAGGCAACTATGATCTTATAAACAACAATCTCTGTTCCCTTGATTGGCAATTTCTATTCACTGCATGCAATACTGTAGAAGACCAATACAACATATTTTTACTTGAAGTCAAAAGAGTCATCAAACTATATGTACCAATAACAACTCCAAAAACCAGAAAAAACAGATTACCCATAACAATAAGGAAGCTTCAATCCAAAAAGAAATCACTTTGGCGGAAAAACAAATCTGGTCATGTTGCCAACTTCAAAAGCTGATACAAAAATTTATGCCACCAGATAAAGACTGAAGGCACCAATTATCACATTAAACAAGAGGAATACCCTTCTATGCACCAATTCCACCCGTGCTTTCTACAATTTTGTAAATAACAAACTAAAAGACTCAAGGTCCATCCCACCCCTGAAAGGACCTAATGGTAAAGACTGCAACGATGACACCATTAAAGCCAACCTCTTTAACACATTCTTTGGCTCAGTATTTGTAAACAGCAATGGATAATGCCCAGTATTTCCTAGTCGAACCACAGACAACTACAATGATCTAATACATATCGATTTTACAGAAGACAATGTTGAAAAAGCACTACGCAATCTAAAACCATCTCTATCTATTGGACCGGATGGAATATTTTCCTACTTCTTAAAAAAGCTACCCGCTGCCATAGCTGAACCTCTAAGCATAATCTTGAAAAATCTTTCAGGACCAGCTCCTTGCCAAAACTATGGTCACAAGCCACGGTCATCCCCATCTTCAAAAAGGGAGACCCCAGCCTAGTTGAAAATTACAGACCTATCTCTTTATGCTGCGTCACCTGTAAAGTCATGGAATCAATTATTAAACAATCTATCAACCTTCACTTAGAGACAACAACCAACTCTCTAATAAACAATTTAGTTTCAGAAAAAACTATCCTATAATCTGCAATTCTTACACTGCAAAAACATATGGACTACACAACTCGATCAGGGCAAAGCAATAGACGCAATCTACATAGACTTCTGTAAAGCCTTTGATTCAGTGGTACACGACAAACTACTCCTAAAACTAAAACCTTATGGTATCTCTGGACACCTGCATAACTGGATAGAAACATTCCTGACAAAAAGACAACAAATGGTCAAAATTGGGAGCACTCGGTCAAATTCTGTACCTGTCAACAGTGGTGTCCCCCAAGGCAGTGTTCTAGGACCAACTCTTTTCATACTCTACATAAATGGCCTCTGTGATATTAAGAGCAACTGCGTTCTCTTCACTGATGATGTAAAGCTATTCAACACCACAGACAATACTGCTACCCTTCAAAAAGACCTTGACTTTGTATCAGAATGGTCAAACAAATGGCAATTTCAAATCTCAACAAATAAATACTCTGTCTTACATATTGGCAAAAAAAAATCAGAAAATAAAATACAGGCTGAATAGTCAAGACCTTGTTGATGATCCAAACTCTGTCAAGGATCTTGGAGTACTCATCTCTAATGATCTAAGTGCTAGAGCCCACTGTAACTACATAGTCAAAAAGGCGTTAAGAGTTGTTACCTAATCTTACGTAGCTTTTTCTCTGGTAATATCACACTGCTAACTAGAGCATACAAAACATTTGCTAGACCAATACTCGAATACAGCTGATCAATCTGGAACCCACATTATGTATCTGATATTAATACAGTTGAGAAAGTCCAGAAATATTTCACAAGAAGAGTTCTCCACTCCTCTACTCGTTGTAGAATACCTTATGCCACCAGACTTGAAATTCTAGACCTAGAAAATCTAGAACTATGCCACCTTCGGTCCGATCTAAGTATAATATATAAAATCATACACTGCAATGTCCTACCTGTCAATGAATACTTCAGCTTCAACCACAACAATACAAGAGCAAACAATAGATACAAACTCAAGGTTAATCGCACCAAACTTGATTGCAGGAAATACAACTTCAGCAACAGAGTGGTCAATGTCTGGAATACTCTACCTGACTCTGTGGTTTCTTCCCCAAACCCCAAAAACTTTATCCTTAGACTGTCTACTATTGATCTCACCACTTTCCTAAGAGGTATGTAGAGGGCGTGCATAAGTGCATCAATGTGCCTACCGTCCCTGTCCTATTGTTTCTTTTATTTTTTATTTTTCTTATATGTATCCATGTATTCATAACTATGTTTTTACTTATACCTATTATCTTATAAGCAATTGACAAACCAAATAAATAAATAAATAAGGATCCAACCAAATAGACATCCAATTTTTTCTTAAGGATGTCTAAATGACCATTTTAGCGTGGATGTAAACAGAAATGCCTAAAGTTGTGTTTACAAACAGATGGATGATTCTTTCTGGCTGGACTGTGATAATTATTCATCCCCTTTAATGTCAACCTGTTCAAACATTTTTCTCTCAAAGTTGTAGGTGTATAATCATATGATTAAAGTGCATCTCCTATGTTCCAATTTTTTTGTGATCTCTTTAATGGATAAAGGAGACGGACACTTTGAGATTGAATCGTTTCAACAGGAAATGGACTGCATCCATGGATCTGCTTCATTTATTTAAAAAAGAGAGCAACTGGTGAATGAATGAATCAATGGAAGGAGGAATGAATTGTCAATTCTTTGTTGGAAATAAAATCTGTGTGAGAACAGTTTATTGAGGTTACAAAATATGTTTCTGTAATGTGGAATACCCAAAAGTATTTGACCAATCTGAACCAAATGGATTTTTCTTAATATTAGAAAATCATCCATTTGTTCAACTTTGCTTGCATGATTACAAGTGTTAATATATGCACACGCATATAAGGATCTGTATAAACTAATCTAAATGTCATTTTTTACTCCTTAGGCACAATATTGTTCTGAAATGTCTAGTTAATGGTCTGTTGTGATTTCAGTCTGATGTCAGTATGTTAAAGCTGCTTTTGGAAAACCTGGTTTTGAAAAATGACATAGACAATTTAAACATAAGTTAAAAAAATAAATATTTACGTAGCTATAATGGCTGTAGACAGAAAATAAATATTTACCTGGGTATAATGGCTGCAAACAGAACCATTACATTTGGAAGGACATCTAGGCTTGCATTCATGGGGATAAGGAAATGTGTAGTGTTGCTTCTCATAATACCAAGATTTTACTAGGTCCATCACTGAATAGTACCTACAGAGGATCATACACAGTGCATAAATTATTCATTTCTTTTCATAAGAGAAGCAAAGGAATCCAATATCCAAATCATTTGACAAGGGAAAATGGTGTTTGATGCCACACCTACATTTTTTCTCCCCCAAGAGATCAAATATGGGTATCTCTAGAACCAAATATGGGTATCTCTAGAATCCACCACTAATATCTGCAATTCCAACACAACTAGACAAATAAACTGGAAAGAATTAGATAGATAGATAGATAGATAGATAGATAGATAGATAGATAGATAGATAGATAGATAGATAGATAGATAGATAGATAGATAGGATAGGATAGGATAGGATAGGATAGGATAGGATAGGATAGGATAGGATAGGATAGGATAGCAGTATTGGACAGAAGTTGTAATTGGGTGGGGGGAGACAAGATGGCTTCTGGGCAGCTGTGCAGTCAGAGGCCTTGCAAAGGAGAGGCTGAATAATAAGAGCCAAAGCCCAGGAGTGAAAGTAAAGAGGCAAATGAAAATAATAGGAAAAGAGGCTGCAGCTAAGAAAAATGGGAAGAGAGAGGAGTTTATTTCTTTCCCTCAGAATGACATGAGGCAAAAGTTCTTCAATGGTTTCCCTCAGCTGGAACAAAGATTTGGAAGAAGACAAGAAGAGTCCAGAAGTCCAGCCAGGAACAGGCAAGGAAAAATGATGAAAAAAAGCAAAAAATTTTTACAGAAGTACAAAGCAGACATTAAAGAATTTATAGAAAGTACTTAAAACAGAAAATAGTTTTATTAAGATTCACTTCTACAATGTTGTAGGCATTTATAATTTACAATTTCTTATTTGTAAGCTTTCCTTTTTTAAAAAATAAATCTTCTCCCCCTCCCACCTCTACACCTCCCAAAAATTAGGAAAGGCAATATGCCACATCTGCTGTCTTAGATGGGGAAAATAAAAAAAAAGTCCTTTGCTTAATATAAACACTGAAGAATTCACAAACTGCTTTTTATGATGCCATGGAAAGGAAAAGGAACAGCTGGAAATGTGCAGAGGAGTGTGAATACTATAGCTATGCTTCCCACAAAAAAATCTTAAAGACTGCACTGTGTGTTCTATGCAGCCACAGCACCTTTATGTATACTGAGATCATAAAGAAATGCATAGTCAGAACACCATAATTGATTTATTTGCTAAATTTACATAGGACTGAATAGACGTGGATTACCTTGTTCATCTGATTTTTTTTTAATGAAGCAACTTCTCTGGAATTCTGTAAAAAAAACTGGCTCCATTTGACATCACAAAACATCAACGCATTGCTGAAAGACACTCCTTACCTGCCAGAGTGTATGGCAAGGTTTTGCCCAATAAATGTCATCAGTTGGGGAGGTCCATGTTCCCATAGGCACCGTTTTGCCCATGCTTCTGCAGATCTGGCTAACCTCTCATCCCATACCTTCCATGAGAAATGAGGAAAAATAAGAATAATAAAAAAGCAACATACAACAGGCAGTTGATTATAATGTAGATGATTCATCACCCTACTTTAGACTTCATGCATGCTGCAGGACAAAGGAAATATGGGAAATATAAATTAAATATGGCCTGGAAGGCAATGTTAGTATGAGTAAGATTTTTTCTTCTCTTTTGGAGTCTATATTTCTTTGGGTATAACTTGGCCACTATTTGCAGTTGGCTGACCCAGAACTAACTAACTAACTAACTAACTAACTTCTGGAAAACATTGATATATACAAAGGCTCTCAACAATAAAGATTTATTTCTGAAGAACCTTGATAAATTAGTGAATCAGGGAAATGCTTGGACTTCATTAAGGCATTTGACAAAGTAGATCACAGCTTTCTTCTTGATAAGTTAGAACTATGTGGGATAGAGAGTACCACTATTAGAAGGATTCATAGGATCCTGCCTGCCTGCTTACCTACCTACCTACCGGCTACCTACCTACCTGGATGACAAGAGATTTGGATTTGGATTGCTTGCTTACAGAGACATTTTGAATATTATGCTGAGAATTGCTGGTAGTAGGTTGCCTATCTCTTATTCTGAAGCATCAGCTATAGTAAGTAATATAATTCAATTTCAATTGCTTCATTTCAGGCTGAGGGCAGAAAATTAAATATAATTTTAATGGATTTTAAATCATCTAGCTAAAATTGAGTATGCCTGGACATCTATTTAGCATACTTTCTTAATGCAAGCAGACTTTATGTTTGAGAGAAAAGGACCTTTCCTTCTTTTTCCTCCCTAGCACCAAGGCTATCGTACCATATTAGAGGTCACCAAAATATGCAATTATTGTCCCCAATATTACCTGAGCATCATGCATACGCCTTTAAATTAATGTGGCCCTTTTGTAAGAACACCTGTTATTCTACCTCCAGCTCATTTTACAGCTATTCCTCATCACTACTTCCAGACTCATAAATATGGAATCTATGAATCCAGTGCCAGATATTAAAGCATACTCAAACAAAAAATAGGACGTGTACTTTCAAATTTGATTTTAAAACATTAAACTGAATAATCATTGCTTTGCCATATTACTTAAAAGTTTCAAAAATACTTATAAGGTTTCTCTAAGGTAAGAATTTTTCAAAAACATAACTCCCAAATGATTACTGAAAAAGATGATATACAGCTCATGTATCTTCAGAAATTTCCCTTGCTACTTAACTACTTATGTAACACAACATTTTTACACAAACATAACTTTAAAAAAACCACCTTAAGTATGCTGATGGAGTGCTCATATTTGGGGTGGGATGGGATGGAATAGAATAGAAGTTAGAAGGGTCATTGGAGGTCTTCTAGTCCAGTGATCCCCAACCTTTTTGACGCCGCGGCCCGGTACCGGCATCAGCTGGGCGCCGCGGCCCGGTACCGGCATCAGCTGGGCGCCGCCATCTTTTTTTGATGAAAAAGTGCTTCCGGTGACCTCACTGGAAGCCGTTTATCATCAAAGATATGGCGCGCTCGGTGAGCTTTTCCGGTAGAAATGGCTTTCACCCGGAAAAGCTCACCGAAGCGCTGGCGCCGCCATCTTTTTGATGAAAACGTGCTTCCGGTGAGCTTTCTACCCGGAAAAGCTCACCGAGCGCTGGCGCCGCCATCTTTTTGATGAAACGTGCTTCCGGTGAGCTTTCTACCGGAAAAGCTCACCGGAAGCACTTTTTCATGAAAAAGATGGCGGCGCCCAGCAAGCCGCGGACCGGTAGGAGTTGTTCCGCGGACCGGTCCCGGTCCGCGGACCGGTGGTTGGGGACCCCTGTTCTAGTCCATCCCCCTGCTCAGGCAGGAAACCCTATACCATTTCAGACAAATGGTTGTCCAATCTTTTCTTTAAAACTTCCAGTATTGGAGAATTCACAATTTCTGGAGGCAAGTTGTTCCACTGATTAATTGTTTTAACTGTCAGGAAATTTTTAAGTTGCTTCTCTCCTTGATTAGTTTCCATCCATTGCTTCTTGTCGTGCCTTCATGTTCTTTGGAAAATTGACTCCCACTGCTTTGTGGCAACTCCTGAGATATTGGAACACAGCTATCATGTCACCCCTAATCCTTCTTTTCATTAAACTAGACATGCCTAATTCCAGCAACCATTCTTTATATGCTTTAGCTTTCAGTCCCCTAGTCATCTTTGTCACTCTTCTCTGCATTCTTTCTAGAGTCTCCACATCTTTTTTACATTGTGGTGACGAAAACTGGATGCAATATTCCAAGTGTGGTCTTATCAAGGCATTATAAAATGATATTAACACTTCACGTGATCTTGATTCTATCCCTTTGATAATGCAGCCTATTTGACAAATTGGGTTTCGTGCAATTCTCTAAATTAAAACAAAGCGTTTGTATATTGCATGAACCAGTTACACCACTTTTTTCTTTCTCCAAAGATCAAGTTGTCCCAGCCAGAAACCATGCGATATTTAGGTACATAGAAACATAAGGAACTGCTTCCACTGGAACAGTTAAACTTATTCACAATGGGAAGGAAGCTGTTATAATTTTATTACATTATAGGTCGACAAATAAAAGTTGAGAAATGATACTTCACCAAGTATCATCTTTACCAAGTACTGCACTATTGCACCAAGGTATATGAGGAATTTTGGCAAAATTCTGCATCCACTGTTCTTTAGCAGAGGCATCATGTTCTGCTAAATGATGCAGGGCGATAATTATCCAAGCTACAGTAGAGTATCAGGACACTCTTCTGGTAATGAATGTAGATAACCGGGTGTGTGAGCATGTATAGACTGGTATATTTTGTTTAGGTTATTAAAATAGCTTGTCCAACTTAAAAAATAAAGCTTTGGGGAATTGGCAGAACTTTTCCACTACACCTCAAGGGAGCTGTCCACCAAACAATCAATTTACAGTTCATGTTTTCTCAGTGTCAATGTGTTGTTTTCAACCCCAAGTAGCAAGTACTTACCATATACTCCATGTTGGCAGCTGGAGGAGAAACTTGTGCCCGAACTTGATTGTGATAGCCCAAAAGGACACTCATTTCTCTGGAAAAAACGTAACGTTTCCTGCGAATCTTTGATACTCCATGGATAGAAATGTGTCTGGTGTCAGGGCTGCTGGAGGGGTAAAGAAGGTCAGTAGTATTGGGCAGCATGAAGAAGCTTGATTTCTGTATCATCCAGAAGATTAAGCCACTAAAGTAGAACTGCATGCACAAAGGAGTCATTTTAGGATGTGCACACTTTTTCTCTTGAGCCAATGTTTGATTTGGTTAATGCTATCGGTTTGGAGACACCTTCTTGCTTCCTCTGCTTTATGAACCTAAAATAATCACAGACAATGTTTAATTTTTCATTTTATTGAAAACAAGACAAAAGAATGAAACCTGAATTTCACTATACTAAAGACACTTAAAGAGAATAAAGCACAACTGTTTGGCTAATTTGAATTAATCAAATGCTTGAAATTAGCTGTGAAATGTCTAGAAGTGCTTTATCGGTGCTGCTTTTGAAGAAGTATTCCCCTCTCTTTGTCTATCCAAGAATGATATGAAATGCTCACATGCGCCGGCTAAAGCAATACTAATTAATAGAATACTTCCAAATCAGTTTACTCTCTGATTTCACAGTAATAAATTCACTAAACAAACCTATTACATAAACTGAAATCACAGTAGGCAAAAATGTAAAACAAGAAACATGTAAAACGTGAGTTAAGAAAATGCAGAGGCTAATTCTTATACACAGGGGAATAAAATCAGCTTCTCATTCTTTTTTAACCCTAGAAAAAAACTTATATTTCCTAATAAGAGGACATTCCCCAGACTACATACCTTGAAAGCTGTGCCAAGAACAGCTGAGAACTGTTAGTTGCTTCAGCAGCAGTTAACTCAAAAAGTGAGCCTTACAACCTACACACAGACACATGTGGCAGACAGATTTAACACAGCCAATTCCAAGAAGTCTTTGATGGCAATTTGACACAAAATCTGCATCTGAACTCTTGCCTTGGGGAAAGTTTTAAAGACTGAAAAGTGCTCAACTGGGCAATTTATGACTCTATCCCTGTGTACACATGGCTTTGTTTCTACCACGTATCACTGCTTCTTAAGAGTTATGAGATTGGGAAAGCTGCAACGGCTATCCAATTAATACATTAACAGTGCAATCCTATACTTGTCTACTTGGAAGAAAACCCTAACTCTACGGAAGGTAGAAATTGGTCAGGAAAACGGGGACAAAACTCATTTTCATCTAGATTTAGAAAGGTAAAGTAGAAGTACTCGGGTAAGCCATTTCAAATTGAGAGATCTGTGTTCCAAATTCTTAGTTCATGGCACCACTACCATTTGCCCTTGACTCCAGATTGATAACATTGAGATGAAATAGTCCCACTAACTGGAGCAACTGTATTGCTTTTACTTAATCTCTTTGTGAAAAATTACCCATATCAATATCTCCATATCACTGGGTTTACCCAAAACATTTATTTTATTTTTCTATTTATTTATTTTGATTTGTCAATCGCTTACAAGATAATAGGTATAAGTATATACATAGTTATGAATACATGCAATGGGTACATATAAGAAAAATAAAAGAAACAATAGGACAGGGACGGTAGGTAGGCACGTTGGTGCCCTTATGCACGCCCCCTACAGACCTCTTAGGAAAGGGGTGAGGTCAATAGTAGAAAGTCTAAGGTTAAAGTTTCTGGGGTTTGGGGAAGAAACCACAGAGTCAGGTAGAGTATTCCAGACATTGACCACTCTGTTGCTGAAGTCGTATTTCCTGCAATCAAATTTGGTGCGGTTAACCTTGAGTTTGTATCTATTGTGTGCTCTTGTGTTGTTATGGTTGAAGCTGAAGTATTCATTGACAGGTAAGTCATTGCAATGTATGATTTTATATACCACATTTAGATCAGACCGAAGACGGCGTAATTCAAGGTTTTCTAGGTCTAGAATTATCTGTATCTTAGTATGTTCTGTGAATCAAGCCAATACAGTTTATAAATAATGTTTCTCGTTTAACATCTTTTGGAACCATATCAATAATTTTGAAGAAGATGGATGCTGTAGTTTCAATCTATGATTATTAAAGCTGGTTAACACTTTGCATATTATCTGAAATGAACTGACTCTGGTTTAATCAACAAACCACAGTTAACTGTTAACCTTCCCTAAGGCTAGAGTCCAACTTAGAGTGAATCTTAGGATTTATTTTTTTTATCCATCAGTTGCCGTTCAAATTCCTTAAATGACTTTGTAGGTAAACCTGAGCCACCCTTTCTAGGAGGGCTCGGCCTGTGGAAGGATGTAGTAAGAATCTTTGGCTGGCTTTGTTACCATGAGGTAAGCCCTTAAAACAGCTTCAATCCATGTTTGGTAAGGTTCACCATTTGTCTTCCTCCACCATTTCTCCTTATCTACTTCATCCCCCTCAACTCCTTTGTAAACCAGGGGGAGTTTGAGGAGCCCTGCAGGAGGAGATGCCATTTGAATGCAACATAATCCAGAACCCCAGCTTCCCACTCATTCAAACTGGATCCATCAGCTACCTAGTGTGGACTGAGCTAATAAATCCAGCATCCCTATAGTTGAAGGCAGCACCAGAGACCTGAAGACCACCAGAAAGTGATCTGACAACAACATGGGAGAGAAACAGAATCTCCCACAGTATCAGATTATACTTGCTCTGAGAATAAAACTAGGCCAGGCATATGTGTAGTGCCCTGGATGACCTGGGACAGGCACATAGTGTCATGTTGTCCATGAGCTACTGCATAACCAGATAAAGCAAGGTTTTGGGAAGTAACTTGGCAACAGAATCAAGGAACTTGGCCAAAGAGGATGCTACAAAGCCAGAGGCTGGTACAGTAACAAAAGTTCAAACTGAATCTAGAGTCCAAGTTAACAAACAGGGTCACACACCAGTGGTAGAATTCAGGTTTTTTTTTACTACTGGTTCTGTGGGTGTGGCTTGGTGGGCATGGTGTGGCTTGGTGGGCGTGGTTTGGTGGGCATGGCAGGGGAAGGTTACTGCAAAATCCCATTCCCTCCCCACCCCACTAACCTGCTTTCCAACTCCGTTCTCCTGTGCAGGGCAACAAAAGAAGACCCAGCCAATCAGCAGAGAAAAATGGGGGTGGGGCCAGTCAGAGGTGGTATTTGCCGGTTCCCTGAACTACTCAAAATTTCTGCTACCGGTTCTCCAGAACTGGTCAGAACCTGCTGAATACCACCTCTGTCACACACCCATTTATCTCCAATGATGAATGCCATATCTCCACGCTTTCCCTGATGTAATACCTGAAACCCAGTCAGGCAAATGAGAGGGGACTCCATCCTCTTGAGCCAAGCTGGATTTCAATAATGTATGCCAGATCAGCAATCTCACCTGTGATCAGACCTGGTGGCCTTATTACAAACTGACTTGATGCTCTATGAGATTTTATGTTTGTCAAAATATTGAAAAAATTGCTTGCAGAATCAGTGCTGGTATTCCCATTTGATAAAGCTTATTTTTATGTAGAATTATTTATTTATTAAATGTACATGCCACTCCTCTCATCAATAAGGTAATATTTAAATTACAGTTTGAATAGTCCTTTTTATGGTCCATTGGACATAATTAAATTTATTAAAACAGATAATCCCCGACTTACAACCACAATTGAGCCCAAAATGTCTGTTGCTAAATGAGACATTTGTTAAGTGAGTTTTACCCCATTCTACGACCTTTCTTGCCCCAGTTGTTAAGTGAATCACTGCAGTTAGTAGTTAAGTGAATCTGGCTCCCATTGGCTTTGCTTGTCAGGAGGTCGCAGAAGGTGATCACATGACTTTGGGACACAGCAATAGTCGTCAGTATGAACCAGTTGCCAAGCATCTGAATTTTAATCACATGATCATGGGGATGTTCCAAAGGTTTTCCAACTGTGAAAAATGGTCATGTCACTTTTTTCAGTGCCGTAACTTTGAACAGTCACTAAACGAATGTATCTTTTCTTTTAAGTATACTGAGAGCATTTGCACCAAGACAAATTCCTTGTGTGTCCAATTACACTTGGCCAATAAAGAATTCTGTTCTATTCTATGAATTGATGTAAGCCAATGATTACCTGTATGTGTTTCTTGTGAACTCATTATTTTTATTTTTTCTATCTTAAGCAATTTACTGTTCTTAATGTAGTCTGAGTCTGGTGTGCCTGAATACATGTGCTCCCTCTTTCTGTTTTAAAATCAAGGCATTTACTCCTCACAACTCTAAAAAAAATGTCAGAATCTTTTGAACTCTGTACTGTAACTCAATTCTACTTATATCATCTTGTATTTTATACTGTACATTTTGTAGAACTTTTAGATGTTTTAAATCAGTGGTGTCAAACTCATGGCATTGTCATGTGACAGATCATGATTTTTTTCCCTTCGCTAAACTGGGCGTGAGCATGGCCAGCGCATGACACATCCGGCCCGCAGGCTGCAAGTTTGACACCCCTGTTTTAAATAATTCATAAGCATCCAGGAAGAACAGTATTTATATTATGATTTATCTCCTCTATTAGGAGAAGGGCAATAGAAATTCAGGCAGGCGGGTGCAGGCTACCAGGCTTCTAATCCTATCAAGCAACATCCACTTCAATTTCTAAGCATACTTTAGTTTTCATTTGATTGAAATGGGCTGGCCTTTGAGGGGCCCAGTTCTGGCTGTCACTGCTTTAAAGCAAGCTGACTTGAAAAGCATCCTATAATGAAGCTGTGTCTCAGGCACAGTTTGAAAGAGCTCTAATGAGCAAACCCACCACACCCCAGAGATGTATTCCAGGAATTGGTAGGTTTTGCATCCCTGATAGATGCCTTATCCTGCAGTCCAGACTGCCCATTTTGCCAAAGCACACGGTATCTGCAGAGAAGACCTTCCAGTGTGCCAAAAAGTACACACAATTAAACTGCTGTCAGCAAAGGAGAAATCCCAACAATTGTCTCTAATGTCTAGATAGACGGAGAAAGAGAAAGGGGAGATAAATGTTTGGGCTAACCAAGACCTTTCATACAAATATTAATCCTTCCAATAGTACTTGAAAGGAAAAGCAATTTGGCTTCTAATGTACAAGAGCTGGCAAGGTCAGAAAACCGTTCCTGCTGAATCGAACCAAAAAAAACTAGTCCAACAATCTGCTTTTGGACAGCCTGACAGATGCTTCCAGAAAGCCTGTGTGCACCAGGGCATGAAAGCAAATGTCTCTTTTCATATTCCTATAGGAAAAATGTATCTTCTAGAATAAATAAATTTATTTTGCAAAGCATGAGAACAGTATCAGATTAAAAGTCAATATTCAAATGTGTAACCAGGGTAATGTATGTATTCTTTTAGTCTACAGCCTTTAATTTCTCTGCATTTCACCACATGCACCCCTTTGATTTCTATTCTAGTACAGTCAGAAATAGTGTTGGCTTAAAGGCACTTGCAGGATAAATAAGATGAAATTTCCTGAGATTATATGTTGGAACCTGCAGGGGATGGTATAGTACAGTGATGGCGAACCTTTTTGGGACAAGTGCCCAAAGTGCACACACACCTGTGCATCCGCCGTGCCCCCCACACATGCGCCCTGCCCCCTGCATGTGCCCCACCCCCACACATGCGCAGTAGAAACCCAAAGACCAGCTGGCCGGTGGGAGGTGTGCGGGCATGCACGGATGGTGCATGTGCCCACAGAGAGGGCTCTGCATGCCACCTGTGGCACGCATGCCATAGGCTCGCCACTACTGGTATAGTATTAGGATTATTTTCCTGGGCAGGGGCCTCTAAGGTCCCTTCCAACATGTTGAGTCTGTAATCATTATTGATATCACTTCTTTTCTGAATCTAATCAACACAGGAAAATTATGTTTCCTAGCCAGTGTTTCCTCTGTTATAGCTAACGGACTCCTGTGATGAAGCATAGTCTGTATGCACTCAGAACCACTGAAAAAATGTGGAAAAAGTTAACTCTGCTGGAATTGTAAGAAGCAGTACAGCATGTAAGAAACTGGGTTAAGCCACAGTGGAGGCGAGTGGGACTTGATGACTTCATCAAAGAGATCAGAATTATCTTCTTAGGAACCACCAGGCAAGTAACCATTCATAATCTAGTCTTGATGATGGAAAGATGGCTACAAGAAAGTCAATTAATCATGAAATTGTAACAAAAATCAACAAATAGATAATTCCTGTGTTAGCCAATGTTGTCATATATATTGTTCCTAAAATATGATGAAATTTCAGTTAGTACCTGGAGAATTAAAGAGTTCTTGGAGACTGCCTAGATAATTTTCTTGGCATGGCTTTTCAGAAGTGGTTTGCCATTGTTTCCTTCCTAGGGCTGAGAGAAAGTGACTGGCCCAAGGTCACCCACCTAGCTTTGTGTCAAATGTGGAACTATAACTCACAATTTCTTGGTTTCTAGCATATGATCTTAATCACTATACTAAACTGCCTTTCCCAATCTGAAAGCAAATAGATATTTTCATATATTTGGACCTAAAAATGATGACATTTTAGCTAGTACTTGGAGAATCAGAGATAGCCAAGATACTATACAGTAAAAAAACACACTGATGCCAGGATATGAAAGGATACTGAAAGGATACATAAACAAAAGATAATATTCTTTTGAAATTACTACCATTATAAATAATGATTTTAAAACATTATGATCCTCTAATTCTTTATGTATTGTATCTTCTATTCAATACAATAACCCCATAGTGTGGGAATGATTATGTTTAGTTAGCAAAATGCTGTCCTCATCTTCTGGCCATTGTCCATGTAGTCAAATGTCAGTCAGGAATAGCAATAGCACTTAGACTTATATACCTCTTCACAGTGCTTTCTAGCCCTCTCTAAGCAATTTAAGAGTAAGCATATTGCCCCCAATAATCTGAGTTTTCATTTTACCCATCTCGGAAGGGTGGAAGGCTGAGTCAACCTTGAGCCTGGTGAGATTCAAACTGCCAAATTGCAGGCAGCCGGCAGTCAGCAGAAGGAGCCTGCACTACTGCATTCTAACCAGTGCACCACCACGGCTCCTAGTATGCAGACGACCTGCATGACATACCACTAAATGGCATGTGCTAGTTTCTCAACCAAGATCCTTTCAGACGGAACTGATTTTCATTTTCCTAGGCTGGCTAGACAGGAAAGACTATCCTACTGCTGCTGAATCTTGAGTAAGAAGTATCTGTGGTTGGCATGTTTAGCTTTGCTTTCCATTAGCTTTCAAATCTGAAGCCATAGAATACTCCCCAGAGGCTGTTCTGACAGCTTGGTTTCAAATCCATTTTTCTGGAAAGTACACAAGATGGTCACTTGGGGTTCAAATGATATGAGGAGGTACAAAACCTGATTTAAAGCCATGTGCAAAGGAAGAGTAAAATGATAGTGCATGTTTGTCAACCAAGCTTTGCCTGGGTATAGCCCAGAGGTGGTATTCAGCAAGTTCTGACCAGTTCTGGAGAACCGGTAGTGGAAATTTTGAGTAGTTCGGAGAACCGGCAAATACTACCTCTGAGTAGCCCTGCCCCCCATCTATTCTCTGCCTCCTGAGTCCAACTGATCGGCTGGGTCTTCATTAGTTGCCCTGCACAGGAGAACAGAGCTGGAAAGCAGGTTAGTAGGGTGGGGAGGAAATGGGATTTTGCAGTAACCTTCCCCCAGGAATGGAAAGGGAATGGAGATTTTACAGTAACCTTTCCCTTCCATGCCCACCAAGCCATGCCCACAGAACCGGTAGTAAAAAAAAATTTGAATCCCACCAATGGTATAGCCCAAAGAAGGAGAGTTTAGCATCAAAACTTGCATTTATCATGGTTACATATTTGAATATTGAAGTTTAATCTGATACTGTTCTCATGTTTTGCAAAAGAAATGTATTTATTCTAGAAATATCTATGAACGTCAGATGCTGGCAAAAATAAGGAAGATGCACTCACATACTACTTGTGAATTTCACAAAGTCGTCTGGTTGGCTTTTGTCACAGATGATTAGATATGCCTTTCATCAGATCTGAGTTGTTATTTAGCCACATGTGGACAGCCAAAGGTTGCCCATGCAGATATTTACTCATCAATGCAATCCTAATTATATTGCCTATGTAAATACTTGGAAAGCAAGTATTTTCGTATTTTGAAATTAAAAAAAGAAACAATTGTATATAGGGATTTAGACATACTTTAAATTCTGTTCAGGACTTTTTAGAACAAGAAATTATATTTATAACATAGAAGGATATTAGTTGCTACATGCTGTATGTGTCACCTAATACTTTATCTTTGTGTGAAAGAGAAAATGTTTGTGTTCTTCCAAAAGTCCTATATAGGTAGTATGTACTTTTTTTTAATATGAGCTCTTCCAACTCAATAAAGCTGTTATGTCATGCCTCACATTGAAGGTTTTGTGACACCACCACTCCAGGGTTCTGTCTTTGTGAGGAGGATTAAACTAATTTTGAGTAAACAAAACTTGTAAATGCCAACCTGCAGAATGATTGCTCTTACCTAGCATTGACAGTTGGTAGCAGATTTGTAGAGGAATAAGTCCTTTAAGCATAACTGTGACTTAAAGGAAAATACTCATCCTTTTTTGTAGAAAGAAACCTACAGGTAAACCAGGTCAAGGTGATAAGAGGGTGTTCCTATCTAGTGTGCCAAAATACTATTTTGTAGTCCCACTAGTCTTTGCTTGTAGCCAAATGATTGATACCTGTTACCATCTTCCAATGTTATCAACTTTGCTTGCTATGGTATTTTTTTAATATATATACATATATATATATACTGGTGATGTAACACTTTTTCTTGCCATGTCTCTTTTTTGTTCTTCATTTGGTCTCTCCAGTAAGCCTTCATGGTGTAATCATTTTAAAAACTGCCATACTGCAAAGCAAAGTATCATCTTTCAGCATTATATTCCCTTTCAAAAAAATATAAGTAGATACTGAGAAGTTCCTATGCAATAAAAATGGTGAATATCTATAACTGAGTGATACAGAACATTCTGGCTACAGAGACTAATAAGGAACACCTTACTTCTCGTATTTTATGATTGGTTATACCCAAAATAGCACCCATTTTATGACAATACCCATGACATGCCCTTAAAGTTCTGTATGTTGCACCAGGCCTAAAGAGTGAAGGAATATTTTGTTTCTATGACTTAGATTTGCCCTGTAGCCCTTGCAATGTTTTACAGCTTGATTTTATGATTATTTGGTCCAAATAATCTCAACTTTATTTAGTGGGACTTACTTCTAACAAAGCTTATTTCCAAGAACTTTGACCTGGCTTCCTTTGCTGGCAAATTCCATCATGCTTCTGCTGTCTGTGGATTGCAGACATGTCATCATCATCCTTCTATGTCAACCATTGAACTTGGATTGTACTCTCTCTTCCTTTGGACATTTGTACTTATCTAGAAAAAATGCCCAAGAATATGTTTTTATATATATTATTTTGGCTAGCGTTGTTTAAACTTTCAGGTGATTCTTCCTAGCCTTTTCTCACCACCACCCCAAACCCATTGGCAACGTAGACAATAACAGTTGAGTTTGTAGGATTGTTGTATTTATAAGGCCCCTGAGTATTTGAAAATATTGTCTAACTATTAAGAAAAAGGTATATTAATTAATACATATTATATGCAATATGCAAGGTGTCCTCCAATATCTAGTGTTATTTCCAAGGAGAACCAAATATGTTTCCTTCAAAATATTTACTGTTAATGATTCTTTGAATATATTTAAAATAATACAGCTTCAAAAAAAAAAAAGGGAAATGTAGTCCTCAACAAAGAACTATAGTGTCAAAATAAAAAAAAATCTTTGTTTGGTCCTTTGTGATGGTCAAGCCCCACTTGATATATCAATGTTACCGTTAGGTACCTCATTTTAGGAAGGTGACTGGCAAATTGGAATATATCCACAGGAGAACAATCAAGATTATATGATGCTTGAAAGAAAAGCCTGGGAAGAAAATTTGGAGGTTTAATCTGAAGACTCCAGGGAGACATGATAAGCTCTCTTTGAAGATCTGTCAAATAGAAAAAGAGGCTGAATTATTCAGGGTAGTTCTAAAAGACAAGGAAATTGATTTTTGACTGGACAGCAGTTTTTTTTTTTGTAAACTAGGATGCATCCTTAAGATTGATGTTTTGTTTATATCTCCATGCCACATCTTAGCAAGGCAGTACAACAGTCAAGATGAGAAGAAAATCCTGATTTCTTTGCTTTGCTTTACAGACGTGCAAAGGTCATACATGTGAGAACTGTAGACAATAAAGTTACCTTTTTATTGTCGCTGTGATTGTGAACTGTCATTAAAAAACAGAGTCATTAAATGAGAACTACCTGTATCTCAAAGGATTTTTTAAAAAGCCATAAGATTTTACAAGTATGAACTCCCATAAGAAAAAGTTTTAATTGAATAATACTATAAATTATAAACATTGATAATTTCCTAGTAAAACACCATTCCCTCTGGGGAAGATTTTAAAAATTAATAAGAATCTTGTGGAAATTTATAGGCCTCAATGATGTAAAATTGTGCGTCTGTGAGTTGTTCAGTCACTTTAAATCCAGATGAAATCATGCTGGAAATTTTCATAGGTTACAACTCAATAGTTTTAAAGTGAAATAACTATTTTGAAGTATTAGGCAACCCCACTTAGATGTTATTCTCCTTTCTCCTTTTACTGAATGCAAATCTTCATGACATTCAGTGTCTGAAAACCACTGTTCTCAAATAGAATTTTGGTGTTGAATCCACATACCTCTTCTCTGGAATAGGTTGGTTGGTTTGCGCCATTATTGCATCTCATTATGTCTTCTAAACACTGATCTTTATAATTTGCTACTGCTGCCAGGGACAGTGCAAAAGGGCATAATTCAAAATCATAATATAGAGTAAGGGATGCTATTGTTACGGGGTTAAATTCAACAGAAATGATAATTTTGGCACAGGGTCATATTGTACATAGCACATATTGTAGTTCTAACCAGAGTTTGAAACTTCTAAAAGGAAATAAATTAGAACCAATTTATTCCTAGAATAGAGTTGTATATTCAAAGATATAAAACAGAACAATCTTCATAGGCATTACTAATGAAGCTAAAAAGAATAATTGTGGCTCTTGAAGTATGGTACATTTATTCTTTATCTTAAGCCATTGAATATTTATTAGAATATGTCTGGGTATAGTGTAGCTAGATAAAATATTAGAGATGTGTCATTATTATTTTTTAGATACTGGCTGTGCCATAAGGGCCATTGGCTTGAAGTTTATAGGGAAGAATTTTTATATTTCTATCACAGCATGATGCCATCTAAAATATGTTTATACATGCTTTTTATGAAAATGAATTCTGCCCTGTGCTAGATACATATTTCATAGTTCCTACTTGATAAGTCACTGAAAATACATCTCAGAAAATCAATTTATGAAAGTGAGACAGATTCCTTGCAAAGTTCTTTGGACTTTCTTTCATGCCTAAGTTTATTACTTTCCACACTGCAAAAGCATTAAGACTTTGAACTCTAAACAGTAACTAGACATCTACTAGAAATACAGTAATTTTTCTGCAACAATAAGGGCAACTTAAGAGTGTAACTTTTCCTAACTTGGTACCTTCTTCCTGCATTTAATATATGGAAGTTGCATTTTACTAAGTATCTTACCTTTTCCTTTCCTAAATTTAGAAAAAAGATAGAAAAATGAAGATTTTTACACTTCTAATGCAGCAAGTTGAATATATACTTTGCTTGCTCATTCTTATTTCTCCCTAAATGGAGGTATACTATATATATGATTCATTTAACAAAGTTCTGTCTCAATCCCTGAAGGCTATGGGGTCAAGAATGGGATGCAACAGCTTCAGCTCAGACTAAGCAGCTCTAACTTCCATCTTTGGTTCTGGCTGGGATGACACTCCCACAGATAAGAACCCAATGCACAATTTTGGAGTCACCCTGGATTTGTGCCTTCTGTTCAAGGAGCAAATGACCATCATGGCTTGGAGCATCATTGTACAATTTTGGGCTGTATGTCAGGTGCACCCGTCCATGGCCTGGGGACTCTGCTTGCAGTCATTCATGCCTTTGTAACCTCTGCCTGGATTTAGCAGTTGCTGAATAGGCAGGGTTATTATAACCTACTCTACATGGGGCTATCCTTAAAGAGTATTAGAAGCTTCAATTGGTGCAGAATGCATTTGCACAGGCAGTTAACAGTGTCATTTACTTGGTGCATGTGACATTACTGTTTTCCAACACTGCTTCCAGTGTAGTTCTGGGTACAATTCAAGGTCCTGGTTATCACCTTTAAAGCCCTTCATGGTTGGAACTAGGTTACTTACAGGACTCTCCCTCTCTAATCATCTCTCCTTGTCCTACCCAATCAAGATGAACAAGCATGGTCCAGGTATCATTAGCTAAAGAATCCTGGTTGATGGGATCCAGAAAGAGCCTTTTTAGCTGTGGTGACCAATCTTTGGAACATCATCCCTGTAAGATTATATTGACCCTGCCCCTGCTCAACTTGTATTTGGGGCTTGAAAACTTTATTTTGTGCTTGAGCCTGGGGCCCTGGCCATGTGATAGAGCCCATCTCAACATCCACTCAGCCAACACAACAACACAGTTCTCCAGGCAACATGCAGGTATTTACAGGCTAGTAGTAATTGCTCACCATTACTCCAAATGTCCCCCTGTTGCTATATCTACTATTGCTCCTCCAACTATAATTCTTTGTGAGTCCTACTAGAGAAAAGTATCTCTTTCTAACTACTTTATTTACACACACTCAAACCTCTTTTCTTCCACGCATCAATACCACGATACCCAGGTGTCTTGCAGCACAGTATTTATAGCCAACCTGACTGTGCTGGCTGGGAAGAAGGTTTAAAGAGGCAGGACAACAGCAGCACATTTTCCATTTTCTAGGCATCTTGCTTTCTCATACCACATCACCAAATCGAGTATTGGAATTTGTTATTTTTTATATGAGACACCTATTTCAGGGTTCACACAACAGTTCTTAGGTATTTCTCACCTCAAAATGATAGGAAACTACTATCAATTTTCACCCATTATGTCTACATGGGGCTATCCTTAAATCTTAAAGGACTGCAGATTAATAGCCATCAGGATTTGTTATGTAATGAGTTGGTCCTTCATAGTCTTTATGTTTTACCGTACTTGGCACATAGAGATTTTAAAATGCCCAAAAAAAACCTAATAAGACACAATAAAAGCATTCTGCTGCTTAATTTTTGAGTGGAGATGAGGTGATTTTTGTCTGTGAATGATTTACAGCAGTACAGATATGGTCACAACACATGTATTTTCATCTGAATAAGATTCTTCCAAATATGGCCTGAATCAGTAATTGTAGAGAAAAGTAAAAAAAATGTAGTTGTAAAGAAAAGTAAAAAATGTAGTTGTAAAGTAGCACCACCTACTGGTTTCTAATCTACATTAACAAAATTGTGAATCTATTTCATCTATTGTTTCCCAATTCAGGAAACTATTTTTTCTAATTGCATAACTACAGTGGCAGCTCTAATTTGAAATGCTCCTTTAAAACCTTCACCAGTGTTTACTGAGGAGCCAGTAAGTTTGAATCTTAAGTCTCCAAAGTTATTTGGAGAGCCCCAGGTTTGGGAAAACTTTGGAGAAAGGGACCAAGTTGTTTGACAGTCTGTACTTAGGAAAATGTACTTTAGTCCTCAACTTATGACCACAATTGAGCCAAAAATTTATGTTGCTAAGTGAGAATTTTGGTAAGTGAGTTTTGCCCCATTTTATGACTTTTCTTTCCATATTTGTTAAGTGAATCACTACAGTTGTTAAATTAGTAACCTGGTTATTAAGTAAATCTTCCTCATTGACCTTGCTTGTCATAATGTGGCAAAAGATAATCACATGACCCCAGGACACTGCAACCATCATAAATGTGAGTCAGTTGTCAAACATCTGAATGTAAATCATGTGACATTGGATGCTGCAAGGGTCATAAGTGTGAAAAATGGTCATAAGTCACTTTTTTCAGTGTTGTAACCTCAAATGGTCACTAAGTGAACTGTTGTAAGTCAAGGACTACCTGTATTGAGATCAGCTTTAAAGGTCCTGGTTTCTGGCTTATTAGAAAAAGAACTAAGGTGACAGAGCAGAGCTTTTTTATCACTTGCCCTACACATAAGGAATTTGCTTGCCTTAGGAATAACAGAGTTCGAAGGGACCTTGGAGATCATCTAGTTCAACACCCTGGTCAAAAGCAGAAGACCCTATACAAATGGCTGTTCAATCTCTTAAAACCTCCGGTGATGGAGCACCCACAACTCTTGATAGCAAGCCATTCCAATGATTAATTCATTTATATGTGAATGCCAATATTTGAAAATTTGTGTCAAACCTATATAACATCATGTAACAAATCATGCATTAGTATGTAACATCAAGGTAATACTGTGAAAAGACTTTTACAATTCAAGGTTGGTAGCCAATAATATGTCTTCTAATAGTATACAGTGATTTAATCATTTCAGAATCTGTTTTACTTCTCAATAAATAATATTATTTTGGAAATGGTCTCAAATAAATGTGCATAATGCTTTTCTATCAAAGATATTCATTTCCCTGTAATATAATTTATCAATCTTCTGAGACATTGAGTCTGAAAGAGTTTACAAATTTTTAAAAAAGTATCACAATGTACAATACAATTGATATGGAACATTTATTTTACTAAGCTAATTGGCCACTCCACTAAGTAGTGTAGTCCTCATGTTAGAAATGTTAGGTTTGAAAGCAATAGTATAAAAAGAAAACATATGAATATTCCAAGTATTTTCCCCCATCTCACCCTTATCTTTTTCTCTGGAGAAACATCTCACTCAAGCATCCAAACCCAACAAGTGAGGTAAATTCCATGCTAAAAAATCACTAGGAAAGAGATTAAAGATAAAAATGCCAACACTGTAATAACCACCACAGACGAGAATACATGTAGTTTGTGGTTCAACTGTGGAGTCTAATTTTAATCACCAACACTTATGTTGGATATTGACATCTGTAAGCAAATACCGAAGCTCAGAGAACATCAAGGACTCCACTATTGTAATAACTTTATATACATCTGTGGTACATCTAGAGTATAATTCTGCAAACATAATTGAAAAGGAATATAAGAGAGCTTGGGGGGGGGGGGAATTAAGAGAGCAAGGTTCGTGGAGATTCTCAATCATCCAGGTCACGATTGTCCCAAAGGTGCTTTTCAACATGCAACTGGACTGGACGTAAATCCTTCTGTTTGCCACCATTCAATCAGAATTGAAGAAGCTTCTTGGACGAGAAGCGAAAAATCTCCGAAGGAAAATAAAAAACCAAGGAAGTCCAATTGCCTTTTGAAAAGCACCTTTGGGGTTAAAGAGAGCAACCAAAATAATCAGGGGGCTCCAGCAACTCTGTGAGAAAAAGATTAGAATTCTTTCATTTGGGAAAGAGACCCTTCTTCACGTAGCACAAAAAAATACGCGTAGGGGAGATAGGAGCTGTAACTAAGGCCCAAAACAAAGTGAACAGCACGTGTCCTCTATTACGCAGCCGCAGTCGGAAGATGACAAACTTAAACCTCAACCGCCGGGGATTTATTTACAAGGCTCGCGAAGCTTGCACAGAGACGCATGCGCATTCTATCCATCTTATCTCGCCTCCCTCCGCACAGTTGTAATAGCTTTGGAGAAGGGGGGGGGGGGTGGAATAGAGGCGGAGCTGGCTGACGTGAGCATCGACGCAATACGGCGGTTGGAGGTTCCGTGCCGGGTGGGTCACCGCTTTCTCCTTTGCTGTGGTCTTGCCGACTCCTCCGTCATGGAGTCTGTGGACCGAGGCTCGCGTTTCTTGCTGCCTTACTTGACCCACTGTTCGGTGCGGCGAATGATGCCCTGGGCATTGATGAGCTTCATGGTGATCGGATCCCTTGTTAAAGAATTAATGCCGCTGGCTGCTACTTACCTGAGTAACAAGCGCAACGTGCTCAATGCGTAAGGGGCTTTCTCTGACCCTTGAGAGTCCTGGGCTTTGATGGAGGAAGAGGAGGATCAAGGGGATCCGAGAGGCAGGACCTCGCAATGAGGGGGACACTGGCTGGCAGAGGGGCAAAGAGTAGTGGGCTTGCTGAAGGGTGTTGACGAAATACGGTATGAATGAGGGAGGCCTATGAGCCAGAAGAGGCTTGGCTCTTTTATATTGGGGTGAAGGGTACTGTCTGTTTCCCCCACTTCTCTCGGGGATATATTTCTAACCTGCTTCCCAAGTTGTATAGTTTGAGAAAGAGCCAGTGAGCCTATGCTGTCTATTTTGATTAATGCATGATTTAAGTCTTGCTGTGTGAAGGAATCCAAATTAAGAGACTCTTAACATGGGTCTGCCTGACACATCCAATAAAGGCAACCTCATGGTTCCCTATTCGGCAATTTATTCCACTGGCTAACTGGTCTTCACTTTTTCTAAACTTTGGGAAGAATACATTGTAATAAGTATTAATATAGTAAGGTTAATTACTAGCCATAGATTAATATGAATTGAATTGCAATCCCGTAAAAACATAAATTTAAGCAGGGTAAGAGCTGGTTAGTACTTAGAAATCACCAGAAAAATCCTATGGTCTAGATAAGATTAGGAAGTTAAAAACATTTTAGAATAGATAATGGCAAATGACTGCAATGTTGTTATTAAGAAAAGTACAGGTGTGTGGCTTCAAAATCACCAACACTTAAGTTCAACTCAAAGGAGATTTTACTTTTGCTAAATATTAACCTGTTTAACTCTTATCAAAAGTAAATGTCATAACTTGGTTAAATTTAATTGCAGCAAGGTTTTGATTAATTTTTAAAATTGGTTAATTTTTTTTATTGCTGCAAGCTTCCTTCAGAGAGTTTCTAACTTTAAAAGTAGTTAAAATTATCTTTAAACGTGTAGAAGAATGTCACAATAAGATAAAAGTAAGTTTTCCACTGGTCACATACACCAATTAAGAAATACAACTTTATGTAAGCATATGGTTTGCAAATGATAATTCTAATTCAGTTCTATTTATCACCAGGTAGAAATGAGAAAAGTCTGGGATAAACAGGACTGAATTATAATTGCTATTTGCAATTACATAGAGCTGCAGCTGGATTTAACAGTGAGGTGTTCTAACTGTTGTACACTAAAAGCTATGTTGCCTAGAATTGAGGGGGATAAACTAGAAATCAGCAGCTAACCACTTTCTTGGGCCATGTGAAGTTTTATAATAGCCTGTCAGTTTGATGTTTATCTTTTTTTTCTTATTCCTTTTGAGGAAAATTTTCATTTGAAATTTGTCTAGATTATATTTTGGAGAACGTTTTTAATTCCTCTCTAATAATTATTTAAAAGGTTATATCATTGCTATCATTTTTTTATTACAACTATTTTTTTTCTTTATTTTATCTCTGACAGCTATTTTGTGAAATTTGCCTGGGCCTGGACATTCTCTCTGCTGTTGCCATTCATCTCTCTCACCAACTACAATGTCCTCCAGAATATTTTGCCTGTACTAGTTCGCCTTTTCTCATTGCTGGTTGGCACTATCATCTGGTATATATGCACAAGTACATTTTTGCTCATTCAGGACTTCACAGGCAGTTGTTACAAATCATCAACTCTTGCTGTAGTGACTCAAGAACATTCCAACCAACTACAGTGCCTACAAGCTGGTGGGATCTGGCAAAGTTTTGATATCTCAGGACATTCCTTCCTCCTTTCATATTGTATTCTAATGATTCTAGAAGAAATGGCTGTGATGCCCAGTGTGAAAACTTTTCAGGGTTCTAGACTGCACAGAGTGGTGAACAGTTTGTTCTTAGCACTGGCTTGTTTGACTTTTATCTGGTTTTTCATGCTTCTTACTACTGCTGTATATTTCCATGATTTTTGGGACAAGATTTTTGGCACTTTGGTGGGCCTCTGTGCTTGGTATGGAACATATAGGTTTTGGTACCTGTCACCTTTATCTCCTGGACTTCCTCCTCAAAGAACCCTTTATTTCCCAAAGCCTAATCGTAGGCTATAAAATCAGTTTGTTGACCAGATTCTGTTTTAAAGAATACTCATTTTTAATTATCTAAATTTATTTCCCAGAGTCTAATTGTGGGCCATAAAATCAATTTGTGGATCAGAATCTGTTTTAATGAATATTTTCAATTATTTAAATTTTAAGACAACTATTAATATGAATATTTAAAGTGAGTGGCAAAAGACCAAATACTGTTTGTATTATGAGTTTGTGACATAATTCTTGAAAGTGGTTGCTATATTAATATCAGGACTTCGTTAATCTTGGCTAAATGGAAACTGTTGGCCAGATTGGTACTAGAATAACCTGAGAGGAAAATACTTATTTTAAAAACTACTTTTGACTATGAAGAGGCAAATTTAACAGAAAAAAATTCACTTAGATACAAAACTCATGTGCAAGGACTCGATAAATGGACATATTTTTGTTAGATAAAATAGATAAGATAAATTGGCCAAGATCATATCTTATTTGAGGATTTGATAATTAACCAAATGATAGACACTTAAACATTTTGTCTCAAATTATCTTGCTTGAATATGTAAAAAAAAGTTTTCTTTGAGTTTGATTTAAATCCATATATTAAAACAAAAATGGATAGCCAGATTAGTTTATGCCATAAGGAGATTTTGGATTTAAAACAACTGTCCCTGCCATTCTATTTATTTCAACAGTCAACTTTGTACAGATGACATAGCTTGCATCATGCACCATTTTTTCTAGAATTTATCTGGCTTAGAGTCTTTAGAATATCTTACGTCATGTTTTTGGCAACATGGCATTCCTGAATGCTTTATATCTGCAATCAAACCTATTCTGTTAGAGCAGGCTGTTACTTGCAGGATTGCAGCTTTCACATACTCTGCTCTTCCAGTTCTGAATTAAAGATGGCAGTTAGGAAATCTATAGCAATGGTATAATTTATTGTACATGGGAGTTTTATAGAAAAAACTATATTGGTTTTTACAGCCATCTGTCACAACAGGAAAAAAAATATTTAAAAACTTGTTTAGGTTCATTGGATACTTTGAATTTTCTTGCATGGTACAACCTTATAATATTAATATATTTATATTAATTGTGTTTTTTACAGTTTTGCACTTTGACTAAAGGTATTACACTACAAGTGCAATTATTTTTAATATAATTGAAAAATAATCCAGTTGTAATGAATATTGCTGCTTTATATGTTATATTCAGCATACTATATTTTATGTGCTCCTACTAAACATTTGATAGTCAAGCTGCATAGTTTGTAGATACTAAGCTAAAGTGAGGATCTTTTTTGTTTCAGATAAAACTTCGTTTTTTATTTTTATTTTTGGTCTCCAAAGCCATGATAGACATGTACTGATACCACTGTAGGCATTGGTTCTAAAAATTGTTCTGTCTGTATCTGGTTTTTGGGGTGGATGTTTAGATGGGAAGTAGGTATGTTAGAATTTTATGGAGGCCTAGTACACTTATCCTGTGTTTATGTCTCCCAGAAATAAATGTTGCATAAATAAATATTACACATAAATATCTTGGGAGTTTCTGGAGCTGTAAAAATGTGATTGCATGTTGTCTATTATTTGCTTATGTTTGTGCTAACTTTTCAGTTTTCTAATTGTCTTGCTAATTCAGTTTCAGAGCTTTCAGTTTGGATGTGATTGATACACTAAATGGTTTGAAATCTTCATGTTAATTATATTACTCACAAACTGCCTGAGTTCAGGAGTTCTTATTAACAGGCATGCCATTTTAAGTTCCTTCAAATTGTATCATACCTCTATATATACTATAAGATAGATACTTGGAAAGTCATCCAGTCAAATTTGTGTGTGCTAGCTACTCAAAGATGAACTTCTTTTGCCATTTCCCTTTTAAAATAATGCCTTAGTGAACCATAGCTTCATATTTAGGATTGTTACTTGTCCCCCATAAAGTTACAACAGCTTATACTTCTGCCACATTTAAACTTGTATATTGTGCATGGCAATTGGTTTGTATAACACTATTTCCAACATAGGAGAAAAAGTTTTATCTCAAACTCGGCTTTATGCCTACTCATAAATAAAAAACGAGCAGCTAAGCCACAGTTCATATATGTGTGTGTGACTAATGAGTTGAAAAGAATAGGCTCATTGGCAATGAAACTTGGAGTTTTATGGAGGTGGAAATTTGAGGTCAATGGTATATATCAGTGGAATTGGAAGCAGACTTAATTTACATTACCATTATTGGTTTTATTGTAAGCTCTTTTGGGAATCTTCTATGAAAAGAACTATACATTCATCTATGTAAGTTAGTTCCTCAGACCTTCATGAACTGAGCTACATGGGTATATGAAGAGCAGCCTTTATGGCTGGCAACCCATCTTTCAGTCAGATTACATTTATGGCTCCTGTAATTCTTTCAAAGTATTTCAGTATACAAATTGGTTCCATGTTATTGTACTGAAGAATTAGTGAATTCTTAAGCAATTCCTAAGTATTATATGTTTCCGTTGGGTGAGATTTTTCTCAGCATACACAGACTTACATAAAGTATGTTTGCTGTAATATTTTTCATATTTCTTAAGCACTGATTTTGTATTGTTTAAAGAAGTGTTGAGAGAAGTAAAATGAAATGCATATATTTTACAGATATGTACATTTTGTTAGCTGGGTATGATGTATCAGCATTGTTATTGTATAGGCAAGCATTCTATAAAAAATTCTTGTGACTCTATGTAATACAGATTTTTTGTGTGTAATAATCATTTGATGATAGTTTTGTTGCCCATGAATGAACAAATCAAATTCACCTTCACCACTGTCTCCAGTGGTTTTGGCTTCTTCTTTTTTAGCTAAACTACTTATATTGCCAGTTGTGTTACAGTAATGCCCTAATCTGAAGCATATTTTACTACATCTTATAAGGTAAAAAGCACTGATTTTGCCAAATAATCATTTTTCTCCCTTACCTCTAATGCAATTTGTGCCATGATGGTGTGTAGCAATTGTATCAATAAAATAGACATTTGATGTATTTTGGTAACTAATGGAGAACAGATTAATCTGTGCTTCCTGAAGAGAGCAAACAATGTAAAACTCTGAGTATCTCATGACTACAGTGTCAAACTTCATTTTAAGCTATCTTTAATGGCACATGGTTAATTTATCTTCCAAAGCATAAGTGAGATTTTCTGTTGTGCAGATTTGGCCATGGAAATCAGTTTCAGGTTTGCCATTGATATTTCAAGAATGTTAGCTCTATCTTGGTTTCTGTTTTCAAAAACTTAATATCAGAACAAATAATTTTAAATTAATAAGAATGATATCTTAGAAATATATTGAGTTGATTTCTAATACAAACCCTGGAAAGAATGTTGTAAACTTCATCTGTCACACTTGAGCAAGATCCTAATTATAGCACGTTGGAAATACTTCTATTTGGCATTCTTCTAGAAGTGCAGGGAAATCTCATAATAATACTTGGTAAAAAGATTGTGGGAAACCCAAAGTAGGAAAGTATTACAGTTAACCCTTGAGATATGATCATAATGGAGTTTGCACGTGTCCTGAGAATTGTCACTTAATGATTCCCCATCCCTGCTCTTCCCAATGAATCAAATAAACATGCAGGTTGTTAAGTGGATCATGGGATGCCTAGGGTAGGGGAGTCTCTTGAAGGCCTAGCACAGGCCCACGCCCATCTGCTCCAGCCCTCCCAAGGCTTTCCCACTTACCAAAATACCTGTGCTCTGCTTCCTGCCCCTTGCATCTCCACAGGTTTTTTCCCTATTAAAAAAAAATCCAGGAAAATTTTACTTATTTATTGTAAATAATTTATATAGCTGCCTACTTGCTCACAACAACTTTCAATAAAGCATGCATAGTATGGGGCTGTACCTTCTGTTATTAAATGTTTAGTTGGAACTCGTAGTTAAAGGTTCTTTTGGTATTAGAACAGGCATCATTGGATACTTGGAATATACTTATGCATCTTTGTTTTAAAACTGAACAAAAATACAGTCAGTGTCAAGTTGGTGAATCACTTGGCAAGCGGGTCACCATATAAATGCAATTAATTGTGCCTTCAACTGTCCTGTTCTAATGCCAACTGAGGCAAACTAGTTCTTGAGATGCAGCAGAAATTTTCACAACTGGATTTTAACTCCCAAGTAGGCCTTACTCAAAAGTATGGCAGTCTGGAGTGAAAGATGTTTAGTAGATTAAAGGATAAAAACAAATTCAGTCAGACAGTAGTGAGCCATTAGGTAACTAAGTCCAAAACTAGCATTTTTTAATTAAGCACACTTTGGGGAAGCTTAACTGTTTCATAGTGATTACCTAGCATCTATGTTTACATTTTTACCTAACTGCAACTTAAGTGAATCAAATAAGCATATCTGATGAGGAATACTGAAGGTTCATCAGTATTTGAGCTACCCCAACTTCATCCCTGCCAAAGCAATACCACTTTCATGGCTACATTTTGCACAAACCTCAGTTGACACGGGTGATTTAACCAGGAGGATTCAAGAGGATGGATCGTGATGGGCAAGCTACAGTTTGCCTCTGTGCTTTGAAATGCTTCCTTTGTGCATAAGATTTATGAATTGGAAATTTTTCCAATCTTTAGTTGACTGGCAATGTGATAAATATAAGTATGTTTTAAGGAGCATCTCCATATTAAACCAGCTGTGAACCAATATGTGTCCTATTCAATCTACACTACGGCCTTGTCCATTTGTGCAAAACTGTTAGTGAGTTTATTTTAAAGCAGAATATACCATAGAACATTTGGGAGACCAAGAGTTACATTTGGCCTAAGTAGTATGACAGGGGACCCACTCCAAAAATACAAATTAGGGAAATAAAAACTAATGTAGATTTAAGTATAACAAAATATTAAAATTAATATTGCTCAATGTTATGAATTATAATGTATTTAATAGTTTCTGTTTTCCAGCATGTTGAAGATTATAAGCTGGTGGCACTCTTTGAAGGTGCTCTAGCAATGGCAGCAAAGATTTTGTATATTCTTATATTAAATGAATTTATGATAGGAAAAACAAGGACAGTTCTAGCTCATATCATTTTTCAAACATATATCATGTAATAATCAGAACAGCATAGTCATTAGAATGTTCATATGCGTCCCTTGTATTGCATAAATTTCCGATTAGTTCCAAGATTCCTTGAAATGCTCATTAAAAATTGAAGATTATTGTGTGTATGGAACTGTTTGATTTCCACATCTGAAATATTTGTCCTCAACTGGGAGTGACTTGGCATGGGTAGGAAAAAGCATCCAATTGAATGGTTATAATTGTGCAATTTTTAATAACTGCAATATGGTGCAACTGCAGATGGATCTAGTCCAGAGCTTTTGAATCTATTTAAAATCTCTTGCAGGTGTAATAATACATGCTACTTACCTATAATAACAGGGATATTAAAGATGTATGCCCTTAAGTTACTCTACACAATATTCTGTTCACTTTATCAGTGAAGATCAGAAGAATCCTAGATCAAAAGTACATATTTCCTTGCCTTTCACAGTACCCAACTGGTACCCATCCTAAGATGAGAATAACTTTATCATCTAAAAAACTTAACATTTTCTCTTACACATCTTTTTTTTAAAGAGCTTAGGGTTAGGGTTTCCAAATTCCATCAGATCCTTATAAGCCACACAGCCCTCGGATTCAGTTTAGGCAACCTTTTCCTCATCTAATATTCAAAATTTGGGTAGTATAAAAGCTGAAGAGTGCTGATCTACATCAGCAATAAATCTGACATGTAAAGGCATGTGATATTCCTTCTGGTGATATAGATATTTACATATATTTTGTTGGTAATATTTTGGCACTACCTTGAGATCTCCTTATTCTTGGGAAGTATTTCTGGAAGGGGATTATCCAAAAACTTCTGGTAGCAGCTGTTGGCTTTTCTATTTTAAGACTGCAACGAAAGAAAGGTAGTACTTGACAAAACAAGATAAAATTCAGTTGGTACCACTTATACCCACACAGCTTTAGAATTGTGCTGGAATATTTGCAGTATTTTATTAAATATAATTCAGAACAGTCATCTAGCTTTTGCACTTTTCCCAGGAGACCGGTACCTTTTGGGATGAAAGGTATTATATGGGTTTTCAGAGTATATCACAGGCACCATCTTATAATGGCTGCTATTAGAGAGATTGCCATCAGGCCATACAGCTGTCAGGTCAGCATCGCCAATTTATCCTTTAAAGACTAAGGGGCTAGGAGGTATTCAGAAGTATTTTGACATAAATAAAGAGGAGATCAAAGAGTTTTGCAGAGGGCCTGCAATCTAGATATTCAATAGACATATAGTATGTTGCTTACTCTGGAATAGCTTAAGCTTGCATATTAAACTTGTGTTAAGTATCTAGATATTGAACAGAATTCAGGAAAATTTAAGGACTTGCATCTTCATTTTTTGAAGTATTTTCTGTAATTCGGCTAATATTGATGTGCATAAATTCATATGCTTATATCAGGCGATTAGGCAATCTCCATTATTGACGGTATGCTTTTCTGTGATTGGGGTTATTGGTTTAACCATGGGCACTGTGGGCTATATGTTGTGGTTCTACTTTAAACCTTGTGAACTGTCCAGAGCCACTGATGTGGAAGGGATGCTCATATGAACAATTTCAATAAACGGGAATAGCAAATTTTCATTTTCATATTCCTACCTGAATATTAAGTTGATATGAAAGAAGAAAAAGCTTCTTTAAAAGCTCTGAATTGATAGATTCCAACAAGTTTGTCTTATCTAGCACCATAATCATGTAATCTAATACATAGCATTTAATTACCTGTTCTGAGATGCATTTTATTAAGCATTATAATAAGCTAAAATGTCTAAGTAAACATAAAAAAAATCTTGTTGGATCAGATGAAAACCCATAAAATCTCAATTGCTGTTGCCTATAGTGATTAACCAGTTACTAGCTGGGAAGTCAACAAGCAAGTCATAAAAGCATAACAAACTCCCCAGTGTCTCATGTTCAGAGAATACATTGACTTTGATTCTGTAAATATCTTTCGCCATCACAACAAAAGCCAATGAAAGCTATATGACTTGATACCCACATGATATGGCCTTTAATTTGGTGTGCAGCAAATTAAATACCTATATACACAGAGGCAGCCCTGTTATTTGGATCAAATCTGACTTTGTTGAAGTCAAACATAATAACCCAAAAAACAATTTTTAAAAAAGTCAGCTATTCTATCTAGAATTGTATTTTGTATTCCTGTAATGTATTTACTAAATTACAGAAACTGAATGACAGCACACATGGTCAAGATTTAATTTTGGGCTCATGATTGTTCATTTATGCTGCTACTTTGACTATCTTTTAAACAGTCACATTATAAAATTAAAATAAATTCTACTCTGTATTACTTATTTAAAAAGAATACACTCTTCTGACAATGTGCAGAAAGTCATTACTGCACATGTATACACAATTTATTTTTGGAAATAAATCAACTGATATAGACTACATTTAGAAATGTAAAGCTGTTACTCTTCCCATATGATTTATTTGAGTTCTCAGAAGTATTTTAAGCATGAATAGCATTGATGCTCACTATTCTTTCCAACATGCAAAAGGCACAATAAAGTGAGAAATATGATTTTTTTTGTGCAAAGTGTTTTCTAATAAAAATACACAACAAGAAAAATAACTGAGGAAAAAGTCCCCCAAAAGGAGTGTGGGGGGTCAAATTTCTTGAAAATTATTTAGAACTAATAAAAACAGTTATGTTCTTAAGAGTTCACAAAGGTTCCATTGGTGAAAGACACTTGGCAAATTCATGGAAGCGAGCTGGAGACAAACTCCTTGATGAATCAGAATTTCATCTGTAAAATTAAGTGCCATAATCAGAGAAAATTATAAGACATAATTAAAAATAATGTAAAAAAAAATCAAGAGAATTACACTAAAATTCAAGTTAATTTTTAAAAAAACTTGATCCAAACAAATTGAAAATACAAAGAAAAAACTCATAATTTTATGGTAAAACTTCACAAACTATTGTGATCCAACTCACTGCATCTGTTCTTTTTTTTTAGCACAACACAAAAACAGCTTATAGAAAAGTCCTTGTTATTTGCATCTGTAAGGGAAATAATGTGCTATGTGATTGAAAAACTTGTGGTAAAATTTAGAAGTGCCACAGGGAATCCCATCTCTCAGTTTTGTAATTCATTTGCTAGTTGTTTCCTGGTGGTGCTTGACTGTGCTAAAAGGCTGTTTTGTTCCACAGCGGGTATATAAAAATACCCCATGATTTACAGATTTGTAATACTGACACCTACAAAAAGGCATTGTACAAGTTGAATATTTTTGTTGATTTGCGTCCTTGCAGTATAGGTTTCCTACTTCTAGACTATGGAATGTCACATTAATAGTATAGTTATTCATATTGGTTTCAAATTTCATTATAATTACTGAAGATTCATCATAATTTCACACAGCACAGAGACATCAAACTAAACATCAAAACAGCCGGCACTAGATATATTTTTTCTTTAGATACCAATAAGCAAAATATCCCATCCCCCCTAGAGATCCCATGAGGAAGGAGGCCCCAAAAAAGGATGGAGGTTTCCGTTTGACCAGCCTGAATGCATTGGGTACCACTGCTGAGAGGAGAGTAGTATGGATGTCCCCCAAGACTTTCCTGAAGGCAAAACGTTTTTGTATCCTTTCAAAGAAGTTCTGTAGGTTGGGTCTGCTGCCATCTTCCCAGTATTTCTTTGAGAGTCCTAGGAACTTGAGGCGGTGTAATGTGGCTCCCAGCAAAACATCAGCCAAGGTGAATGCACATCCACAAAGCCAGAGTTCACATTTCTGCCCTAGAGAATGAAGCCACAATAATTATGTTGCATTGGAAGATAAGAAAACAAATGCTGCAATTGATCCTTACTTCACTGATAATAGATAATCAGAGTTGGAAGGGACCTTGTAGGACATCTAGTCCAACCCCCTGCCCAAGCAGAAGACCCTACACCATTTTTGACAGATGGGAGTCCAATCTCTTCTTGAAGGTCTCAAGTGATGGCGCTCCCACAACTTCCGAGGACAAGCTGTTCCATTGGTTGATTGTTCTCACTGTCAGAAAGTTTCTCCTTATTTCCAGGTTAAATCTCTCCTTGTTCAGTTTCCATCCATTATTCCTTGTCTGGCCTACAGGTGCTTTAGAGTTTAGAAAATAGCTTGACCCCCCTGCCTCTCTGTGGCAGCCCCTCAAATATTGGAAGACTGCTATCATGTCTCCCTGGTCCTTCTCTTCACTAGCCATACCCAGTTCCTGTAACCTTTCTTCATATGTTTTAGTCTCCAATCCCCATTGGCTTTTGATGGGGACTGATTAAACTGCCTCCTAGTAATAGATCTCTGGCAACTATCTGATTCAATAATTCATGAATTTTATCATTCCTTTTCACACCTAGGTAAGGGTGGGGTGGGGAGAAACGAAGCATGATTGTGGGATATGTTTTGCTGCTTGAAAAGCACACAGCTGCAATCAGATTATTTTGATAGCTGAGATACAAAATGCCATAAACTTTCCTCTCTATCCCAGGTAATTTAAGCATGATTAACTTACAATTTGCTACCTTTTAAAGAACATTAAAATCAGAAGCTTTGGTAAGTATCTACTTAATCTTAGTGCTATCCCAATTATGCATCATAGTCAGCTCTTTAATTTCAGAAATGTTAATGAACAAAGGGGGAATGGTTGCTATCATTTATATTCTGTCTTTTTACTAGAATGGGAAGGGGCTGGCACAGTGATGTTACCAAAGAGAAGTGCCAAATTTAATTAAGTGCAGGAATATTTGTGGTGTGTGTGTGTGTGGCCACATGCTCCAAGCCCTGACGTTTGCAACACCTGTAGAAAGAAAGCAGGGCATTGAGAATGTGGTCATAGCTGCCATCTTGACTTTTTTTTTTTAATTCCCCCTACAGACACTTTTGTATCTATTTTTTCCTTTTTGAAAAGTAAAATCAAATCATTAAGACTTATCAAGTCTTTACAGGCTATGTTTATTGTTCTTTCATTCTGAAAACCTGGAAAATTTAAGCTATCAAATTTGGCTGGCTTGTTTCCAAATTTCTTAGGAGGATCTATAGGAGCTCAAGATAACAGCAGGATCTTCCCTCATTTCATGCTCAATACAAGCCACTCTCTAGAAAAGGATATGATAAAGCAAGTTTTCCCTTTCCAGCTGTTCAGCTTCTTCTGTAATAGAAAGTAGTCCTATAACCACAAATTAGCCCAAAATGTCTGTTGCTAAGTGAGACAGATGTTAAGTGAATTTTGCCTCACTATATGACTGTACTTGCCACACTTGTTAAGTGAATCACTGTAATTGTTAAGTTAGTAACATGGTTGTTAAATGAATCCAGCCTCCCTATTGATTTTGCTTGTCAAAAGCTCACAAAAGGTAACCACAAGACCCCGGGACAATGCAACCATCATAAATATGAGCCAGCTGCCCAGCAGCTGAATTTTGATCATGTGACCATAAAATGCTGCTACGGTTGTAAAGTGTGAAAAATTATCATGTCACTTTTTCAGTGTTATAACTTTGGTCACTAAGTACTATCTGTACTTCCAACCAAAGATGCAGACGTATAATTAAGCAACCTACAGCTGCCCCATTGGTACAGTCTTTAAAAGCCATGAAATCATCTGCCATGAAAATCTTTATGGCAGTCAATGATAGCTGGAACATTATGGGTTGAAGGACAATAAAAGGGAGGGATAATAATAACAAACTCTTAAACTTCGCTGTTTCTTTTTTATTAACCAGTTATGGTTTCCAGCTGCTCAACCTGCTCATGATCAATTTTAAGCAGTCACATATTCATGGTAAATGCCTGAAGAAATTAAGCATTAAACATCAGAAGAATGCTTAAGCAGGTGAAGCAGGTGTATTCAGCCAACCTGCTCAGTTTGAGTAACATGAAACTTGACTACTCTTTTTGCGGTTTAGCCAACCTGTTTGTGACTTTATATTTCAGTTTGTTTACAACTCTCAAATGGATTAATTCAATAAACAAGGCACAATGTACAGTGAAAATATATTTAATATATTTTCTCAAAGTCTTGAAAATTGAAGATTAATTGATTTATATAAAATCTGGCATTTATTTCACCTTTTTTGCACTGGCTTTGACTCTGATTTGAGTAGTTTGAATTTGACTTTATACTTGCTCTTTTATTCCTTGGATTTAAATAATATAAACACAAATATTCAGAGGAACCAAAAATATTGAAATAATCCTTGGTGTGTGTGTGTGTGTGTGTGTGTATTATCTGAATAATTTTATTTCCCTGGATGAAAGATATGGATCCACCACATTATTTAAAATATTGAACCATACTTTGGGAAGAGCTGTCTCTGGGGGCATGAAGCCTATGTTAGTTAGAATTGAGACATCTCTCCATCTCTTTTGTGCCTTTCCTGAATTTCCACAGAACTGTAGCAGATACAATCTGGTCTATAGTTAAAAAGCAACAGTTCTCAGTTACAATAATTAATGTGTGTTGACAGGGATGGGATTCAAATTTTTAACAACCGGTCCTGTGGGCATGGCTTAGTTGGTGGGCGTGACTTCAGGTCATGTTATTGGCTGGGCATGGCCAACTCAATATCAGTTACATCGAGGCACGCATCTCCTCACCTGGCTTCTCATGACTGTGGGTATGCTGCAACAGTCGTAAGTGCGAAAAATGGTCATAAGTCACTTTTTTCAGTGCCATTGTAACTTTGAATGGTCACTCCACACAAGCAAAGTACCAGCAAAGTGGGGGGGAAAAAACTCCAGAGAAGTTCCTGAGACAGGAAGTCTAGTCCTGCCAAGAATGTAATAAGGGTTAATGGAGAAGCAGTTTCTGTAAGCAACACCAGAATGTTTCCTTCCTGCCTTCCTTACAGGATTAGGCCAGTAATTTCTTCTAACAACCGGTTCTCCGAACTGTTTAGACTGTTAACAACCGGTTCTAGCGAATAGGTGCAAACTGGTAGAATCCCACCCCTGTGTACGGCCAAGGAAGCTGTTTATTTACAAATGTGTGAAATGTACTTTTCCAAACTAGCTTTTCAGACCATATTTTTGTCCCTCTTTCTCCACCTCTCACATCATACCATGTCCATAATAATAGTTAGTTGGTTGCCTCTTATTATAAGGCTGACACTTGGACACGCAGCTGGCAAGCATCAAGCTGTGAAAGAAGTAGAAGCAGTTTGAGCTCTACAGACTCTGATGACTTTTAAAATTACACAGATACCCTTTCTGCCCATCAGCACTGACAGGTGCAGAAATTAGAAAAGTCATGCTGTATTTAAGTAGAGAAGAAAGGACAACCATAAGGAGTCACTTTCTTTTTCTAGAAGGCTGCTAAAAAACCTCAAGGGCACCAGATCTCTGCTGTATGAGTAGTGATTCATTTAACTCATGCTAAGATTTTTTTCCCCCATGGGGAAGAGAACTGAAGGGAAACATTCAAAGTATGACTGGGTTTTGAAAAAGGATTGTCTGGATCAGTATTTTTCATTTAAGTGAATAAAACTGATCAGTTAAGATAAAATCCCAAATGTTACTTTAATATTTTGAGTTACTGGATTGTTCATTTCATGGGGGGAGAAAGAAAATGCAGTCAGGTAGGATACCTGAGTTGAAAATCTGGATGATCAAATGAATATTTTGCTCAGGGGTTTACAAAGATTTGCAAATTCCCAAATGAAAAAGTATCCAGACATTCTCCCTAGTTCACAAAGATAACTTTTGACTTTTAGCAGAAAACATTTTGGAAAACAAGTAGAATAAAAAGACCTCTCCTTTGCTTAATTTGTTCAAAGTGCACCATTTTGGGCTTTTTGTTTTCAAAGAGCTCCAGATATTTTTGGGCAATTTAGGGATTATTAGATCACAGCAGGTGTTAGTCCTAGATGACCTTGGTTCTATCAGCAGAGTCTATCCTAGTTAGATCTTGGGAGTGGAGGACCAGCTGGAAAATAAGAGACCATCCTGAAAGGGGATAATATCCATTTCATAACGTTTCTAAGAAAACTGCAGGTATACGCAGTCACTAGGATTGGAGCTTGACCCAAGGCCCTTCTTAACCAAACCCTAGCATTTTGGAATGATATAAAGATAGAGATATAAAATTAAGATTTCACAAACTAGATTGGGCAAAAGATGGAATAAAAATCAATGGCACCTGTTTAAAACCACTTAAGATTTGCAGATGTTGTTCTCTTCTCACAAGACCCAGAAGAGCTACAAAGACTCATATAAGAGCTGCACAAAGCAGGAGAACCATTTGGCTTAAAAATAAACCTGAAAAAGAGCCAGGTTATGTTTAATAAATTCACTAAAGAGAGAAAAATGTATATATCTGGAGAACTAAACATAGTAGACCACTACATATATCTTGGCCAATGGAAATTGATACAATAAAGGAAATTGAACGGCATGTTAAATTTGGTTGGCAGGCATTTGGCAAGCTAAGCATAATTTTCAAGAACAACTTCCCCATATGCCTGAAGAGAAAAGTTTTCAATCAGGCTTGCTGTCAGGATTCCAGCAATCACCCTAATTAAATCATAATTCTCAAACCAAACTTCAAAAAACTTGAAAGAATTTATTAGAGGCAACATACTGGCACTGCCCTGTATGAAGCCAACTCTGCCATAAATAAATTAACAGTCACCTGTGACCCTGTTTCCCCCCTCCCCCCTGGGTGTCTCATAAACCAGATTCTCCAATTGAGCATGTTCATGGGCTGGGTGTCATCATTCACATTCTCCAATTAAATATATTTGCAGGCAAAAGCTCTGGTATTTTAGTTACAATCTTTTAAGGATAAGAGTTGGAATATACTTTCGATTTCAAACTGCTACACTGCTTTTCCAGATTTCCTTCCTCCCCCCACCCTTTTATGGCAACTACTAAAACAGGCATAGGAATGTTTTATGAGTTGACAGCTATCTGCTCTAACACATGCCAGTGAAACATGGACACTAACCTCACAATTGATACAAAAGCTAAGAATGGCACAAAGTGCCATAGAAAGATACATGCTCAGCATTACAAGACACGATAGAAAGACCTGCACATGGACTAGAGAACAAAAGTATACAATATCATCAAGAGAGTAAAAGAATGGAAATGGAAATGGAAGTGGGCTAGTCATATAGCAAGAAGAACTGATGTCAGGTAGGCCAAAGCAATCATAGAATGGATCCCTCTTCATAAAAAGCGTCCACCAATATTGTGGGCCCAATTGGCAAAAGAAAGCTCAGGACTGTTTGGTAGGAAACATGTGGAAGAAGCATTCAGTGGATAGACAATGACTAAAATGATGATGATAAAACTGAGATTAGCTAGAAAGCAAATAGTCTGCCAAAAAATGCAGAGAGATCTTATCCAAATAGTTGGCCCTTCTTTAAAATAATTAATTAGCTTTTATTAGACACCTTCTAAACCTAATGTTTCAATTTTGTTGTCCAGATCCCTTCAACAAAATAGTTGGCAGATAACTTGCATATGTTTATGTTCAAAAAGGATAAAGAGAAGACTTGGGTAACTTGATGTTAACACCAGGCTAAACTCTGTAACAGATTATTAAATACTTGGTTTATGATAATTCAGAAAAGAATGCATTGCTTGGCAGGACTCAAAATGATTTTACTAAGAACAAGTCATGCCAAATTAATTTGATTGACCAATAGAGGACACAGTGTTCCAAGCAAAGCACCTGACAAAGTTTCCCATGAGATTCTACTAGACAGGATAGCAAAACATGGGCCTGACTATTCCACTGTGGATATAGAGCTGGTGAAACAATTCAGTAGCTTTGCATAAAATGGAAAAGAGATGATGAATGATGTAGGGATCCATTCTAGACTCTGTACAGTTCAGCATATTTCTAAATGACTTGGATAAAGGGTTAAAAAATATAAAATAGAATATAGATTTATAAATTTATAGAATATAAATTTGCAGACAACATGATAGAGGACACAGTGTTCCAAGCAAAGCACCTGACAAAGTTTCCCATGAGATTCTACTAGACATGATAGCAAAACATGGGCCTGACTATTCCACTGTGGATATAGAGCTGGTGAAACAATTCAGTAGCTTTGCATAAAATGGAAAAGAGATGATGAATGATGTAGGGATCCATTCTAGACTCTGTACAGTTCAGCATATTTCTAAATGACTTGGATAAAGGGTTAAAAAATATAAAATAGAATATAGATTTATAAATTTATAGAATATAAATTTGCAGACAACATGATTGGAAATTGTGCTATTGGAATAAGAAACACTTGGGAGGATATTGTCAAGGTTCAGAAATATTTTGACAAAGTGGAATGTTGAATAGAATTTATTCTTTAATTTTAACAGGAATTAAACAATGTGTGATGTATTTGTGAAAAAAGAATCCTAGTATACCTTCAGAAAAGCAAAAAGCCAAGGTTAGATTTGTTGGATACAAGATGGGCACCAAATAAATTTCATAAATAAATATTAAAATGTGTTATCATATCTCTTTCTCTATTCGGCATTGCTCATTGTTCAGACCACACCTAGAATAATGTCCCAGTTAAATCTCATTTTATGTCTCCAGTGAAATCTCATTTTAAGAAGATTGATAAATTGGTCAGTTGATTATTATATTACCACAAGTGGACATGGCTTAGTTAATTGTATAGTTTTGTGCAATTAAAATATAAAAAAGTTATTACACTAACAGATCACTATGTAATCTATATTGCTGTGTGCATATTTTGAATTTAAGAAAATACTATTTATACATCAGGGCAAAACTGAGGTGTAGAAAAGTCGAGATTATTTCAAACTGATTCACTGCAGATAGTAAGCTACATTTGATGCAAATATTAATTGTATAGATGATAAAGTTAAACAAGTATCAGAAACTTCTACAAGTCACCAGAGAGAATCTAGGAAATAATGTTCAGATGAACATAACGCATACCTTGATATTCAATTTTTCTCTTCTCCAGTTCAGCTTCAATTTGATCTAGCACCATTCCCAGATCTCCCAGGATTTTCTTCAGATAGTTCACATTGTCGTGCTCCAGAATTTTGGCCTAATGAAAATAACAAAGGCCTTACTACAAAAAAAAAAAAAAAATAGCTTGCAAAGTAATGATTATCCAGTTGGATGTAGGAGATTTGTAAAAAAAGCAAAAGCAAATCTTTACAGCTTTATTTTTTATATTCTGTAATAGAAAGAGTTTGTTGGGTTTGCAAATTATCCAACAATGAAAGATTTAGACTTAGTCTGCTGATTCCTGCTCTCTTTGTGGCAGTTTGTAACCTGTGGTCTTGAAGGCTAGGAATGCAATGAAGGGACAGCCTTTTCTACCAGAAAAAAAATAAATAAATTGGGAGACTCAAATGGAAAAGTGCTATTTTCCCAAAGACAGGACCCTCAAACCTCATTTTTTTAAATTTATGCTGATGCTTTGCTTTCTTCTAGCAAGCTACTGCATTGAAGTTTCCAGTGAGTATTTCTGAAACAGTTTCCTCCATGTATGATTGTATGGATTTTTAAAAAATATTATTGCTCTCAATTTTTGTCAGCATAGAATGAATATATAGAATATTATATAGAAAAAATACAAGAGAACAAAATACCCCGATAACAATTTTAACATGGCCACTTCTTCCATTCTTTCTATCTCTTTCCCTTTTCAAAACAATTCTTAATGATGCAGAAGCCATTGTCGCCTTGGTAGTCAACCACTATCCCCTTTTTACAGGTAGTCCTCGACTTAACAATAGTTCATTTAGTGACCATTCAAAATTGCAACAGCACTGCAAAAAGTGACTTATGACCGTTTTTTACACCTACGACTATTGCAGCATCCCCCTGGTCATGTGGTCAAAATTCAGATGCTTGGCAACTGACTCATATTTATTATGACAGTCACCTTTTGCAACGCTCTGACAAGCGAAGTCAATGGAGAAGCCAGATTCACTTAACAACTGTCTTACTAATGTAAAACTGCAATGATTCACTTAATGGCAAGAAAGGTCATAAAATGGGGCAAAATTCACTTAACAATTGTCTCGCTTAACAACATACATTTTGGGCTCAATTGTGAGTTGAGGCATTACAAGATAGAAAGACCTGCACATGGACTAGAGAACAAACGTATACAATATCATCAAAAGAGTAAAAGAATGGAAATGGAAATGGAAGTGGGCTAGTCACACAGCAAGAAGAACTGATGGCAGGTAGGCCAAAGCAGTTATAGAATGGATCCCTCTTGATAAAAAGTGTCTACCAAAGAGACCTAAAACATTTTGGACTCAATTGTGGTCATAGGTTGGGGGGCCCTGTATTTATCTTAGTTCTTTTTCAGAACTAAGGGGAAGTTGTTTTCTACTAAGGGGAAGTGATATGAAAGTTAAAAGATAAAAGAAACAGGGGTCATGCTAAAGTATGAATAGATTATATCCGCTACATTAATTAATTTGATTATATACAGTATTATTAATGCAGGGAAAAGCAGTGAGAGTCACATACAAGTTATTCATGATAATCATTGCATCAATTCATTCTATTACAAGTTCTTAATTAAATTTGATGAGTTTTGACTATTGCAGATGAATCAATAGGCAGTCTGGCTATCTCCTCAATTTAAGTTGGCCCCCAGGGAACCAATTGTTTACCCCATGTACTCCACTGCCTTTTTCACAGCCTTGGAGCACCATTAATTGGCCCTTCTCTTTGGAATCTCTTTCTGGGTGAGAATGGGAAGTTCATGGAAAATGTCCAATAGTTAGTGAAACGTAGATTGAAGTTAACATCTATATCCATCCCAAACTTAGTGTTTCCATTTCTAATGATAAAACCCTCCGTGTGCTTGTCTCACCATAAGTTTCTTCTGTTTGGAAAGGTATGGTTCCGTTAGTTGTGCATCATCATCTTCATCATGATCCAACTTCATCAGATCTGAGCTGGCATTAACTAAATGTCCTAAAGAGAAGAAAACATAAATGTTTTGCATGTTTGTGGCAGAGATTTACTCCCATCAGAGTGGTATTTCATTTGTAGTAGAAGCTTCATTCTTTTGCAAAGCTCTTATATTTGTTTTATTAGCTGCACTGAAGAAATGATAACAATAAAATTAATGAAGGATCAAGGAGTAAAATAGGTTTCCTTTAAGGTCCGAGATATTATGTTTTACCCATATTCTGTCAGGATTCTGGCAGTTACCCCAATTAAATCATGAGTCTCAAGCCAAACTTCCAAAACTTAAAAAGGATTTATTGGGAGTTAACATGTCTGGCACTGCCTGGGTATAGCCAACTCTGAGACACATAATTCATTGTCACCCTTGACGCTGGTTTTCCCCCACCCCCTGGATGTATCATAATTCATATTCTCCAATGAGGCACATCCATAGCCAAGAATCATCAATCATGTTCTCCAGTGAGATATTTGCACAGCAGAAACTTCAGTCACCTAGTTACTATCTTTAAAAAAACTATTTATGGAATGCACTTTTGATTCCCAAGCTGCCACACTGCTCTTTCAAAACTCCTTTCCCCCCTCCCCTTCTGTTGGCAACTCTAAAAAGACCATAGAAATATTGTATGAGTTGACATTAAGGTGCTGTCTTCCAGACAATGTGGGACATAGAAAATGGAAATTAGTGGGATCAGGCCAAAAACCAAATATATTTCCTTTAATTCACAGTTTATTAAAATTAACTTACATATAGTCAAGTAATTGTTCCCATGTAATTACAGGTAGTCCTCAACTTATAACAGTTGATTTAATGACTGTTCGAAAGTACAACGGCACCAAAAAAAGTGACTTACGATTTTTCACACTTATGTCCATTGAAGCATCCTCATGGTCACATGATCAAAATTCAAATGCTTGACTTTTAAAGTGGTTTATATTTCTGATGGTTGCAGTGTGCTGGGGCTGTGTGATTACCCTTTGCCACCTTCTGACAAGCTAAGTCAATGGGGAATCCAGATTCTCTTAACAACCATGTTACTAACTTAATCCATACAATGATTCACTTAATAACTGTGGCAAGAAAAGTCGTAAAGTGGGGCAAACTCACTTGACAAATGTTTCACTTAGCAACATAAATTTTGGGCTCAACTGTGGTCATAACTCAAGGAGTACCTGTAATGATTTTCCATTCTATTACAGTAGAGAACACAATTTGACGTAAATGTCTGAGGAAACCTTGAGAACTACATCAAGGTGTCCAGGTTGTATATCTCTGCTCCAGATCATAATTTGGTGATTTCTGAGACTGTGCAATTTTGATTCTTTGTGGGAGAAAGTGCTGGTGCTATGTCATATTTTAGATTAGTATTTTTTAAAGGAAAAGAGAAAGCAGTCATAGTCTCCCATAATCATCTCTCAGTTATGGTGGAATTAAGTCAGGCATTCTTCCTGGCAGATGCTAATATTCCAAAGCATATCCATAAACAGGGAGCTAATGCAAAGGTTTAAAAGGCTGAATGCTCCAACCAGAAAACTTGGCAGTTTTGTTGTGATTAACTAATTGTGATTCCTGCTAACAAGAACCTTTCAGCTATATGCTTCTGTGATTTCCAGAGCTCCAAGCCAGCATAAGAAAAGCCGTCTGGTAATTCTTGGGAGTTGTTGTCATGACACTTCTATAGCCACTCGTTCAGGGCTGTCAAATTCCCGCGTTGGCCATGCCCATACCCAGTTTAGCAAAAGGGGGAAAAGTCCCGATACATCACATGATGCCGCCATGACGACGTGAGTTTGACACCTCTGCACTAGGTTGAGGCAAACTATCTAAGGTAGATAAAATCATGAGTGAGGCTACATTTGAAATATTACTGGCAAATTTATCAATATAAATTTGTCCCGATACATCACATGATGCCACCATGACGACGTGAATTTGACACCTCTGCACTAGGTTGAGGCAAACTATCTAAGGTAGATAAAATCATGAGTGAGGCTACATTCGAAATATTACTGGCAAATTTATCAACATATAAATGAGACTTACTTCAAGGAAAAGGCCAGTTTTGAACAAATGCATTAGCAGTACTCTTTTCAATCTGGGTTAAATAGGGGATACATTATACCAATAACAATCTGTGTTCATTCTTTTCCCATCTTGACATTTCACTTCCCTTAGGTAATCACTTTTAATTAGCACAGCATTATGGGCTCAGCAAAAGCAATGCTTGAGCTATAAATCAATCTCTTAGTTTCTCTTTATATCTAGCACAGCCAAAGTAATTAAGCTTCTACAAGCAGTTCAGTTCTTCTTCTTTTCTATGGAAGATTTTACTGGACAAATGAGGCCATAATTTCCAGTATAGCCTCATTTTATTTATGATAAAAAAGGTCACAATAAAAGGAAAGGAGGCATATTATTTTTCAAAATGGCAGCTTCACTTTTAAGAAATGTTTGGGGTTATAGTTTGAGAACATTTGGATGTTTCAGGGTCTATGGTTCAAATCTTGAGGATCTGATAGTTTGAAGACCTTACAAGTTAGTCTTCCTCCACTACGTGTATATTATTTGTCCTGGAAACAGACTTTATTGTCAATGAAAAAAAATTGTAAAATGAAAAAAGTAATGCATCATGGCTCTTGAGACTGAAACGATTGATTTAAGAAGTTTCTGATACATTTTAATTTAGTTTTGAGAAGTACTGTGAGAAAATTCAGTTTGCATGCAAAAATGTGGATACAATTGCAAGATAAATCATGTTATCTTATTCCTCTATACAGGTACTCATTTACATTACTTGACCATTTTGAAAGCATCCAATTCAATTTTTATGATTTTTTTTCTGTAACCAAAAGAAGCAACAGACTTAGATGAATCCTGAAGCTTGCAGAATTTTAAATAAATTCTAAGAAACGGAGATTTCAAAAACAGTTCAGTGAGAAATGAACAAACTGAGAATGCTCAGTAATTTTTGAAGAGGGGAAACAGAAAATTGGAGATGAGGATAGAATAGAGCAGGCTCAAACAGGACTGCAACATTTTGTTGAAGAATCCACTTGTAATATTAAAAGGAGGGATTTAAATAGATATAATAGTGTTACATTTGGTTGCTACATTTACAGTAGGTGTCACTGCAACAATGCAATCAGAATATGACCTTTATTCACCTCACATTTAGGATTTCAAATTATATTCCTCTATTCATTTCCTGCCCCAGATTACTGATGGAAAGATTTTTTTGAAAACTTTCCCAAACATTTCCTTTAGCATATATGATTGCAATTTTACCCACAGCAAATCAATAGTTCAAATAGGGCTTTCCCTCTTTCAATTTATGTTATGCACACAAACAAATATTTTACTAATTGCAAATTCTACTGTGTAAATATCCATGCCTACAAATGAAGGAAATTTATGCTTAGTCAGGATTCAATAGATGGATTCATACTAATATCACATCCTTTGCAATTTAGAATAACAATTCATTGATTTAATTAAAAGTTCTTTATATCTTTTAAGGGTGAACTTAAATCTATGCAAAAATTAGAAGAACGAGGTATAAAGATGAATTGGTTTTCATATGCGCAAATACATTCAAGGTATGATAAAGATGCTAAAACAGAAGGTTTCTATGATAAATTGACTGATTTAGATAAGATTTTGACAGGTACTGATGAAAAGGTGATTAAAAAATTGTATGGATATCTATTAGAAATTAAACTAGAAGAACAAGTTAAAGAAACAATGATTGCTTGGGGGAAGAATTTTGGATATGGGATTGATCTTGAGAAATGGCAAAAATTGTGGTCTCAAAATTATAAAATGACATTGTCAACAGCGTATAAAGAAAATTTGTATAAGATGTTTTACAGGTGGCATTTCCCCCCCGACAAGAATAGCAAGAATGTTTAAGAATAAATCTGAAAAATGTTGGAAATGTCATCAAGTACCTGGCTCATATTACCATAAGTGGTGGACTTGTGCAGATGCCAAAAAATATTGGACTAAAATCCACACATGGTTGGAAAAAATGACAAAAAAGCATATAGACTTGAAACCAGAGATATTTTTACTGGGAATTTTACCTGAAATATATAGTAAAGAATTGAAATACCTGATTGTAAATGTATTAAAAGCATGGTTAAGATACATCGATGACACATTTGTGATTTGGCCCCATGGAAAAGAAAACCTAAACAATTTCCTAACACACCTAAACAGCACACACCCCAAAATCAAGTTCACCATGGAAACGGAAACAAACAAACAACTACCATTCGTAGATGTACTAATCTACAAAAAAATAGATGGCACACTAGGACACACCGTATACCAGAAGAAAACACACACTAACCGCTACCTCAACGCCCAATCCCACCACCACCCAGCACAGATAAACTCCGTGGCTAAAACACTAATTACCAGAACCAAACGCCTGGCAGACAAGACACACATTAAGACTGAACTATGCACCCTGACTAAAGTACTGACAGCCAACGGCTTCCACAAAAGCAAAATCACCAGCTTGATCCACAAAAACACACTGAGACATAATAGAGACCCAGAAGATGAACAGACCTATGGAACAGCTGTCCTGCCCTACATAAGAGGTACTACAGACAAAATTAGTAAGGTACTACACAGACATCACATCAAGACTGCCTTCAAAACAGACAGAAAAATAGCAGCCATCCTTAGCAACCCCAAAGATAAAATTGACCTGGAAAACCAAGGCATATACAAAGTCCCCTGTGCATCATGCCCAGCCACATACATTGGACAGACCAATAGAAGAATAAGTACCCGCCTGGATGAACACAAAAATGCAGTCAAAAAGCTGGAACACACTTCCTCACTAGTCCAACACATGGAAGCCACAGGTCATAACATCAACTTCAATGGCACCAAAACCCTAGCCACTATAGAAAACCCTAGCCACAGAATCATCAGAGAAGCCATAGAGATTGAAAAAAGACCTGAAAGCATGAATAGAAGAGATGATTCCACCAGGCTGTCAATCATTTGGAAGCCTGCACTCATAAACAAAAAAATCTCCACACCACAAGCCAGGCAAACACCTGGGCACAAACAGATCCCCCCTGATACCTCCAGCTCAAACACACCCCAACCAGGCACCCAGATGAAACCCAGCTTCCTAACTAATGATAGCCGTCCATTTACCCGAAGCCAAGCTGCACTAAAGGCCTCCAATAAAGTAACACAATGCTGCCAGCCAATCAAGATACAAAAAGAGCCAAAAAACAGACAGAAGATATTAGAAACACCAATCAAGCAGAACACAGCAAACTCCAAGACCAATAAACACAGACCAAGACTCCCAACCAATCAGGATAAAGAAGAAGAAAAAACCATTCTGGCACAGCAATAGGCTACCCCAAATTTAAATCTGAAACCACTGTAAAAGTCTGACTCACAGACGAACACTATACAGAAGCCTGATGATGGCAGATGAGATTCTGCTGAAACATTGCTACAACTTTAAAAGAACAACTACAATGACGTGGGAAAATACCCGAGCAAAGCCGAATGCCATACATGTAAGTACCGCGAAAACTTAAGAAATATATATATATATATATATATATATATATATATATATATATATATATATATATATATATATATATATATATATATATATATATGTTTTCTTAATATATATATGGAATATATATATAATATATATATGGAAGATGGCTTGATGTTTTTATGTTTTGTTTGTCTATGTTTGTCTTAAAAAACAATAAAACTTTCTATTGTGTGATTCTCACTTAATGCTGACTAAAGTAGGCTATTTGCAGAACAACGTCCCAGTAGCTTTGGAGTTAAGTATATGCTCCTCTTCTCTTCAATTTCTATTGATCTGTCAGACTGGATTAGAACCGAGTCTATTTTCTGAGAAACCTCTGGTGTTGTGGCTTTCACAATTGTCCTTAACTGTTTTTTTTTTTTTTAATGAATAGATATTGACAACAAAATGACTAGGAATAGATTCACACATTCTAAAAACAATTATCATCAAAAAGAAAGAGAAGAAGGGGAAGTTGCTCAAAATAGCTTTGCTTCCAATCAACAACTAGTGAGATGATTATCTCAAATCACCAAGTAAAGTTGTGAAAGTTGTGAGGCTGTTGTATTTGTTTTAAAAAGTAGCCAGTTAGTTCAAAGAAGACATTTGCGTTTAACTGAGACATTTAGTTGCTGGACTGGAGAACAAAGATAAATATCTAACATAAGGAAAGGTAAAGAAAAAATGAGAGTAATGCACTGGAAATGAACATAAATTACTTAAATCTTAGACAAACAGGTCATGCTCAGACTATCTATCTTTCTCTTCTTTCTGCCCAACTGGCTTTGGCAGCCTTTTAAACTTCAGTGATCTTTGGAGAAGTGAAGACAATTCTGACTTTAGTTAACGACTGGCCAGCATTAATCTTTAATTAAGCAGTTCTCTTTGGTAGATAACATTGCCTGAAAGTAAATGGTGCATGGCAGATCCTGGGGAGCTCTGTACTTGCAGGGGCAACTGAGGCTCACAGGCCTTGGAGAACAGCATGAAGTGGACTATTTTTTAAAAAAAAAATATTAATTTTTTTATGATGTTCATCTCTTCCTTTTTGAGTGGTAGCAGTGACATTAGGCCTGAAGTCAAGGCTTGGACTTCTCTTTCAGGTCCTGCCTCAATATTGCCACCAAGTGCTGCCTTTTCAGGGTGGCCCAGATCAGTGTGTGTGTGTTGTGTTGTGTGTGTGTGTGTGTGTGTGTGTGTGTGTGTGTGTGTGTGTGTGTGTGTGTGTAGGGTTAGGGATAGAGAATTGTTTCTTTTCTTTCTCTTTTGTTTGGAATGGGGGCTGACATGCCAGCAGAAACAAGTTAGACATTTTCTGAATGTTTGACATGCCAAACCCAAACACCCATTACTGGTTTAGACTGTACTTTCCTTGGCAGCCTGAAGAACGTAAACATTTCAATACACATTCCCTCATCTCATAATCCTGATAGAAAGATGGTTCTAGGTCACCTTCAAAGTATAAGTATCCTAGCACCTTCCTCTTGGGGGCAATATGCTGACTCTGTAAACCGCTTAGAGAGGGCTGTAAAAGCACTGTCAAGCGATATATAAGTCTAAGTGATATTGCTCTGCTGGAGAGAGAGAAATGTTTGGTTCTCTTAGAAATAAAGTCTGTGGTGCAAAGTTAGGTGAGAGTGATATTTATTATTCTCCTCAGCAGCCTTTGATTAAGGTAGAATCTTACAGACTGGAGGAAGTCTAAATAAATGAACCCGAGGAACTTTTGTTTTGGGGAAACTGCTGTTTTGTTTTGGGGAAACTGCTGTATAGTCAGAAATTTACTTTAGACTTTTCCTTTTTTGTTTTTGATTCCATGTACAAATTAGTGAATGGTGTTTTACTTTCAGACAATAACAGTTTCAAGTGAGGCTATAAATCAGCTGGAGATCTATGAAGAAGATAGATTCTTAAATTCCTGCAGGCCCAGGAGCAAGAAACCAACAATGTGAAGATTTGGAAAAAGGAGAATATATTCCAGCCCAAAAAGAAGAAATGTCTTGAAAATTGTTGTTATGTCCAGCATGGTTTCATTAGGAAATTTGTCACCTGTTCTCTCAAGGACATGAGCCCTTTCATAGCTGCTGGAATATTCTTAGGTTAGGTACCCTGCCATTTTAAAATTATTATTATGAGATGTTTATCACAGCTTTTGACCAACTCAGGGTGGTATACACACATATTCCTCACATTTTACACAATAACAACTTTGTGAAGTTGACTTGGTTGAGAGAGAGTGATGGCCCAAATTCACTCAGCTGGTTTTCATGCCTAAGGGAGGATTAGAACTCAGTCTCCTGCTTTCTAGCCCAGCCCTATAGGAACTACAACGGACTAGCTCTCCAGTGTGGGAACAGCCCAGTACATTATCGGCCTCTGCCTCCACTCTCTCAGTTCATTGGCTCTGGAAGCTGCTCTGGTATTTGATTGCCTGTTGTCTCCCCAGGATAACAATGAATCAAATATCCCCAATCAATCCCCAGAGAACTTGACCATCAATCTGCCCTGGCTGACAATCTAAAAATAGAACACAAGAAGAAGAAATCAAAGGATCATCTACCTTAGCCTCCTAAATAAGAAATCAAGATAGGAAAAAAAAAAAATAGAAAATGGGTAAAGATTCAGATTTCTATGGACTATCTGGTGAATTCCAGTAAATTTGTTTGGCGTAGGGAATTAGTTTGCTACTGGAAAAATTCCTGGAATTTTGTTTTAAATTTCCCAATCTAGCTATTGTTCTGAGATTTCCTAATAATTCCCCATCAAGCTAGTTCAGTTGCGGTTGGCTAGATGCTGCCACCTGCTATAACACATAAGGCTTTAAAATATATATACTGTATTATGTTTTAAGAACAATAACTACCATAGACTAAATTAGAACAGAAAAAGTAAAAAAAAAAAAAAAGAACAGAAAAATCTAAAAGTACAATATGAAAAGTTGCCCGAAAATAAGATGGGTGGCCAATAAATGTATTAATAAAAAAGAAAATAGAAAAAAAAGATTTAAAAAAAGATATAAAAACATAAAGAAATGTTTTCTTCTAATATTCCTCAAAGCAATTATAAGTACAATTATATTTCAATCTCTCTCTCTCTAAAGTTGCATCATGTCTCTCCTCTTTCCATGATCTATCCTATCCAATCATTAAAAGAAGGCTTGACAGTAATAATAGCCATTGCTGCTCTCATTTTTATTATCCTGCACAATTTTACCTCTGAATATAGATCAGGGGTGTCAAACTTGTGGCTCACGGGCCAGATGCATCATGTGCTGGCCAAGCCCACCCTTGGTTTAGCAATGGGGGGAAAGTTGCAATATGTCACGTGACGACAATGTGTAATTGCAAGTTTGACACCCCTGATATAGATATTCTATATAACTCTTATGCCTATATTCCTGTGAGATCATATGGCACTCTCAAATAATTTAGAAGCATTTCCAATAGAAAAAAACATGAAATCAAGCACAAACTTAACCAAAAAAAAAAAAAAATTAGTGAAGAAAACCATGTAAATGAACATATTTAAAGATGAGGGAAAATCTAGCCTGAATTTACAATTCTATATTAAGTTTGGGAAGATTTTTAAAAAAATCTTTGCATTTGCAAATTGAACTGTTTGATTATAAATTATCCTGTGTCGTTAAACTGCAACTGCCTTTGGTATTCTTGTCACAATATCACTATCCACACAGTAGGACTGCCTTTCATGAAATGTCCTTGTGGAAGAGTTATATTAGGCATTGTCAATGTTTCATGAGAGCTTGTACTTGAAGCACAAAGTGTATTGTCAATTTATCCTTATTTCTGTAATCTAATCTAGACACATCAAGGCTGCTCTTGGCCAATAGAAATCTAGAAGGCCTCCCTCAGCTCAGTTCCTATTTGAGCCAAACTGAAATCTTCAAAGCTCTATTGAGTATACTAAAAGAAACTTTTCATGTGTATCTGCAGGGATTTTCAACATGCCATGGAAATTCCTATCATCGTATTATTTTTTTAAAAAAACCTCTAGTACTATTTGAAATTTTCAAGGACTAATAAATAGTCTAATGGGGACAGAAGGAGAAAACGGCTTTTGTGTTGACATGCATTAAGTGAAATGCTTACAGCAGAGCTACATGTTACTGAGAATTTTCCAAATGTCAAATTGTACTCTCTGAACTTGTACCCCACTTCTCACCAATCATGGAACTTCAAAAGAAGTAGAGTAAAACCTATTTGATCAAAAGCAAATATATGTAATATGTGATATGAAATTCCTGGGTGCTTGTGGGGAGAAGCAGTGGGGATATGGCCACTAGTGAAGAAGGCTTGAGAAAGATACACTTAAAATAGAAGCCCAAATGTTGCTCATCCCAACTGCAAAGTAAGGCTTGGTTCACAGAAACAAGCAGCTATTGAGGCAGGCGGAGAGGACTTGTGAAGCAAGCTATTCAAATGTCACACAAACACAGTTTTGTCATTGCCAAAACAAACCAAGCCAAAAGAGTTTAAGTGGCACAGCAAAAATTACTCCATCCACTACTTTCCCTTATAGGACAGACTTGAGAAGGTTTTGTTTGCCTTACTTGATGCTTGCATAATGTGAAATTTGGACTAGGGACAGAAGCAAGGAAAGAGTGGGACCAGGCAGGGTTACAGCCAGCAATATTGAGTAACTAGAATGGTCAAGCTAGGTCTTACGAATCATTATATTAGAGCCAATGGAAGGGAACAGCTGGACATAGTACAGCACAGCACATTTGGTCTTTACAAACAGACCTGCCCTGCAGTTGACGTTGTGTCTTTTGTACAATGCTTTATGAAATTGCCTTATGCTAAATGCTATCATGCTAATTCAAGTAGCACATATTATATCCTTGGATAAAAATAGGCATTTCTGTCTCAACAAAAGGAGAAGAAAGGTATCATGAGGGAGAAAGAAACAATGAAAGGAATTTGAAATAAAAGAACAGTAAGCTAACTTAAACAAACAAACAAAATGCAAACTTTGAAGAGAAATACAAAATATTTCACCAGAGAAGATTGTGACTGGGGACTCAGTGTTTGCCCACTGCCGAGCTGAAGTGCTATCCTATCCACACATCCTTGATTTTCCAGATCACAATAGAAATTATATGAAAACCATGTTAGTGCATGATAGCAAAAAAATCAGGAGTCTGATAGCACCTTTTCTGGCACATTTGATGTGCTGCAGCTCACTTCATCAGCTGCACAAACTAGCTTGATTGATGTAGGATTTAAATTGAGGTTGGAGGTAGGAAGGGAAAGACAGAAAGGTTATATAGATGCAGATTACATGTGAAAGAGACTCCAAATATCTTATCTATTGCAATGTATTAAAACCCATTGTGTTCCTTCAGACAGTTGTTTGATGTGTGTGAGTTCAATTGGAATGATAGCTTTCTTTTTAAGTGGAGATACCACAAATTGAATTTGAGTTCTTTTCTATAGAAAGCAATATACACTGCAATTAATTTTAAGTTTTCTATTAAGAAGAAAGGACACCAGCAAAAACTGTTCTGAACTGAAATTATCCACATTGCAAGCTCCTAAAGATTTTAGGGCAACATATTCAGGCCAACATAATATCAACAGATGTTAAATACTGGGAATTTCTATCCATAGCTTAAAAACATCTGGAAAATACCAAGTTTTGAAAGACTGCTTCATGAGCTGGAGGAACCTCTTTCCCTAAACCCCTACACTTGAAGCAGAACTGTGACTTGTCTTTGCATGACAAGATTGCTCCTTTTTTTTTAGTAGTACTAAAAGTGGCACATCAAGAATTAGCTACATCAGCAAATAATTCTGCTGATTTTGTTCTTTATTCTTTGAGTCTATCATTTTCATTTATTATGCTTAGAGTTCCCTAAACATTTTGTGCTATTGGGAAATGACATATTTTCAATGAAACAGGCATTGCCATATATTCATATCTATAATCACCTACTCAATAACTGACCATAACTGACCACCCTCCATAACTGACCACTTACTGCGAATCTCAGCTGTAGCATACTTTGGAATCATGGAGTCTGTGGTGAGTTCTGGGTGAAGAATGCATCCATGAGTGTAGGCATCCATGGGCAAGGAATCTAGGATTTCTCTATACTGCATTACTCGTGAATGAAGGAGGCTTCCGTTCTCAGGAACTAGCTGGATGACGTGCTCTGCAAAACAAGAAAGTTAAAGCAGACTTTAGTTTATGCTTTTATCTGATGTTTCTTTATCTCTTTTATCTGATGTTTCTACAAAGATAACTTATTGTAAATAACTTACTTATTGTAAATAAGTGTGCCATTGTGAGCCTATTTATAGACTCAGATTTAAAGGGTAATCATGCACCTCGGATTTGAAATATCAAGGAAATGGGCATTTTGGCAACAACATGCAGGGTTAAAGACCTAACAAGTACAAGCAACAAGAAATTGGATAACAAATAAAAAAAAATTCCTGAGAGTTAAAACACTATAAGTGGAATGGCTTGTGTTCAGAAGTTGTGGGTGCGCCATCACTGGAGGTTTTAAAGAAGAAATTGGGCAGCCATTTGTCGGGAATGTCACAGGGCCTCCTGCCTCAGCACAGGGGTTTGGACTAAAATACTTCCAAGGTGCCTTCCAACTCTGTTATTCTGTTAACATCTTTGTATGAATCGGCAAGCATAAAAAGCAGTCAACATGCCTGAAATCTCCTTAGTCAGTTACAAGATCTTGCAGGCAGAGTATCTTAATCAAGATGTATTTCTGGAGGTCTCAGCACTTCATGGGCTTCCCAGAATTTTACCAAAATTAACACAAAAATGTTATTTAGTAGTAAGTTATAATCCCAGCAACTAAATATGTGCAGTTGAATGACCATTGGTAGCAAAAGGTGCAAGGGTATTTCTCTTGTAGCACTACAATACAGTGATTTTTTATCTTTAGCTAAGACCTTTGTTTTCTTTTCAAACTTCCTGCACCGGCTGCCTTTGACATGACGTTGAATAATAGCAGTTCTGTCCTCTACTGCTGGGTCCTGTATTTGTAGGGAAAAATAAATTGGAAAGACTGAATTTAATTTGTAAAGTATCCTAACTATAGGAATTTGCCGAGTGAATGGCAATGTTCTGGTTCTAACCATATTAAATCAGCTTAGAGAATAGAAATACATTTCAGAATTAACTTGATAACTTAGAGAAATGCATAGATAATAGTAGAATTCAATTTAACGAATGCATTTTTCCAAGGATAAGATAGGATATATCTGACAGACTTTGTACCAGTACATCTGAAGAGAATCATTAGAATGTGCTGATATTAATTTGAATTAAAAGAAGGAAGAAGTAATGTGTTTGAGCCTGACTCATGCATGTGTTATTAAATCTGAATTAGCATTACATGAAGACACATCCATAGTGCATTACTCGGACATATAATTCATATTTTTTTCAGAATCTATACAGGTAGTCCTCGACTTACAACAGGTCACTTAGTGACCGTTCAAAGTTACAATGGCACTGAAAAAAGTGGCTTATGACCATTTTTCACACTTGCAACCATTGCAGCATCTCCATGGTCACATGATAAAAATTCAGACACTTGAGAACTGACCCACATTTATGACCGTTGCAGTGTCCCAAGGTCATTTGATCCCTTCTTGCGACCTCCTGACAAGCAAAGTTAATGGGAAAACTAGATTCACTTAACAGTTGTGGTACTAATTTAATAACTGCAGAGTGTCAGGATTCCAGCGATCACCCTAATTAAATCATGAGCCCTGAGCCAAACTTCAAAAAACTTAAAAGAATTCATTAGGAGCAACATGTTGGCATGACCTGTATGAAGCCGATTCTGGCATATGTAATCATAGTCACCTGTGACCCTGCTTCCCCCTCCCCCCTGGGTGTGACATAAATCAATATCTCCAGTTAAGCACGTACATGGGCTAGGTGTCATCCATCACGTTCTCCAATTAGTTCCCGCCCCCAAAAGCTTCAGTAGCTTAGCTACAATCTTTTTTAAGATAAAGTTGGAATGTGCTTCTAAGTTCATTTGCTGTATGTTTCTCCAGTCTTCTTCCTCTCCTCTTTCTTATGCCAACTTGGAAACAAGTGTAGGAATGTTTTACAAGTTGACACAGTGATTTATTTAACAACTGTGGCAAGAAGGGTAATAAAATGGAGCAAAATTCACTTAACAAATGTTTCACTTAGCAACAAAAAATTTGGGCTCAATTGTGGTCGTAAATCAAGGACTACCTGTACTATTTATGTGAGGTACTGTTTCTGACTTATCCTTTACAGATTTGATTCTGTATTTGTCCTCATGTTCCCTTGTCCAAATGAACCTTTTCCCTGGCTCTCATCCCAGATCTCCCAAATGCTATTCCTCAATCAGTTCATTGTAGGAAATGGCTCTGGTCTCATTAAAGCTATGCTATCCTTTTAAAATAATTCACCTAAATTGCCCCATTGTGGTGACAGATGCATATATCTTTTAATTAAAGTTCATTCTGGAAACCAGAGAAGATAACATGGAAGAATGAAAATCATTCTTCTGAAAATCTAGTTCTTATTGTATAGAGGTTTTGGCTTTTATTTACTAATATCTGATAATAGTCACGAAATAAATATGCAGCATGGTTTAAAAGCTTTGTTTTCTTTTCATTTTTTTGCTGCCAAAATTCCCTGTGTGGTTTGAATTGTTCAGCTAGAGTCTGACTTTTCATCTGGAATAAATATGAAATCAAATTCTTTATTACAGATCAGCCACCCAGACTGAATAAAACTGATTAAATAAATTCTGCAAATTAGAGTACAAGATAGAACATATAGAGTAGAATAAAGTGTACAAAATAAAAAGACCTACCATCATGCTTGCACCATTTTGCTGTCAGCAATATATAAGTTTTACAAGCTGAAAAAAACAAACTTTACAATGGTAAGGGTTATCTTGGGGTTCTTATCTGCTATTAAAATTTGCATAAAAATTATTCACTCCATTCTAGAAATGGAATTAGAAGAGACATGAAGAGTACTGTGTGTATGTCCCAAAAGAAATTACAGCATAATAGAATATGACAGCCTATGTTTCAATGTTGCCATCATTACAAGGGCAAAGCCTTTCTGCTTATGGAATTTTACAATTTTTTCCCTCCAGTTCTGCTGATGGTATAATATTGAACCATGACAATGTAAATGCTTGTTGAAATTTATTGTTTGAGTTGATCAATGTATATTACTGCTTTAAAATGTACATTAATGTGTTCCAATTGTACCCTAGAGGAGAGTTTACTATATTCTGATTGTAATTCTATATCAGAACAGAACAGAACAGAATAACAGAGCTGGAATGGACCTTGGAGGTCTTCTAGCTCAGGGATCAAGGATGCTTTGCTTAAGCACCACCATTGCCAGGTCCCAAGAGGCAAGATCAGGGGTCTCCAAACTTGGCAACTTTAAGACTAATGGACTTCAACTCCCAGAATTCCTCAGCCAGCAAAGCTCTGTGGAATTCTGGGAGTTAAAGTCCACAAATCTTAAAGATGCCAAGTTTGGGGACCTCTGGGCAAGATGCTATGGGAAACAAATAGTTCCTCAAGTAACCAGGCCCATGCCATATAGGGCTTAATTTTATAGATGACCACCACCACCTTGAATCACACTCAGAAGCAAACTGGCAGACAATGCAACTTGCAAAGCAGAGGTGTTACATGAGCATTCAAAGACATACCCAACACTGCCTGCACTACTGCACTGTGGACCAGTTGAAGCTTCTGGGTCATATTCAAGGGCAGCCCACGCAGAATGAATGTTAGTAGTCACTCCATGGTGACCAGGGATTTAGGAAAAAGTGCAACTGGTGCATCAAATGAAGTTTGGCAAAAACTTTCTTGGCCACAACTGCCACTTGCAGGCACTGTGAGTCCAGAGGATTTCAAATTGCACAGCACCTGTAAATGACCTTACTCATCTAAGGTCAAAGCTGGAATACTCCCAAATCTGGGTGGTCCAAATATCCTGAACTACTCAGTCTTCATAAGTTTGAGTCTGGAAGGGTTTCTTCCCAGCAAAACCTGCACAGTCTCCAGATTCTGGATCAGAAACATGACAGTCTCACTTGGCCAGTCCAAGTTGAAAGATAATTTGTCAACATAAGTATACTGATGATCGCAAACCCAAAACCAATAGATTACTTCACTCAGCAGTTTCAAGTAGATTTTGAAAAGGAGAGAAAATAGAATCCTGTGGCACATGACAAATAAGGGATCTAGAGGATGATCTCTCCCTAACAATGCTGATTGGAACTGGCCCTAGATAAAGAAAGAGAAACAGCATAAAATGGTGCCTTCAATCCCCAACCCACAGAGCTGGCTCAGAAGGATATTATAGTCCAGTGGTGGCTAACCTTTTTGGGCTCCTGTGCCAAAAATTGTGCACGCACTTGCACACTTGCATTTGCGTGCCGGCATCCAGGAGGCAATGCATGCCCCCCATGCCCCCTTACCTGCACTGCATCTCACAGTTGATTCTTGGCTGGTTTGAGGCCTTTTTTGGCCTCCCAAAGGCTTGAGGAAGGCTTCTGCAGGCTTTGCAGGCTGAAAACTAGCCCCATTTCGTCACTTCCAGTATTTTCAGAAAAACAGGAAGTGATGAAACGGAGCTAGTTTTTGGCCTGCAAAGCCTGCAGAAGCCTTCCTCAAGCCTTTGGGAGGCCAAAAAAGGCCTCAAACCGGCCAAAAATCAGCTGTGAGGTGTGCGCATGCCCAGTGAGGTAAATTTGCCTGCAGCTCGCATGCCGGCAAAATGGCTCTGCGTGCCACTTGTGGTATGCGTGCCATAGATTCACCATCACAATTATAGTTAGTAGTACTGAAAATGATCCAGAGATCAAGGAGCATAAGGATGGAATCACAATCACTTTGCCACAGATCATAAACAAGTGCAACTAAAGTGGTCTCAGTACTAAATTCAGTTTCCAAAGCTTGGAAGCTGATTGAAATGGATCAAGATAATCCATTTCCTGCAGGATTCCTGTCAGCTGCAGATCAACCACCTGATCAACCACCTTCAAAAATGGGGATAATTACAAACATTAGAACATTGGAAAAGAATTTATGCAGACTCAAATACCACTGAATAATGATTACCAAATCAAAGGAGATTCATTACCAGAAACAAAATGTTTAGGGAGATTCAGAAAAATTGTGAAAATGAAAGACCCCAAAACAATAGTAGAATAATAGAACAACTCAAATATCAACAATTGCATAAAAGAAATAACATAAAAGAAACAACCGATATGAGCTTCAAAAAATGATAACTTCGAAGTAATAACCAAAGAACCAGGGGTGGGATCCGACAGGGTTAACTACCGGTTTGGTGATTTACGAGGTTCAGTTATTTACGATGTGCTTCCCTGCACGCTGTGCGCGGGTGCCTGTAAATCGTCATCAGCACGCTGCGTGCAGAGAAACAGCCTTTCAAAAAGCACTTTTTTCCTGCTTTTTAAACTGCAGCTGTGCCTCACATGGCAGCTGAAGTCGAAAAAGCAGGAAATAAAGGTCAGGTAAGAGCCCGGGCGGGTAGGTGGGCAAAAACATCAGCAGACATAGAACCGGTTCTATGTCTGCTGCTCTTCAGAGCTACCGGTTCTACAGAGGTGGAGAAAACCGGTAGAAACCCACCCCTGCACAGAACCACTGCAGGCCAATACTGAAATAACCTATGAATTGGCTTCCCCTCCAACCTCCTGACAAGAAGAATAAAAAGAGAAAATTATAGCAAATACAGAATTACCACTAGAAAGACAAAGATTGCCAGCATGGAAAGTGCCCAAGAAAGATGTGGCACATATAATGAAGGAACTGAATAAGCTGGTTGCAAGTATTAAAATAATATCTATCTAACAGACCAATCAGCTTGCCTACAGTACATCAATGGTGGTTAAAGAAGAACTAGGTATCAAAATTTGAAAAAGCAAAATCATATTCAATCCCAAAGTGGAAGATCAGACTGGATGCCAAAGTACATTAAGATCAGATGTAAGTAATTTAAAGAACATGAAAAAGCAAAAATTGAAAAATGTAAGGATCAAGACAAGTCTAATTAACAAATGTTGGGTTGGCACCAGAAAAACTGAAGAAGCTTTGGAAATCATAAAGAAACAAATAACAGCAATAACAGGGAAAACTGAATGCTATGAGGCACAAATCATCCAATTTAAGCAAAATAAACTATTTCAATCTGACCAGAGACAATTCTATATAAATGGCAATAGAAATTGTGAAAATAGAAAATCAGACAAAAAAAGAACAATCCAGTTTTGGAAGGACAACAACTATACAGATGTAGGAAGATTTAAGAGCTTGATTACAAGAACGTTGAGTTTCTAGAATACTTTTCCACATCTAGTATCCTCTATATTTAAGATAGTGATCACATGTCAACAATAGATAGGCTAATTCAAGGTGATGGAAGTTGTATCCATCACTTTGAGAGTTGACGAAAGTATCTAAAAGTTTACCTCCTGTGAAGTTTTTCTCCATGTAGTCAATTATTTGATTGTAGTCACTGATTATATTATCTCCATGGATGATGACAGGTACTTCTTCCCCAAGATTGAGGCGCATAAACCAAGGTTCTTTGTGCTCAGTCAAGGGCAGGCTCACATCTCGTTCTTCACAAGGTATCCCTTTTTCTGCAATGACCAGACGAACCTGGGGAAAAAAATCAGATGAAAAAGATATGCAATTAGTGTGCAAACTAATGCTTTTAGTATTCACAAATAAATTGTCAGAAACAATTGCAAGTGGTGTGCAATCGGACTGGTTCTCCACTTCATATGGTCTTTATAATGTTACAATTATACCTGGACATAGCATTTGGCATTCATGAAATGCTTAGCTCGTATGAATTTATTCTAGCAGTAAATTAAATTCTTTAAAAATGTTTATAATTATAAGTGAGGATAGCAGATTTCTGGCTTGTGAGATCTATTTTGATTTTGTGAACAAAATGAATAAACATAGTGTACATCATGATAAAAGATTCTGATGGGAAAGAAATTGAATTAAAAGTATGCTGAGCCCAAAACTTCATTTTTGGTCCAAGAATTGCAATGACTTCACAGCCTTTAACATAAAATCCGTTCCTGATTATTCCCATGTTTTTATCTCAGCAGGGGAAAGAACAGAAATATCCTTAGGGAGATCACTACTGTCAAAATTATAGGTACTGTACGACAGTGTCATCAAAGCCTCCGCCTTTTACATGGGTGTATGCAGCACGATAAAAAGAGCAGAATTTCACTGGTCACTCCTGCCAATTTTTTTTTTGTAAATTTTATTTGAGTTTTCACAAAAAAATACAAATAAAACATCTTTTTTGAAAGTAGCGTAATCCCAGGTTACATTTCTTCGTACAGACACAAATTCAATTTCATGCTCATTTTTATGTTCTATTCCATATCTTATTACTGTTTTACATTTTCTGCATAGCTTCTCCCCTTTTTTAATTTTCTCAATTTTATTTTAATTATCTCGTCTCAATTCAAATCATTATATTTATATTTTTTGTCTGTCCTGTTTCAATTATCTATTATCTTTTCTCATTAAACAAAGTTTCTCCTGTAGTTACTGATTGGAGTATGACGCCTTTATATATTTTAAGTTTATCCATTTAACTCTTATTTAGGCTTCAATATACACCCTAAAGTTAAAACGTTCAATATAATACATAACTTCCATTCGGATTCTGCTTGGTACATTCTTAAAATACACACTATATTCTTTACAAAAGAAAAAAATATAAATATATGTAATTAAAACAACACATTCCATTCCAATTCAATTCTATTATTAATATTCATTAAAATCTGAACTTCTTTAACATTACTTTTCAATTAAATATCATACTTCTATGGTAACAATTATAAGCTTTCCATAATTAATCCCCCCCTTCACTTATATTTTATAAAACATTAACTAATTAAAATGTTCCCGTCCCTTCCAAATTCAATTTTCTCATTTATTTTATTTCACTTATTTTATTAACAAACATTTCACTAAATTACACTAACTATTTTATCCCTCATTTTAATCATACATTGTTTCCAATTTTCTAAAGTTATTTCTATTACTAATATAACAATACAATTTTATGTACCTTTACAGAATCCCTTTTTCAGTTAAATTTTCACCCATTATCTCTAAATAGGCCCTGTTTCTCTATATCTTGTTCTAGTCCTTTGTAACTTCTTTTCCTTTCCTTCTTCCCTCTCTTCTTCTCTCTCCCCTTTTTACCCCCTTGTCTCTCTACCTCTATTTCTCTCTTCTGTATTCCCCTCTTCTGTTGCTTTTCAGTATTATACTTATTTTTCAAATTATTTTTCTTTTCTTTGGTTGTTTTTTTAAGTCTTAAATTCTCCATTCTCTTTCCCCCGTTTCCTTTTTCTTCCCCACATAGAATTACTTGTTCATTAAAGATGGCTTCTTCTTTGTCCCAGTCTTCTTGTTTTGCAGACGTTTCTTGTTTCTCATAGTTCCAAATCTCCATTTCTAAGAATTGAAAAATGAAGCCAAAAGAACCTCTCCCTTCTTGTGCATCTTCTTTATACTTTTTAAGTTCCATTTTCAATTCATCCAGAAGTAGTGCCATTGTATAAATCTTTAAACAACCACCGATTAATTTTAGTCATTCAAATGCAATAACCAAGAATCCAAAGATCACCAAGTAATCCAAATACACGCAAGCTGTTTCTTTTTGCTCTTTTTTTTCACTTTCTCTTCCTGGGGTTCTACTGTTTTCTTACAAAGTTTCAGTTAAAATGTATCTTTTAGAAGTCTTGTTGAAGTTTTACTGTAGATTCTTTTTAATTCTAGGCAGTCTCCTCCCTGTTTCCAGATCCTGCCCTTTTATTCTTTTTCTCTCCCTTCCTGCTTATGAAAAAAATTGTTAGTGTCCAGAAATCTTTATTAACCCTTTGACATTTTGTTTTATTTTCAGCTTAATTGCCTGTTGATGTCAAAGCGGATTTTTCCGATTTCTTATTTAAGTCTCTTAGTTGTCAGTATAGGGAAAGGGAGAGAAGAAAAAAATACCAAACCTTTCCCTTTTCACTTTCCTTTGCTGCTTCAGACTCTTCTTTGGGAGCAATGTTATTTTTTTGTAAATTTAAATTCCAGGGTACCTTAGTTGTTGCTTTTGCAATTTAACCCGGTCAGCCAAAACTTTCACTTCTTATCTTCCTCCTGCACATTCTTTTCTGGTCGAGTTCTTCTTTGAGGTGGCCATTTCTGACCACTGCTGCAACCGCCTTCGGGAAAGGGAGTAATGGCCAACTGAGGAGGAGAGATGTGGCTCTCCTCAACCCTGCTGGCAGTCTCCCCCCTCTTCACCATCTCTACGGGGTGGCTTAGCCCCGAAACCAGCCAGCTCGAGGCGCTCCAGCAGTGAGCCCAGACTGAAACCGTGCATGATCGCGGATTTCTGTCTGTCACCGAAGGGACTCCGTCACTCCTGCCAATGTTGATGCTGTTGACCTCTTTCAGAAGATATCTCTGGAGAAAAAAATAATTTTGTTGCCACTGTTGTTAAATGATGGGAACTCAGTATATTTCTTCACTGGGATTCTCACCAGGTTATCTTAGATATTCTGTAACAAAGTATCAAACTACTAATAAAAAATGGAATCGCTGAATGTATATACAGCCAAAACAGTACCAAAATATAATTTGTTATGATGTAATTTATATTTCATTCTCTCTTTTCCATCTTTTTATATTCCAGGAATATAAAATGCATCATTAGACCAAAAGGTTTTTTTTAATGGCATCTACTTACAAGGAGAAATTGTAGAAATGGACACCAGATAATACACAATTTATTTAATACACATTTGTGTAGTAATATTTTAGCCACAAATCCAATTATACATTTAGCTAAATTTCCACAAAAGGAACCATTATAGTAGTTAGATTAATAGATGCACAAATAGAAAACAGATATAGATTAAGAAGTGGGTGGATATAAAATCTGGACTGTAACATATTTTAAAAGTTCTTAATTATGCAAAGATTTAGCTCTCTTGAGAAGTTATAATGCTGAGAAGATGAAAGGGGAAAGAAGAGAGAAAAAGAGGATGACCAACAGCAAGATGCATAGTCATGATCACAGCAGTAATGGATGTATTATTGGAAGACACTCTGAAAACTGACACTCCTAGAGAAGGTTTAGTCTGTGTGATTGTTAAGAGTTGACAATGACTTGATACCACATAAGAAATCAGTTTTAATTTTTTCCTATAATTGTATGTGTGTGTGCAGTTTATTTCTATTAAATATTCATACATGTGTAACTTATAATTTATTTTACATATGATATGCATAATACCTAGTTTAAATATACTTTTCGATTTGTATTCCAGCAATGCTAAGTCCCACTTGAAGTGCCCTTTGCTTTCACACTGTTCCATTTTAATAGGCAAATAATGAATTATACAGCATAACAGAGGTCTAAAATAAAGAAATAGCTGCCAATTGCCTATTATACAACCAAGGATTTGCGAGCTCAATCACAGTTGCTATCAATTCATAATAAGCAAGTATATGTTAGGCATTAAGCCTACATTTAGGTTAGCTATCTGAATGCTAATATCAAGAGAATACCAGTACCTTGGCAACCATATATTTAAAAAGCTTCCTCCATTCTCTCCTGCAACATTTTGCTTGCTCATTACTTAACATGTTATTTCTGGCCAACTGAGATTAACTGTATTTGCTCTTCCTCTGCCATCTATCAACTTCATGCTTTATTAATCAGTAGCATTCTCTGCTCTACCTATTAATGAAGATAGCTGAATGAAAGTAAGAATCATGTTTTTCTTATGCCCAATGCTACTCTAGCATTACAGAAATACTGCATATATATTTAATACCTTTATTCAAAAAGAAACTAAAGCTATTTTGCTTTTCATTCAACTGATCGTCTTCATCATGTAGTGGATGACACCCTGTATTTAAAAATCTATTCTTATTTGCAGTACTTACTTATTTGATTTATACTCCAGCTTTCTACATTAGTGAAAAATTAACTGGTCTCAAATTATTGCATTTTAAAATGCAGGTGAAAAAAATCTAAATTTGCGTATTCTTCCATTTCCAAAATTCCTTGATCAAAATCAATATATCAAGGAAAAGGTTAAACTAGAATCTTCATTTCTTAATATGATAGTATTTCCAGGGAAGATCCTTTCTAGCCAGTCAGAGAAGATGCTGATGTTATTTTTGGCTAAGCCCCCAGCATTTAGATATCTACTCTCATGCATGAGAGTAGATAAAAGGGGGGAAAAAGATGCACCACTGAAATAAGAACTATACCCTTGACTCACTCTTTGGCAGTGTTTGAATTAGTCTCTTTTGACAGATGGGCATGGAAGAGGACAGATTTCTTCAAATTCTCCTGTCTGTAATCTAAATATCCAAGCTTGCTTACTTTCCTTTTTAATATAGAATATTAAATATATAAATATATTTAAAGCAAAGAATATTATTTATATTATACATATTAAATATATTTTTATATTTAATATGTATAATATAAATAAAATTCTTTGCTTTAACAAGCAGAAAATTGGTAAAACATAATGTTAGCTACAAGAGGAGAAAGGCAATTCCATCTACAGTTGTAATTTACTAACTGCGTCAATGAGTACCTACCCTGGATCCTGAACTAGCACTGTTCCCCATAAAAGATGTCATATTTGTAAATATGTGTGTTGAGTGGTGTGTGCTTCTGCAGATGGAGATGTGCATGTTATAGAAATCTGCTGAGAGATTTAGACCGATTTCATTTAAACACTTTCATCATCCAAAGAGATGGACTGCCGATTCCCTACACTGCATTTTCTTTTTTTAAAAAATCGAGTCATCTGGTTTGTTACCTTTACCTGGCAAAAGCAATGGATATGGATTAAATTGACATATTATTAGATTGATGTTTTCTTGCTAGATTATCTAGATTTGGGTGCATTTGATTTGGTTTTGCTGGGTCACAGCTCCTTCATTCCTTCTCACCAGAGCTCGGATCTGCAGAGGCAACAAAGATATAGTGTGCATTCTTTCACCACCCACGCTGCTTGAGAGGACTTGGGGGTGGGGGTGGGGAGCACCGTTCAGCTCTTTTAACAAGAGCCTCTTTTTCCTATAGTCTCTAAAATGAGGCCTCATCATCGGCTCATCTTAACTGCTGCATGAAGATGCCCTTCCAACTAGTTTCATTAAGGACGTGTCCTCTTGATTCTGCCTTCATCTCACCTTCATCTCACATCTCACTAAAGAGGAGCTTATGCTACTCTTTAGCCATTCCAATTTAAAAATAGTATTTTCCCTTTTCTCCTGACTCCATTTTGGCCAGAAATATGATGTAGAATGCTGTTTGGTGACTTTCGGCTTCCAGACTCTTTTGCTTGGAATGACTTCGTTTCCACAGAATCAACTGCCAGCATAATGCCTGACTGGCACTTTCTAAAGTACTTTGTTGGGAGTTATTGATGCTCCTTTTAACAGGATTTTTCCTGTTCATTTGTTTTTTTTAAAAAAAGAAGTAGACCTGTGTTAAAAAAAACAAGTCTGCACTAGTCTTTGCTGGAGTACTACTCCTTGAACGTGTAACTCATGTATATGTCTCTTGCTCCGTTTCTGCAGATAAGAGGGTGTTCTCAGTAACTTCTATTAGTCAACATACACTCTTCTTCTTAAACTGTCTCCATTCCCCCGCCCCATTTCTTATTCAGTGTTTTTTATTTCTCTCTTCTTTTTATCTATAGTCTCCATCTATCCTCTTCCTGCTCTGTGGATATGCACACATACACCTATATTTCTGGGTGTGTATCTTACTTGTGCTTTGGAGAGCAGGAACTTTACTCCCTTTGATAAATTTCTTCAAGAGACTTACTACAGTAAAGGAGGGGGAATAAGAAAGCGAGAAGGAAGCTCTTCCAGTTTTAAACATGGAAATAGCAACTATCTGGGTTATTGTTCTGGACGCAGATTTACTGCTCTTTCAAAAAGAGCACATGACCCATGACCAAAAACAGCCTGTGCAACAACTCACAGGTGTACAGTTCCTCCACACCTCTGGCTTCTCATTCAGGCAACTTGAAAGTGTGCTAAACCTTGTATCTCGGGTGCATAGTTGTACTCACTCAAGCCTGTCCTACCCTGTGTTAAGGAGAGCAAACAGTCATTTTTCCTCCTAGCAGAGGATGCACATAGTTCTCGACCACAACTGAGCCCAAAATTTCTTCTGCTGAGCAAGATAGATAAGTGAATTTTGCTCCATTTTACAACCTTTCTCGTCACAAGAAGTGAATCACTGCAATTGTTAAGTTAGTAACATGATAAGCGAATCTGGGTTTCCCCATTGACTTTGCTTGTCAGAAGGTCATAAAGGGGGAACCTTGTGACACTACAACAATCATACACATGAATCAGTTGTCAAGAGTCCAAATTCTGATCACGTGATCACAGGAATGCTGCAAAGGTCAGAAGTGTGAAAAATGGTCATAGGTCACTTTTTTCAGTGCCACTGTAACTTCAAAAGCCACTAAACTATTGTAAGTTGTGGATGGCCGGTACTCATTGAGAGGGAAACGAAGCTGGGGGGGGATCCAGCGATCCTGTCAATAAATTGTTCCACATTAAAACTGTAAAGGCAGCATTACTTGCCAGCTTTATTTATGAGGCAGGATAGAGCTTGTCCTATAGATAGGCAGCACAACTTATATTGACATACTTTTCCGCTGACTCAAGGACTGAAGATCTGTGCACAGAATCATCTCAGGAAGAATCTAGCAAGATTCTGGTCAGGGGGAAAAAACAACAACAAAAACTTTTCTGAAAAACCCGAAACTTTATAAGGACTTTTTGCTGAAAGCGGAAAGAAATTATATGATGATTTATGGGTCTGAAAATTAAGAAAGATGCAGATTAAATGAGAGGCTGAAAGCATTTGTATAATATGTAAGACGGAGGAGAGACCATAACATTGTAACTATCGGTTGAAAAGAAGGTGGGATGTTGTTATTATACTCCTTAACTTTTGTTTCTTTTCTTCTCTTTTTTTTGTTTCTTACATTTTTCTTTCCTTTTCAGTTTTGATTTGTTTTTACTCTGAAAAAATAATAATTATAAATAATAATAATAATAATAATAATAATAATAATAATAATAATAATAATAATAATAATAATAATAATGAAAAATAATCTATCAAGAGCAATTGCTGCTCGGGCTGCCTGCACTGTAATCATGCACAGACCAGAGCTCTTCCCCAAGCCATTGTTTTTCTTCCATAACCCCCAGAATAATTGTTTGAATGCTCGCAATAGTTCTCACTGCCAAAAACTACAAACCCAGATGAACCATTCTTGCTTCGCTCTGACTGACATATTAAAGAGACCAGTATCCTACCAACACCGTACTCATGTTTCTTTTAGGCTGGACATTTTCCATAGAGTTTGAGAGGAAAAGTAGCTATGAGAATAGGCAGCAGTACCCTGTGTTCAATTGTAGTAAACCATAATGCTACGTGGCTTCCAGATTAAGGCAAAAGGAAGGACCAAAGATCAGGAAGGTAGAGTAAGGTGGGTCATCTAAGGGGACACTGCCTGCCTCCAAGCTGCAATGCTCATGCTTCAAATGCCTGTGTCCAATAAGAGAACCAGAAGCCATTAGCTCTGCTGGTCAGTGCAATAATCATGCCAGTCTGGAAGCAGCAAGGAGAGCCACCAGAAGGATGAGAAATTTCAAGGGTAATAAGGCTTTTCCAGAGTTTATTCCTTAGAAGCTGTTACTGAAGACAGAAGTCATTCTGTGTATTAAAGATAATCTGCATGAGCTGAAGGAGAGATCCTGCCTGAGCCCTACTGGAGCCTTCTGCTTCTTAGCAATCTCTAAGAGAAAACGGAGCGTTGTCAGTTTTCTGGCAGAGAACAAAACCAGTTCCATCTCCTTTTTAGGCTCACTTCCAGATCTGCAGCACATAGTCTTGCGACACACATTTCATCTCCCAGAATGCTCAGTAACATAAGGAGCTGCCAGGATCAAGAACTGGGGAGAAGCCATACAGGAGACAGGAGACTCCATTAACCTGACACAAGATGCAACTGTCCAACAAATGGTCATATAACTCTTTAAAATATCTTAAAGAGATCTCTGAAAACATGAAGCTCATATAGTATATGCCTTGGGCAGATCATTTTAGCTTTCTTTCAGCTTCCAACAAAGTAGATGAGAGAAAAAACAGATCTCTGCTCTTTTAATTGGGGAAAAAAACAGACATGATTGTAATAATTCGCTTTCAATTATTTTGAAATCTCTTTCTCTAAAGATGTAGCAGCTTCCCTTTTCCTCATTGCTGTATCCAGAAAATGAAGGTTGAGGGTTATTAGCCATTTGCCTCGAATGCAACTCTTTCCCATCATCTCCCACCCATTGCCTACTCTAAAATAAGTGACTTTCTTGCCTAGCGACTACTTATCTTCCTCCTGGGGATTGTTTCTGTGCTGATTACTTCCTGCATATTTGTTTATTTCGTATTATTTTAACTTGGGAAATACCAAAATGGGCATGGGAATGAATCCAGACAAAGGAGCCTAGAGAAGGCAATTAGATTCCTGAAGTGAGACTCACCCCATTCCTATTGTAGGACCCAAATTGCTGATCACACAATCTGTGAAACCGGCATATCACTTGCTAGTGACTGGTACCAGAAGCAGGACAGGGATTGGAGATGAAAATAACAAATATTATGCTGGAATTGTGTTTCTTTTTCTAAATAAAGGATAACATTACTCAGTAGGGTAAAGGTCTAACAAGATGTTAAAGGCCAGCAATTCTAGGTTGATCTGGCCACTGATGAGGAAGGCTAATACTTGTAATTCAGTAGTATCTTTTGACATACACAGCTTTCCTCATCACAGAAATTTTTAGAATCTAGAATTGAAAAGTTGGGGGAAAGATCTTATGGGTTTGTTTTTCCAACTCTCAAGACTAACATTATTGAATTTCATTATACCAATCCACATAAATAATCCACATATCATTGGAGGTACAAGCTACAAAATTATCCTTCTGATTACTGTCTCTCCAATCACTTGAATAGAAATTAGGATGAAAAACATATTTAGATTCAAAGTACTGTTCAAAGATCTCACTCATTAATTAGCCAGAAACAGCAAGAGTTCAGTATGCCTCTATCTGGAGATCATTTAATCTGAAAAACCAGCCTGTATTCTTAGGCGATATAAATTGCAATTTGTCCACAAGAATCAAGCAATCCTAAACCACAAGTATATCCATAACAACTGTTACTTAATCCACACTAATTCTTTCTGAGATAAAATAATTTCATATTTTCCAATAGGCCCTTCAGTTTCTTTCTGAGAAATTATATATCAATTCTGGCTTCCTTTCTTACATTCTAGCTATTATACTATAGCAGCTGATATGTCGTGAACACTTGGCATATTTTTCCTTCCAGGTGTCTGAATGCTGGAAAATAAACAGTGTGACTGACTTAAACTGGGCTGATAAATAATGCCTTTTCCAAAGTAGTTCTAGAACCTGCAGTTCTGTGCAGAGATGATGGCAGTGGAAACTAATCCAGATTAGGAGGTAAAGACAGAGTGTGAAGACAGAGAGGGCAACTTGAAACTTCTGAAATTTCCTCAGTGCCTCTGAATCTTAATCATTACCTTAAGGAAGTTGAATCTTCTCAAACGTCATTGAAATTACAGTTCCCATACTGAATTATAGAGATGTTATAGAGCAAGGGTGTCAAACTCAAAGCTCGGGGGCTGGATCCAGCCCACAGGGTATTTAGTTCTGGCCCACAGGGCCACCCTGCAAACAGAGAAGGACTATCCCATGGTGCTTCTACCAATAAAAACAGAGCTCATGAGAGCCGCACACGTAGCTCCGTTTTCACTGGCAGAGGGTTGCAGGAAGCTGTGGTAGCTGAAAACGGAGCTCGGGAACCCGTTTTTGCTGGCAGAGCATTCAGGACACCACAGGTGCCCCTGAGATGAGTGACGTTGAGCTGGCCATGCCCACCCTGGCCCCCTGAGGTCAAACACAACCCTGATGTGGCCCTCCATGAAATTGAGTTTGATACCCCTGTTATAGAGGAAGCAGGCTTTGATCATACACTTGTGGCCATCCACTGAACTTTTCTGAAATTCCTGCCTTCTCCCTTGAAGAAAGAGAGAGGCTCTCACTGAGTCAGACAATAGGTGACTTTATTTAGTTTGGCTCTGATCCAAACACTAGGTTTAGTCATGTCCATCACTGACAAAAGAGTGGTATGCAGCAGGTTCTGACCAGTTCTGGAGAACCGGTAGCGGAAATTTTGAGTAGTTTGGAGAACCGGCACACCTCTGACTGGAGATTTTACAGTATCCTTCCCCTGCCATACCTACCAGCCACGTCCACAGAACCGGTAGTGAAAAAATTTGAATCCCACCACTGACTGACAAGAAATAGTCAGCAAATTATTGCTGAAGGAATGTGACCCTGGTTTGAAATCTAAAATAGTTGGTCTTTGTCAATGGCATGAACTAATAATCTTTCATTGGAGATCCTGAGAACTGAGTTTGGAATACAGTATTTTGTATATAGAGGATGTATTCTACCATTAATATTAAAGCATTCCATTTCACTTGTCCCAGAATGTTCCTAAACTGATTTAGGAACTGTGGGTTTATTTATCTGTACACTCAGAACAAAATCCAGCTACCTTAAATTCTGCTTAAAGATTCCATGGCAAAAGGTTGCCATATTTTTGTGTATCCTGATGTCAAATGTCCAAGAGTGAAAATCCTGTTATTGTGCAACAGGGTTTATTGCCATATAATATAGAAAGTTAAATGGGCTGTTTAAAATGCTTTAGGGTTCAGTGTCACTCTACCCCCTCCTTTCCAGAAGCTGCTTTTCAATGCTGTTTATTTCTCTGAGCTTTCAAGACATTCTGAATGCAAGCCAATTATGAGGATTTGGACTAAAGGTAATGAGATGAAATAAATGCCTCTGCACATATTATCTGAGCAAAGTGTTATTTATAAAGTGACTGCAATATTGAGCATTCAAAATTCTATTGGTTGCAAGGGGTTTAGAAAAAAGCACACAATTAGCTTTTTGTCATTCTAATCTGGTACAAATTTCACCACCACCACCCAAAAAAGTTTGGGTTATTATGAAGTACTCACTTGGCTAACTCTCAAGCCAGGCAGAGAAGGAGAAGTTTAGCAACCTCTATATCACACGATGCCAGATTTATGATATGAGAGACTTAACATCTAAAATCACAATAGGAAGTTTTGCTTTCTGAGAATTAAGGCTAGAGAATCGAATTGTCTAAGGATCATGTGAGTGTTGGAGCATTGGAGTGCTGAACCCTCTTATGGAAGGGTTCTTTCGCATGACATTTTTCCTTCCAAATAAAATTTAGCAAAACCTTCTAGTGGAAACTGAAATTGAATAGTCAGTCATTGTCCCAACTAAATCTAAGACTTTTCTTTTATAGTAGGGCTGCTCTGATTTGATGTCCTTCGTTTCTATTATGAAGCCAGTTTCACTTTGAAAATGATTAGATAGGTAAATGTTGAATAAATGCTTGAATAGCTAACCATTTTAGCAAATTGAAAAATCCTTGGTCCATGAAACAGCAATCATTAGTTAGAATCCTGGTCCAGGAGAATTTGGATAAATAAAGATAGAAGAATAAGAGTGATAGCATCACAGATTCATACAATTATCTCTCTCTCTCTGTCTCTCTGTGTGTGTGTAAAATGTCTTGCCCAATATCCCTCCTAGGGGGGCTCTGAGCAGTGTACAATCCAATCAATATAATAAAATAATAAATAGTTCAGACTTCGGAGGGATTTTAAACCTCATGTAATTAACTCTCTATTCAGAATCCGCTAGAACATCTCTAATAAGTTACTATCTAGCTTGTTTGAAGATGTCTAATGAGAAAAAACTAGCACTTAATATGGCAGCCAATTCCATGGGCTTACAACTCATACAGTTAGGAAGTTCCTCCTGATGATGATCCTAAATATGCTTCCTTGTAATTTTAACCAACTGATTTTGGTTTGGTTCCAAATAGGACTGTTGAGTCCCAGTTCATAGAAACCTTGCAGGCTTGGAGGAGGAGGAACCATCTCCAACTAAATCCTACCAAAACTGTGTGGCTGTTGGTATTGGGCCCACCAGTTCTGAGGACTTTCCATCCATACTTTTGGATCAGGTGACCCTTCTCCACTCATAGTGGGGTGCAATCTGGGGGTCCTCTTAGACCATGGGTGTCAAACTCGTGGCATCATGTTGCCATCACGTGATGTTTCACAGCATTTTTCCGATTCACGGAGCTGGGGTGGACGTGGCCTGCACATGATACATCCAGCCCACGGGTCCCCAGTTTGACACCCTTGTCTTAGACTCACAGATTTTGCTTGAAGAGCAGGAAGCAGCTTTTAATGTATCTGTTGGGTACACCAGTGCACCCTTTCCTAGGCCAAGAAGCCCTTCAGTAGTCATTCATGCTCTAGTCATCTGAAAGTTTGACTACTATAATGTACTGTAAGCGTTCTTGAAAACCCAACAGAAGCTTCAACTGTTCCAGGATGCAACAGTACAGGCGGTGATGGCATATCTTGGTATGGCCATATGACATCTCTGTCCATGAGCTGCACTGGTTGCCAGTATGCTTCTATATATAATTCAAATCTCTGGGTATTACCTATAAAGCCCTACAAGGCATAGGGCCAGATTACTTGAGGGGGTCTCATCTCCCATGGTTCCTTCCTTGTGATGGTAAAGTTGGCACACTCCAAGTCTATTGGGACCCAGGAGGCATGCCTTTCCTCTTCATGGTTCCTGCTTTTTAAAAAGAGACCCTCTTGTGAAAATCTGCATAGCTCCACATCTTGAAGATCTGGCTGTATTCCCAGACCTTGGGAATGAGACAATTGTGGCCCTTGGTAAGCTTGTTGTTTTTGTTTTTGTTTTGTTTGTATATTGTGTCTAGATGTCATCATGAGTTTGGTTTGCATTAGCTTTTAATGTATTATTTGTGAACTGGCCGGAGTCAGTTGGAGCTGGGTAATGTCCAAATTGAATTAAAAGAAATAACTAAATGATTACATTCTAGAAAAAGTCTTTAACATCTAGTACCTTCTTGAAATGTCAAGACTCAAAATTCCTAGGACAGATGCTAACTAGGAATTATAGGAGTTGAGGGTTTCAGACATTCATGGAATTTTTTTTCTAAGAACCACATTCAATGCTGCTATGTATGTACACAATATGTGTTACTAATTATATATTCACATTCTGATTCCTATTCATTGCAGACCCTCTTGATTTTGATAAGGCCAAAAACTGATGATACATTAACAGTATTTGGGTCAGTAAAATGTGGTTTCTCAATGCTTCATTGAGAAACATAATCATAATATTCCTAAGAAATTTTAATATATCCTTGTAATATGGCACAAAAACCAATAGAAACATCTGCAGAAGCAAAAGAAAATGAAATAAAAGGCAACCATTTAAGCATACTATCAGTACTTCACTCTTCTATTTGTATTAAGCAGTCATAGCAACCTGCCTGCGATAGTATTAGATAAACCCCACTGAATGCAATTAATAAGTAGCATTGACTATTTTAATCCAAAATATCAAGGTATAGATAACAAAATATGTTTATCAAATGTTTTTGAAACGATGGGCTGCTTAAGGGGCTAATTTACTAGAAAGCTAAAATTAATTCAGGCATATAAAATTAGTTGTTAATTTATACACAGAGCTATCAATTTAGGATATAATTAAGGATAAGGGAAAGAGACTAATTAAGTACTTTCCTCCTTGTATTTTCCATTATTGAGAGGTGACAATTGCTATGAAGTACTGACCTTAAGATTACTTGTAATTATATATTGAATAGAGATGTTTCATACATATTTAATGAGAGAAAGATAAATGTATTGGGTCTAATCCCATTATTTTATTTTAGAATTCATTTCATCCTATTTCTGTATTCCTGTACTCCAGTGTTTCTCAATCTTGGCAACTTTAAGATGTGTGAACTTCAACTCTGAGAATTCACAAGCCAGAATTCCCACACATTTTAAAGTTGCCAAGGTTGAGAAATATTGCTCTGTGTCACAGTAAGATTGAAGTACATTTTCCAAGTGGAATCTCATTCAGTTTCTTTTGGCAATACTTGTGTACCATAACATGGCTTGCATGAAATTCAAATGAATAAAACTATTTCTAGCACCTAGTTAAATTATGGAAATTTGCTGCTTTGAAAGGTCTTAGCCAAGGACCAGAGCCTTAGTAGCTATTGTTCATGATGGACTTCTTGGTCCCCCAAAAAATATAGCTATGAAACTAATGGGGAAAAAACCTATTATCTCTTTGAGGGCTTTTTTGAAATATTTACCAGCCATAAATAGAGTTGTGGACTAGGCAGTGCTTGATGGGCTCCAGCAGGAAGCATCTGAATTTCTTAAACTGATAAAGATCAACTTATTTTAGTTCATTTTAATCTTCATTTACATTCTTCTGGGTTGTTTTTAATTTTACATGTATATGTGATATTTAGATGCCAGCAACATATTTCTTCAAAAAATTGACAGCACTTCATGAAATGGCAGGTTCTCATTCATTACTATTACTCGGATTAAATAGAATACAGCATTAGAAAATGTGAATAATGATAAACTAAATTTTAGAATAACAGAAGAAACCTGGAACTGGGAGGGGGCCATTGAAGTAATCAAGCCCAGCCTCCTAGTGAAAGAAGTATCTCTGATAGACAAATGCCTGATTAGGTTGGAGGGGAGCCCACCTAGGAATAATAGTACAATAATAGTACAATAATACATTGTGAAAGTGTTTTTGTTAGGAAGATTTTTCTGACATTCAAACACAATCTAACCTTTTGAAACTTTTGAAATCCATTATACTTTGGTAAACCGAGATGATACATAACTTGACCTTCTCTGAGACGTTCTTTCAGGTATTTGAAGAGGGCTATCATATCTCCACTTTTTCATCTATCTCATAGGAGGTTTTAGTCCCTTATCAGCCTCATTGCTCATCCTCAAACCTCCTCAGTTTCTCTGAAACTTAAACATGCATGCAATGCTTGAGATCTGAAGTGACAATAAAAGTATACACTGGAATTTACACTTCTCCTATGATATTAAAAACATTCTTCTGGTGTTGCAGGCTGGCACTGCCTTTGCCTTTTTTTCACACCGCTGACGCATAAAGTTTGCAATTAGTTACTGTTCCAAGATCTTTTTATAAATACTGTTACTAAGCCAGGGAAACTCATCGTACAGCTGTGTATGTTTTCCCCTGTTAAGTAGATTTCTTTGCCTTTGTCTCAAAATTTCTATTATTATTATGGTTGGTTGAACAATCAACTAGATGTTTAGACTAGATTTGGCATTTTTGACCACCCATCAAGTCCTTCCCAAGGACCTGACACAAGCAGATGTTGTTGTTTAATAATATCAAAAAGTATTATCACAGATCGTAAGCTGTTCCAAGTAAAACTGCCTTTTGCAATTGACTGATGATTTTTTTTTCCAGTGCCAATGAAATAGTATTCAAGTGATGCCCCAGATGTTTTGGGATTACGTCCAGTATGGCTAATACTATTGGTACTATATTTGCTTTCTTTTGCCATAATCTTTCTACTTCTATTTGCTGATGTTTATATACTGTGGTTTTCTCCAATACCTTTTCTTCTATTCTGCTGTTTCCAGTGACTGCCACATCCACTATCCAGATTTTTTGTCTTATGGACAATTAAGTCTGAGCTATTATGTGGCAGGTGCTTCTCTGTTTGAAGTCTAAAAGTCTTAGAGCACTTAACTTCTTCGTTTTCTTTTACTTTGTGTATTTTGTGGCATCACCAATTCTTTCTTGTAGGCAAATGGTATCTCTAGCAAATATGCCAATGCACCATTAATGATGTTTGTATTTATTCACTGCCCAGAGTTTTGAGAAATGGATGGAGAGCCACATAAATTTGATAAATAAATAAATACATACTAATAAATATATTCATTCTCTGCCCAGCCCAATACTAAAATTTCCCTCCAGTAGGAGAAATGTTTGCAACCAGATCAGATCTGCAGTTGTGCTAATGATTACAAGAAAAGCATTTGAATCTTCACAACATAGCTTTGTGCAAACTGCTATGAATGAGACTGTCATTAGTGCTTTATCCTAATACTCTTATAATTCTCTCTACATCTTAGAACTTCATACTGTTGATGGCACCAAGGCGGGAAAGGAAAGGAGTAATTGTGGAGATTTAGGAATATCCAAATCAAAGCAAAATATAATACATCCTAATTTGTTTTTAAACTAAACTAGTTAATAAATAAAATAATTGTCCAAAGCATGTTAATTCAGGTATCACAAATTAGATAATAATGTTCATGAAGAATATTATACAACAAAGCTCTGATAAAATTTCCTCAGGGACTTTAATCTCATTTTTTTCCAGCCTAACTAGAAATTATAAGGTAAAGAAACCGAGCAGGGAAATGAAGAACTTACAGCCTGAAAATCCAAATCACTATCAATATGTTCATTAATACTATTTAGAATCCAGAATAAATGAACAACAAAAGCAAATGGGGAATTTTGTACAGGAATGGGAGTGTAACTTTGTGTAGAGGAGACAGAAAGAATGTGGCTTCTTCCACTTGCAGGAAATGTTCCTCCTATCACCCATAGGCTCTCACAATGCGGTAGGACTTGGGTGTAATTTGGGAAACTGAGACATTTAATCATCAGCTCAACTCTTGTTTCAAGTGAATGGCCACCAAGACAGTTTTTCAATTTTTCCTCTGGACCTTCAGGGTACACAGATAAGTTTCATCCTACATCTAGGCATCTTATTTTATCCTGCCTCTAAGGAGCTGCCTTCTATTTCCTGAAGCCAAAGGTAGTGGCATTTCATCAGATTCAAAATGGTGGGCATGACTGGGTGATGAAGCCACCCTTCTTTAATGTGTGGCATGCATGTTGCATACATGTAAAAAAGGTTAGGGCTTTGGTCACCCATGTATACCTATTGTTTTGGTACTGTTGTCCACCCCTCCATGCCCCAGTTTACCCCCTCCCCCCCCAAGTTTCACCCATCCTTCCAGCTGTTTCAATGGATGGTTTTGCCTGCAGGAACTACTTGCTGGGGGAGGGGCAGTGGCACAATCTTCTCACAGCAGGAGTGGAAATAGTGCGCATGGGATTGATGGGAGGGACAGTACTTGGCTCTCTTCTTTTGCTTCCCCCACTGAGCAAATGGATGGCACACAACCTGACTACATAGGGAAATAAAGTGCCAGCAGTGAGGCATCATAGCAGCATGTATTTGCAGGAGGTGTCAAGACCCATGGATATGTAAAAGGGTTCACAGTCAATTCTGGATACAAATTCTATGGAGTCACTACGATGTGCCCATTAAGTTGTTGGAATGGAGCCAAGGAGACCCACTTTTAAGACCGTTCTCAATCAAGAAAATGTATTGGGTCAGTTTCTCAACCCAAACACGTTTGGGGGGAAAATGGAAAAGAGAGTGCTGTGTATGCCACTTTCATCTCCTGGAGGAGATGAAAGACAGGGTGTAGAATTAATCTGATATAGGTAAGCTATATGGGAATTTTGTAGCTATGTAGATCAAATACCATATTTGTCAAGCAAACTAAAAAGGTCAAAAGAGGCAGACTTTAACTCAGAACTGTTACCACCATCAACACCCCCTCCAAGATAATACTGTATGTATGTGTATGGCATGTGAATACACTAGATAGATAGATAGATAGATAGATAGATAGATAGATAGATAGATAGATAGATAGATAGATAGATAGATAGGCAGGCAGGCAGGCAGGCAGACAGGCAGGCAGGCAGGCAGACAGACAGACAGACAGACAGACAGACAGACAGACAGACAGACAGACAGACAGACAGACAAATAGACATGATATAGACCAGGGCTGTCAAACTCGTGGCCTATGGGCTGGATGCATCATGTGCTGGCCATACATATGCCCAGTTTAGCAAAGAGGAAAAAAAGTCACGATGCCATGACAATGGGAGTTTGACATCCCTGTTATAGATATATAGTACTGGATATAGATATATTTCACATGAAGCAAATATTTAATCACAAGAAAGAGAATGAAACGAGGGAGATATCAAAAAGAAAAAAGTCTGAATGTGTGAGGCTTGAAAATGCAGAAGCTCAGCTAAGATGTCTATTACAGATCAGAAACTATATTACCAAATCCGAGAGGTTTTTAGCACAATATATAAACATTAACAAGAAAATTGTTAATGAGAAAAGAATAAGACTTCTTCACTGAAAATAGCATAAAGGAATTTAAGCATTTACCAAAGAAAAGCATTACAACAAGAAGCATACTGCTGGCTTAATAAATATCAACAATAAAACAAGGTGAGAACTTCAAAAGATTTGAAACAGTTGGAACGCTGGATGAGAAGGAGGATAAGGAAATTTCAAAGAAATTAAAATAATTATTTGTCTCTTTTTGTCATAGGAGGTGTAAGATAACACCACTACTTAAACTGATAATCTTAGGGAATTTAAAATTTATAATAGAAATAAAGATCTGGAAACTTTCTTATGACTAGCTATTGGGTGTGGTCAGCTAATATATTAACACACTAGAGTGGGGTAATCAATAATTTTGAGTTCTATTTTATTGACAGACTTTAAGAGAAAAGCAGTGTTTAATTCTTAATTTTCCACCATGAAGAAACCTACCAGAGTTTTTCAGGTGTTTGGGGGGGTGGGGGGAACAAAAGAATCAGAAACATTGATGCTACTTTTCCCACGTGGTTCTGTAAAAGAGATGCTTACAATCCAGCAAAGCTGGCTGGGGAATTCTGGCAGTTGAAGTCCACCAGCCTTAAAGTTGCCACGGTTGGAGATCCTGCTATAGTCTTTAAGGCACCAGGTTGCAGAGCTATACTCACTGCCTGTTCACCACTGAAAACAACTAAACAGCAAGTCCAGATGAACCATTGAAGAGTTCTAAAGGAACTCTAATATGAAATTGCTGATCTTTTAATAAGAACAAGAACAATATGGTGCTGTATCAGACGTCTCAAATATTGTAAAATGATTGCTTTAAAAAGCATTTTTCAAACTAGTGAGATAAATCTTGCCAAAGCAAAATTAACATGATCTCTGTAAACATAAACCCGTTCTCACAACTCTTTTACTATGGTACTTTGAGTATTTCCACTAAAGTGTTCAAAAGGCTTCATCTAAACAAATGTAACTTCTTGGAGTAAATGAAGACATTCTCTTATGAATGACTGATAACAAAACAGAGTAGGAACAAATAATTTTTGAGCTGGAAAGATACTAATACTGGGATCCCCAAGGATGCCTCTTGGAAACATCTTTGTCATGTGTACATAATGATTATTTTAGGGTGATTAAAATATGGACCAACAGGTGGTGGGATTAAATTTTTTTTTACTATCGGTTCTGTGGGCGTAACTTGGTGGGCATGGCTTGATGAACATGGCAGGGGAAGGATACTGTAAAATCTCCATTCCCACCCTACTCCTGGGGTTACTGCAAAATCCCATTCCTTCCCCACCCTACTAACCTGCTTTCCAGCTCTGTTCTCCTATGCAGGGCAACAAAAGAAGACCCAGCCGATCAGCTGGGACTGAGACTCAGAGAATAGATGGGGTGGGGCCAGTCAGAGGTGGTATTTGCTGGTTCTCTGAACTACTCAAAATTTCTACTACTGGTTCTCCAGAACTGGTCAGAATCTGCTAAATACCACCTCTGGGAATATTTTAACAAGAAGAATAGACATCAACATTTTAAAGTCAATGTAATTGTAAGCCAAAGTAAACTGATGCACATTGATGTAACAAGTTCTATCTATAGATATCAATAGGTCATTGAATGGCTAGCAGAAAATAGCTAAGGAACCTATTTTGATATATTGCTAGATAATAGTATTAGGCTACTTTGAAAAATATAAATCCCACACTGGAGATCACCACTGCAACAACTGTATTGTAAATCCTACAAATCTATAGAGACAATACACAATGTACTAGAATTCTTTAATTGCCTCTCAGCAATGATATTGTAAGACTGAAGAAGTTTCAAAGGATGGAACCAAAATAGTTAAAAGACTAGAGAATTTTGTGGAGAAAAGTTACAGTGTTTGGGATTTTTGTGAAGAAATGTTACAATTTGAAGATTTTTCAATCAAGAAGAAAGGCAAGTTAAGAAGACATAAAACATGCAGTGGAGTATGGTGATAACCTTGAAGAAAATATATTTCAGAAAATATATTTTAAGACATCTAATTAGATTGAAAAGATAGGAGAGCTGAGGAAGAAGCTTGGGAATAGCTTGCCTTGACTCTGTTCAGTATAAGAGGGAAATAAAGAAAATTTCTGCCAGGTTTCCTACAACAATAGAACTTTAATAGTACTTTCAGAGTTTGTTTCCTAATCTGGTCTGTCTCAAGGGGTTAACAATATAGATTTATAAATTTATGTATGATGTTTCTGAACCATAACAACTTCAATATGTGTAGATTTAAACTCTCATTTCCAATTCTGGGAGTTGAAGTCCACATATCTTAACAGTTGAGAAACACATATGTAGAGAAATGTTCCAGATGTGGATTGAGACATTGGGCTTACCCCATAGAAGGATATGACTGACTTTGGACCAGTTGCTCTCTCTCAACCTATTTTTTGGGGGTGAGGTGGGGATTCTTTGGGAGGTTAAAATCCCACAGACTGTCTAGGTTCCATTGAACTGCCAGAGGAAAGGAAATATGTAACTATTGTCGCTATCGCGCAATGAAGTTAGATAATGGGAATTTCAGGAAAAATGAATGACTTCTTGGCACAGCTCAAAATTAAAATATGGATTTCCATAGCACAAGATATAAGAAAAGATACTAATTTGGATGGCTTTAAAGGCACAAGGGACACAGTGGGTAATAAATGCTGATCATAATGGTTATATGCTTTTCAAATGGAGGGCAACAAAGGTTTCAATATCCATTGTCAAGGAATATAAACAAATGTGGTGCTATTGTAGTTGTATTATCTCTGTGAGTTTCTGATTGGCATCTGGTTGCTGCAAACTGTTGGATAGGATAACATTTTGTTTTGGTACAGCACAGCTCCTATAGCAGTGATGGCTAACCTTTTTATCCTTGCGTGCCGAAAGTGTGTGCATGCCTGCATCCATAATGCAATATGCACGTGACCCCCCCCACCTCCCTGTGCATGCGTAAATGACCCCGTGTGTCACACACCTCTGTGCATGTGTGCACAACCCATGTGCCACACACCTCTGCGCATGCACACGCATCTCCCCTGCATGCCCCTCCCCCCACGCATGCACAGCAGATACCCAACAATCAGCTGGCTGGCCTGTGAGCATGCGCCATGGACCTGATTTGGGGCCATGGCTCACGTGCTGGCAGAAATGGCTCTGTGTGCCACTTCCGGCATGTGTGACATAGGTTCACCATCATGGTCCTATAGAATAGTAGAGTTGGAAGGGACCACAAGACATGTATAGGAAAATCAATTAAGAGGTCACTGGCCAAGCTCTTCTTTAAAATCTCCCGAGATGGAGAACCCACAGCCTCCATAGCAGACTATTACGCTGTTATAGAGATATTACTATCAGAAAGTTTTTCCTTATATTTAAAGAAAATCCAGGTAACTCTAACTGACTATTCCTTGTTCTTATATATGTGAACATGTGAAATATTCCTTGGCCAGTTTCTCTATAGCTTTGCACTATGTCCCTGAACACAGCATATCCCGTCTTGTTTACTTATGAACGTGGCATTTACTATGAAAAAAAATGAAACCAAATTTCTTGATTTTAAACCCAGGTTCTAAATTTACTGGAATTCCATGAAAGCTTGCTAGATGTTTTGGGCAAGTTTGAAAGTAAGTAACGGTGTTGGGGCTTTTCGGATGACATAGCTTTCAAGTCTTTTTTATATATATATATAATTCCTAAATGTACAAAACTAGCTCATTATTTGTAACCATATTTCTTTTCAAGTTTTTTTATCTGCAACATATATATTCCACAAGTTAGACAGCACAACCACAAAGTATAAAATGTTTAAATAAACATTATGGTTCTAAAATAATTAGAATAGCTTATTTCTGTCACAGGAATTGGAGGTTGTAGAAACCAAACATTTTTGAGACAAAAATTCAGCTGCAATATGTGGGTATAATCTATAGGGAATCATCTATGCAAACATATTCCCTTTTCCTCTCCCTCCCTCTCCCTCCCACGTCTCTCTTTCTGTATGTATTGATTGTTTCTACAGAAAGGGTTATTTTCTATTTGTTAGAGAACATCATTTTAGGTACTGAAAACTTCATTTTTTGCCCTGGCCATGGTACTGAAACAAGGAAGGAGTTTTGTGGGATGTATTATTTCATAGCTTTTTTCAGACGTCTGTCCTCAAACATGATCTGTTGCTTTTATTAGCAGACACCCTGAAGGGATGAAGGGTGAAAGGTGCATGGGGAAATGACAAAGAAAGAAGATCTTCAAATGTTTTGATTCTGCCAGGCTGTAACTTTTGGCTGCTAAAAAAATGGGACTTCTTCTTTTATTTATTTATTTATTTATTTAATTAATTAATTTTGTCAAGTGATTATTAGATAACAGGTATAAGTATAAACATGGTTATGAATACATGAAATGAATACGAATAAGAAAAAAAAGAAACAATAGGACAGGGACGGAAGGCACCTTGGTGTGCTTATGCACTCCCCCTACAGACCTCTCAGGAAAGGGGTGAGGTCAATGTTGTTCATGCAATTAAATAAAGAGAATGCTAATATGAAACACGATCTAAATCCATATTATATACTACATATATCATGCTTATGCAGCATAATCCAAGACTGCATCAGGAACTCACCATCTGCTTAACAGAACAGAGAGAATTCTTGGCAAGCAATTAAAAAAACACAAAGAAACACACACACAGATACACATATGTATCATCCCTACCTCTGTGTGTGTGGATACGAATAAGAATAAGTGTGTGTGTGTGTGTGTGTGTGTAGGGGAAAGCCTGTCAGTGGTGCATGTACTGTCTCTTTAATTGTTCAATCTGCTGTCTCTGGAGCCCCATCAATTCTGACAGAGGTGGGGCTAATTCTGGATTAGTTGTAGAAAAGCATGTATGAGTAGCTCCTTAACTGTTTCCTTCCCAGGCACAGAGACAAAGACCTAAAGAAAATCTTTGAACAAAGATGTTTTATAATGGAAGAAAATGAGACAAAATCCTCTGAAATAAAAGAAGACAACACCTTGGTTGTTTTCGAAGCTCAGGAAGTGCAAAACAGTCCTTACGAATCACAGGTCCAAAGGTTTCTCTGATGCCTGCTGGCCCCTTCCCTCCAAAGCATGATCCTATTGTAGGAGGAAAGGAGCAACCTCATATTTGGACAAAACTGCCCCTTTGTATATATTTATGCAGCTCCAATATATTACAAATCCCAGTGAAATGGCTGCAGTATGCCGGATGTGCTTGGCTGTGCAAAATAAAGGTCAGGATTCCCAAAGGTGAATGCCTCTAGTTTCAACATTTGTAACAAAAACCTCAACAGAATAGCTCTGAGAGCAGATTTTTTCTTCAAGAAAAAGCCTGGCACTTACAAGTACTGCAGTGTCAGAAATAAAGGGCCGATTGGGGATAGTGTGACCCTTTCACAAATAAATACAGAATCTCCAGTCCTAACATGCCTGCCTCCATTCTTTTTCCTGCAAATAATTCATTTTTCTATGCTGTTCTCTCTCTTCTCATTCATTCAGAAGCCTAAACAAATAAGCTGTCAAACCAAAGGTTCTCCAAATACATCGTGGAAATCTGACCTGCAAATCAAACAGAGACACATTTGCTCCCTTCCACCCACGTTTGGCAAATATTGTTGCAATGGTAAAAACCCAGAGACCAAACATAGACATTAGCTTAAACTCCCTATCTCCAACTGTTCCCCCAGGGGGAAAAAAGCAACCAGCTTCCCCCCACCCCACCCTGCCCCAGCCTCATAATCTTAACACCCTAGAATGTAAAGGGAATCGTATTGGCTAGCAAGCCCTTCTTCAGTCCAGCAAAGCATTTTACCTTCTGTGAGCTGAAGGATTGAGTCCAGTGATACAGAACCAGCCTGTCCTTGGACCTGAAGGCAGGGTGTGCTGGATCCTGATTCTCCTCAACCTCCATGGATTTGCCTGCATCATTCTCCAGCGCTGAAATGGGCCACCAGCTGCAGTTTGTGGGAGTAATATTGTTGGGAGTCGCCATGACAGCCCCAGATTATGGAAGAAGAGAAGAAAAAGAAAGCTGCAGCTGCTGTGTGGTCAGACCATCCGATGGGCTCATAGAAACACCTTTGTTGTCGGAGCCAAGAGGGTGGAATTTCATTACTCTGTCTGGACTGGCATAGGAAGCCCAGGTCAGCAAGATCCAAAGCAGCACCACTCTGAGTGAAGCGGTGCTCTCTACGCTCCTATACAACCATGAAAAGGATGCAGTGAAGGAACACTGATGCGCTGCATTGTGCCAATCACAACACAATAGACTCTCTCTGCCACCTGGCGACAGATGAGGGAGTCAACACACAACCAGAGAGAATGCATTTTGTTAAGCCTTCTTGATCAGAATGACTCGTGGAGGATGTAGATGAACATGTTTGAATAAGCAGGTGTCCAAATAAATAGAACTGTTGGAAATGTAGGGTGTCATTCTACTGTTCTGACCAAATCCAGAATTCTGATGTCTGATTCTAAAGACTGAATATTCAGATTATGAATACTTTCTGCTTAAATGTGAAAATTATGCTGTCTGGCTAAGTTGCAATGTAATTTTGTAAGATTTTTTTTTTTACTGTTCAGATTTCAAGCTCTGTATAAAAATGATTGGGACTCCAGTTGCATGAGCTTTTATGTAGGGAATCCTGAACAATTATATTCTCAGCAATTGCCAATCATGCAAACTAAATGGAATCTCCATGCTTAGAAGCAATGAATCATGAAATGGAGAAGAAGAAAGAATTAAGAATAGTTATTTCTCTTATATCATGCTTCAAAGCTTCTGGAGGCATCTGACTCAGCACTTGTAGAATGACTTTCATCTTAACTAAAAAGTGAAATAATTGATATTATTAATGTGAGAGAATACTAACTGCATTGTGGTCATAGTTAACTATACGAATCAAAGCTGATAGGCTGGTCTTTAAAAAAATACCTTACCTTCTAATAAGCAAACATTAAAAAGAGTAAAAAAAAAAAAACAACCTCCACCAAATACTACTGGGCTAGTAGAGTCCTTAACTTAAATACCCTCTCATTTCAGAAGTACTGTCTGATCATACTTGATTGGGGAGGACAGCAGTTGTAGTCTAATATGGCTGCGCTAATCAAAGAGATAATCCAGGGTTTAGAGGTGTTCAGCAAGCTTTATTTATTTTGACATGTTTATATACTATGCTTCAAGCCAAACTAACAAAATCAAAACAATGCAGTGGAGCATCAAATTCTCAACTATATTAAAGATCACTCAGAATTAAAATTACATCAGAAAATAATCCATGAAATTAAACTTCAATAATAAAATCTTTGAGTGTTTTTCTCTTTCTGGTCAATCCATATCTTATTTCAGATGCAGAATGGAGAACCTTCAGGGAAATAAGATATGGATTGATTGGTTTCAACAACCAATCAATGTCTGCTTAGTCATAAGGACATATTTTGTGCCTTCAAGTCACTCTTGATTCCTAGAAACTGTGTGGATTAGTCCCTGCAGTTTCTTGCCAAAATATTGGAAAGGGTTTACCTTATTTGTAGGACTGAAAGAAAGTGACTGGCCTAAGATCATCCATTTGGCTTTCTGTCTAAGGTGGAACTAGATCTCATGGCCACCTGGTACTCTTCTTGCCTGATGCCAGTATACCAACCTGGTTTTCTGTTTAGGATGTTATTTTTATTTGTTAAAATATTGTATGACCATCGAACTCATTCACAATAACTCAAAGAAATAACATCCCAAATATAAAACTCAATAAATCCCGATGAGCTCTATATTTACCCTGAGGGCAAAACCATGTCTTCAGGGCCTTTTGAAAGAGTATCAAGGTAGGGGCAGGCTAATTTCTGTGGGGATGGTGTTCCACAGAGAGGGAGAAGATGCTTCTTCTTGGGCCCATTTGATGGAACTCCTTAATGGAGGGGACCAGTGACATACACTGAGCCTCCACTCAGGTGGGTCAGGTGGCTGTAATTGGGAAAAGACAGCCCTTCAAATTACCTGTCCCCAAGCCATGCAGAGCTTTAAAGATGACAACCAGCACCTTGAATTGGACCTGAAAGCAAATCAGCAATGAATGCAAGAGAGTTGACACATATGCAAATCTAGATGTGTACAAAACCATATGCCACATTTTGAACTAATTGAAGCTTCCAAGATACTCAACAAGGGTAGCCCTATGTAAAGCACACTGCAGTAGTCAAGACAGGCGACTTGGGCTAGATTAGTTGTATTTTTTTTAAAAAAATAACAATGCTCTAACTTGGCATTACTCCTCAGAAATTGTTTGCCACCCATCTATTGGCCATAAACCAAAATTACAATGGGGAATTATATGGCTCATAGGGAATGGAATGGGATTAGTCACTGCAGCCAATTCGCCATGGCCAATTCCTGGCAGGACTATTCAACAATGTAATGATGTAAAATAATTTAGAAATAATTTTAATTTTGGTCATTCACATTTCATTTTGTCCTTCCTTTGGCATCTTCTCTTCCATGATTCTCTTCCACTATTTTTTCAATATTAGTGTAATTCTTGTCCTGTGTGGAGTTGTCCTGCGAGTTGGCCATGGTGAGTTGACCTGCGGTGAGTTGGCCCATGGTGAGTTGGCCCACAGCGAGTTGGCCCACGGTGAGTTGACCTGCGGTGAGTTGGCCCATGGTGAGTTGGCCCACAGCGAGTTGGCCCACGGTGAGTTGACCTGCGGTGAGTTGGCCCATGGCGAGTTGGCCCACAGCAAGTTGTCCCAGAGCAAATTGGCCTGCAGCGAGTCATCCCGCAGAGAGTTTGCTGTGGCAAGTTGGCCCTGGTGAGTTGTCATAGATCCCATAGGGAAAGTAAATGTATCACACATGCTCACTACCAGTTATCCCAGGAAGATATAAAAGATATTCCAATGAACCAGAAAAACTGTGATGAGAAAGATCCAAGATTATGAAGAGCTGCTGCCAGCCAATACTGTATGTAAAATACTGGTCTGAATGGGTAACAATGTAACTAATGTAAACTAGCTTCCTCTGTCCAATTCTAATATAGAAACATACACATACAAATAGAAAGTTTTGAATAAAACTGGTCAGCCTAGATCTTTGGTTCAACTTTAGCCTGCCTATTGTCAAGGTATCAGAATGGCTGCTTTCTATAGTTGGGGACCCTCTGCTGCTGGGGTCAGAGTCTTCTTGAAGCAAAATATGAGCGAGAGGAGACTAGAAAATCGGACTTGATAGCTAAATTCTTAATCCAACTGAACAAGATAAGCCAAAAGGAGAATATACTCAAAATATCATAGAAAGACATAAACCCAGAATTGGGGCATTCATGGCTCTCTTGATCAGTGTTATTGGCTACCCATTGAAGATCATTCCTTATTTCAGGATCCATACTAAGAATTCCTTTACTCTGCTGACATTTCTCTTTGCCGTTCTTGCCTTTTTCTTCATCAATCACTTACTAAAGTCTACATATTCTCCAGTCTAATACCAAAACTAACCCACTGAATTCTTCTGCAGTAGGAGGAATAAGCATCCATAGAAGTTAGGACACAAGTCAAGGCATCATCCATCTACGTCTATCAGATGATGAATTTGACATTCCTGTTATTTTCTGGTCTTTAAGTTGGTGCTGACTCCTGAGCGCACAGACTGCCAAAATTTATATCATGCAATCCTTCCAAGAATTCAAGGCACCTTCCCCAGTACACATTTTATTCCCCCAGTAATGTTTAAGGGCAAGGGTTAGGCTCAGGTAGTATTCTCAAAACTTGATGTCCTTCAGATGTGTAAGCTAATTCCCAGAATTTTCAGCAACAGTCAGGCTGGCTGGAGAATTCTTGAAGTTGAATTTCACACCTCCGACTGCAACTTCCAGCCTTCCCAGTTACATTATGTTCTGAACTTGTTCAGAATGACAAATTGTAATAGGGAACAAGACACATTGGCTCGTCTAGAATAAGTACAAATTACTGTGATCTGTAATCATGGTGTTTTATTGCTATATGATTTCACACAGAGTGAAACTAGTCAGGGTGTGTTCTGTGACTGTAAAAGAAAAGTAACATTTCCGAATGGCAGTTGCAAGGGAACTTCAAATTAAATTGGAATTTTTGAGCTTAAACTCTGTCATGAATTGTCTACCATAATGAAAATCTTCTCTTCCAGATAGGCAGCTTTGTTCATTAGCATGAAATAGGACAATTGTACCTTGAATTCCTGCACAGGGATAGGGTACAACCTGAGATTTAATAAGCTGTAATCAAGAAACATTTTTAAAGTCTTGCTACTCACAGCAAGTTTTGTGACTTTAATAAAATGGCAACAAATACAGTAGCTGCATGGTCATGAAGGTCTCAGGCTTTTCCATAAGGATATATACAACTGCATAGAATAAGGATGCGCAAGGATTGCTTAACCCAGGAATCCTCAAACTCTTCAGCTCATAAACTCCTTCATGAAGTTTCAGATTGTTCACTGACCATTTATTTTAGGAAAATAATAAGCATTATTTTAACTAATAGTACTAAGAATAACAATAACATTGAAGAATTCCATCAGCCTTTGGGAGTCAATATTGATCACTTTGGAGTACCCTGGCCTAGCCTATTTCAAATGCTCCTCAGATCTGGACATAGCCTGATTTGTCTACTGCAGGTCTAAGGACTTGTTTGTCTCAACACATCTCCATTTCCTGAGTTGAAAATATCTAGTGCAAGGCTCTTCAAACTTGGCAAGTTTAAGACTTGTGGACTTCAACTCCCAGAATTCCTGAGCTAACATGACTAGAGGAGAAATTCTGAGAGTTGAAGTCCACAAGTCTTAAAGCTGTCAAGTTTGGAGACCCCTGATCTAGCATGAGAAAAAATAATAAACACTTAATGGTGCCTCTTTTTAATCAATGAGATGTTATTTAAAAGTACATTAGACTAAAATTATAACAACCTATGCAAAATTAGAAGAAATAGATACAGAGGATTTTTAGATATGTGCTATTTTATTTTTTTCCTCAATCCTTGCTTATATCTGTTCCACAATGTTTTCAAAGCCCAACATATTCCTTTTCTGCTCTCCCCAACTTCAAGCTCTCCAGTAAACCTAATGCAAGGAATACTGGCTAAAAGAGAAAGCAGACATTTATGTTGCTTGACCCTGTTTTCTTATTAATAAAATGTAAGAAACAAAACAACAAAAAACACAATCACATGGAATCAGGTGTGCAGTGCCTAATACGAAATCCTATGAACCCACAAAGTTCCATAACAAATCATGAAGAATTTTTCACATTATCAGAATAAATATTCCAAAAAATATCTAAGTTCAAATTCTGGTTTGGCAATAATACCAATTGAATAACTTCTGAGACATGTCACATCATTTAATATCTTTGCTTTACAAGTTCTTGAAAAGGTAAAATGGAATGCCAAGCTGAATTTTATAGACAAGGCACCTCATGCAATTATAGTAATAAGGGAATTTATCACTTTCCCCAAATTTGTTTTGAATCTAAGATTTAGAAGCTACCTTTAGAAAGCTTATGCAGCTGTATGGAGGCAGATTGAAATACTCTGGTACTTATAAATATATCAGATGTTAGAAAACCACTGCATATATTTGACAATTTAAACTGGCCCTTTTTGTTTGAAGTTTTGAAAGATCTGATGACCTGAAGAAAAAAATCTGGTTTCAAAACTCAGTAAAGGGTTAAATATTTGAGTGTTTCCTCCACTGATATGTTTTGAAACAATTATTTTAAGGTATGGAATGAAGTTTAAAAGGAAATGTTGAGTTGGAAAACATTGCAGCTATCATCAGAAATAATTTATGTGATTAAGATGTTTTACCTAGAATGTGATTTTTTAATTTCGTTTTCTTACTTTTACTTTTTTTTGCACCACTATCCTTTCTCTTCTTTTCAAATCTCTGTAATTTCAAACCACCTAATTTTGTTATTCTCCTAGGGGTATTTTTGTTTGTGTGCCTTTTTTTTAATCAATCAAGGTTCTTGGTGAGTACATGGACAAATCCATCCAGTTTTCTTGGCAATATTTTCAGAAGTGGTTTGCCTTGGCTTTCTTCCTATGGCAACACTAGAACCCAGAATATCCTACTCTAGCATCACAACCATTAGATCAAACTGGCTCTCATAAAAAATTCCAATTTTCTACTTTAATACTATTTTCAACGTTTTTCAAAGACATCCCATCAAGCTTCCGCTTAGAAACATTTCTGTCAAGCATTAGTGGCATATATATAACATTAAAAAATATGGGTATAAGGTTTAATCTTTCTCCTCTATATGAAAATTGGAATAATTTCAGTATCTGTCAGACTTCTGGACATTGACCTTTTGAAAATACCAGTTGCTGTTCTGAATAAATTATTTGCTAGCATTAAAAAAAAAAATACTCAAAGCTCCATCTAGTGGTCCATTTATTGAACATTCTGTAAAATGTTTGGTTTTAAACAATCATTTAAGTGACCTTCTGTGTGTTGCCAATATCCTTTACTCCATGATTCTATAACTATTAAATCAGCATTGAAAAGGATTTAACCATCCAAAAGGAAGTTCCCTGTTCCATTGTATTCTTAGCTCTGACGCTGACTTTTCTTGCCCTCTAGTCCTAGAATGGGGGAAAAAAATAAATCTGCTTCAAAAACTCCTTTTGAGTAGCATTGTCTTTTAAACAGCAAACCAAAAATAATGTACTCATTTTCAAACTCTCAATGGTAAGCACATGTGTGTCATGTCCCCGTTGGAGCCAGGGTCTGAGACAGAGGAGGAGTGGGAGCCTGGGCCAATGAAGGGGGTTGGCAAAGTCCCTATGGCCCATGAGGAATGACCTGGGGACGAGGACGAGGAAGTCCCGGGTCCCTCAGGCCTTGGAAGAGTAGGCAGGGTGGAAGAGAGGGTGCAGGCTGATTGAGGAAGCGGGGGAAGAGATGGAAAAGGCAGGCAGTGAAGCAGAGGAGCTCTGGAGACAAGCAAATACCTCCTAACTCGATCCCCAAGCGCGGAGAATGGAGAAGCAGCAGTCAGCGCAGGGTGAACCGACTACTTGGGAGGAGGGCATTCTGCCCCTCCTCACGAGGTTCACTTGGAGAGTAGAAGTTAAGGAGGTGCCGTGAGGAGAGGCTTTTGCCAGGAACAAGTGTTTGTTTTTGGATTACACTCCTCTGGCTTTGAAGACTGCATTGCCTTGCTTTGAGGACTGTTCGTCTTGCCCTCACCTTTGAAGACTTTGCCTTCAAAACTGCCTTTGTCTTATGCCTGGACTTTTGCCTTGTAGACTTGCCGGGTAGTCTATGGGCTGTTGTTTGGGGGACTGAAGGTGGAGCCTTACTGGTCAGTGAAGGGCCATTTGTTTAACCATTTCCAAGAGAAATAGAGAACTCTCTGGAGGCCTGCCTAACCGCGACCACCTGGGTCATAACAATATGGTTATCATGATTTCAAATTCAAGTTTGTTCTCATAGCAATACACCTATTCTACTATACCTGTATAGTCTTCCTACAATGCAGGAAAGGTTCAAATATGATGAGAATCTGTTAATCAAAAGTAAATCAGAAACATTAATTGCTTTGTTTATAAAAAAATTAAGGTATATATGTATGTATATATACTTAACATACGTGGACTACCCAATATTTCTAATATTGACATATAGTAAATGGTACATATATGTATCATTTAATAATTACAGTATAAAATGGCTACTTCTGATATGCATGCAATGAATTGAATTTTCATAATCACAAGTGTTTATGTATGGGAATAGAACAACCCTCACATTAATTTGCAAATACACAATCTGCAGGGAAATTCCTCTATTCAAAGGTTTAATGGAAGCAAGCTACTATACTCAGAAACAGCTCAATTTGCTTCAGGGGACAATTTTTAGACATTTTGCTGCAAAATGAGCCTATTTTGCAATATTTCCATTGCACATTAATGGATTTATCCTTATGCTGCAAGGAAAGCTCATATTTCTTAATTTTTTTTTTAAAATTCCATGGAATGCCAAGCTTTGCTTATTCAAATGGTTTTCTTCAAAATTCTGCAGAATAAAATGGATGTTGTACAGTGGAAGTCTTTTTGCTTTCTTTTCCTGGAGGCAGCTAGATAGTTCTGAGGTTCCCTTTATCTACCGGCTTATGGCTCATCTAACCCCTTTCAGTAATTAGTTTTAAGGACAGGACTAGCTACAAAATCCATAACTAGCACACATTTGTTTTAATAAAAATATGTTATTTAATTTAAATGCATACTAAACATAAAAAACAAATTTGCCTGTGTTAGGCAAATAAGATCAAGCTTATTCAAAAGCTCTAAAATTTACAGCACTTCCTTGACCTCAATTTAAGCTTGTGCAATATACAGAATAGAAATTGCTTTCTTTTAAATTGGTATTAACATTATTTCTTTTGAAAGGCCCTAACCTAAATGAACAGGTCAAGACTTGCAGGAACCTAATGAGAAAGTTAAGCTAATTCTATGTGGCATATGCAACTGTATTATGGGTAGTCCTTGACATAGAACCATAATTGAGCCTGGAATTACAGTTATAAATTGTGGAAGTTACTGAGTCATGTGACCAGACCAGATTTTATGACTTTTTTGTGGTGTGAGTTAAATTCATTAAATGAATACTGCAGTCATTAAGTAAATGGTAGCTTCCAGCACAAAACACTGAAAATTCTATGCCTAAAATTAGTCTGATGTCTGTGGCATGCTGTAAACGGCTCTAAACGTGGACTGGTGCTAAGTGCCCAAAATATGATCACATGATTGTGAGGGCATCCATCAGAACTTAGAAACATCATAAGTAGTTCTGGGGAGGTCCATCGTAACTCTGATTGCTAAGTGACCAGTTGTAAGTCAAGGACTACCTGTACGCATTTTGAAAGCATTCGTCTTCATAGATAAAGTAGTGCTTAGAGGTCAATGGCCCTTTTCACAGGCCATCTTAAATTGTTTGTAGAACAAGCATGTCATGTGAAGTCATAAAACTAGGCTAACTGACAGAGGTACAATCCTAGCAAGCTGGATTTAGCCCCAAATGACCCAACCCATTTGGGACTAAACTAATTCCTTCGTTGAAGTAACTTTAAGATATCCTGTGAATTTCAAATTTAATTGACTATTCCAACAGCCACAACTGAGTTCTAGAAAGGTGTTATAAAAGCAGTGCTTCTTCTGAACCAGGGGTCCCCAACTTTGGCAACTTTAAGACTTGTGGACTTCAACTCCCAGAATTCCTTAGCTAGCTGGCTGAGGAATTCTGGGAGTTGAAGTCCACAAGTCTTAAAGTTGCCAAGGTTGGAGACCTCTGTTCTGAACTGTTTATATAATCCTTTAAGATCCCTGTGACTGCACAAATCGTGGTACTGAAGAGGAAAACTATGTGGGAAACAGCCCAACTTATCCAAACCTGATTATGGTGGTCTCAATCCCATAGTGCCATAATAACTTTTCTTCTTGGAGTTGGGAACAATAAAAATGTAGGAAGTGAAGGAGAAAGGGATAGTTTCCAGTCTCCTTTATGGTACCAAATAATACTGAAAATACGGCTATCAGATGACTGATGAAGCCATCCAAGATCATGTGCTGGGGGCGAAGATCAATCAACTGAGAGCAGTTATGACTAATTTGTGTGTGTTTTGCAAACAAGACCAAGGCCAGCTTATTAAAAAGATGTTCACATACTGCATTTTTCCATATATTGGTAACTTAATGTGATGATTACACGTATGGGTTATTAAAAAAAGAAAACTAATAAAAACTATATAAGAAGCTCATTATTGGATGTTCAGGAAGAAAAACTATGCTTATATTTATCAATGAAATATTAATCTAATTAAAATCAACTTGGGGCATATAATTTTTGCTAGAAGCTGAGATACTTAGGAAAGTCAGCAAAATTATTTAGGAGGCAACATTAATTATGCTAAATCGGTTACCCGTTTCTTTAAAAATTGCAGACTCATGTTTTATCCTATACAAGGAACTGCACAAAACTATTTCAACTTTTCACTTATCTGAAATATCTGAATAGGACAGGACTGAATAGCTTTTAGGCTTGTTGGATCTATTTTTGTTTTCTTCGTAAGAAATCCAACCATTTAGAGACAGTTGCAAGACATGCTCATCAAAAAACCCCAGCATTTTGGCTTAGCATAAGTTAACCAAAGTCTTATACTAACAGGGTAAGTTATCTGCATGACCTCCTGAACTAGAAATTTCTTTTCCTTATCAGAACTGATATGAGCTCAAAGTTGTTTCACAAAAACATCCACTCCTGTTCAACCCAAGCATTCTTCAGTGAGAAAATTAATAATTTTTATGAAAAAAAATACAAAAACAAAAAATAAAATAAAATCCATGCAAATTTACCTCAAATTTATCAGTAGACCTGATTAATTTTTTTTTACCTAACTTGATAAATTTAATTTGAAATCTACAGAATTTGCTGCATTTTAGAAAAACTCTTATTTAAAGACAAATCTTGGAGCTTTTAGGAAACAGAAATTTAGATTGTATCAAGAAAACAAAAAAAATTTTTACAGGTACATTCTTAAACCTCTGATTTAATGCAACGCACCTTTAAACATAAGATATTGCCTTTTTAACTTTATTTAAAAAACTACATTATATGGTGCAAATAAACATTTGATCAAATACGCAGCATTGACAATGGACAAATTTCCATCTACAGCACTGAGAAATATTCACTACCACCACTGAATTTCAAACCCATGATTCTCATCTCAAGTGTACATCATCTCCGCCATGTGAGACATTTTCTTGGGAATATATAAGTAGTATTCCATATACCCAGAAAGATCTTCAATAGTCACATCATCCACAAAGACTCGAGCTTGCTCCGAACAAGACCGGGCAGAGCCAGACGAACCTGTACTTGAAGGTGATCGATTTGGTAAGGATTGTGAACGCACTTCCAGGACTGCCTTTTCGCACTCTGATAAGACGCTCCGCAAACCAGAAAAGGAATATGTTTCTATTGCTTGCCATTCTTTGTCCATGTATGGGCACTGCTTCTCATAATTCATCTTGGAGAGAGACTGGAAATCTGAAGGCTGGCTAGGATCCAGGCTGGTTTCAAAGGTCAAAGAAAAAGTATGGCATTTCCTTCCTAAATTCTTGGAAGGCTGCTCAACAGTACATGTTTTCTGATGTCCCGCTCTGCTTTTTCTGCAGTTGCTGCTGTCTACAAGAGGGCACCTCTTTCCGTTTAGGAACAGCTCTTCTGAAACTCTAGGATCTGAACCAATTTTATTCTTTGGAGCATCAATCTGACTTTTGTGTTTCAGTTGGTTATTTACAGAAGATGCTTTCATGCTGCAGTATGTAAACTTTGGGGGGTGAAGAACAGGAGATTTGGAACGCCTGCGTCGTTGTGGTCTTGTTGTCCCTTTCAAGGATTTCCGTGCACTTCTGTAACAGACAGCAGTAACGTTAGCAGAAACTAGAATATATTTTGTTCTAGAACATAGGCATTTTGTACTAAATTATTTGCTCTGGTTTTATGAATGAAGTAATTTCATGTGCCTTGATTTCTGTCCATGAAAAAGATCAAATTGGAATTTTAAGGGTTGCCAACTATATCTAATCAGAAAGAAATGTCATTATGAACATTTGATGTAATTAAAGTAAGCTATTGCATTTCTCTCAGTTATTTCCAGATAATTTCCCAGCCAGACAAGATAGAAACAAAACTCAAGATCGCAAAGATACAATAAGCTTCACCCTAAGTTTTGCATATTTATATTAGCCAAGTATTGATACTTAAAAAAAAGAAATTTCAAATAAAGAGTAGGTAGTTTTCCTTACCGGTGCCAAATCTCTCTTGAACAGACAATTTGATGCCAGCCTCCATCAATAGTTGCTCTGCCTGGAGGTCGCAATCCTGTTCCTTCACTAACAGAAGATCTGATTTAAGGAACAGATAACATATTACAATGCTATTCTGTAAAATGGGTAAGAAGAAAGTGGAACAGGGTACAGGTAGTCCTCGACTTAGAATCAGTTGGTCAGTGACCATTCCAAGCTACAGCAGCATGGAATGAATAGTGGTTATGACCAATCTTCAGAGTTCTTGTCATCTTAGCACCAAGGTGGTCACATGATGGTGAGCTAAGTACTTGGGAACTCATTCAATTATTTACCAAGCACATAGCGATGATACGATTGCCATTTCCAAACTTCCATGATGGCTTCCCCAGAAAGTAAATAGGAAATTGGGGATAAGACTCATGGCTCAATAAAGTGAACATCTAGTTCTAAAACTGATTAGTGCTAGAATTGTGAGCAAATCATGTAAGCTTAACTCTCTGGAACAAGTACTTATGCAGAACAATTTGACAGAAACATTATCATAAAACTATTTATGACATACAGGTAGTCCTCGATTTACAACAATTTGTTTAGTGACCATTCAAAGTTACAACAGCACAGAAAAGAGTGACTTATGACTGTTTTTCACACTTCTGACCATTGTATCATACCCTGATCACCTGATCAAAATTTGGACGTTTGGCAACTGACTCATATTTATGATGGTTGCAGTGTCCTGGGTCCTGTGATTGTCTTTTGCAACCTTCTGACGAGCAAAGTCAATGAGGCAGCTAAATTTACTTAATAACTGTGTTAGTAATCTAATAACAGCAATGATTTGCTTAACAGTGGCATAAAAGGCCATAAAATGAAACAAAACTCCCATAACAATTATCTTGCTTAGCAACAGAAATTTTGGGCTCAGTTGTGGTCGTAAGCCGAGGACTACCTGTAATACAACAAGCCATAAAACATTTCCTGTGCTGAAGTTTGACTGTGCTATATAGTTCAGCATGGGCTCTTTTCAAGGCAGATACATGTCTGAATGTATCCCAGTTTTCTCAGTGAAGGAAGTACATTAGAAATTTTGTCATTGTTGAAAGCACTGAGGAATTTGGTAAGGAAATATCTCTGAAAGGATGAGGCAAATGGTCACAGTTTGTGTAAAAACAAACGTAAGATCCTGAACCAACTAAGTGATCCATGCGTAACTTACACATATTTTATTACTTGAAATCAATGCTAGGGAATGAAACCTCCCAATATTCACATTAGACAGAGCATTTTCGACAAAATTTAGAGTAAGGCAAACATGAATGATGAGCTCAAAAACTTTCTTCACTTCCAATTTTAAACTTGCAAAAAGAAAGCAATACAACATTAAAAGCAGCAAGGCTATTAAAATTTTTCTAAAGCAATTGTTACCTACCCAGCTGGATCCACTCTCAACTTTTTGAAAGCTGTTTGCAGGCTCTCTTCATCTCCTTCTTTAGCTTCCGATTCCATCTGCAGGTTGTTAGAATGCTCTTCTGCCTGCCATATAATGAATGCTACCAAGAAAAACATACTGATATTGATTTTATGTATTTTTTTTCCTTCTTGTTCAATCGTGTTGGATTTTTAGAGACTGCCTGGACAACCCTGCAGGTTTTTCAGAAGTGGTTGCCATCACCTCCTCCCACCCTTGACACGAGACCCTTTTTATTAGGTTGGATATAGGCATCAGTGAGGATTGCTGCTCATTTATCTTCCGCCCTGCAGCATAGCTGTATTCCTGGCTGTGCTCCTGAACTCTGTGTCTGGGTTGGCAGTAGAGTTCCTCAGGCTTATGCTTCTGGGAGACTTCAGCCTGCCATCTCAGGACTTGAGCACTAAACTAGCACAGGTGTTCATGGCCACCATGGCAGCCTTGGATTAGCTCAACTCATTTATGGTCTGACTCATCCGTTATCTGTTATCATCCAGGGAATAACATAATGGATTTGGAGTTTACCTTTGGGAAATGGTGTCATGATCTGGATTTGGGGGATACTAACATTAATACTTGCCTCTTTAGGTCCTTTTGAGCCTAAAGTTCAGTGTAGCTGTCCCATCCTGAAAGGAATTGGAACTTAGTAACACCACCACATACACACTCAGGTGCCTCATGGACCTTGTGCAGTTTCAGAAGGAGCCTTGGGTTTACCCCAACACTCTGACATTAAGTTTGGCAGGTGTTTGTGTTGCTGTTTGGAACAAGCCTGTGATGGGGATGCTGAGCTGAATTGCACCTGTATGGATAAACTGTGCTTCCATTTTTTGTAGAGCCCCGTGGTTTACTGAGCAGCTATGGGGATGAAGCGGCACAAGATGTGCCCAGATCACTGCTGGAGGAAGACAAAGAATGAAGTTGACTGAGCACATATAAGAGCTTATATTATGTGATAGGTCCTAATAAATAAACAAAATTATTTCTCTGTTCTTATTGCATTTACAATAGCCACCCAACAGCTCTCTTCAAGTAACAAGGTATGTCTTACATAAGGAGCTGGTGAGGATCTTGTAGGATCTCTGTGAGGAATATTCCTGGACTCTATCAGTCACTCAACTTTATGTAGAGTTGAATTCTGGCTAGGCAGATCCTTTGAAAATGATCATGACACATTTGAGACCTGTTATCCAGGAGGAGTTTCAGCTAGTTGATCCTCAGGAAATCAACAAGGTCCTCATGGCTGTAAGCTCGGCCAGCTGTGTTCTGGACACATACTCCTCCAGGTTGGTTATGACCGTGGTGGAATATGGTTGGGTCAAAGAGGTAGTTAATCTCTTTATGGGAGTGGGACTGCCATCATAAAGGTGGCAATGGTGTATCCCCTTTTAAATACACCATCCTTGAACTCAATACATTACAGAAGTTTTGTCCAATTAGAAACTTCCTTTTTGGAAAAGGTTGAGAAGGAAGTTGGCACTCAGCTTTAGAGGACCTTGGATAAAGCAGATCATCTGGATCATTTTCAATCTAAGTTCATTCTGAGGTACAGTGTGGAGATGGCATTGGTATGGAAATGATGCAACTGTCCTGGCTCTCCTAAATCTCTCATCAGCTTTTGATACTTTTGGCCAATATCCTAATGGTAATATTTGGAATTAACTGAAACCTCCAATTTCTATTAAAGGAAGCTTCTAAAATAACATTACTCTAATCTAGTCTAAATGGAACTAAAGCAAATTCTATCCAAGAAACATCTTTTATTCAAGCTGATAATTAGAACTTTTTAGATTCAGTGCATGATCACAACTACATGTGTTTCATTTAATAGTCCTCTGTGTGGATACCTTTCAACTAAAACTAAAATATCATACTATGCACATAGGACGGATACTTCTTAAGATAAGAGTAGTTCTGAACAATAGATTGGAGATTCACAGTAAATTGAAGCGGTCTGTATTTACATCATAGGTGGGACAGAATAAAATTCATCTGATTGAGGCTTTGACAAAGTATAGTGAAATTCACCCATACAAAATAACATCCACATAGCACTTTTAGAACATTCTTTTAAAGGAGTATATCAAAATCAGTATTTAATCTGCTCAACTGATAAGGCTACACAAACCTAACATATACTTATATAGCACTTTAGTACTTTCATCCAGAGATGCACATTCCATTATGTAGTTAAAAATGATATGGTTATAAGAGAAAATCAGTAAGATTTATCAAGTTCTATCATTTCAGTTTAACTCTTCTCTAGCATAATTATTCTAATTTTAAAACTTTTTGCAAGAAATTATATCTATTATAAACATATATGCATAGACATTGCATGTGACAATGTTATATCAAATATTGGTGAATTATCTTATATAAAACTGTATGGTAAATACACAAATACAATTCACACTTAATTCAGAAATCAAGCGATCAGCCCAAGCAAACTGGAAGAAATGATGGCTGATACCACTATAGGCATTTTATACCATAATACTACTACATTTTTGCTGTTTGAAATAATTTTAAATTATAGTGATATATATGACTAATAAGTATTATATGATTGCTCTAAGCAATAGCCTTGTTTTAAAGAATCAGGAAAAAAATCTTATTGAATAACTGGCAAACAAAATTATAACACTTCATAAAGAAAATAATTTTGGGGGTAACACATTCCATATGGGTTGTGATGCTATATCGTGTATGTTCATAGGAAGGGCAGTTTGAAAATGTAATAAATGCATTATTTAAAAAACACTAACATTATACAGTCTAATTATTGCCTGACTTCTAGGATAATTTTGGGGTTAGGAAATTCTTCATGTGTCAAGTGACCAAGACTTTTAATGTTGAGTCACTACGGAAGATAAGGGCGAAAACGTGTCTCCTAACAACCCGAAATGTTCGCCTGTAAGGCGCCGTGAAACTTCCGACGCAAGGAAACTCCAGAAGGGAATGTCACCGCGGCTTCGGACGACCCAGAATTCGGGCTACGTATTAAATGAGGAATCCGTCCGCGCACAAACTAGTAGAAATGACGTAGCTGAAGAAGAAGAGGCCCTGCCCTTCACTTTCGCCTCTTCGAAACGTATCTGCCTCGAAGGGGAAGGCGGGAGAGACTAAGACATCACTAAAACAGAAAGGCAAATCAATTTATCCAAACGGAAATAATAATAATAATAATATAAAAAACCCTCTTCATTCTTCTCCCTCAGAATGAACGAATCCTAAAAAAAACAAGGGCCAACTTACCTGACAAAGCGCACCCAATCAGCCCAACGAGCCACTGCCGGAAGTGAACATAAAAAACAACAGGAAGTGACGGTGCAGTGCGCGTGCGTTGAAGGACCACGCGCTCTCTATTGCCGCTGCTCACATTTTTCATCCACTCCAGGTTGGCGCGCGAAACCCTAACAAGAGGACTTAGGAGAACGCATGCGCGCTAAGGACCAAACCTTCTCCATGGGGATTCTGCCTCCGGTGTAGTGCTTCCAGATCCGGGTCACTCGTTTAGTTCCGCTCCTATGTTTGAGGGGAGACGTTTTTCTGCCCGCCGCTTCCCTTGCGCAGAGCCGCCTGAGCGCTGAACTGGCTTGATTCCTCGTCCGCTCATTGTCACCGGAGCAGAGCAGCTGATTCTACCCGTCAAAGCGATGGTCTTGTGTTGAGTCCCCGCGCCAGGCGCCCCATTCCCGGCTGCTTTACGAAGCATCCCTTTTTGCTCTTTTTCGGCCACCTGGCTTTTCTTTCGGATTCAGGGCTTCGGGTCGCAGGCAGAAACCCCACAGGTGAAGCATTTCTCAACTTCGTTTCTTGGCGGGACAGATTTTTTTCTGTGGCAGCAAAAGATTTGTGGCACTTTTTGACCTAACGCTTAGATTAATAATCTCGGTCAATGTTTTTCCAACCTTGGCAATTCAGATGTGTGAACCTCGATTCCCAGAATTTCCCAGCCAGCATGTTGGGTCTACCTCGCCTCTTAAAATTGCCATGGGTGGAAAACACGACTTGAATTTTAGTTTGGCCCCATAGACTTCATTTGGTGCAAGTGGCCTATGATGTAAAACAAAGAGGAAGGATTTGCTAGAATAAATAAACTCGTCCATAAATGCCACAGTGCTTAGTTGTTGTTGTTTTGTTACACTTGTTATTTGTACCTCACTGAATAATGCTATTGCCCTACCTATACACAGGGCATGTACCTATATAGTTTCCTTGCCCCCAATGCTGGAGTCTTGCTCTTGCTTGCTTCTGGGATTTTTGGTGGTCTCCCAACTTAGCAGCAGCTGTACTTACTTTTTAGACCAGCTAAGTAATGCCACTGGGGGGTGGGGATGAATGCAAGCTGGAACTCATCCAAAATTACAAGATATTCCAACAAAAGGTGAAATTAAAAATAGAGTAGGATAGGCTTTTGCTTGATGATGTGTAAGTTTCATTTTTGTCCCAACTACACATTTTCAATTATATCCCATGTTTGATAGCAAGAATAAGGAAATGATTTAGACTTTTGTCAAGTCATCCTATTCTTAGACTTTACATTATTCCAACACAAATGCACAGCTTTACACACGTCCTTCTGTTAAATTAGAGTGAATGCATTTCAAGCCTGTCTAGTTTTTTTAAAAAAAATTCTCTATTTGAAGTATTGTTGCCCCTCCCAGCTTAATGTCATGATAAGCATCCTTCCCCATCCAACTCATTTATAAAAATGGTGAACAGCTCAGGATACATAACAGTTCCCTCTAGTAGTCCTTGTGATATGATACTGTCTTCCATACTGAATTGGAGCATTAACAATCACTCTTTGGGTGCAATTCTGAGTCCATCAAACCAAGGTTTCATTAGCTCAAATTTTGAGCACTTTATTAAGGAGAATGTTATGTCACACTATATGAAGGGCTTTTCTTTCTTTTTTTTTACTCATTATTTCTCTTTACTTTTATTCAATTACATTTCTTTTCTATATTCGTCTATTTTATAACCGTCATATTAATATTTTCATCTGACTTGTTTACAAATATTCTCGTCTAACATTCCTCCAAGGTTTTATTAATTCTTAATCAAACATAAATACACAAAACACAAAAAACATAAAACTTCTTTTTAGAAAGTGGCTTGGCCCCAGAATACCTCTTTGTATGGACTTCAATTAAATTCATGCTCATCTTATATACCATTACTTATCTTATTAACCATTCTATATCTTCTATATAACTTCTCCCCGCTTTTTACTCTTCTTAATTCTATTTTATTTATTTCATCTTACTTTAAATCATTATCCTTGTATCTTTTGTCCATTCTTTTCCAATTGTCCATTTATCTCATTCTCTTTTATATAAAAAAAAAGATTTCTCCTGGAATCACTGATCGAAGTATGATGCCTTTCTATCCCTTAGGTTAACATTTAAGATAATACCTAGTTCCCAATTTGATTCTGCTTAGTACATTCTACCTATTAAATTTTAAGAAAAGAAAAAAAAGAGAATAATAAATCTATAAAATAATTAAGTACATAATTACCATTCTACTTTTTTAGTACATTTTAAATAGTACATTTTAAACTGAAAAAATTAAAAAAAAGAGAGAATAAAAAAAAGTTGTGATAACATTAAGGGAATAACAAATTAAGCTCTATCATTAAATCTTAAGCATTTTACACCTTCTCAATAATATTAAATGTTAAGATCTATCATTAAATCTTAAACATTGTAATATTTTGATTTATTAAATCTTGTAATATTCCAATTGTCTACTTCAAAAACAAATGCTACAATAATACATTTGTAATAACAACACAATAGCCAATAAACTCTATATTTTAAACATTCCCTTTAATATTTTATTAAATCATAAAGTCTATCATTATTAAGCATTTTGATATTTTAATATTTTATTAGTTCTTATAAAATTCTAGTTTTCTATTTCTAATACAAATACTACAATACTATCTTATGTACTTTTGCAGATCCTTTTTTTAAATAAATTATACATTACCCTTTGTCCCTAAAAAAAAATTTCTTTTTCCCATCTTGTTTTATACCTTTATGGCTTTTTTTCCCCTTTTCCCTTTCTTTCTTATCCCACCTAGTCTTTTCACCCCCCCCCCCTTTCCTAACCTTCGCCTTTTTGGCTTCCCCTCTCTGTTGTATTTCTCTTTTCTTTTGCTTTCTAGCATTGTATTGGTTTTGCATCTCATTTTTCTCTTTCTTGGGTGTTTTTTTAGGTCTTAAGTCCTTTATTTTCTTTCCTCTCTTTCTCTTCTCTTTCTTAGTCAGATTTTTTAATTCATTAAAGATGGCTTCTTCTTCTTCTTCTTCTTCTTCTTCTTCTTCTTCTTCTTCTTCTTCTTCTTCTTCTTCTTCTTCTTCTTCTTCTTCTTCTTCTTCTAAGTAGCAAGCGCCATTTCTAAAAAGTGAAAGATCTCTCTCAAAGAGTCCTTTCTTTCTTTCTTTCTTTGTTTTTCCACATTCCTTTCTTAATTCATCAATAGATAGAGCCATTGTAAACCTTTCTTCTTCTTTTTTCCCCCTCTTCTTCTTCTTAGAACAACCAAGATGTTTCAAAACTTAAAAAACAATTCCCCAAAGTCCCAAAGTCATCAAGCATTCAAACAGACCAGAAAGTTCTTCCCTTTACACTTTTTCTTCCTGGGGTAATATCAGTTAAGAAAGAAAAAAAGAGCCCAGTCTGTACTTTAAAGCCTTATTGCAATTAGCTTCTAGTCTCAAAATCTCCAAGGCATCTCCTCCAACAAGATCTTTATACAGGTTTTAGTCATCTCCCTTCCCACTTATAACAAAGAGCTTTAAATTTTACCTTCTTTAGAAAAGCAGATTTTTCAATATCCCTTTGTTAAGTCCGTAGGGAAGGAAAGTAAACTTTCCCTTTCAGCACTATTCGCCGCTTTTAGAATCTCCTCTGGAAACAATGTATCATTAAAAAAAACACGTAGTTTTCAGGATATTAGATATATCTTAAAGTCCCGGTAGCCAAAAAAACTTTCACTTTAAAACTTTCCAAACTTTCTCCTTCTTCCCCCTGCAGATTCTTATCCAGTTGCCGGCTTCTTTGTGGCGGCCATTACTGACCGCCGCTCCACCGCCTTGAGAGAAGGGGGTTTTGCCGGGTGGGGAGGGGGTCTGCGACACCCCCAAACCCCTATCCGGATCCCCCCTATCTTCAGATGCCTCTACGTGGCAGCCTTATCCTCCAGACCCGTCGGGATCGGAGGCACCAAGACGGCTAGCACGACAGGGATCGCGCTGGATCGCGAATCCCTGCCGTCACCGAACCCTGGCAAACCGGAAGTTTTTCATGAAGGGCTTTTCTGAGGTCCAAGTACACTGTATCTGCATTCTTCAACCATTGAAGCTGAAATTAAATTTATTGTTACTTTCAAAGATCAGTAAGATTAATATGCTATGAATTGTAGCAGATTGATGTCAACTGCTTTTAATTGTACTGGTAGCATACATAAGTCAAAACACACTGCACGATTGATTATCTTTTATAATAGCTTATACAAAATACCAAGTTTATAGATCTATGCTAAACTGATAGATTTATGCCAAAGGAACATAAATTATACTGCTTTAGTCTTTTGAGATCTTGCTCTTCTGAGAAGAGCTTGACCCTTGATGACTGCATGGACGGGTGCAAATCAATTTGACCTGTTTCCACTAACATTCTAAAGTTCTTTCAAGAACAATTCTATCATCTCTTCTATCTCTCATGTCCCCCCCTCCAGTCTACCCTTTCTATTTTTTTCAGCCTTATCCATTTTGTTTTGTAGTGGATCATATCCATACCACATGCCCAAAATATTTGTGTGTATGTGTGTTTTAGTGATCATCAGCTCACAAAATAAGTCTTTATTTGTGCAGGCTTGGTTAATTAGCCATGCATTCTGTGGTATGCTCAATAACTATCTCCAGGTCTCTAATTCTTTCAGTTTCTAGCCTTCAGATCCATCAGGTAAGGATTGATTTTGAGGCTGATAAAGATTCAGGAGACAATTTTGTAAACTTGGCTGCTCCTATCACTACTGGGACCAGTTTGGCTTTTCCTTTCAACATCCTCTCCTAGTTCCTCCTAGTATGTGTGTGTGTATAAATTAAATAGAAATAAATTTATATAAATAGTAATATCATTACAATAAATTGGCTTTTAATAGGAAGTAGTTCAATTGGTAAATTGTGTTTTGTAATTCTAACCTTTTCATTTTAACAAGGAATCTGTGATTTTTTCAGGAAATGATCAGTGCAGATGTCTTGCCACTAGGTCATATGACAGTTATCTTACCTTTGGAAAAACATATATCTTTGAATCAGTGGCACAGCCTTAGATATACATATGCTCCACAATATGTCAGTATCTTCATGGCTGAACTAGAATAACAATTCTTACATCCAAAGCCCCCTCTCTCCCCCATTACTTGAGATTTATTGATGACATATTTACCATCTGAAACCATGGATAAGAATTTATCATCAGATTCCATCAAGTCCTCAATAACATCTACATCACCATCAATATAGCTTTACCTATTTGTAGAATGTCTACTTTTCGATGTCACAATAAAACAAAAACAAAAAATGGATAAACACAACATTATAGAGGAAATCTACGGATCAGCACACATTTCTTCATCCTACACCACCAAATAAGTTGTCTAACCAAGCTTTATGCTGCAATTGAATTTTGTCCCATTACTCAATGGGAATTGAACCAAGAGACATTCAAGAGACTGAACTACTCACCCAGTGAGATTAATAGCCAGGTTACATAAGCACTACTATATTCAGCATTTCAGTATTAAAATAATATAAGTCTGGGATTTGCACAAGTATATGTAGCAGGTTTTTATGTATGCAATATAAAAATTAACTTTAAAAAACTTGCCTAGTTTTCAGAAGTCTGGGTTCAACATTCAGTTAAGTTTTTTTTAAAAAAACAAACAGGTTGTTTAATGTAGCTTCTGTTAATCATCCATTTGGCAGATGAACATCCCAGGAAGCAGTCTTGGTGTATCACTTCCTTTTGTGTTTTCTTTGTTCTTTGATTCAAGAGTTAGTATGTACTTCAAATACATTATGACACATCCATCCCAGATGAGTCACAATGACATCAACAGGCAACTAAGAAACATGTCAGTTAAACAATTTGAGCAAATGAACATCAACTGAGTGGAGCAGGGAGGGAGTTGTGTCCAAGTGAGCATTTTTCTGGCGGGTTTCTTCTTTTGTACCAGTTTAAGGGCGATAAACACTTAATACTTTAACTTTTATTGTTTAAAATTTTTATTTTGTTAACCTAAATACTTAAATTTTTTTCAAGAGTTTTGTATATGCAAGTTATGGCACTGGGATTAGGATTGCCATTGCTAAGTGATGTGGTCGTAAAGCACAACATCACTTAACTGCATTTCTTAGTGATGGTAAATCTAGTTGCCATAGTAACCATAAGAAGCATTGGTTGTTAAGTGGGAAGAGGTTAGAGATGTGGTGGAGCTGTGGGGGAGTCTGAGAGGCTGGGGGAAGTCCTTGGAGGGCCAGTACAAGATGCATGTGAATTGAGGGAGGTCAGGGGAAACATCTAGAAGGGTCAGTGGAGGTTGAGCCTGGGCAGAGGGGTGCTGAAGGAAGGAGAAACATGGGAGCAACTTACTAGAGTGACTTGCAACCTTCCCTGCTGGCTTCCCCATTGATGTTTCCTATGGGAAGCTGGCAGGGAAGGTGCCAATGGTAATCACGTGACCACAGCTGCCTGCAACATCAGAATCACAGCTAGGCATCTGAGTGCCAGGACTTATGATCACTGAGAGGGTGCTGCGACATTTGGAATTTTGAATTTTATCCTACATCTTATCTTTTCAGCACTACCATAAATTTGAACGGTTGCTGAATTAATATATATAAGCTGAGGATTACCTGTATTCTATATTAAATAGTGGACATTATCTAATTGGTCCTTAGATATTGATTTATGCCACATATATTTGATCAGCTGAGGCTTTTGCATAATGTATTTTAGTAAAAAAAAAGATGGAGACTAGATTATCTGTCTCATGCAGTCTTCTTTGCTAACAGAACAGCACTGTATCAGTCAGTTTTTGAATACTTTGGCCAATAAACTACAAGGGTAACCAAAGGCCAGTTGTACCCCATGCATACTTATGCCATTCTATGCAAACAAGGATCTTTAAAGACTACTTTACAAGATACTTATCCACATTTCATCAATAGAATAGAATTCTTTATTGGCCAAGGATGGTTGGACACACAAGGAATTTGTCTTGGTGCAAATACTCTCAGTATACATAAAAGAAAAGATACATTCATCAAGAGTCAAGAATCATAAAGTACAACACTTAATGATAGTCACATTTCATCAACTAGGAGATATATGCCCTATACAGGTACATACATACTCCGGATACTGGTTTGGATATAAATATGATTAACTCTCAGGTAGGAAGCATTCATGTGGTATGCTTTCTGTGTGTGTTTATGTATATATGTATATTCTATATGTAACAAATTTAGAAACCTCCGTCTCACAGAAGACTTGGTAAGATTTAAATGCAAAGCCTAAGAAACCTCATTCATCTTTTCCTAACCTTTAGTAGGAATTGGAACTAAGTCCTAGCACATCTGGAAAGTGCCAGCTTGGAGAAACCTGAAATAGTTTAACACTACAATATTCTGTTCAAAATTTCTCTCTCTCGTGTATGTGTGTGTGTGGGGAGTGGGACTGAAACTTCACTGCAGCACCCCCAAAATTTGTGTGCTACCTGTGCTGGGCTCCCAAGGCATCCCTCAATCCTCTGAGGCAGGGGTCCCCAACCACCGGGCCCCGGACCGGTACCGGTCCATGGGTCATTTTCTACCGGGCTGCCGGTTTGCTGGGCGCCGCCATCTTGTTTTGACGAGAAAGTGCTTCCGGGTGAGCTTTTCCGGTTGGAAAGTGGCGTTTGGGTCCTGAAGGAATCCTCGCGCCTTAGTTTCATCGAAGGAGGGGGGGCGGCTTCGAACGAAGAGCCGTCCCGATGGTGGAGGAGATTAAGAAAGCACAAAAAAGGTACAAAGGAGGAGTTGAAGGTGGCGGGGAGAAGCGGGGGACGGCTGGCTGGCTGGTCGCTCGGCTCGCCTTGCCTTGTTCATGCGTGCTGATGCCGGTACCGGGCCATGGATCATTTTGTGATGCCGGTACCGGGCCGTGGCACAAAAAAGGTTGGGGGCCACTGCTCTGAGGCATTACAATGCTCTTTAACAGGGACTCCATTCCTATAACAATCCTCACGATCATTTAACGATTGCAGCTGGGATTGTGGTCATTCAGTGAAGTCATGTGACATTTTGCTTAATGACAGCTCTACAACCAAGATTCTGGTCCCAATTGTCAAGGACTACCTGTAAAAATTATTGAGCTACTAATCTAGAGTTAGTCAAATTTAGCATGATATTTCCTACATTAATGATGCCTGGAATTTCATCCCAGTTCATTTTTCTATTTATCTGCAAAGGGGAGAGAGTGCAGTGGATTGTTCTCTTAACAATGTTGGAAAATGAGGAAAATCTCGGGGCAGCTTTCAAAAAACTAAGAGTTGATTCAGAACGGTAAGTAACAGTATAATTAATTAGTAAGAACTTGAGTGTATCTTTGCAGTATAAAATATAAAAGAAGGATCAGATTTGTCACCTGTTACCTTGATCTTGAGAAGTAAAATATATGTGATCAGATTATTTTCTATATCTACTACTCACAACTATACCATTTCTGTTATGCTTTCAAGTATAATATCCTTTTTGTGGGTTTAGAGCACTTAGTAAATTCTGATCTATGCTTTCCTTAAAGGTATAAAATACTTTATGTAGTGGCTTTTTCATAGGAATATCCACCCACCCTCCAACTCACTGTTTATCAAAATGAGGCTGTTTTCTATTCCTTGTATTTGAGAAACTGCCTATTTCCTGTGCTGTTGGTCCAGCCAGTTCACTCCAACAGAGATGGCATGCTATGGATTCCTTCAATTAACCAGTGCTATCTATCAGGAGATTTGAAACATGCCTTTTCTATGCCTGTTCTCTTGAATCTCCCCTGGGTGGCTAAGCCCCTGATGGCATTCCAGAAGCCTTAAGTCCTGGCTGTTCTCCCAGGCTTTGGGCTAAGGCAGTTGGAACTGAATATATTACCGTTATATTACACAATATGTTTGCTGTTGTTGTCTAAATCTGTCATTTGTGATATACTTGTCATATGCTTTTTTATGGTATATTTATAAACAACAACATTTTTATGCGGTGAGATAGAGTCTTTTGGATCAAGTGGCATCCTCTGAATAAAATGAATACATAAATAAAATAACAATAGCATTTAGACTTAAATACTGCTTTACAGCCCTCTCTAAGCAGTTTACAGAGGCAGCATATTGCCCTCAACAATCTGGGTCCTCATTTTACCAATCTCAGAAGGATGGAAGGTGAGTCAACCTTGAGCCTGGTGAGAATCAAACCGCTGAACTGCAGACAGCCGGCACTCAGCAGAGGTAGCCTGCAGTACTGCATTCTAACCACTGCGCCATCAAACTCCTAAATAAAATGAAAAGTGGTGTCATTACAGTGTTTTGTGCCTGGCTTCTCTGGCCCTCTCCCTAAAACAGCTATTGTTTTTTTCCACAATCCTTTCTATAAAATGCCAAACAAGCCACCAGGTGTAGTGATCTCAAACACCTGTTTCTTCATTCATTACCTTTTTATTTTCACAAGTAGATTGCCAATTGGGAAGCTTAAATGGAAATACTCAGTGATATCACTTTTAAATGCAGTATCTCCCAGTATGTTTTCAGATGTAATTCAAGGTGCTGTCTTTAAAGCCTTTCGAGATCTGGGGCCAGTTACTGGTAGGACTCTTTATCCCATCAGATCTGACAGGGTAGGTGCTCTAAGTCCCTTTAAACATATGTGGAGTCATGTCTTTTCTTTTTTCTGCTGTGGCTACCTATGAAACAGCCTCCCCCCATCCCCGAAATATGAAGGGTCCCACTTGATCTTCTGGAAGTCTGAAGATCTGGCCTTTCCCCAGCTGCTGGGCCAGGATGTTAGATAAGCCCAAATATGTGTGGTTTGCTTTCTTGATTATTGTATTACAATTATTTTACTTCTGTTGGAGATTTTTGCATGATTTATAAAGGTTTTATTATGTTTACTACTAATTTATTAGTAGTACATGTTGACTGAGCTGTGGTGGCGCAGTGGTTAGAATGCAGTATTGCAGGCTAATTCTGCTGAATGCCAGGGGTTGGATTCCCACCGGTTCAAGGTTGACTCAGCAATCCATCCTTCCAAGGTTGGTAATATGAGGACCCAAATTGTTGGGGGCAATATGCTGACTCTGTAAACCTCTTAGAGAGGGCTGTAAAGCACTGTGAAGCAGTATATATAAGTCTAAGTGCTATTGCTATTATTGTTAGCTGTCCAAAGTTCATAAAAGGCAGCATATACATTTTCTAAAATAAATGCAACTTTTTTGTGTAAAATAGGCAGCTATCCTCCAATATCATTTTTCCAATAAAATTCAGAATAACTCAGAATGCTGTTGGTACAAAGAACAGTACTGAGAAAGCTGGTTGTAAATGTTGTATATATTTGCAATAGCAATTATATTGTGAATTATCCAAAGCATATTGATTGAGGTTAGATTATAAACTTATTTTGACATGTTTTTCTCATGCTTCAGATCCACTGCTTCTCTCCCTGTGAGTGAGGGGCCATCTCCACAAACATTTGTAGAAAGTACAGATGAATCCAAAGTAAAGATGACATTTGGATCTAAAGAATGCTGGCACTGGTAAGTGGAATTGATTTTGACTAATACTTGGGATGAATAAATGCTGAAGTGTTTTGTTAAATATCCTGGCCCACGTAACATCTTAGAATAATCAATTTGAAAAAAAAAGGATAAATGAAAGCAGTAAAAGATGCGACAGTTTGATTTAGTAGCGTTACTGGTTTTTTTTAATGAATGTTGCAATTGAGTTATATTCAGTTGCTGTGCATGGCATAACAGGTTCTTTGCTTTCCAGATGAGACAAAAAGAAGAGAAATTGCTATAAACAGAATCTTTCTCTTACAAAACTGAAGCATATTTTCTTACGTCAAACTACTACCGTCTTTCTCCAACAATACGGCCTCCACCAGTAGGAAGGCCCAGCATGATTTCTAGACATGAGATGAAATTAAGCCCCACCCCCAAAATTTAGGCCTATTTAAATCATGCGTTTCCCCACCATTTCTTACATCATTCGTTAGAACTACACGAGGTGAAGAGAAATGGGGGGGAAGGGAAGGGAGGGAAGAAAACTTGCCTTTAGGAGCGCCATGCAGGTAGCCTTGGCTAGAATACCCTGATCTATTACCGATAGAATATCGGCCGATAGAAGCTCCCCGAAGGCAGAGTCACCAGCTGCTTCTATCGGCCTTTGGGGAGCTTCCATCAGCCAATAGAAATGGCCTCATGGTGAGGGGAGCGTGCATTAGTTGTCTTTGAATTTACCAGCGGGGCAGGAGAGAAAGCACACGCGTATCTGTGTCTGAATAAAAATTGTGAGATTGCAACGGAGGGAATGGGAGAAAAGACCTTAGCCCAAATGTGTTCTTGTTTTGCTTTGCTGCCCATTCTCTGATCAATCTCTCCGGGGCAGCTTTTGGCCTAAAATCGCCCAGGTCTCCCTCAGCTAAAGGAGAGGGGAGGTCTCCAAAGACCATCCCTAACCTCCGCCATTTGAGAGGACCGAACTCATTGCTTCTCAAAGTTAGACCCACAGTTTTTTAAAAGTTCTTCTGAACGCCTCGGACGTCCGATGAAATCCAGAAATGTCTCGTGATTGAACTCAATTTTTTTTAAAAAGGAACCTGTACCTTGTCGCCAAGTCCCTGGTTTTACGGCTTCTCTCTCATCCTGAATTATGCCAAAATAAGGGATTCCGAGGCTGGTGTTGGTTAATTGGTTAATGATGGGCACTCTTTCAGGCGCTCAGAGAGAGAGAGAGAGAGAGAGAGAGAGAGAGAGAGAGAGAGAGAGAGAAGGAGGCGTCACTGAAGTTCTCAGACTCCCTCAACTGTTAGCAGCGCCACTCGTAAGCTGTGGCAGGATTGCCTCGGATCATGTGCAGAGTGCCTTCGCCGTTCAACTCCCCCCCCCCCCACGACTCAAGGTTCATACTAAAATTAGGCCTTTCCAACCAGCCCCTGCAAATATTCGGCCCACACCAGAGCAATAGAAAGGACGGTTTAGCTTCTCCCCGGCCCTTCTTCACTCCAGCTCCCTACCGCTCTCCTGTGCCACCGCGGCAACCCTTTCACACTCACCCCGCTTCTCCGCCGCATTGTCACGAGGACCGCTCCTGTGTCTCCTTTTGGGACCCCGCCCGATCTCCCTTCTAAGGGTAGCTGAGCTCTGCTGCCTCCTCTTCACTCCCCAGAGACCCCCCGCTCCCCAAACCAGCGGCGGCAGCAGGTAAAGGGAGGTCGGCTGCCCTGGGACTTTGGCAGGCTGCCCGGAAAAGGTCTGGCTTGGGGAGGTCGGCGGTGGGAACCCCACAGATGCTGAGACCTTCCCTCGCCAGAAGGGCTTGGCTGACCTGGTGCAGGGACAAGGGCTAGCAGGGGTGGTGTTTGTGTGTGTGTGTGAGAGAGAGAGAGAGAGAGAGAGAGACTCAGCTTGCTTCCCTTCTGCTAAGAAAAGTTTGCAGACGCTCTCCCACGCACACTCCCCTTGCCACGAAGCCGTTTCTATTGGCCGATGGAAGCGGCTGGTGACTCTGCCTTTTGGGAGCTTCCATTGGCCAATAGAAACGGCCTCGAGGAGAGTGCGTGTGGGCCGCTCCTCTCAGGAGCGCCCTGCAGGCAGCCACACCTCACCCCAAAGCGGCTGGTGACTCTGCCTTTGGGGAGCTTCCATTGGCTGATAGAAACAGGTTCGTGGTGAGGTGAGTGCGCGTGGGTGCTCGCCCCGAGGCCGCTTCTACCGGCTGATAGCGGTGACTCTATCTTTGGTGAGCTTCCAGTGCCAGCCTCATGGAGAGGTGAGTGCACATGGGGCACTCTAGGTGGAGGTGTGTGTGGGGGACGAAATTAAGTCACCCTCAAAAAAAAAAAAAAAAAGACCCGGCCTTATTTTATGAGAAACACGGTACTTCAGCTGCCTAGGGAAGGAAGCTATAGGACCATGTCATGAATTCAAATCCTAGAAATGGAAGGTTGGGGTCAGATATTAATATACAACTAAGCTTGTTGTAATTCAAATATATAATTTTAAAAGTTGGACATACTCTAAGATAGCCAGATTTGATTTGTATTAAAATCAACTTAGTGCAATAATATCTTGAGCCTGGTGTTCATGGAGAAAATGTGGTTGATACGGATCGACACTGGTTTGATAGCACATTATGAAAGTAGAGTGCATATCCTGTTGAAAATAAACCACAGCAACTTTACCATAAAAACAACAGCAATGAAAATTAAACAATCAATTCAATCGCAATTTAATTTAGAAAAAGCAAGCTGTTCAAATAAAACGAGGCGATGGAGGATATTCTACATTGTAGCCAGAGGATCATTTAGTTGACATCTAGGAAATATTGCAGTTTCATAGTTTGGACAGTTTTTTCATCCGTATGTTGAATTTAGACCATGAGCAGTCCATAAATGAATTTTCTAGTTTTTCTATGATAGAAAAACTTTCTGAGATATTAAGATTAAATGGTATATGGCATTGGGATAATGCCAGCCCAGCTTCTAAAAGAGCCCAGAGCAGTGTTTCCAAACTAGTAAAATGTTGTGGTGATCAGCATTTATAAAGGCTATGTGATCTGAATCCCTTACTTTTGTGAAGACATTTTTAGAAATCAACAATATAGCTCCAGACTGTAAAATATCAAAGTCATTGAAGAGATGCAAATCTGGTATATTTATAGTAATTAGATACTGCTTTTCTCAAAAGATAAACATTCCTAGCTTTCTTAAAAATTCTACTTATATTTTTGTGCTAAAAACACTATTTAAAATTAAGCATATATTTTAGACTGTGAAAAATATTTTAAACACTATAAAGATAATGTTTTGTATTATACATTTTCACACTGATGGTATGTTTTTGACTGGACAGTATGGAAGCATTGCAGTATGATTACTAAAATGAATTATTTTCAGTTTTCATACTGTTTTTGTTATATAAAACAGCTAATCATCTGTGATCTTAGTAATTGTTCAATATTTTATTCTTATCAGTTGCAAGAAAAATATTTGTCCAATATCTGAGAATACAACACATTTTTATAAAAATAATATTTTCCCTGTGGATTGCAGAGTGAGTCATAGAATGTTCCTGACTGTTTAAATGCCCTGAAGTAATCTGAGATCCTTTTATAAATTGGGCCACTTCTGGAATTTGAAATAAAAGTCCTTTCTGAAGGACTTTTTTAGAAGCAGTTTCAGGGTTGGAACTTTGATGACATTTTGCGCACTTGTAAATGGCTATCCTTTTTGCAGAGTGAATTACTTATGTCTTTCTATTTTCATCCTGCAGGTGTTTGAGAAAACCTTTGAGAGGACCAATTCGAACCCAACGTTGCCGGCAATCAAAGTCTCCAGTACTCCATCCTCCTAAATTCATCCACTGCACTAAACAAATGCCTTCCTGTAGCCAATCCATGCAGAAGAACCTAACAGATGCTTTTCAAAGCAACAAAGATTTGGATGTGCCAAAGAAATTTTCTGAAAATGAACTGGGTAGTCATCCTCTAGAATTTGGCAAGAAAGAATCAGTTGTCAAAGATTCTGAGGCATCCATGATTGGAATACCAAAGAATATTTCTGAAAATATTGGTAGTGTTCTTCCCACAGAAATTCTAAAGGTCTCAGATCTTTCCGATTTCCAGTCTGTGTCTGAACAAAATAAAGGGAATTTTTGTGCATGTGTAAAGAATGAATGCCAGTGTAAGCAATGGCAAAACCTGAATGTGTACACGTTTTCTGACATACAGAACTCCCTCCAGTGTGTATCTGAAAGATCAGCACATGTGCAGAACAATCCACAGCTCACATCAAGAATTTCCTCCAGTTCTCTCAAATCTTGCTCTGAGCAAGCCAGAGCTCATGTAGATGATGTGACTATTGAAGACCTATCAGGTTATATGGAATACTTCCTGCATATCCCTAAGGAAATGTCTCACATGGCGGAAATGATGTATACCTGACCCTAGCCAACAAAGGGCATTGATATCTGCCCTGAATCATGCTCCATCTCAGAAGCAGTTTGCTCTCTGTGCTTATAATAAAACCACTTTGCATTTCAGGCTTCTTGTTTTTAATAGATCAACAATTGAAATAAATTATAAATCAGGACTGCAAACAGCAAGCCTAGGAAATTATGCCATTTTTGTAGGTATGGCCACAATTGGCTGTTTGGATTAACTGGCTAACATTTTTACAGACAGTGAATCATAAAACAATCTAGAGCGAATTCAAGCACTTTCCATCTGAGGCTAAGTACTGCATATTGTTATATGTTATATTGACTGTATATGTAACTATGTATATGCATTATGTTTGTAATTGCACGCAAGCACACATTTTAAATTATCAAAAGCATAGCATTATTTCAATTTGACTTTGGTTGCTAATGCACTAGTCTTTTCCTGAAATCTGTTGAATACATTATCTGTAATTGTAGAAGTCAGTAATGTTTTTCTTCTCTGTATTGCTTTAAATACAGCCTAAATTCCATGTTTGTGCACTTTCTAAAGGAAATCCTTCCAAAGCATCAATATTTGGATTTTGTGAATAATGGGGAGATATTAATATTCAATCACATGTGGCCATTAGATGTCAGCTTTGCTCCATATCAGAGTAGCACAATTTTTACTACATTTCATACTTATGCAGACTATTCTGTTCATTCTGCTTGCAATTTATATCTCAAATATGACTCTAAAGCCAATTTCTATACTTATTTCCGTGACAATATGTTAGAGACAATATGTTTAACCTATACGAGTTATGTCTGAAAGAAACCAATGTATTTTGGCAAACTTAAGACTAAGAAAACTACTTTCAAGGCACAGTCATATGCATGGAGTTTTGGTTTATTTGTTAACCTACTTCAATTCACAGATATGTTTATAACTTAAAATCAGAAATTAATTCAAAGATGAAAGAATCCAGTTCTCCCTTGATATAACATCCTAGTGGAAGCCAACCTTAAAAGCATTATGTCACATAAGTACAGGTAGTCCTCAATTTATGACCACAATCGAGTCCAAAATTTATGTTGCTAAGCGAGACATTTGTTGAGTTTTGCCCCATTTTGCAAACTCTTGCAACATTTGTTAAGTAAATCACTGCAGTCGTTAAATTATTAGCACGATTAAGTGAATCTGGATTCCTCATTGACTTTGCTGGTCAGAAGGACACAAATGATGATCATATGCAACTGGAATAAATAAGAGCCAGTTGCCAAGCATCCACATTTTGATCAAGTGACTAGATGGTCACGTAGTCATGTGAAAAACAAGTCATTTTTTTCAGTGCTGTTGTAAATTCAAATAGTCACTAAATGAATGGTTGCAAATTGAGAACTACCTGTAATCTATCCAATTTATTATACCTAATGTGGCTATGGCTAATGTTTGCGTGATGTTTTCTCATAATTCAGTTTATTGTTGTCCAGATGTTTTGGGAATAAAATCCACAGAATTTACAGTCAGAATACTAGCTAGAGATTCTAGGAATTGTAAATCATGGGGAAGGCAGCCACTACTTTATTCTGAGGTCTCTTGTTTTCTGGTCCAGAATTCCCTATGTTTTATACTGCTAAGTTACTAAGCAAGGATCTCTAATAACTCCCTAGGAAGATGCTGCTCTTGAGATAAGCATTTATTTGCAACTGTACTGAGTCAGCCATGGTTTATTGCTTCTATGTTATATGAACATTATTGAGCTGCTTTTTGTGCAGCTTCAACACTCTAGTTAGGGTTGTACAAAAAAAAACCACAATTGCAAATCACTGATAATAGGCAATGCTTGAAATGATTTTTTTTTCCACAACTCAGACAAACAAAATTTGTGGATGGCAATTCATTGCAAATATAGTATATGAAGTTCTTTGAGCATTTTCTGTATGTGTACTTTGTACTGTGCAAGCAATTACAGGATAGAAACTAATGTGGAATTCTTGGCACTAACTGTTGGAAGTAGCTATAAAAAGTGTCAGAAGTAACATCTCCACATTTTCCTCTGGTCTTGTATAAGACCACCTGTTTCCTGTACATTCTCAGGAAATAAGCATGTTTTCAGCTTGATAATATGGACGGAGTTCTGTGAGTTGAGTATTCCAGAAATTGATTTCAGCCACTGAAACATGATTTGCTTTTTTAAGTGAAAAAAGCAATCTTTTGGTTATTAGATAAATTAAGATTACCTATTAGTTTTCTTTAACAAATTTTGTACTAAAATTTTGCAATTGAAATAGAAGTTTCTCATTTGGATTCTGCAATTATAAAGATATGTTTACAAGTGAAGGTTTATGAGGTTAGCTTTACAATTAAAATAAATAAATATAGCAAATATGGCAAATGCGCAGTGGTGCTTAATAATGAAACCCCTCAATATAAATTGATCAAATATCAGCTTTAGCCAACTTTCCACTTGAAGTATTTCTAAGTGAAGGCTGAAATTGATTTATATTCCAAATTGACAATATGTGTCATGTGTGAAGTGCTAAACATAAGCGGAGGAGAATTATGAATTAAAAATAGTGATTTTGTGCTTGGGAACTCAGACTTGTTTCTACCATATAAGATATTGAACAAATTATTCTCCTTTAGTGTTACCCATTTCTCTTAATGTGAAAGTATTTTTAGACTGGCTGTATCCATTAGACATTTTCTAACATTCATTTTGTGATTACAACTTTGATGCTTTTAAAGTTCAAATATTTGGTATTCCTGCCATAATTGTTTTTTTTAAACTTTCTAAATAATATTTTTGTTTTTTTTACAATTTTGTTATTTATAATTGTAATTGTTTGACTTTTTAAAGAATTACAATTGGAATATTTCTTTGTATACTTTATTTAACCTAAGGTCATGTCAATTAAGTTTAATTCCCCCTATTCAAATGGGAAAATCATGTATTTTTACTGAACAAAATCTTTCGTTGAGGAGAAAAATGATTTTGCAGAAAGCTTTCTGGTTCACAAAACAAACTTAACCAGGTCATTTCTAGACTCAGTGTGTTAGGCCATCTCATAAACCAGTTTTTTAGGGTCAGAAAAGAGATCATTTTAACCCCAAAGTATCTTGGCTGAATTGTTAGTAAAAAGTCTCATCTATTGACCATAATGTGTTGTGTGGACTCAGATTCCGTCACTTCATAGCAACTCTTCTGCAAGATAAATTGCACTGAGAGAAATTAACTGACCCAAAGTCACCCCTGAGCCTTATCATTAAGGAAGGAATTAGTTCAACACTTGAATCCTGAGTAAGTATGCCTGTGATTGCAGCTCTAATGGCAGAGGAAGAGATCTTCCATAAGAGCAAGGAGCAGGATTATTTTCTGAGTAGCCAATGCATATTAAACGCTCATACCCGCACGGCGAATGAATCGCGTAGCTTACATTTATATAGCTCGTTGCTGTAGCGAGCAGAATCTGCGGCTAAAGGCAAAAAAGGACTGGCGGTGAGTTTTCAAAGCCATTTGCCGATTTGCACCTGGCCGGGCTCCCCTCAGCGCAGAGAAGGTCAGCGGGGAGGAAGCACGCCTTGTGGTTGTGGTGCTTGCCAAGGAAAACCGACTTCCTTCAGCGGCGAAACTGCAGGATTATCTTAATGGGCAACTGGGGAAGAGCTAGTAATATAGTCACGCTTTCCCCGGCAATTTCGAAGAAAGTTTGCGTCCCAGCGACTCCACAGACGTCCGAATCTTCCGAAGAGAGCCCGCTTCCTTCCCAGCCCGTCAAAAATAATGCTCAGCCAAATTCACAAAACCCAGATTTACGAGTTGTTGTGCCCCTTCCAGCCTTGCCTCCTAACCTCTCCGTTCGGGGATCCGTTCATGCTCCCCTTGTTCCCACCCTCGGGTTTAGGAGAAGCCGTTTCTGGCGCAGCCCTCCTGAAAAAAACCTTGGGCGCAAACAGCCGGCCCAGAACCGCGACCCCCTCCTCCACCTCCCCCGCTTCGTCGTTCCCAGAGCTTCCCAGGCTGCTATTTTTAAAAGTACACGCTTGTTTCCTCGGTCCCTCGCCTCCTCCTCCTCCTCCTCCTCGAGGATTATTAATTTTTATTCCGGCCCCGAAGGGGTGGTTCCTCTCTCCTCCGTAAAAGGGTCCTAGAAAGGGGGCTGGGCGAGGGGGGTCTATTTTAGGAGCAGCTCTAGGGAGACGATGGCCTTGTTAGGGCAGCTTTGACCTTTTCCTTGGTGGAGGAGGAGGCGAAAAATAGGAAGAGGCTCTGGAGGAGATTGGGAGCCGTGCACAGTCTGTGGGGCAGCAAAACCGCTGGCATCGTCCGGGGCCGGGACCTCGTGGAGGGCATAGGAACCAAGGGAAGGAGGGAAAGCAACGAGGAAACAAACCGTCGGATAAGTATAGCCCGGCAAGAAGATTAAAGAGAGAGCGCTCCTGCAGATCTGCATGGACTCTTAAAAGAAATTGATCGTGGGGGGATTTTTGAGGAGACTGCAAGGATGATACAAAGGCCAGTACAGTAACTACTGTAGTGGAAGGAGAAAAAAATTACAACCCTTGTCCGGCCTCTGATCGAGGATGTAAAGTTTAGAACTGTACAGCTGAGGGGGAACTTCAATCCTATTCTTTCCAAGACCGGGGACTAGTTTGTATCTGTAATCAACATCTCCATGCCTTCTCTGGTAATGGTTCCATAGAACCAAGCAACGCAACTTTCTGAGTTCCCTAGCCCGATCCTCCCTCCGCCAACAGGGACTTGGATCCCACAGCAACTTCCTTTTCTTGGGCTCTTGGAAAATGGTTCAGCTGAACTTGGCTATGCAGCAGTTGAATCAGGCTATGATACTTCCATTAATGGAGCCATAATCTGGCTAAATAGGCAAGAGAGAAAAGGAAGGAAAAGAGGAGCAAAAGAGAAGAGTGGAAATCCTCTGGCTTTCTGACTTGGGTTGTGTATCATGAGTGGTGGAAGGTTTGACTTCGATGATGGAGGAGCCTACTGTGGGGGCTGGGAAGGTGGCAAAGCCCACGGGCATGGCATCTGTACTGGCCCCAAAGGTCAGGGCGAATACTCTGGCTCTTGGAACTATGGTTTTGAAGTGGTAGGGGTATACACATGGCCCAGTGGGAATACCTATGAGGGCTACTGGTCTCAAGGAAAGCGACATGGCTTAGGGATTGAAACCAAAGGACGATGGCTTTACAAAGGTGAATGGACCCATGGTTTCAAAGGAAGATACGGTATAAGGCAAAATATCAGCAACGGAGCAAAGTATGAAGGTACCTGGAATAACGGGCTGCAAGATGGATATGGTACAGAGACCTATGCTGATGGAGGTAAGACTGGCTAAGATGTGGTTGGCTGCCAGTTCCTTCCCAGATGGGGCATGGACAATGTACTATGTAGGCTAAGAATCCCAAAGCTGCAATCTTGAGGGGAAATAATTCAGTTCTTATTCCTGAAAAGAGGTGACACGAAGGCCTTGGAATAGAATGTTATATTTAATATCTCCAGATATGTGTCTTATTTATTAAATTGCAGCTGAAGATGTACATAGTTCTCCCTCTGTATATAAACGAGTATGTGTATACACGAGTATGTGTATGTGCAAACTTTGCATTTTATATATACGTCCTATACATGTCTCACACACACATACCTGGCTTTCCCATCACCATTTCTGAATTAATCTGTGTATCTGCATCTTACATGCATTTTACTGCTTAATTATCTGATGTCCACTGCCCAATTACAATTTGACTCCTGATATAACTCCATCACTGATTACCCTTCTTTGCAGTGCAGGATGTGTCAACTCGAAGCTCATAGGATAAGCATTCATTTCATGGTATGGATCAATCTTTGCTGATTGGTTGAACATCCACCATACAACTCACAAAGTATCTAGAAGTAGGTACCAGCTCTTATCCAGCAGAGGTGGTGAACAAGATGCTTGCCACAGAATCAAAAATCTTGAGCACAACTTAATAAAATCCAGTGTACCAAATATGTTTCTGGGCATAACCAGTTGCAAAAATTACACTGGTGCAAGATAATCTTTGATGTGCCATGATGTGACTTGTTTGGAATATTGTATCAACTCAATATTATGGTTAAACAGTTTGTGGCTAGAAATCATGCCGTTATATAACTGGCTCATTAGGAAACTTCAGATATTTGCACTACTTTTCTGGAAAGTTCAAGGCAAATTTCAAGCAGTTATGTATATTTCATAATGTGGTCATGAGTCTTGATAAGGAAGAAGATTGTTCAGTTTAGAACAACTGAAAAAAATCATTAAACAATATGTTTACACATTTATTTGCATTTTAAGGTATTCCGTACATAGTCTTGATGGATTATCCAACTGACTAGATTTTTGTATTTGTTTAACAAAATAATGAGTGCTTAGTAGTGTCCAACAAATAATTCTGTGGTTGAGAGTTGAAGTGAAAAACCAAAAACCAAAACCAGACAAGCAATGAGAAAGAGTGAGGCACTGCCATTAGATACAAGTGAAAAAAATGTTCATCAGCAGGTGTCAAAATGTACTTATTGGTGCATTTTTGCTATGTTAGTTTATCTGAAATTCTAGGACTTTTTGACTTTTATATCATTGGGGTGAACAGCTTATGATTACTTTCCATTGAAAATAACGAGAAAAATAGATTTCTAAGTAAAATATGAAAAAGTTTTGTTCTTGTTTGAACAAAATGTTCAAATGATAGCTGTAATAAATAAATTAATCTCATACTCATCTGTATGAAATTTAATAAGTGCTATTGAATTTCATGAGACTGAATTACAATATATGGAATACATGTAGGACTTAATTATTAGTAACTGGAAAAAAACTTGAGACATTTCTTATATTACTGACATTCACAATAACTGTCTAGTATTAAATTATATCAATACCTCTTGATTCACAGTAAGCATTTTCAAGGCATGAGTTGTGATGAAGATTGCATTAGTAAGTTATGTCCCAGAAATCAGAAGATGAATTTACCTGCACAGCTGCTTCCAAATCTGCAGGATATTCCAGATTGTCATTAGCAAGAGCAAGAAAATTCATATGCTATGCTTCAGAAAAAAAAATTATCTAAATCTGATGATGAATGTGCTTGTCTTCACACCTGAATGCTTCAATTACATTTTCTGTCATGAAGTTATTTTCTACAGCTACAAATCTTTCCTTTTTTTGTTCTTTTCCAAGGAGAGTCTGAAGGGCAATTCCTTGTTTTTTAATTTATAATTCATCATGAAATAAACTACCTTTGAAAAAAAGGTATCAACTTATGAATGTTAGCCCATTGTTAGTTGCACAAATGTCAAAATATTTAAGATAGAAATATTTCTTCCAGAGGTCTTTACATGGCATTGTAAGGCGGTTTCCACAATGGCTGGGTTTTCACTCAATCATTAACAAATCAACAGTAGGCCCACATAGAATTTGAATTAGCCCAAGGAAACTACATCGCAGTTTAGCATGATCATATTTGTTTGGATTTGGCTTAGCTTGTTCTGCAGACAAAGACAGTTGTGGTTTATTCAATAAATCATAATAGACAGAAACATGCCATAGTAGAATTTCTAAACCCAACCAAAAATTGTTATCTCAAGTAGTGTTAAACTATGGTGTGGATTCAGCAGACAGATTTTATAGGAGCTCATTATTAGTACTGTTAGTAAGACAATGAAAACAAGCTATGGAATGAAGAGTTTAGCATCCCCCAACCTCAGATGCTAGAATAGGATTAGAAATGATGAGTCTAATAGTATAAAGTGGACTGTAGAATCTCCATTCAAATCCAGATACTACATGCATAAGATTGGCCCCACTTTGACACTCTTTTGCAAGGCCCTGAAGACCTGGTTTTGCCAATAGGCCTGAAGACCTGGTTTTGGGGACACCTGAGTGGGATGCTATCAAATGGCTTATCTTATAGTTGTCAGCAGGGAAAGGGGCTTATTGCTTCTTTATTATCTTTATATTGAGTTTTTATCTTTGCAAGCCACTTGGAATCACTGAAAGTGATTTGGACAGCCATACAAATTTTTGTTCCACACTATGAGGGCCTGTATGTATAATCATAGAATTAAAGATTAGAAGAGACTTTGGAGAACATCCAATCTAACTTCCTGCTTAATGCACCATTTTTACTCTGATAGCTGTCCATCCAACCTCTGTTTAAACACAACATCCAGCAAAGAAAAGTATCACCTTCTGAATCTGTTCCATTGTAAATAGCTCTTACAAGTAGGTTTTTTTTCCTGGTGTCCATCCAAAATCTGTATCTTAAACCCACTATTTCTTGATCTGTTTTCTGAAACACCTTTGAACAATTCTATGCTATGACAACTATTTGGATATGTGGAGAATTATCAAGTCTTCCCACAGTTTTCTCTTAAACATATCCCAAATCTCCCCATGTTTCTCGTAATTGTTTTCTTTCCAGTCCCCTTCATCATCTTGGTTGCTATCACTGATCTGTTGCTGTCAGTTAAAATCCTTCAATTATATATGAACAAGAACTGGATTCTATGTTGGTCTTACCAATACCGAGCAGAGAAGAACCATATTTCACTTGATCTGAACACTGTTTCTTTTGAAGTCTATGATGAATTTGCTTTTTAAAAAAAGTTGCATCACTCTGATGGCTCATATTCAACTTGTGATCCATTAAGACCTCCTCATTTCCCAATTTCTCCAAAGATATCTGCTGCCTTTGGATGTTAATTTATATCCATCTATGGAAAAGAGAATATTACAATAACTGATCATGAATCAAAGAGCTTTTCCACCCAGTACCAAAGCAAATGGCACCTAATATGCCATGTAATCCTCCAGAATGTGGTTTAGTACAGACTATTGTCTATTGACACCACAATTTCTAAAGTATCACTATACCTGGAATTAAACACTTCTTCACTTTTGAATAGTTTGCAAAACTAGGTATACAACTTGGTGCCCGCGTATGCTCATATGTGTACACACACAGAGAGACACCCACAAACATAAATACATATATACAGAGAGAGAGAGAGAGAAAGTGAGTGAGCGAGAGAAAAATAGATACTTTAAACAAACTATAATATTTAAATCAAAATTCAGAGATACATCCTGGAATACAACCTTTGATGCTACTATTTAAGTCATATTTGGCGGGAGAATATAGGAAAAGAATTATCCTTTTCTGTGCTTCAGAAGCTGACTTTCCTCCTTTCTTACACTCTATAGTAATATTAAATTCACCTTTATAATACCATACAAAGCTATTCTGCAAAATTGCTTCCTAATTCTATTTCCTTTTTAAAAGAATCCTGACATTTCAATATTTCCATTTTTTAATTGTCAAAATGCAGTAATTTCTTTGTACCTAACTTCCTTGCCCTGTTCTTGTGATTTGTTTTATATATTAACCTTTTTACAAGAATTATAGCATTGATTAGCAATTTAGCTGAAATGTTAAATTTACATATACTTGAGAGAAAGGGAACAACCTTGTAAGGATATTTTTATGTGAAGTGTCTTCTGGGGCTTATCTTAATATTACAGCATAATGGATGGTAGTGAAAATTAATAATGAAGAAATTGATCAAGTCAATAATCTTGTCTATAAAGTGCTCACTTGTTTACACCCTATTGTAATTCATTCCAGAGTCTTGTCCACTGTGTTTTGTGTACTTTTTTTCTGGACTCTTCCTTGTCTTCCTAGTATTTTTTTTAGATCTTTAAGCATTATTGTCCTTTGTTGATAGGATAGACCTAATTGGTGAGCTATGGAGATCAGAGTCCATAAAAATTCTTCATTTGTTCTTGGCCCTTTGCCTATGAGAATCCAAATCCTTGGGGGAGCTAGTGTCTCTTTACTGGGAATAAATATTTGTATTTCTTTAGCATATTTCATTCCAGGATACCCAAGCTGAATGGGGAGTAGGGGAGGGTAGCTTACTAATTTTGGAATGGAATTTGAAACTGTGTGTGAGGGATAGAAGAAAAGTTTTGGGGGTGAGAGAGTAGTATTGTTCGTTGCTGAGGTAACCATGTCAACAAAAGGTAGACAATGAAGCAAGATAGAATCTGTGAAGTGAGGAAAATTAATGTTTTATGCTAATTAGTGGGAAAGGAACCAACCTTTTTCTGTGAAAACTTCAAATTTGCTATGGAAAAGAAGGTTTTTGTTACATTTAAATAGTTTACAACTGAGAATATATACAACAAAAGAATGATCAAGCATGGAGTATTGTCATCGAGGACGGTGGATGAATGGATGATAGTAGATGATAGGTACATAGATAGGTAGGTATAGGTAGATAGATAGGTCAGACAGAAATGCTAGACGCCCTAGTCAAATATGTAAAACTTTTGCAAATATTAAGTTGAAATTTAGTTCACCTCAATAGCTGTTTAATAGATGTTTCATACTTCAACAAGTTTTGGAGATTCTCTGAACCAGCTATTTTTTATTTAGAATTTGAATGTCTTTGCTTACTGTATATAGGACGACTCTTAGAGCTTATCTACACTGCCAGGTTGTCTTGTCACTATAATAGAAAAGCAACTGTTTCTGGAGGGCAGAAGTGGATGGTGTTGTTGTCCATTAATTAATTCCCCATTCACCTTCATATTAATTTCAGATTATGTTTCTCTGTTCCACTTCCAAAATGTTCTTTTTGTATTTTGTTCACTTGTGAGTCTCCTGTTCATTTTAGCCAGAGCACTTTACTTTGGTGGGATTCCGCTATTTATTGGCAGCTTTGCAGAAGAAGAGTGGCTCGTTGAGCTGAGCTAATGTTTCCAATTCTATATCCCCTTTTTCCTGTATTGTTGAAATAATAAAGTGGTTATGAGATTTAATTTAAGAGAACATTGCTGATTTCAAGTCAATAGAATATTTTTAATTATAGGTTTTTAAGCACCTAATTTCCCCCTGAGCTTATTTTTTTAAAGTCCAAGAGAAAACTAGCAATACAAGGAAAGTAAAATAATAAATAATGTAAAATAAAAACAGTAATCTTAAAAAAATCTGTCAAGTTTTGCACTAGCAATCTTCTCTCTACAGCTGAAATCTTAATCAATATCATATTTCAGCAGTGCTGGTAAAAGGAGGTACAAAACCTATTACAATGGAATGAGAGGCAAAGAAGGAAATTTTAAAGCTGTTTTTGTGCCTATATGTGTCTTTTGATGTTTTGTTTGTTTTTTATTATTTCAATGTAATCTATATGAGCATATCCATCCATCCATCCATCCATCCATCCATCCATCCATCCATCCATCCATCTATCTATCTATCTATCTATCTATCTATCTATCTATCTATCTATCTATCTATCTATCTATCTATCTATCTTGACAAACAAACCCACCCAAATACTACACATAAATATAAGATATACATAAATATAAGCTAAAGTATTAAGTAAACCTTTCCTATAGGAAGGTTGGCAATTGTTTTTCTGGAAGAGAAAGGTAAAAGGAGGGGTGGGTTGCTGGGGGTTCTCAGGGGTTCGGGAGAGCCCCTAGCTCTCCCAATTCTGTGCAGTTTGGAGAACCCCCAAATCCCACTCCTAACTGGCCTCGCCCATCCCACCGGCCCCTCCCAGGAGTCCCCACACAGTCCATTTTGGATGCAGGTAAGTGCAGGGCACACATGGAGGCTTGGGGAGGGTGAAAAACGGGCCTCCCAGAAATTTGGGAAGGCTGGAAATGGGCCTGTTTCTGGCTTCCAGAAAGCCTTCGGAGCCCAGGGAGGCCATTTTCACCCTCCTAGAGGTTCAAGGAAAGCCTCCGGAGCCCACGGAGGGCAAAAACATCCCCCCCATGGTGCAGGAGACTGACTAGGCCACGCCCATCATAGCCATGCCCACCCAGCAAGCGGGCAGAGAACCCATTACTAAAATTTTCGAAGGCCACCCCTGGGTAGAAGGGCATAACAGCGAGGGAATTGTCTAATGCATTATTTTTTTAAACTTTTGCAACTTTAAAATGAGTGGAATTAATTTCCAGAAGAATGTCTGAGTTGGGGATTCTGGGAATTGAAGTCCACTCATCTAAAAAGTATTAAGTTATTAAGACCAAAAGTAAACAATATATAGAAACAATAAGTAGACATTCTGTTGGAGCCAGCACTCTTTTCTTTTGACCTCAGAAATGAACTTTAGAATGTATTTATTTTTATCCCACTTCATTCCCGTGTAATGGAAGTTAGTAAAATTCACTATTTGAATTCAGAGACCAAACTAATGAAATGAAAAACCTCCAACTTTCCTCTACCCTTGCATGTAATATTGCAAACGAACTGAAGAGCAAGTAATATTGTGTGTATGTGATAAGATATTATTTTATTTTGAGATGATTTACTACCTCTGCTTTAGTCCTAGTGTACATGCTTGAATATACACGTATGAAGAGAAATTGTCAATGCACTCTGTTTTCCCCATAATCCATATTTGCCATGTCATATAGTAAGTCAATTTGAATTGTAGTATTGTTTAATACTGAAGATCTAGTTAGACAATTTCATTGTTTAATAGGAAATCAAGCTCTTTATGCTGATATTCTTTTTATATAAAAAAAGAAAAGGGTTAGAACAATCACCACCCGTTTGCCAGATTTGCAAACCTTGCCCTCATTAGTGATGTGTTTTATGTATGCCATTAATGAATATCACCCTCAGCAGAAGCTGTGTACCGATGCTAGTTTTAATCTCAGAGGGGATGGAAAAATTGTATTTGTTGACGGAAGGAAGGAAGATACAGCTGTCTTCTTGTTTTTCTGCAATAAGGAACCATTTATATGAGAAGATAGAGAAGAGGCTGTGACTGCCCGAATAGCTATGCTTTCATATGCATTCCAGAGAAATTTGATGTATTTGACTTAGTCCTTACTTTTGATTTCAGGTACCTATCAGGGCCAGTTCACCAATGGCATGCGCCACGGTTATGGAGTTCGTCAAAGTGTCCCATATGGCATTGCAGCTGTGGTCCGCAACCCTCTAAGAACCTCCCTTACATCCCTACGGAGTGAGCATAGCAATGGCACACTGCTACAACATGATTTGCCATCAGCAAACCAGGAACATGTTCTTATATCACCTACCATAACTCGGGGTGGCTTTGCTCTCAGCTTGTATGCAGATGGAGACACTGGCAAATTAAAGAAGGGTGGACTCTTCAGGAGGAGCTCCTTGTTTGGGAAACTCAAGAAATCTGACTCCAAGACCTCTTTGTCCAGCCAAAGGAGTCGACTCAGTTTCCTTAAGAGTGAGAGTGGTATGAGCTCTACAGGTAGTGATGCTACCTCCACCGCCAGTCTGGGAGAAGGAGTAGAAGGAGAGGACTTCCCACCTTTTGATGCTGATATTGATGCCACCACCACAGAATCCTATATGGGAGAGTGGAAGAATGACAAGCGTTCAGGGTTTGGCATAAGTGAGAGATCAAGTGGCCTGAAGTATGAGGGGGAGTGGCTGGATAACGTGCGGCATGGATATGGTTGTACCACGTTGCCTGATGGGAAGAAGGAAGAAGGAAAATACCGCATGAACGTATTGATCAAAGGCATGAAGAAACGGGTGATACCTCTAAAAAGTGCAAAGATAAGGCAGAAAGTGGACCGGAGCATAGAAGGTGCTCAGAGAGCAGCAGCCATCTCCAGACAGAAATCTGAGATTGCAGCTTCTAGGTAAGGATCACAAACTTGGAATTTTTGAATGGCTATCGAGTAGAAACACCATCCAGCGCCCTTTTGTAATTGAATTCTATTTGCAGTTGTTGATCAAACCTAAAATACTCATGAAACTGAGCTTCCATTTGTAGTGGCTTCAGCTTAGAGATCTTCAGAAAATATAACTTTTCCAGAAATTAAATATCTGCATCTAGGAAAGGAAAGAAAGCCTTTTGCATCCAGTGTTTAATATGTCACCCATAAAGAGTGATAGAGAAATTTGGAAAGATAATAGAAGGAGAATCTGTATGTCTTGTATTATAATTCAGCTTCATGCCACTGCTGCCTATATCCAGGTCAAGATGTATTTAATATAGGGGAACATGGTTTTTGGGGAAAACAAACCAACATTTCAAATTGTTTAGTTTTTTAGCTAAGGCAAATCTTGACTATTGTCCCCTCTTACTAGCAGTATGTTTCCAATGTTTTAAACAAAGAACTTAGCAGATTTGCTTCAAATAAAATTTTGAACTAAACAGAGGTATGCAATTATAATCTTCACAGCATCAGTTTATATCGTTTCTCAATTTGGCAATTTTAGCATACGTAGACTTCAGCTCCTGGATTTCCCAGCCAGCATGGACAGGTCTGGATGGAGAGAAATCACCTTTATCTTATTTCTAGTAAGACTATGAGAGACTATGGTTATTACAGTCCTCTTGATCTGGGGATTTTCCATCTTGAATCATAGATGGGATTGTAGTTCTCCATTTAAGATTGGTGCACAATCTGGGCTTATCTTGAATTCACAGTTCCTACTCAAAGAGTAAGTGGCAGCTTTGGCCAATAAGCATATAGCTTCATCGTGTGCACCAGTTGCATTTCTTCCTGGAACTGGAGACTTGTAGGTGCAATTCATAGTATTGGTTATCATCTACAAAGCCAAACATGGCAAGGGCCAAGTTATCTGAGTGATGAACTGTCTTCCATAGTGTATGTCCATCCAGTAAGAGCTGGTGGATTTGGTTTATCTCTTGATTAAACAATGCCATCTGTTAGGATCCAGGAAGCATTCCTTCTCTGTCACAATACCTGCCTTTTGGCATGAAATTCAAAAGTTTAGAGTTCCAGAAGTTTAGAGATTCACGTGGTTCCTATCCTGATGGAGCTCCATAAAACTTGGCTCTTCTTTAGGCTTTGGGATAGGGTGGATTTGGCCTCCTTGTTAATCATGTTCTATATCTATACAGTGGTGTATTGTTTGGGAGGATGTTACATGGTTTTTATATCATATTGTTTATTTTTATAATGCTGGCTGTTTGAATTGTGAGCTTTCCAGAGTCATTTTGAAGTCATTTTGGAATCAAATAAAATAAAAATGAAAGTTTTTAGAGAAGTTCAGTTGAATTTATGTTTTCAATTTGAGAAAGATCATTTTGTGTTTCACCAGTTCATATAACTTGAACTTTGAACTGGACTTTTTTTTTCTGGAACTGTTAGTTGTTTTCTGCTTCACTGGTTAACAAATCTTTTTTAGTGGTTATTGCAATCCTTTACAGTAATAGTATATGTCAGAAACTGAATCTTAGATTGTAGTGTTACCACCATTTATATCAGGGATCTCCAACCTTGGCAACTTTAATCCTGGAAGACTTCAACTCCCAGAATTCCCTAGCCAGCTGAGATCCCTGATTTATAGGGATGAGCAGTTCAGAAAACTATAAAGAGATTAGGCCCTGCTTGCAAGATTTCTGAAGAATGTGGATGGTTGCTATTCAGTCATCAGGATGTTAAAAATCAAAAGTGTCCAAGGCCTTTTAAGCCAGTGGTTCACATGCCTTTTAAGGGGAATTTACATTTCAAAAACTAGACAAGGATGGAATAGAAATATGCAGGTGAATTGTCCTTAGAGGAGTATAATGAAACCATATGCAAGCTGTGCCAAGGTTTAGGTCAAGGGAGACTTTGTGAGGACTTAGCCATTTTAATGTTCACCTCTCTATAGGCTCAAGTAACTACCTTACTGGCAACACTGCTCAATTTAAGAGGAGTCATCTCCTTTGGATCAATGAGTATATTCTATCATCACAGACCAAATATGCTTGGGATTTAATTAGGACTTACATGCTATATAAGGGCAGAATAAAGAAGGAAGATAGGGATATTACCACAAAACCAAAATTAAAATTGCTTTCCATTTTATGTAAAATTACTGTAAATTCAAGTAATTTAATACTATTAATATGATTGTGAGCTATATTTTAATGCTTTCTGCTTTCTCTTCAATTCAAAGATGTATGCACGACTTGGCAGAAGAGTGGGGTGCAGTACATAATATGTAAAAGAAAGCAGGACCAACACTGCAAAGAAAAAAGAATGAATGTTGAGATATTAAAGAATAAACAACTACAAAGTATTGTCATTAAATTAAAACATTAAATTAAAACAAATTAAAATTAAACAGGACAAGAAGCAGTGGGTGGAAACTAATCAAGGAGAGAAGCAACCTAGAACTAAGAAATTTCCTGATAATTACACCAATTAATCAGTTGAGTGACTTGCCTCCAGAAGTTGCGGATGTTCCAACATGGGAAATGTTTAAGAAGAAATCGGGACAACAGGGTTTCCTGCCTGAGTAGTGGGACCTCTAAGGTCCCTTCCAATTCTTTTATTCTAGTATTCTATTAAATATCCATATAACCATTTTTAACATGAAAGATCACCGTATTGATCTTCCATAAATATATGGAGATGGACAATTTCATTTTGAACAAGTATTTATGAATAGCATTCTCAAGATAAATTTGAACACACATGAAATACATTTAGCAATTTTGTTAGGTAGACACTTACCCATCATTAAATACTAGTGTTATATTTAGTACATTAACCATTTTAAAGTTAGGCCTGGATATACTGGTGTGGGTCTGCTTATTTTTTATCTGTTCACCTTTGAGAGTAGAATTTTGCTTTGATATAATTTTCCAAGGATTTTTTAAAAACAGATCTTCAGAAATTTCCCCTAAATTAGATAACTTTGTTATGGGACTGCATTTACATTTTTAAAAACTGCATGAGGGGGTCAAGATATCTCTTCCATCTTTAACCATAAAGAGCCTAATTTGTTTCCATGCAACCATCCGTGTCTCCTTCGGACTTCTTGGAATAATCATGAGAATATTGTATTGAATAATCACATGGCTGATCCAACATGGCTAGGCAAGATCCCTACAGCGTGCAAAGGGCTGGCATAGTTTTAAATACACAAAATATCTTAAAGGTTAAAGAAAAATAGAAAAGACTTGTAGTTTGCATTATAAAGCAAGTATAACCTCTATGCATATCCTGTATGTTTTTCTGCGGAAGAACAAATGTTGTCTTTAATTGAAACAGTTATATGGATGCACAACATGGACAATATATACTAAAAAAAAAAACCAGGTAATAAATACAACCCCTCCCCTCATTAAAGACTAACTGAGACACTAAAATAACAACTTCATTTCTACTACTATTAATTTCACTATGGATCTGCTAAGGATAGAGCTTCCAAATTTATTCTCAGCAGAATCCGTAATAAAATTCTTTTTCATCCATTTCTGAATTGAATGCAATACATGGATTGTTTAATTAGTACAAGAATCAATGTATTTGCAGAGAGATCAACTGTATCTTACTCATGGCATTGTGTGTCTAAGCGTGAGCTCCTGGAGTTGCAACATTGGTGGCAAATCCTATGTTGATTAACTAGCAATGTTCCAAATGTTCCTTTTCTTAAAACTGCAGAAAACAAGCCCTTGAAAGAGTTTGGTCAGATTGGTGCAACGGTGCATTGGAACCAAAGATATATTGGGCTGTCTGGACTAGCAGCTTAAAAGAGATTTATGCAAAGCACTCTACCCCTCAACCCCATAGTAACATAACGACAGCATTGGCCTGTGTAGTTTATTTTACACAAAATATGATGGATATTTTTCTGTATTGATTAAACAAAACAAAACCTAGATTTATAAGCAGAAAAATTACTCTACACAGAAGACCCATTTGAAGACATCTTTACCCCATCTGTATTTTTGTTCTTGAAATTGGGCCTCTAGTGCCTCAGGGATAGATTTAACAGATAACACATAATCAGAGTTGGAAGGGATCTTGTAGGTCATCTAGTCCAACCATTTATATTTATATTATATTGACTCAGGATAGATCTATATTGAAACAACATTGTAATGTAAAGGTGGGCTGAGTTTAAAAAATGCTTAAGAGTTGATCACATTTGTGGAAAGAACAAAACTCTATTCATGTTAACACAGGGGATACTCTGCTGCTGTGAATAACTTCCATGTGCAAGAAGAGCAGCTACAAGGCTATGAATAATGATGTTGGAGTGGCACTGGGCCATTTATAAAAAGCTCTTTTTATAAAAGGCACTATTTACACTTCAAATCAAAGGGGGAACTCTGAGTGGTTTACATCAGGGATTGGAATGCTTTTCTCTGTTAGCACGGGTTGGACATAATTTCCTATTAAGGAAACTTTCGAGCAAAAGAAAGGAGATACATAGAGCCATTTTCTTCCTCCATAGGTCTTGCACAAATGCAGCTGTTTGAGGCTTTGCAGAGATACTCCGCAAGTTCAGGTCTTCCATTTTCTTCATACAAGGTTAAGAGTAAGCAGTGTAGCTATTACTCTTGCTGATGATACTAAATCATTTAGAATATTTAAAACAGAAATAATTGGTGAGGGAGCATCAAAAGTTTATCTCCAAGCTTGAGAAATGAGAATAGGGATAAAAAAAAGTCATTAAGTGTAAAAAAGTAGAAAGTGGAAAATCCACTAAGTTTCAATGAATTGATGGGAATCTGAAGTGCTGCTGCTGCGGTTGAATTGTGGTTTTAATGTTTAATGAAATGTGACACAATATATATTTATGGTAAAATAATGAATGATGTGGCACAACTTTTGTTTGGTAGCATCAGAACATGCATTAATCTAACAGAGTTGGGATTTCTGATTCACTCAGCATTTAGAACTCATTAAAGCTAGATTAATGAAAGCCAATGATGTGCAAAAACTATGTAATCCATTCCTAGAAGGTTCCAGGAATGAACTATGCTATTTAGCACATTGGGAGAGAAGCCACCAATTTAAAGTGGAATTAGAAAAAAATACAGATAATAGAGCTATATTAAATTTTAGTTTTAATTACTGTGTATGTAAGTAAGCAAACAAGTCCTAGGCAACTGGAGGCTTTCTAGGCTGGTTTAGTTACTTCCTCTGTGGATAGAAACTAAACTAAATTGGCCCTTGATTAGTTCTGAGTCTTAATACCAGGCATATGTTCTACAAATGTAGTCAAAAGCATTGACGTCAAGAGTTGTAGGTCAAAATCTGCAAGATGGCAGGGATACATACATACATACATACATATACATATACATATACATATACATATACATATACATATACATATACATATATATACATATACATATACATATATATACATATATATATATATATTACAGAAGCCTGATGATGGCAGATGAGATTCTGCCGAAACGTCGCTACAACTTTAAAAGCACAACTATAATGACGTGGGAAAATACCTGAACAAAGCTGAATACCATACATACGTATGTATGTATGTATGTATGTATGTATGTATGTATGTATATGCAGGTTTTGGCATGTTCGGGTCTTTTCCCATGTAAGATTGAGAGTATCTCTCAATCTTACACGGGAAAAGACCCGAACATGCCAAGACCTGCATACCTGCCACCATGCAGATTTTTTACTTGCCCTATAGAGGCCAGAGATAAAAGCCTCCATCTTTGGTTTTCTTAATTCATCAACTGTCTTATGGAATAATAATGATTTTTTAAAAAAACAACCCTACCTGTTGAAGGCATTTTGGATTCAACTATTATATTTATAATCCTATCTTTATGCTGTAGAACTCAACAACTCATAACTCTCCTCATATTTTTCCTACAATAACTACCTTGAGAAGTGGGTTGGTCTGAGAGAGTGTGAATGGTTCAAAGTCACCCAGTTGTCAACCCTAAGAACACTAGAACTCATAGTCTCCCAGTTTCTAGTTTAACAACTAGTACTGTAATTAGTACTGTACTGAATTGCTCAAATAATTTTAAAAGATATGCAGCTATGGCAAGATGTTGATGAAAAATAAAATTCTCAGCAACTAAAATGCATCCCTGTATATTTAAACAACTTGCTTTTTTTCGGTGTTAGTTTCAGTATGTATTCTTATTAAACATTTTATTCTCCTTTGGGCAGTTTTTTTCATGATTACAATAAGAATTAAGACCTTATAAAGTGAAGTCTCATGACATATACTGTATAATCCAAAAGCAGTTATAACAATAAGAATGTTTCTTTTATCATATGTCTTCCAGATGGGTGTAGTTTAACTATAGTACTGTATAACAAATTCAGAGAACCAATGATGTAGTAGTTAAGGGATCAGACTAGAAACTGATAAACCCTGAATAATAGTCCTATCTTAGGTACAGTGCCAGATGGGCAACCTTGGCCCAGTCATTCTCTCTTATCCCTAGGAAGCAAGCAACAGCTAACCATTTCTGAAATCTTGCCAAGAAAACTGCAGGGACTTGTCCTGGCAGTTGCTAGGAGTCAACACAGACTCAAAGGCATGCACACATGAACATATTTGGAGGGCACTTGCTCAGTTAAGGCCTTTTGAAAAATTGTTTTACTTATTTCTCTTTTTAAAAAAAACCTTAACAAATAAAATAGATTTAGCATGCACTTGTCTAGCTTCTCAGAGTTCATGTGAAGGACTGTGCAGTAGTTTGGATCTCTCTGTTTAAAGATGGAAGGATCTGCCCCATTGAAAGGGGAAACTCCTATTTCTTCTTTTTAACAGTAGGGTTTTCACTTCACTTATATAGATTTTGCAAGAGCGCAATTGTTTTTCAGAACAAGACTTTTATTGACATTTACTAGGCGGTGCAGGGAGTTCTAGGTTTATGACTACAGTTAGGATTAGTTGCTAAGGAGTGGTGTTACTACCTGAGTCATGCCCAATTTTATAATATTTTTTCTGTGATTGTTAAGCAAATCACTGCAGTTGTTAAGTGAATCACATGGTCATTAAGCAAATCCCCATTGACTTTGCTTATCAGGCGCTGGTTGGGAAAGTCACAAATGGTGATCACATGATTGCAACCATCATCAATATATGCCAGTTGCCAATTGCCCTAATTTTGATTAAATGGCTATGGGGATGCTGCAATGGTTGTTAAGTGCAAGGATTGGTCATAAGTCACTTTTTTCACTGCTGTTGTAATTTTGAATGGTCACTAAGTTCATTGTTGCATGTTGAGGACTACCACTATAGCCTTCCACATGATCCCATTCGGTCTTTTACTTTTCCATTAATCCATTAAGGAAATTAAAACAAAACCAGCCAGAATTATTCCATTTGGAACCATCAAATACAAGCCATTTTACAGTGAGCCAAGCTCACCTACTGCTTTCTGTTCCTCAGGAAACAAACAGAAGTATTAAAATCTTAAGAGGTTTAATTTGGTGCACAGTTAAGGCATCAGGTCAACAACCTGGAGGCTGAGTTCTGATCCCACCTTAGGCATGAAGCCGTTGGGTGACCTTGAGCTAGTCATGTTCTCTCAACCCTAGGAAGCAGGCAATGGCAAACCACTTCTGCAAAGTCTTGCCAAGAAAACTTCAAGGACTTGTCCAGGCATTCTCTGAGAATCAAACAGAACTTAATGGAAGAAAAAAACAACGAAACCTTAGCTTTCCATATTTCATATGCTTTCTTTTTGTCTCTTTTACTGTCCAATTTCTAAAGGGACTTTTCTGTGCATTCGTGTTCCATGTGTCACGGAGCACACCAAGCTCTCCCTTAAAATAACGAAGCTGCTAAGCCTTGAATTTGGAGCCTTGGTATCACTTTCCTGGGCACTTCTGGCCAATCACACTCCTAAGCACTGTCAACTTATATCTCCAATGTGCTCAGCATTTCACCTCGCCTTGACATGGACAGCAATGGGAGTCTCCTCGGGAGACACGGGTGGAGCATGGTGTAAATGACGCACTGAAAGCCTGCAGTCAGCAGAGACGTCTCTGACTAAATAAGGGAAAGCATGGCACTGGTTTATCGGAGGGAGAGAAGAATGCAGCGATGGAGAGCCAGTGTTCTTATCCAGTAAAACAGGAATGTATGTTGGTGGATTTTAACGCTATGCTATTATGAATGGAATGGCATATTATGTATAGACTGAGTCTGTGCTATGCTAAAACTAAAATGTGAAACAAGAGCTTATGGCCCGAGGCAGCAGGTTTATGTTTATTTTTCTTGGAAAAGGGTGTTTCCAATCCTCATTACCAAAAGCAAATTTATTTTTATTTGAAAGATTTGGACTGAAAAATTAAAAATAGACTTTTTTAACCCAATATAACACTGTTTACACAGTTGCCTGACCCTCTTCTTTTTCCTTACTTTTTTTTTTTTTTTGGATGCCATTCTGCTTCCATTATATTAATTTGAAAAATCACCAACATTCGTTATTTTATTAACAAAGGCTGAATAATGCAGCCCCAATAAGTTAAGCAAATGATATTTAACTGTGTTCTTTATTGAACCTTAAAGCAATTGATTTGAGTGAGGTATAGTTGTTCTTCAAACTGTCACCCCAGTCTATCCTCGACAACAGTTATAAAACAATTGAGGAAAGGCATTTTGGACAATATGAAATCACAGTACAGGCAGTCTTCAACCTATGACGACAATAGAGCCCACTGCGCTGCAACTGTTATAAATATGAACCAGTTGTCAAGTATCCAAATTTTGATCACCTGAAATGGGGATGCAGCAATGGTCTTAAGTGTGAAAAATGGTCACAAATCATTTTTTTCAGTGCTGTAACTTTGAACAGTCACATTAAATTAATGGTGGTAAGCAGACTATCTGTTCATGTCTGCACCTAGGTGATTTAATTTAACCTGAAAATGGTAAGTAGATTTGGACTTGGGCAGTGTTGGATGGGAATAAGTAAGCACAGGATAGCAAAATTAAAAACATTCCAGAAGAACATTCCAAAGTCAACTATTTCCATATGGTTGCCAAGTAAACATGTGCTCCTTAAGTGTTGAGATATGAAATGATCTGATGTTACTCAAAGCTATAACTGCAAATGTTCTAATTTCAAAATGGCCAAGGAGGCTCAGCTGGAATTGATTTGTGGGTGGGAATGTCCAGTCACTCTCATATTCACCAGTTCCTTTCATCTTGGATATGTAGTTTCAAAGAGGTTATTTTAGTTAGGAGAGAAATTTGGTAACAAAGGAAAGCTTCTAAAGATGTGTCTGCTCTAGGTTTATAATCTACGTGAGGGGTGGTACAACACCCATGGAATGTTTAGTAAGCTTTTGAAGATTTAGTGGATTCATTCATGGGACTCTTGATGTAGGCAAGTGTGTATAGATTGCTTCAGCCATGCTGGTCCCTACAAAAGAATATATGTGGTTGGGAGGAACAGGTGCTGCTTTAGTGTGGGTGAGTGGCCCACATGATTTCATTCTTCAGTTCCCCGTGGAGTTTGAAGGATGAGTAAATTGCTATTCCATTTTTTTTCCAGCATTCTGTTCTGCTGTCCCTTCCACTTCATTTTAGTTTTAGGTTAACTTGACACTGACACATTTCTAAAATTAATTTCAAATCCGAAGTATGTGTCATTTGCTGTAGCTCTTAATCTCTTCAGTCAACATCATATATTTTTCTCTTTATGTTGCTGTTGCTTCTCCTTTCATTTTTTTTACAGTGGATCTCATCAAGGCAAAGTTGTACACAGCTATCAGTGCAGAGTTAGAAACCAGAAGTTGAGCCAAGATGTCAGAAGCCAAAGAAAATATACTCATTTAAGCTTAGAAATCTTTGTGGCTTTGGAAAAGTCTTAGGAAGTCTGATATAGCTTTTCCTTCTCAGGAAAGCCCATTGACCTAAAGGGCACATGGGGCCAGTCCTAAGAATGCTTCACTGCCAGGATGTTGGGTCAAACTACCAACAGCCCAGCACATGGAACAGATGAACTCCAATCCAAAAATTCCAGTACCAGATTCAGCAGAATATTTGAAGAAATGTATGTACAAATTACAACAAAGAATGTACAGGGTTTGGCAATGTAAGAATTAAAAAATGGAGAAATGATAAATGATGGAAAGAAGATTTCAAGAGAGGATTTTTGAAACATTCAGGCTATTAAGTGTGAAAAATATCCTGATTTTCTTTGTAATGTGCAACACCAGTGATACATAGAAACAAATATTAGAATATTTCAGACATTCGTGGCTGCTGCATTGCCAATTATATCAGCTTGAAGAAGAGTAAACTGAGCTCATGTAGCTTTAATATGAAGAGGATGGGACTCTCAAAGTCAATTGGGACTCTCTTAGGGTGCAGCATATGAGCTGTAATTTTTAAAGAACAATTGTAGCAAGTTAGCCCCTCAGTCTTTATGTTAAAATAATTATCTTAGCCTTTTTTCCCCAACAAGCTCAAGGAAGACAGTGACAGCTATAAAATAAATACAATGAATCTAGAGAATAAAGATTTCAGCAAGCAGAGCAAATGGCAGTCCAGATCAATTCATGGAGAAAATAGCTAAAGTCCTTCTTTAAAACCAGATTTTAAACTGGTGACTATATGTAAAATTCCTCATTCATGATACCCTTGTACCACAATTCTGTGGAGTTCTGTGATTTATAATCCCAATTAATCTGGAAGCTGCCGAAACTTCCAGGAAAGGATGAGGAAATGGTCATCAACTAAAAAAGGGTTAATGGCTTGTACAATACAGTACTTTTACAATACAAAATGAAAATATCCTTTTACAGGCTAGAAAGATAGTTTACCTCTGGTTTTCTTTGACCATCAGAGGGTGTTAATTCTCTATCTCACAGATGTATGCATGGTAAATCAGGATCCAACATGTCCTATCACAATATTTCTTGAAAGAGAAATTACATATCTCTATTTGTAGACAGGATACACCAAGATCCTGGAAAGATGTCTCAGGAAATTAAAGATATGGTGCCGAGTTCCTGTATTACTACTACCTGTTGTATCTCAGATAATGGCAGGTTCTGAGCAGTGGTGGGATTCAAATGTTTTTACTACCGGTTCTGTGGGCGTGGCTTGGTGGGTGTAGCAGGGGAAGGATACTGCAAAATCCCCATTCCCTCCCCACTCCTGGGGGAAGGTTACTGCAAAATCCCCTTCCCTCCCTCCCCACCCAACTAACCTGCTTTCCAGCTTCATTCTCCTGTGCAGGGCAACAAAAGAAGACCCAGCTAATCAGCTGGGACTCGGAAGGCAGAGAATAGATGGGGGTGGGGCCAGTCAGAGGTGGTATTTGCTGATTCTCCGAACTACTCAAAATTTCCACTACCAGGTCTCCAGAACTGGTCAGAACCCGCTGAATACCACCTCTGGTTCTGAGGCAGTGTTTCTCAACCTTGGCAAATCTAAGATGCATGGATTTAAACTCTCAGAATTCCCAGTTGGCTTTGGAACATTGTCTATGGGAGTTGTCCACCCATTTTAAAAGTTGCCATGTTTGAAAAACGCTGTTCTAAGGTAAGTCCTCAGATTCAAAACAGAGTATGGATCGAAGATACCCAGGGAAGAATAGTCTCACAATTTGCACTGTATCATACTGGCACATTGGCATGAGCCAAACTCTTCTTAACATGCATTGAACAGCTGTCTCCTGGAAAAATGAAACAAAACTCCTTGGTTTTAAATAGTACGTGTATTTTTATTGGAAGGAAGGAGCCATACTTTAGTGGTAGAGCACATCCTTTGAATGCCAGCCCTTATCCTGGGATAATTTCCCTAGGTCTCCAGTGAAACAGATCTTAACTAGTTGAGAATGCCCCCTTGCTGCTAAAAGTCCTTCAAGTTATTCTCAAAATAGGGGCAAATAGGCTGGTCTGAAAAAAGAATTGGTTCTGTTTAAAGCAACGTTCACATTTAATTATACCACAGTAGCTAACTTGCAGCCAATAAATGGCCCTGGTTTTACATTATATGCTCTCTGATGTTTCCCCAGTGTTAGTGATGTCCCGTTTGCTGTAGTATGAGTCAGATCCATTCTCACTAAAAAGAGCAGCTGCCAAGCAGGTGGGCATGGATACATTTCCAATTTTTATGGCAGCCTTATTGGAAATATTTAATTCCAAGCACAAATTTCAAAGCTGCAGTTATGAAAATATATGAAGAAAAAAATTAAAGTAATAGTACAAAAATACTCTACTTAAAATCACACATTTGGAGACTTTAGAAGTTATCCAGTCCAACCAACAGATCACGGTGCAGTAGACAAGTAATCATCCAGCCTCTGAAGACTACTATGTCGTTAGTGGCATTCATGGTAGTAGGGACCAAGGGAAGTCAGAGTGCTGCAAGCAGTTTTGTAACATTGTGGCACAAAAACTTCCCTTTTTTCTGTGCATTGTGATGTCACAAACATATTTCCCCAAAGGACAGAGTTTCTGGTATGACACCATGGGGAAACTGCCAACTAGACTGGAAGGAGGGGTCAAGTGAGGGCCTAGCTTAGAGTCCTTAAGCTTGACTTCCCCCAAGCTCCATAGCCTTATCTGGTCACTCCCAGGGTAAAAAAAAGCAGTCGGGGGAAATTTTTGTAACATAGGTAGAAGTCCATAAAGTTGTTTCCTTCAACTATTTGTGACTGGCTCTGGTTGCTTGTGCCTGACAGGCACAGCACTGCTGCTGTTTTCACTGTTCTGATGAAGATAGTGAGAGTCTCTAGGTGCCCATAGAAACCTCATTAATTTGCCTATTTTTGTCTTGTTTAGGAATTGTTTGTGGTTCTGAGTGGACATCCTTCTTCAGGAATAGTGAGACAGAAATGGTATATGAATAAATTACAACTTCTATAAAAACCAATTAAATTGCAGGTGTAAAAAATTGGAAAGTCTCATTTTAGGCAACTGTGATCACTTTGTTCAGGGTCTCAAGTCTATACTTCTGTTTTGTGAATTGGCAAATGAGAGAGAAATACTAGATGCTGGATTCTTTTCCCTCCCCTCCTCTCTATTGTTTATTTCTTTTTTCCTTGCAGCTGACAGTTTACCCTTTCTCCTCACAATCCAGTAGTAAGGAAAAATATTCCAGCTGAGCTGGCTATTCATTCTTTAGTAGTAAAATTCTGGCCTGAGGCAATGTCTGTTTTGGAGTTATATCCTTAAATCTCTTCTTAAATGAAATTTCTAATTTCAGTGAATGTCAATCTGTGCTGACTTTCTGCATTGTCTAAGGAAATAGAAATGAGGAGAAATATTATGTGCATATGTGCAATTGGGAAGGGCTAACCCATTTGGTTAAATACTTGAAATGTGTCCTCAATATAACCTAACTATCACTCTCCCCCCCAAAATGAGGACTCAATTTTCCAGTCTCAGTGTAAGAAGTGAACCCTGACTTTCTCCCACAGTTGTGGATGGAGAGAGAAGTTTATTTCCATTATGTCTATTCTTAGAGCAGAGGTCTCCAAACTTGGTAACGTTAAGACTTGTGGACTTCAACTCCCAGAATTCTCCAGCCAGCACAACTGGCTGGAGAATTCTGGGAATTGAAGTCCACAAGTCTTAAAGTTGCCAAGTTTGGGGAACCCTGTCTGAGAGGCTTAGAGAGCAGCATGAAGACTAATGGCTTGTCAAGTTGCAAGGAGAGAGCCCCTCCCCTATTCTGCTGAAGTTAACATGACTTTTGGAAAAGTTGTTATCATTCTCCAGCTGTGAAAGAACAGATGTTGTGCTCTTGGGGGGGACGACAATGATTTCATCTATGCCTGTCATTAATAGTAGAAATGTTTGCAAACTTATAAGGCATTCATAAGTAGTCTACGTACTGTGAAAAATTGAGAAAATCTGTCTACAAGTTCTCATTTAAATAAGTATTTTACAAAGAGGAGGGGGGAGATGTTATATAAACAGTAAAGTGAAAAACAAGGAAAGCCATATCAGTTTTATGTAAAGACATATAATAATAATAATCAGATGATTTAGTTGGTAATTGTGATGATTCTGGAAGGTGAGCAAATGAAATGGGCTGAATTGTGTATAGACATCCTGCAAGCCATTTACACCCAGCAGCATAGAGCAATGGTGCTCTGTGCACTAAGGTGCTAATCATTGATCTAAAGTACTGTACAATCAACCTCATATTGTTGATCAGATGTCATTTTTTCACATTGAGCATGAGTGTAAAGCAAGGTTTGTAATTTCAGAATTGCTATTCACTTTCATGAAGTGATGAACAGATTTTCTTTACAGATCCATAGAGAACTTTGCACAGTCTGAAGTGCTGTATTAAGATGCTTTTTGTTTTGGTTGACAACCTTGACTTAATTGCTTAATCTAGCTCTTGTCTGAAAAGAAAATGTTCTCTTTATCAATCAGATTTTTTAAATCCAATCCTTCCTCTGAGGAATAAGATTACAGAATGCTGCTGGTTCTTTTTAACAGTAGCGCAGCTAAAAAGAAAGATTTAAAAGCCATTATCCCAAATATAATTATAATTGTAGGAGGTTTGCCACCAATCAGGCTGAATCTTCTGACATGTTCTCAGCTGGTTGGAGAGGTCTTAGCATTTCTACCAAGCATTTCCCAATTCAGTCCAGCTGTGGGATAGTAGAAGAGAATATGCTTTGGATTATTCTTGCCAAGCCCATAAATATATAAATGCTGAAAAAAGAAAGTTGTGAAACATATGGGAGAAGTTTGAATTCATGCATGGCTCCATTAAGGAATTCTATTGTCAAACCAAAACTCTAGATATCTTTACTTAATTGGGAAAAAAGACATCAATGAAAAAAGCTAGGAAAGCCAAGAATCATATAGCTATTTTAAACAAACACAGTGCAGTCACTCTAGTTCCATAAGTTCCTGGATTTTAGTAAATGTTTGGTGGTTCCTTGCAAAAGAATGGCTGGAGACAGATGAATGGGCTCATTTGTTCTCTGTACAGGGCTTACATAAGTGATGTATATGTATGTGCATATGTATGTGTGTTACATGTGAGGAAGAAAATATGTAGATGAGAGTAAGAGATCCACTGGGAAATATTGTGATGTGTAACATAAATAAGGAATTATATTTCTCCAAATTATCTTACTTTCTTTGTGCCTCTGATAAAAGAAAACTATATATATTTTCTAACAAGTTAAAGATAAAACTATTCATTTTCTTTTTTTAAAGAACAACAACAAGGTCTGCTTGTGACAATAAGCGTTAGGAAGGAAGCTGATTTATAGCAAATCAACTTATTTGTTTGTAAAGTTTTGTACTGCTGCTATTGATAGAGGTACACCAGGGCTTTCAACAGGTGTCTTTCTCATCCCTGCATAGAGATGCCAAGAAAAACAAAGAACTTCCGCAATACACAGCCAGGTTTGATTTTTTTTTTTTACTAGAATTAGTACACTCTTTCTTTGTTCCATATGGTGGGTCTTGGCCGGAAGTGTGCAGCTGCTTACATTTTGATCCTGTTTTCCCAGTCTGTTGTATTCTTTTAATGGAGGTAAATGTTTTCTCAACAAAGAACAGCTTTGCTAGCTTTGAGGCAGCCTAGGCAGTACCTATGGCCAGGATATGTATCCAGTTTGCTATTTTCTTCTGCATTTTCACTTTCATTAATGTGCTTGAATCTCTTAAAGTGCCCCTAATTTATGCAACCCAACAAAAATATGACAAATACTTTCGACACTTATTTGTTTTGTTTTGCTCTTCCATGATGAACAAGCTTCAATTTGTGAATGCAAATTTATATACGTCATTTATCTTCGGGTGTTGAGCCAAGAATCTCAGTCATGTCTGGTTCATGTTCGGTCGCACAACCTCTACTTTTTGGGGTTGTGATTACAGAAGTGGGGGAAGACAAAATACTTCTATTTCTAATTGTTGCATAGAATAAAGTAGGTGGTAGTTTTCATATAGCTGTGGGAGAGCTTAATTAAGTTGGAGAAAAGTATATTATGATGTGTTTTCAGCGGAAATATGTTTAGGAACTGTTTCAGAAGAGAATGAAACTTATTTGACATTTGCTACATTTTAGCCTCCCCAGCTTCAGAATCCAGTGCTTTGTAATAGTTTTTTTTAAAGGGGCAGGCAGGATATTTTTTTTCAAAATGCATGAAAAAAGCATCATGCTACATGACTAGGACTTCTTTCACCATTGTCTGACAAGAAATATAAGCAAACATCCACAAATCTAAGTAACTGTCTGTTCTCTATCTATCATACTACACTTCAGAAGCCACAAGCCATTTTCTCACTCTAGTACATGTTAAATTAGTTTATAAATAGATCAGGTATGTCACTTTATCAATACTAGAATTGTTTATAAGTGAAAGCCTTAGCCATAGAGTATACCCAGTGTTGCAGCAAACTTGATCCCTTTAGCCTTAGATTTCTAAATCACGTTAGCTCTAGTATTTCTTTAGTTTTCCTCCATCCCCAACACAAACAGAGCAGGAATTGCTGGTTTTATTTCCATTTCTTGTATCTTAAGTTTAGCAACTTAAGGGGTTGATTTTTTTAAAGCAGCCACAGAATTTTTCAGCCTTGTTTGGAAGCCAGAAATAAGACGTGGCAACTTTAATAAAGGGAAGAAAGATGCGATCCTTGCAATTCTATATTAAAACACCCACCTGCTTTATCCTATGAAATAATTAGAGATAAAGGTGTCATTTTAGAAATCATTTCTGAAGCTGTGTCCCATGCAACAATTAGAAGTATATCTTCAGAAATCACTTCTGAAACCACATGTAAGCCACAATTAATTGTTACTTCACAATCTCAGTATGTGTAAAATTAGGTTCTTCTCTACAGAGCTCCCTCTGGTTTCTTCCAAAGTCTTTTTCAGAGTATCAAACTGCTTTAAATTTGAGAAACAGTTATTCAGTTATGATAGCTTAATCATGGCTTGCCTTCTTACCCAAATCCTTTCCTTTCCTGGCTAGCAGAAGTTGTGTGTGACTGACTAGGAGGGATAACAACTTGTTACTGAGACATTGGGAGCTGCCAGCTGGCAACTCTTCTCACAACAGCACTTATGGGATAAATAAATTGGGAATAAATCAAGTATTTGATGTGGCTACCTTGAAGTCATTGAAAATAAACCAAATGAGTCCACCAAGTCTTCTTTCACTTGGAAACTTATACCCTCAGGCAACATTCTGTTTTTGTACATCAGTAAATTCAATCAGTCCTTGAATTTAGTAATTTTTTTAACGCAAAAAGACCTTCATGTGCCTGTTGGTCTCTTTGCTATTGCTATTCTTCAAGCTATACTAAGCACTGAGGTTGTACAGCTTTCTGATTAACCCATATGAAAAAGAGAAGTGAGGGCTGCAGTGAGCAAGACCATATCGAAGGATGTATGAGTGTATCTTTGCTAGTCTTGGTGAGAAACTGACAACAGTGTCCACAGAATGTTGCCTGAGGGTATAAGTTACCCTTCGTTGCATAGGATATTTATCCCTTGATCGGATCAGAATAGGTATGAACATGCTGGGATATTATAAATAGTAATGTCCTACATTTTCTGTCATTAAATTGCAGTGTAGAACTTAAAAAAAACTGTGGGTTTCTATCTACTACTACATATTTTACAAGATGATAAGAATTCTAGAGATAATGCTTATTGGGCATTCTTTAGAATAGGAAGACTTTTTGTATTTTGTTGTTTGTGTGCCTATTTACAAATAGTGTGCAAGTAGATATAAATATATACTAGAGACTTGTATACCCATATTAGCTATTCAATAAGTCAGGGGTCCCCAACCTCTGGGCTGTGAACCAGTAGCGGGCTGTGGCCTTTTGGGAACCAGGCCACACAAGCAGCAGGCGAGTGAGCAAAGTTTTATCTGTGCATGCATGAGAGCTAGGTTGTGTGTAAAACTATTCCCCCCCCCCCCGTCTCTAGTCCGTGGAAAAATTGTCTTCCACAAAACCGGTTCCTGGTGCCAGAAAGGTTGGGGTCCGCTGCAGTAAGAGATTTTCCACTTGTCAGGCTTCATCTCTAATCAGAATTGTGCTCTTCCAATTATTCCTTACATTTTTCACCCTTTCATTATCCTAGGAAAAACTTCCCTGTACCTTTTGATTTGTGATCTTACAAACATTTTATATGGACCCAAGTGGCTTAAAAATAAAGGATGAAGGGAGGCTTCCTTGAACCCTTAACATATAACGCTATCCTGTGTAAGGCAGAATACATCTTACCTTGCATGTTCTTATTTTGTTCTGACCCACACCCTTTTCCAACAAATCAAACACAATCCAAAAGGAACAGAAACCTTGTAATGCTTTTACAAAATAATTAGCTGTGATAAACACAAGTCTTGCCAAAGATAACAGAAAAGAAATAATTTGCAAAATAAGAATCTTTAAATACAAATTCAGGATACTGGAATCTCCACAAGGCTGGAGTCTCAAAATGTCTTTGCCTTCTGCAAAGTACGTTAGTTTCACAGCTGGCTTTTATCTTCTTTGAAGGAGGGGCCATTACCTTGCAGCCTTACTCCTGAGTCGCCCGTGCTGTTGTAACTGCTCTTTCCTCTGAGCAATCCTGCGCGCACTTAGCACAGGCTCCTCGGAAACCTCCTCATCACTGCTGCCAGCCCCCATAATCTCTGAAGGCAGCAGTCTACTCCCTAATGGTCCTCACTCTCCTCAGCCATCTGCACCTGCTACCAGCTAACCACAACTTATTTTAAAGATGAATTCCTAATCATTTAACAAACCACATGTTTTTATTTTAAAAGGCTGTCAATTCTTGATACATATTCTTTATAGGACTGCTTCTTTAGGAAAATATTCTTTGGCCATCTAAAAAAGACAGTTGGATGGACTCCTTTTATCCATACAAAGTTATCTTATTAAATAATTATCTAGGTTAATTTGGATTTTCATTTTTTTTCTGTATTCACATGCTATTTCCAAGCTCCACCTCTCAGAATGCTGTTAAGAGCATCCAAACTCCTGATCCCAGATTTATTATTTTTGAAATGTTGTGGATGTGGGGGGGGAAAAGTAGTTGCTTTTTGCTGCTAATCATAAAAGCATCAGAATTTTGTTTCTTCAAACTCCCATTGGCCTTTTGAGGCAAAAGCCTAAAGTTAGAATAATTCTAAGCTATTTATTCTCTCCAGGGATTTAAATGTTAATCTATTGAGTAAAGCCAGACTAGGGAGGCACATTTCCTAAATTCTTTAAGCTCAGTCCTCTTAAACTTTTATAGCTTTTATGGTCTATACTTCCCAAGTGTAAAGTGGTTGCATAGAATTGCCTGCCTGGCTTTGCTGTGTTTGCCACTTGCAAAGGGGATTGGAAAGCTAAGTTCTATTTGTAATGTTTAAAATGGTCAACAGCTTTGAGCAAAGAATGGATCCAGTTCCTTTGACAATGTTCTTATTTCAGACTACATGGTTGAAGTCTTCCCATCTCCAATGCTACGTGCCTGAAGAATTCTATTATGCCAAAGAGAAATGCTCTGATGTAGCTATTTTTAGCATTCTTCCTGTCATTTTCCATCTGTACTCTGAAATGATGTAATAGTATTATTGCTATGATATGTTTTTTTTTCTTAAATGTTAATTTATTGTCTTGTGTCTCAGTAGCTCAGAAATAACATATGCATGTTGGGATATGAAACTCTGATATCTGGATATCTTTGTAGAAAAAGCATCATTACGGTTTTGTGTGTTATAATTAAAATGGTTCTCCAAGATCTGTTAGGTAAAGCTAGTTATACGGTTCAGGTTGAATAAATCCATGTGTTCATAAATTTTAGATATCTTAGGTGCAATGCTTTTTAAAGTAGTTCTAAAATAACATTTAAAAAAATCCAAATATTGAAATATACATAATGCCAGTGTTTTGTATACAGAAAACTAAACTAATCCAGGTAGATAATTCAATAAATTGGAGAACATTTTAGAAAACAAATGGATGCATTTGGAATCTTCATTGAATTATTAAGGATAAATTAAATGCAAACCAAAATCTAATGCATATAATGATAACATGGGATTAAGTACCAGTGAAGCTTATGTTTTCCTACCACATAAGGAACTTGGGTCATAGGACAGGGAAAGGCACACTGAGTATAATTAGGATGGTTTCAGGAAAATGAATGGCAATATTTAGGTCATATATTTCTCAACAACTGGCAGTGAGACATTGAAGCTGCATTTGCACCTTGTTCTTCTGACTTAAATAGTCTTACAAATAATCTATGGATAAGAACATAAGGAAATACCTTATACTAAATAGACCTCAATTAGCTTGCTATTATACATTATGTGACAGTCACTCTCTGGGGATTCAAGCAGGCGTCATTTTCACCTTACCAATAATGTCAGCAATTGAATGTAGGACCTTTTGCCTACATGGCATGGGTCCCCCAATTTTTCTGTGGAAGTGCATGAGAAAAATCCTTCAAATAAATATTTACTCAGACACAAATCCCATGGTGTGCCATGACACTCATTCTGTAGTGCATTTAGCATGACACTTCTAAGTGTTTTTGATTAGCATTTTGCTTCCTTGGGTAGAGAGATGTCTTGATGTCTTGAGAGCCAGCTGCAGGGCATTTGGCTCTATGAGAAAGAATCCTTCAGGGAAGGCTGCAAGTGAGTCTAGAGCTATTTAGGGCCAGAGATAATGTTTCACAATTTTAAAAATCCACCAAGTAATCATGAAGGCTATGATAAAGTTGACCTCAACAGCGCTTAGAGATCTCTGATAATATCTAGCCAACAGAAAGTGATCCCCTTGGTGGAACAGAGTAAGTATTCCTTTCAATATTGTACTTTTCAAAGTTCGTTTTTTAATAGTTTTTCCACATCAACTTTTTTATTACAGAGAAATTTCATGTGTTGCAGAACCCATGGGGATACATAGATAGTTTTCTACAGTGGAAAGAATTTGTGGAAAGAGAAAAACTGAAGTTAAGAATATATATATTTTTGTAAGAATGTATTTTTAAAGTTGGTGATTACTTGAAAGAAAATAAATACATAAGTTTTATTTAAAGAAAAAGGATAATGGGAAAGCCTAAGTTATTTAAGTCTATTGATTGCTAAGAGCCAGTAATGTGATCTTTTCTATTATGGAAAGAGGGTAAATCATTAAAAAGAATGATTGGAAAGGCACAGGGCAGAATCAGGAGAAAAAGAGAAAGAAAAGGATGAAAAGTCTGGTTCATTTGTTGGTTTCATTTTAAAGGAGATTTATATACAGGAATAAATAACAAACGAAGCTGTTTAGACAAGGAAAAGAGATGAAAATGTAGCGTCACTCAGCTAACTATCTTTACATCAATTATTCATAGTGATCACTGGTCTACAGGTGTAGAAAGAAAAATGGTACCTGCAAAATTGAATTACAAAAGCCAGGAACATACTGCTAAATATTACATATGCCCAATGCTTTCTTGGTGGAGAAAATACAGGAAAACTTTTTCTTGAGGAATTTCTTGTAAATTCCAGGGCATATCTGTAGTTACTTTATATTCTTGGAATATAAGATAGGACAGGATGATAAAGAAAAAGTGCACTGGAATATCCCAAATATTTCTTTCCTTTCTCCCCCAAACATGTCTGATACATTACGACATATGAAATGGTTTCACATTAGAAATATACAGGTTGTTCCTCCCTCCCACCCATCCACCCAGGATGCATTCTGGGACTGCATTCAAGTGTGTGTAGAAATGTCCTTGGACTTGATCTGTGACTGTGAACAAGAGACAGAAAAATGCCTGAACAAGGGCCAGGAATAAAGAGATGACATCGTAAGAATACAATGAATTAGTTTTCTATATAACTTGCTGGGAGGCAAAGTGTAATTTGAAAACATCTGATGTCATAGCATAATTGGTGAAGTGAGTTCAGTTCCAGAGAATTATAAACAATAACCATGGGGTGAGGAATTTACAGTGCAAATTGGATAAAGACCAAACTATGCTAATAGTGCCTGGCTATTCTTGTATTTTTTTTATTGTGTTAGCAATGGATTTAAGAATGATTGCTTTGCTCATTAGCTGGAAATAAATTGAATATGCAAAACAATTCCTAGTGGACAGGAATAAACTATCATTGCCTTAATAGAAGTTTGATATGCAGGGTCAAATTTCCCTACATTTTAGGAAAGGTAATAGTTGCTTTTAAAGCTTTTATTTTCATGGGCAATTCATATTAGGCCTTTTTTCTGCCTGTCCTGTACAAATACTGTACAAAGGCAGATAGATCAACTCCACAAAGCATCCACACAAAGTCTTTTTTATTGGTTCATCAGGCATTCTGTCAACTCACATTTATGATGAGGTTCTTCTTAATGTCCAATTCTTTGCATATCTGAATTGTGGTGTAGGAAGATAATAAAGTCTCAACCCCATGATGATTGAAGCAGCCGCATGGTATGGTGGCTTCAGGCAAGAGTGAAGGAGCCTCCCCCAACCCACCAAGAGTCAATTCAGTGACCAATCTGGATTACAGATGTGACCACGTGACATGGACTACATTTCCCAGGATACCTTAACTACATTTACCATGATGCATTCCCTTAAGGGGACAGCTCACAAGTCTTAACTAACTACCCCAAATCCCATTAACTCTAAACTGTCTGGACAGCACACTCCCTGCCTGGAATTGTAAATTCCACTAACTAGGTAAAGAGCAATTAACTAAGATAAACAGTAAAGAGTAATACTAACTGAATAGGAGATAACTATATAAATAAATAAACAGTTGGCTATATAACTAAGAGAAACAGTATATAGCAATAGAGCATCAAACAAAACAAAGCATGCAAAGCTTGAGGTTCAATCTTCAAATTCAGCCTTTCTCCACAGCAACACAGGGTCGGTGACCGGTCAGGTGTAGAGCTTCTTGGTGCAAGTCTGCTGGTCACCTCTGGTGGCCTTTTAGAGTGGACAGGTATTCTTGGTGCCAATGGTGAAAGTCTGGTGGTCGCTTCTGGTGGCCTTTTAGGGTTGGAGCGGTACTTTTGCTTCCATGGTGTCAAAGGGTGTTGGGAAGCTGTTTGAAAGGGTGTTACGGAGGCATATGCCCATGTAGAGCATCTTAGTGGACGACTGATGGTTGCTGGTGGCTGTTTATGGTGTCCTAGCGAAAGTGTACTGGTCGCCGGCGGCCTTTTAGGATGGAATGGCATTCTTCTTTTCAATGGTGCTAAAGGGCGTTGGAAGGCTGTTGGAATGGATGGTGCTAAGGCATCTGCCTGGGTTGGGGCCTGCATCCGATCACCACTGGCAATTCCTGAGATTCCCCAACCCAGATCTGTCTTGAAGGCAAAGAGTGAGTATCTCGGGCCTCTGACTACTTCAGTGTGCGCTAAGGCGTCAGGGGCATCGAATCCCAGCAAGAGCAAAATCTTGGCTTCAGGATCTAGGGAGGTAAATAGATGAGCCATATGCTTCAGGTGAGGTATGTTGCTAGCTACCTCTGGTGTTGCAATGCATCTGCGGTCATCTGGTATCCTGTTCCATTCCAGCACGGGCGGCATTAGGAACTGGGAACTTCCATCTAATGACTATACGGAGTCCAGTAGCTTCCCTCCCTGCTGTGCATCTTGGTGCAGTGCATGTTGATATCGTGAAGTGCACTTCTTCCTTCTGAACATCAAAGAGGTCGAAGAATGTGGACTTGGCTAGTGAGCGATCGCTCTGAAGATCCAGTATTACATACATCTTCACTGCTTCTTCTGGGCATCCATCTGGGTAGACTTTGGCTAAGCAGATCTGACGACACAAGCGAGGGGCTGGTGTGCTATTGCACACCGCTATGCAATTGACACTCACCATTGGCTCTGGGTGTGCTTCTGTGGCATGTTGAGGCTCCTTGTTTAAAGGAGGGCTACGATATGTCCGCAGTGGTGGAACCAACCAATATTTATTTTGGAACTGATTCTGGGTATGCTAATCTGGTTTTATCTCCTTTCTCTCCAAAGAGAAAGAAGTTGAATCTGAGATGCATTAATGAAGGGCCTTAGCAGACATAGAAATTAATGGCAAATTGGTAGAGAAACAGGCCAAAATGAATTCAGTGTTAGCAAAATGAGAAAATAACCAATATTGTGTATCCATGCAGCATAAAAAAATGGGGTGAAAGAATATCACACACTGGTGGCTTCAATTTTTAAAACTACTTCTGAAGAAATGTGTATATTTTGCTTTGTTCTTTCTGTCTTTAGTTTATTGTGAATGACTGCTAGATGGCATCCAAGCAGGGTTTGAGGAAGTTATTTTTAATCCAAATCTCATTTACAGTATTAAAAATGTGGTTGCAGAAAAACCTTTAAAGAATATAAGATGGACATACTTGTTGGTTTCCAATTAACAGCTGCTCTGGATTCCAAGCAAGAGAAAGAGAAGCCCATTCATTTCCCAAATGTGGTTTGGGGTATATTTAAAGTGGGGAGTGGTGTTCCCCCCCACAGTTGTGCCTTTCACATACAGATTCCATCCAACCCATAGCACATCGGCTTTACCCAGCCTAGGTGCCATCTAAAGAAGAGAACCTCAGCTCCCTGAATTCCCTATCGGCATAGCCTTATCTAAGCTTTCTGGTATTTTTCATGTATATTGCACTATACACCTACAGTACAATATGCAAAATTGGAGAATGCTCAAATTAGGAAAGGCAATACTGTATTTTATAGCTATGAATTCTCTGGTTCTGTAGGAGATATACTACAGTAGATTGTCAAGGCAGGTTTTTTTCTCATTAAAGATAATTCATATAAAAAGACTGAAAGATATCTGTGTGCTAAAGCTGTCTATTAAACTGTCTATTAACTATAGTGGAATATCGGACATTAATACAATTGAGCGAGTCTACACTCCTCTGCTCGCAACAGAATACCTTACATCACCAGGCTTGAAATTTTGGGCTTGGACAACCTAGAACTACACCACCGTCAGTTGGACTTAAGCGTAGTACACAAAATTATCTGCTACAATGTCCTACCAGTCAAGGACTACTTCAGTTTCAACTGCAACAATACAAGAGCACACAGCAGATACAAACTCAATGTAAACTGCTCCAAACTTGACTGCAGAAAGTACGACTTCAGCAACAGATTGGTCAGTGCCGGGAATACACTACCTGACTGTTGTTACATCCTCTACACCTACTACTTTAACCTTAAACTATCTATTATTGACCTCACCCCATTCCTAAGAGGTCTGTAAGGGGTGTGCATAAGTGCCTACAGTCCCTGTCCTATTGTCCCCATTTATTCATACCTATTTCCTGTATTCTTACTCATGTTTATACTTATTGCTATTATCTTGTAAGCAATTGACAAATCAAATAAAGAAATAAAAATAAATAAAATTATCTTTTCTACAGCCAAGGAAAGATTCCAGCCAACAGCTATTGTTGAGCTAGTATTCTTTAGACCAATTTCTCCAACTGAGGACCTATTGGATGTACTGAACTACAACTCTCATCACCCTGGGAGAGCTGAAGCGTGCCTGGTCTAGGCCAAGAATGAGCAGAATTAAAATTATAAGATGTACTTTGCTTTCCACAAGGTTTATCAGCTAGAGTCAAAGAAAGGAATGGGGACCTTCAGATGTAGCCAAAGAGGAAACATGATTCAGAGGATGGAGCAAACATTCCAATCTAAACAATGAATTGTGAAAGTATAAAGTGACAATAATTGAATGCAATTATACTGATATATTCAAATCAATACTGATCAGGGATTTTCTCATAATTTTAAAGCTAGATAGCATATATTTACACAAATAATCTCATTGAGACAACCAATAATTACGGATAGGATTTATGTTAAACCATAGATTGTTTAATTGTGGTTTGTTGACTAACTCACCATTGGCTATGTTTTACTATGTTTATTATTGTCTATGTACCTAGTAAATCATAGTTTAATGAAACGTGTGATCTCTTTCAATCTTAGCTTAGCCAATTTCATAGGCTGTTATAAGGACCAAGCAGGTACTAGGAATGGGGGAAGCAACCCTATTTCTGTTGAAGTATAAGAAATAATAAGAAATAATGCAACGTGAACCATCTTCCCTTCATATAAATATATTGCCAGTTTGCTTCACCTGTCCTAAAATCCTTTCCTGATTGGCTGTTGTACCTCTCCTTCATTGCCACTGTACAGTATTTCCCTTGCCTTATTGTTTTTACTCAGCTCACTGCATTATGAAAATAACTTCCTTTTTAGGAACAAGAAAATAACATTTATACTATGAAATATGTATATTGTAACTTTCCATTCTATGTATTCATTCAGTTTGCCTTCTTAGCAAATAATTTTAGGTCCTATCTCTTTTAGATATGAGATTTCTATTGAATATTTTCTTTTCTTGCTAAGTGCCTGATGTTGAGTGAAAAAAACAAAAGTCTTAATTTGAGTGCCTTCATCAACATGTCAATGTAGTTTTTTAAGAGGAAAAAAAACTGATTTGCCAAGGCCTTTCCCTATGATGTTTTTCAATTTCTCAATCTATCTCATAATATAATTGTTCATTTCTGGACACTCAAAAGAAGCAATTAATTATTCAGTCTCTTCTGCACTTAATGATCTGTGGAATCTCATAGTATTAAACTTCTTGTAGAGCTTGATTCATGTTTAATCTGTTTATGTCAAAAAATAAAGCCTTGCCTAAATTAGAACATTCGATCCAGTGTTAATTGAGAGCTTCTGTGCAGTGAAACTTCGATCCTTTAAAACAGGGGTCTGGAAATGTAAAAAGAAACAGGGAACATTATTTCACATGTGGTGGTCCTGCACTGAAGCCCAAAGATACTGGCATAAAATAAAAAAATGATTAGAGGAAATAATGGCGGAGCAAATTGAATTAAAACCAGAATTCTTCCTATTGGGGATATTTAATAGACAAATTTCTAAAAAAGTCAAATATATAATGCTGCACATTCTTACTGCAGCCAGAATAACCTTTGCACGATGTTGGAAACTAGCAGAAATGGTTATTCAGAAGATAACAGCCTGTGCAGAGATGGATAAGTTAACCTTAGCATTTAAGGAAAAAGAAACATCAGAATATTATAGAAGCTGGGAATGCTGGTATGACTGGATAGAACAAAAATAGAAAATATATTAGTAAACAACGTAAAATGTAAAAGAGGTAGTAATTATATATTCGCAATAAGATGTATTTGTAAATATATCAGCAATATTGATAACAAACAAGGAACCATAGACTGTCGATAGTAGAATTGTTAGTTTTTAATCATTTTCCTTTTTCTTTCTTCTTCTTCTGTGTGTTGTGTATGTGTTTGTTTGATATTTTAGTTCTATAATCAATAAAGTTTGTTTTAAAAAAAACCAGGGGTCTCCAACCTTAGCAACTTTAAGACTTGTGGACTTCAATGCCCAGAATTTCTCAGGCAGCTTTGCTGGCTGAGGAACTCTGGGCGTTGAAGTCCACAAGTCTTAAAGTTGCTAAGGTTGGAGACCCCTGCTTTAAAATGTCTACTATAGGTCTGTCTCTTCATTAAATTACAGGAAAATAAAAATCAGATTTTTAATTTTAATGATATTTTATTTATTTTTTGTTTTGTTTGTTTTACAAATATATATGCTGTCTCAGTAGTCTCTGACTAGTTTTCAACCTTGAAAATAATACCAAAAATTCTTTTAAAACATACAACCAAAATAAAATCATAATATACAAAGGAAAGGAAAAGTTGGATACTGAATGTAGCAGCCATGGAACCTCACAATCCAAAGGCCTGTTGGAAAAGGAAGATCTTAACCTCCTTCTGAAAAGAGAACAAGGATAGGGCCATCTTAACCTCAGCAGGGAAAAATGTTCCATAGAGTTGGAGTGGCCACTGAGAAAGGCTGCCTTCAAAGTCCCACCTCTCTCTCTCTCTCTCTCTCTCTCTCTCTCTCTCTCGGCAACCCACCTCACAAGATTGTAAAAGTGGAAGAAATAGGTAGGAATATTAGTATGTTTGCCACCTTGAGTTGCTTATAAATCAAGACACAGATAAAAAGGCTCTACTCAAAGAAAGTGATTCCAAACACACAGCCAAGGCCATAGAGAACTTTATAGCTGATTCTCAGTACTTTGAACTCTGCTCTAAGCTTTGTTTGGAGGGTGGGGGGAGAAATGCAATGTCCACAAGACAGTGCTAAAATAGTTATCTGATGCCAACAATGTGGTGTTACATATTGCAGCAATTTTCTTTTCCAAATAATCTTCAAAAACAGCATCAAATAAGCACACTACAGTAATTTGAATGCAAGATTATTTAGTGACTGTTCCTATTCTGTTCCAGAAATGTTTGCATTGGGGCAAACTTTTTCCTGCCCATAAATATTCAAATAGCCATAAATCCAGGAAAAATCTCAGGTGTGGTAAAATGCCACCTTGTCAAGAGCCATTGTTGAGCTACCATGGAGCTTTGTGATTTGGGCACAAACAGCTGCCTCATTTTGCTCAGATTTAATTAGAGCTCAATTTGAAATCCAGGGATCCATATATTCAGTCCCCGCATAACATTCTCCAAGTAATATTCAAAAGACTGCTTTAATCCCCAAAACAGAAATAGATTCAGAAGCTGATGATTATATTTATTTAGAGACTAGACTATAGGATACTGCATGTTACTTTTAGCATTAGTTAGGCACTGATTTCATCTAACACAAATATTAATCATCATGGATGAAGCTCACCTTTGCTTTCATTCAAGAGAGAGTGCTCTGCCAATAAAGTCTATTCTAGATGTCTAGGAAGACCAGCATTGTATGGAAGTCCAAAAACTGTATATCCCTCATCTGTACACCCAGATATATGAGGTTAAACTGTCCCTGTTCCTAATACCACTGTCCTTTTTTCCCATTCTAAATGTAATATATTTGGATGTAGACCTACTTCTACAGCTTGTCCTGCTGTTTGCCCTTACTCTGCTTGCCATTTGATCCTGCATAATATAACATTTAGAGAACCAGTTTGGTATAGTGGTTAAGGCATCAAGGTAGAAACCAGGTGATCATGAATTCTAGTCCCACTTTCAACATGAAGCCATCTGAGTGACATTAGACCAGTCACTTTCTCTCAACCATTGGAAAGAGGCAGTGGCAAACCACCATTGTAAATCTTTACCAAGAAAAACAGCAGGGACTTGTCCAAACAGTCTGAGAATTGGACACAAGCGGTGGTGGGGCAGAGTAAACCGAATTTCTAGCAGCACAGGAAGATGGATAGGTGTTAAAAGAAATTGTGTGTGTGTTTTAAACTGATTTGGAAAAATCGTCAGTGTTTGCTCTGCCACAATGTATTTATTTAGTTCATGGAATTAGCTAGAAGGGGAAATTGCTCTATTGTTGATGAACTAAACCTACAATATGTACATCAGGACCATTGGCAATTTTGCCCAAATTTATGAATGAAAAATACCTACGTGAGAGGTCCTTGATATTCTCTGAGCTTGATTGTCTCAGAACAAAAGCCTTTATATTCTTTTCTTTGATCAAAATGGTCAATTTAGCCATCTCTGCCAACTCCATCAGCTTCTGTAGCCATTCGTCCATGGTGGGAATCGAAATATCATTCCATTTTTGTGTATACAGTAGTCTTTGCCGTCAATATACATAAGATCAAAGTTCCATTTTTTTTCTAAATTTTTTTCCATTAAATCCAAAAGAAAAGTTTCTGGTTTCATCTTTATCTAGGCATCCAAAGACATTTCAAACCAGCATGAATGCATTTCATTGCTACTCAACACACTCCATATTCCAATATGGCAATGATAGCTACTTTAAGAGAGTAAAAGGAATAGAGAAGTTGTACAGATTTGTTCCAGAATTCATACAGTCATGGCACAGCATTTTCACTGGGATCATTTTTCATGAAGGCAGTATGTGATATTCAGAAATCAGTTGCATGGAGTATTTTTCTTGAATATTCGGCAATGTACAATTAGCAATCTACCTTTGAAATGGGAATAGGTCTGCAGTTCTGCATGTAAAAATTGCCAATTTGATTCTTAGTATCTCTGAGAAGGGCTGGGAAACCATTTTGATATGGTGGACAATCACTGTCAGAATAAACTGTAAAGACAATTCTGATCGGAACAGAGCAATGGTTGAATATTCTAAGTTGTTTACAAAGCCAAAAAGCATATTGTAATAAAAAATAAATGCAAAATAAAATTGCACTCCTGGCTCTTTACTAACTGGATATTCTTAGTCTGCAATCAGAATTTACTGGAACTTGTATTTAGAAGTTTAAAATTCTGTATGTTGTTTCTAGGTTAGTGACAACTCTAGCTGGTTTTGCCATGCTGTGATCTATTCTACTGTTTTCCTTTGAAGAAATAAAAGGCAACACGAGATTTTTTTTTATCTTGTGCTGCATATTCTGGGCATTTTACATCCAGCACCAGTTCTTCAAGCACAAAAAAGACATAAATATGTCACCAGGCCTCCCACAGCCTACAGTGGATTTAATCACACTGATTATACACTTCCAAAAAAGGAGATGCTCTGTCTACTTACAACTTCTTGGAGGCCTTCTGTGAACTGTCAAGGCTTAAAATTGCCAATTTCTACCTCACCAGCTAAGTGTCTCCAAATACTTAAGGAGATGGAGTGCTTTGAACAAGACACCAGGATGCTGGAAATATTTCCACACAGGCTTACCTTCAAAGCATATTATGCATCTCTGAGTGGGTTAACTAAAAAGCTAATAGTTTCAGTTTAAAAAAACATGGATTTCATGTTGGCATTTGTTCATCACAAAAAAACCCCATCCTGGTTATCAAGGAGACTTTTTGGTATAGGGTGCCGTTAACATACAGTTTTACTGTGATTATTTTTTTATAAAAAACTTTACTTGGAATATAGGCATAGACATGTTTTTGAAGGTTTTACTTTGTCATGTAAAGTTGACTTGTGGAATTCACTGTCACAAGAAATGACAAAAGTCATTCAGATGACTTTGACTTAAAAGATAATTAGTGCGTCCCAAAGGTAGACAATTGGATGTTCTTGTTTTTCTTTGCTGTGGTGGCTAAATATTATTTCCAGGTCAACCAGAATGGTTTTGAATAGTTCTTCAAGGAACAGAGTGCAAGGGTCATTGCCTCAAATCCTGCTTGTGAACTTCTCAGATACATCAATTTAGCCAGTATGGACCCAGGATGCTAGATTTTATTGGCCACTATCAGCTTTATTAAGATTCTTCTTGCATTATGTTTCATACATTTTATAACTCTATAACTTTATACTTTGTATATCTCAAGAATTTGGTGTTTAGTGGCTGCAGTGCCTCAGAGAGAAAGTCCATTGAAAGAGTGATAAGGACAGCCGAGAAGATTATAGGAAGCTCACTTCCTGTCATTCAGGATACTGCTTATAGGCCAGGGGTGGGCAAACTTTTTGGCTCGGGGGCCGCATTGACTTTTAAAATTTGACAGACGGGCCGGGTCAGCACAAGATTTTTGGGAATCGCCCCCCTTTCTTCTCCTCCTTCCCCTCCCCTCGGAGGCCCCGAGTCAGGAGTTGCTACCGCCGGCGCAGCTCGTGCGGCTCCAGTCCCCGCGTTGCCTCGGGAAGGGAAAGGCAAAAGGAAGAGCCGCGGTGGTGCTTTGCAATGGCAGCAGTGGCACCGGGGCTCAGGCTCAGCGGCTCCTGGTTTTGCCTTTCCCTTCCCAAGGCAACGCTGGGACTGAGGCGCTGAGCCGCGCCGGCGTGCAACTCCTGACAGCCCCAGCCGGACACCTGAGCGGAGCCCGGGCGGAACTGCCTGTTGCTGCTGCAGGCGCTGCTGCGGCCGTCTGGCTGCCCAAGTAAAGAACCGCACCAGCTCAGGGCAACTGAGGAGCAAGAGGGGAGAGGCAGAGAAGGAGAAACCCGGAGCGTCGCCGGGTCGCTTCCTCCAAGCAGCCCGCCCGCGGGCTTCCCCTCCGCCGCACGGCTTGGGGCCAGGCACGAGGCGCCCGCGAGGAAAAAGGAAGCCGCAAGTTGCTGGAAAGTTGCTCGGGTGCTGGGAGCAGGCTTTTAAAGTGCCGCCCGAGCAGGACCGCCGAGCCGGAAACAGGGCACCAAGGCAGGGCAAGGCTCCACCAGCAGCGGCCTAGCTTTAGGTGGCTCCAAGCAGCCCGCTCCAAGCAGCCCGCCCGCCCGCCAGGTGGAACCCTTCCCACTCCTCGGCGGGAAGACGCTCCAGCCTGCAAACTTTGCCTTTGCAAAGTTTAAGCCTGGAAGCCCCGGAAAAAAAAGGGGGATCGGTGGGGACTCACCTTCGGAGAGGTCGCACTCGAAGGTGATTTCGAACTCCCAGCCGAGGCCTTTGCAAACTTCTTCTCTTTCCTACCCCGAGAGTGCTCCGCACTGTTTTGCAGCTTTGGGGGCCACGTGGCACAGGGCAATACGCCACGCCCAGCAATTTTTTTTCAGGGGTGGGCCGGATTGGACAGACCAACGGGCCGGATGTGGCCCGCGGGCCGTAGTTTGCCCACCCCTGTTATAGGCCTATGTGCTTAGAGCTCAAAGCATTGTTAGAGACCCTACACACCCACTTTATAGTCTGTCTCTGTTCCTCCCCTCTGGGAGGAGGTTTTGAAGTATTTCTAGCAGGACTACCAGATTCTGTAACATGTCATCCGACTGGTAAATTCTCAAGATTAGTTTTGCTCGCCATATATATGTATGCATCTGAACTAGAGTGTGTTGTTTCTCCATGTCATATAATATATGTGGGTATATGCATAATTTTGTATTTATTTATTATAATGTAGTGTATATTAGAGGTGGAGACCCTTTGAGAGCTGTATGCAATGAAATTTCATTTTAATATATGCTGAGTAGTATACATTCAAAGTGACAATAAAGTTAATCTAAGTCTAAATAGTGAGAATAACTATGGATTGTTTGTTTGTAAGTTTATAAAATGTACTTGTTTACTTATTTACCTAAGCTGGAGGTAGGACTAGAAGACCTCCAAGGTCCCTTCCTACTCTCTTATTCTGTTATTCTTATTCTGTTTACTAAAGTTATTTGCAAAGCAGTCATAAGAATGGCAGGAGAGGAAGAAATAACAGCTGGAATAAAAATTGAAGATTAAAAAATCAGATATATAAACAACATGCTTTATTGTCAATAAAGAAGATTTAAAAGAGTACATGGGGAAAGTAAAATTGGAAAGTGAATATTAAGAAAACAAAGATATCCTCCAATATGTGTAGAACATTGACAGAAAAGATGGTAGTTCATTTTTTATTCAAGAATAGGTAAAGGTGGACAGCATGTAGCAAAGGTCTTTAGAGATAAAAAAATTAGAAGTATTGGGAGCAATTATTTTAGTTTTATGGTTAATAAGTGAGACAATGTAGAAAAAGTAATTGGTCATCTTTCAAAATCCAAGAAAGACACTCTTAGACTCCATTGTTATAGAGAAAAGGTATCTTTTACTGGAAATCAAGTGGTAGCATCAAAAGGATTCTAGATCTGAGGATTTACACGTGAAAAACACATATACAAAGTAATGGCAATGTTCCCACCCACAATAGTTCAAACTGTCCATCCAATCGAAGATGTGGATAATGTCGTGTGGGGCATTTTCAGGTGGTGATGCAGACATCTGGCTGTTGACCTTGGCCTAGTTTGATAAAGAGCTGCACTTGCGCAGTAAGCAAGCGAATAAGCATAAACAATAAAGTTTTTCCCAAGTTATACAGTTCATTCTCTAAAACCTCCAGCACATTTCCCACCCCACAAATCCCAATTGATTCACCCTCCCTCTGTTACTATGGCAGCCGAAAAGATAGCGAAAGAAAAGAAAGGAGTCTTGTGAAGGCTGACACCATCAATGCATTTCTTGAGGCCATGGAATGAATAGTCCTTGTTGATGTTAGAATGACCACTTTGGAAGGAATAGTAGGCACATTCGATAACATGGCTGTCAAACTTGATCATGTCACATGATGTATTGCAACTTTTTTTTTGCCTTTGCGGAGCCAGGGTGGACGTGATCTGCGCATGATGCATCCGGCCTACAGACCACCAGTTTGACAGGCCTGTTCTATAGCATCTCTCTATACTAAATACCACAATGATGTTATGTTCACAGGACTGCCCACGCCAAAGCCAAGTCAGAAGGTGCAGAGCAAGCAGCAATAGCAGCTAACAATGAATCCATGTTAGCCAGGTCGATGGCCAGAGAATTGTCTCCAGACTTCTATCAGCCAGGTAAGAAATGAAGAGTTCTTCATCCTAGTCTTTAATTACTGACTTTCATCTACACATTGGTTGGTGAGCTATGTAAAACCAACAAGCAAGTTAACATTTTCCATATGTGACAATATATGTGATAAGATTTTACAAAAAGCAGCCATCTCCATAATCTTTAGTGAAGCTGCTGAGAAAACAGCTTGGGTCATTGTCATTATTTTTCTGGTCTCCCTGTCCAGCGCTTTTAGTTCTGCTTGAGTCCAGTCCTTTATTTTAGCAGTGTATCTACTGACTGGAATTGCCCAGATGTTAATTGATGGTATTGCTTCCACTGAATTTGGACTTTAAGATCTTTTTCACTCTCATAATATATTCACCTCTAACCTTCTTGACTTCAGCGTGTTTGATATTGTAAGCTTGAAGGATTTTTCTTTATTTTTACCTTATAAGGTAAGGATGGCACGTTTGTCCAGTCCAAACTCCATTGTAATATCTTGCCTTTATATATTATTATCTGTGTATTCCCAAGTAATAAACTTAATGTCCAAATGAGGTCTAAAATTAACCAGTTGCATCACTAAGTCAGAAGAAAGGTCACAGCTAGGGATTGCTTGGAGTTTTGAAGACACTGAATGTCTATTAGAAAAAAGAGAAATCAATTTAATAATGGCGTGAGCCTCTATTGTATGCTCATTTTGTGTATGTGCAAAACCATTTTATTAAGCCATTCAGACTTTCATTCAATCAATCCTGGATAAATATCCACAGCTGTGGAGATTTCACTACTCATAATATTGGGGTGGAAAGGGCATACCAACATTTTGCTATTATTTTCTTATTTTGCATTATATTTTATCATGCAGTGTTAGCTCATTTTCAGTAGTTTTGTTTCCCTGTTTCTTTTCTACAAGTAAAATGAAATGGATAAGCATTTCCTAATATTTATACATCTTTGGTTGCTTTAGCTTAGATTCATTTTCTTACATTTATACTTTTAAATATTCATGCCATTTATTTGTATTCATATTTTTTCCTAGAATGTATTGTGCTCATCCAGGACCTTAGCATTCTTTTCAGAATTTATTGCCAATGGCCTGTGAAGCTGCAATCTCATTTGCACTTGTCTGGGAATAAGATTACTGAACAAAGCCACATTTACTTTTGAATAATCAAACAGCAAATGTGTACTGTTAATCTGCTGTGCTAAAGGAGGAATCAAGTAGTGGATAGTGATTTCTGAGCACACCTTTCTGCCAACTTGGAGAGTGTATGAATAGGGATAATGTCTTTTATAAGACAGGAGAAGCATATATTTTATTAGAAAAATACTATCACATAGTTTTATCAGCAAAACATTCCTGACAAAATAACACAATAACTTTTCTTTGCAATGAAAGAAAACAGATATTGACTCCGATATCCTGTTTGTTTCTAGTTTCTAGTATTTTCAAACATCAAGGCTTAGCTTAACCTTTTCTCTGAAATAGTTTTAAATACACAGTACAATTTACATTTACAAATCGATATACATTCCTTGTCCTAACCAGCATGTATGTGCACATACATAAGGAAACATTTGGCATTTAATCAGCAAATGAATGGTCTATGTTTTAATCCAGAGTTCCCCAACCTTTTCAGCTTTACAGACTGTTGGGGATGGTACATGGAGAGGAGATGGTTCTGCCCAAGTGGCCACAAGTGCGTGCATGTGTGTGTGCAGCTCCATTTGCATGAGCAATGTGCTTGCACACCTACCACTCATATAAATGGTGTGTGTATGTGCACATGCTTGCCCACTGCATGCGCAAGTGGGGATATGCATGCATGTGCGCACTCAACCACCATTTCTGTGGCCCAATTTCAAACAGTTCATGGCCCACTAGTGGGCTGTGGCCCAGAGGTTGGGGACCTCTGTTTTAATTGATTAATCAAAGGGGAAAGCTATGATTTGTGTGCATTTTTATCATTCATTCAGAGTTGGAAAATGTTGTAACCTTTATTGCCAAGACCACAGATGGTTAGTCTGCTGAGGGCTATTTTGAGAACTCTGAGCAACTGGTAAAATAGCTTCCAAACAGTGTGCTTGAATCCAGAAATAAATAGCCCTGAATGGGTCTTTTTATGACTGACAGGTGCCTGTAGGCAAAGCAAGCTGGCTAAAATAAAGCTCTTAGGTATCTCTTCTTCCTGTCCCGCTTTAGTACAAACAGCCAGCAGTATGAAAATCAAACTTTCCAGAATGCATAGATTTGTTGCCTGATATGGTGCAAGCTTATTTAGGAATTAGTTGCTGTAGCATCAAATGGTCATACTCCAAGTAAAAGTGCGCAAGAACTTGTGCTAAGCATATTGCATAGATTTTGTAATGTTCTCTGTAAAACCTTTTTCTTTATTTTGGGTTTAATCATATGAATATTTCATGTCTTGACACTATTGGATATTGATTGCAGTGATGCACATTTATGGCTGCATTCCAAGCAGAGGTTTGAAATTAAACACAATGGGAAGAAGAACCTGGCTGGATCAGAATAAAGGCTCTTCTAGTTCCCACAACTGCGTAACCAAATGTTGAAGTAAGCCTGCAATGTCCTCCTTGTGTTTTGGAGTACATCTCCCATAGATTCTCACTTACCATGTTGAATGAGGCTGGTGGGAACGGATTCAAATTTGCTTGCCCCTGATATTGGAGTAACCCAGTAATACCCATGATTATTACTAAATATTGATACCAGACTATGAATCTAGTGTTGCAACTGATGGCAGTTGCAATAGCAAATTCTGGAATGTAATTACAGGTAGTCCTCAACTTGTTTAGTGACAGTTTGAAGTTAAAACACACTGAAAAAAGACTTAGGACCAGTCTTTGCACTTACAACTGTCATAGCATTTCCATGATCACATGATCAAAATTAAGGTGCTTGGCAACTGCATGTATTTACAATGTTTGCAGCATCCTGGGGTGATGTGATCACAATTTTTGAACTTCCTGACTGATGTCCATCGAACATAGTCAATGGGGGAAGTTGGATCAGCTTAATAACCTCATGATTCACTTAACAACTGCAGCTTTAAAACTGTGCCAAAAAAGGTTGTGTAATTGGACGCAACTCATTTAACTGCCTTGCTTAGCAACAGAAATTGTGGTCCCAATTGTAGTCACAAGTCAAGGATTACCTGTATAGTTTTATTCTTGTCTCTCTCTCACAGCAGCACAAAGATATCTTGCTTTTTATTCTAGAAGGACATGTCCTCATGATGCTGCCTTTGTTCCATTCCCAGCCCACATCAGTGACAATTTACATTGGCCTTTAGCTGCTCCAGTTTTGTTTTCTGTCTTCCCTTAAAACAACATTTGCCATTTGCTATGAGGATTCATCTACAGCCATGATGGCGAACCTATGGCACGCGTGCCACAAGTGGCATGTAGAGCCATTTCTGCCGGCACGCGAGCCACAAGCAAACTTACCTCACTGAGCATGCGTGCACCTCACAGCTGATTTTTTGGCTGGTTTGAGGCCTTTTTCGGCCTCCTAGAGGCTTGAAAAAAGTCTCTGCAAGGCTTTTCAGGATGAATAATAGGCCCGTTTCGTCACTTCCTGAAATACCAGAAGTGATGAAACGGGCCTATTATTCGACCTGAAAAGCCTTGCAGAGGCTTTTTTCAAGCCTCTGGGAGGCCGAAAAAGGCTTCAAACCAGCTGAAAAATCAGCTGTGAGGCACAGTGCAGGTAAGGGGGTGGGGGGGATTGCACGCGCATGTGCAGGGGGCATGGGGGGTGCGCACACTGCCTTCTAGGTGCTGGTATGCGAGTGTGTGCACACTAGCGCACATACATAATTTTCGGCACAGAAGCCAAAAAAGATTAGCCACCACTGATCTACAGTATTGGTGTCATTTTATAAAATCTATACCATTGAGAACTAAGATAGAAAGCTTTTCTGAATTGTAATTAATATTCAGCTATAATTTATAAAACTGAAAGTAATTTAGATGTAAATTGTAAAATTGATGTAAAGCTATTATTCAATCTCTGATACATTAACCCTGCCAGTTATAAATGTTACTTAATGGTGTCTGAATGTTGGAGGAAATGCACACACAAAAGATGATTGAACTGGTGTAGAATTTACATTTGTAATGCAGACTGATTTAAAAGTTAAGTGTGGAGATTTTTCTGATCTTGGTTTAAGACAAGAAGTTTCCTGCCATCTTAGCTATACTCATAAATATTACCTTGCTGATTAAAACTAATTACTTCATTCACATTATAAGCATGTTCAAAGTTGTGAGGGAAGGATATAGGACCAGTGGAGAAAACCAGACTGATTCTGCCTAGCCTATAAATAATAATGTAACCCATGGCAATGGTACAGACAGATATTATAGAATGCAGTGAGATGCAACCTGAACCCAGAATTTCTTTAACTAAGTCAGGTCAACTTCTCCAATGCTTCCAACGGGATCTTGATGTCACAGGTGGATGATCTTATTACTAAGCAATGCGCCCATCTGACAGCTCACTTTACATTAAGGACAAATCTCTACTGATTCTTTTTCCCATCCCAGTCTTTATACAGAAGTTATATGCCTGAGAAGATATACAAGTGATGTATCTCTATGTGCAGATAAACAGCTAGGCAGAGATTATTTATTAGTAGGGCTACCATATCCAGGCTGAAAACTCAGAATGATCACTAGATGGTAGCAGAGTTAGGCTTCTGCTATTTTAGTATTTGCTACAAGGAAATGGAATGAAAAGGGTTATATAAAGGATAGCACTCCACTATCAAGCAGTAATTGTAACAATTAATCAATCTAATAAAGACTTGGTTGTAAGATTTGGTCATACTAATTGCTTGCTGAGTAGAGATTAGGGAACAAAGTCTTTCATCTTTTTAAAAAAACTTACCTTGTCCCTCTCTCCAACACACACAGTGCTCTCCTACTGTGCTGTGGGTTTTTTAAAATTGTTTTCTTTTGCTGGTGGGAGAGGAGCAATAAAGATTGAGCTCTTCCATAGAACATATGATTACTAAAAATGTTTGTTTGTTTAGACAGGGCTGCAGGAAGTCATTTTCAATACCATCTCTAGAGATGGCATTGTTTCCTGTGCTTGTATGGTTTTTATATTGTTTCCAGTCTCCAGCAGGCTATATGAAATTAATGATATAAAAATAATTTAAATAATGTCTCATTGAACGACAGCAGGTTGACTTAATCTACTAATTTCTCTTTGGCACAGCATGACAAAATGATGAGTCAGCCTTTAATTAACATCATGATGGGATGAGGTATCCCATTCATAGATCTAGAGGTGGCAAGGCTAAGCTTGACTAACCACCAGCCACAAATGCATAAGTATTAGAGAAATTAAATGACCTTTTGATAATGTTTAGAGTTTTATTTTTCCTTATTAGGCCCTGAATATCTGAAGAGGAGGCTACTCCAGGAACTCATGGAAAACGAGGAGAATGTAGAGCATATACAAGAAACACCCCCTATTGAAGAGACATCTCCAGCAACACCTCCAGAAAGTCCTCAAGATGATGAGCAGGAGTTTATGAAACCTAAGGAGAGTCCAGCTCCGACTCCATCACCATCTGGCACCCCACCTGAGTCCAAGCGTGCTAAGCAGGGTTCTCGGAAAGATGGTTTTCTCAGCCCTGGGAACTGGAATGGAGATCATACTAAGAATGGGAATTATATAGGAAGTAGACCCAACACATCTTCTAGTGCTCTACTGGCAACAGTGGAGAAGTCAGGAAGTAACAGTAGACCTGCTTCTCAGAGCCCCAGCCATCCTAGCCATATGAAGATTGCTACAGATAGGATGGAGATCAAGCCTCTTGAAAGGATAAAGAAGGAAGGTGAAGTTAAATTATTTGAGGGATATCACAGTTATGCGGTGCGGACCTCTCCAGTTACTCCCCCAGTGGATAATGAAGAAGAGCCATTCTCGGACTCCACATTTCCTGCCAAGTCAAGGTCCCCAGAGCCAGAAGCTGATGTGAAAGCAGTGGATCACAAATTAGAGCTAGAAAAGAGGGAAAGTACACCTGTCACCCAACATGAACCAGGTCACAAAGAGAAAAAAATAATCAAGACAGAATCTAAGCTTGAGCCGAAGCAACATCCACCTGAGCCTAAAGTGGAAGAGAAAGTAGAAGCCGTGAATGAAACCAAGCCTGAAACCAAGATGGTAGCTAAAACTGAGCCCAAGACTGTGATGAAAAAAGTTTCTCCACCAGAAACAGCCACAAAAGAGGTGGTAGAAAAAGAAGAGGTAAATTGTTTTTGTCTTCATAGCAGCGATAGTTGTTCATTTAGCAGGTCTGATTAGGGAGAGGGCAGCAATAATAGGGTAGCCATTTTTTAAATGTTCCACTTGCTCCTAATATTTGTGTGAAAATAGGTCAGCGCATGGACATTTTGTACTTCTTCTTTGAAAAACTGCACTTTATTTATTTATTAACTTGTATGCTGCCCATCATGCCTAGGTAAAAAATTGATAAGTTGATCTTGGTAAAAAATTGTTTCAAAACTCCAATATTTCAGTGTATAACTGACAATAGAGCCATTAGCACTTTATCTTAAATAAGTTATTCTCATTAAATACTGTTTGCTAATAAATACTTCTAAGAAAATCCTAAGAAATAGGTGCAAAATTCAGTTTCCTTAAAAGCAAGTTGCAGAGATTTACAGCCCTTTTATACTGATAGGTTACTGTATGTATGAGCATAAGATGGTGTTTAATAACAGTTTGCACCAAAACAAATTCCTGCTCAACATCCGATTTCTAGGAGAGAGTATCCAAAGTACTATATTTATGATTTCCTGGAAAATTTGCCTATGAAAATCTTTGTTCCCTCTTCCAAACATATCCCATCATGTAGGAACACTTGGGCTAGGAGGTATTGATCAAGTTCATAGATGCCCAATAAGTTCATGTAGCAACTTACTTCCAACAACTTAAGCATACATTATTACCTATATTCCCCCTAAAAGCCAGGTAAGCAGCATGGGAAAAACTATTTAGACTAAATTAAATATGTTTCAGTTCAGTACATGTATTAACAAGTCCACCAGAGAGGAGTTAGAAATGGTAGGTTGCAGTTTAAAATAGTCAAAAATATGCTACTCTTCTTTGTGTGGCTGGGAGGAGTACTGTATATAATTTCCTTTGAGTCAAGTTTAATTCCAGCCAATTTCTTAGTCCTCTCCATGCAGTGCTTTTGGAAGTCATTTGCCATTTCCTTCTTTAGAGATATCCTTTCCTAATTCCTTTTTTGGGGAGAGAGGCGTATCCTTCAAGTCCATCTTGATTCCTGGCAACTCCCTGGACAAATCCCTGCAGGGTTTTTTTGCCAAAATTTTGGAAATGGTTTGCCACTGCCTCTTCCATAGAGCTGGGAGAGAGAGGGATTGGTCCACAGACTGGCTTTAGAACTCCCAGCCTCTTAGATTCTAGCTTGGTGCCAATCACTATATCAAACTGCTTCTCTTCCTGCTTCATAGCGTGGCTTATATCTCTGGAATTCCTGGGAGATTTCCCATCTTTCCCTTTATTCTAGAACTGGATGATCCAGTGCTTCTACTGTTATTTTAGATGTGCAAAAAATAAACATACAACATGGATGTGCGGTTCGTAAGTTTAATACTTAGTGGAAAGCAGAAACTTTCATAATCTCTGGTTGAATTATCATTAAAAGTTACAGTTCGTATAACATTGAAATTAAAAGTAATCCTTGCAGCTATGGAAGAAGGGTATTATGTAAGCACAAGGTTCTTATTCTTGTAATTCTAATGTATGTGGAATAGGCAACAATGCCTGTTGCTCTAAATCAGGGGTGTCCAACCTTGGCAACTTTAAGACTTGTGGACTTCAACTCCCAGAATTCCTCAGCCAGCTTTGCTGGCTGAGGAATTCTGGGAGTTGAAGTCCACAAGTCTTAAAGTTGCCAAGGTTGGACACCCCTGCTCTAAATGTTGGTGAACTATAACTGTCAACCCTTCTCACAATTGGACCTACTTCCTAGGCTTGGGGGTTATAATTCAGCAGGATCATTATGCATATCGATGGATAGTCTATTTTTATTATGATTGTTTCATATTTTGAGGATATCTTCAATCTAAGTCTTTGTTTTAAACCATAATAGATATGTAATATATTTAATATTTAATCATTGAATTTTTCCTTCTTAGGGACCTAACACAATAATCATCTGCATGGTCATTTTATTGAACATTGGCCTGTCTATCTTATTTGTACATTTTCTGACATGATGAGATATCATAACAAGGTAAGAGTATCTTGGGTGAGGTGGGGGTTAGAGGTTTTAAGGGATTACTGGGATGGTAGTGGTTAAGAGTTTTGTGGATTTTTAATGTTGTAAGCTGCTCAGAATCACCACATATGAATTGAGCAGTCATATAAATTTGTTTAATAAATAAAGAAGAGTGACAACACTTATTGGGATCCGCCCAAGGTTGGTTATAAAATGGGTGGCTCTTTAAATGTTTTAAATAAATGCATCTGAAAAAACACCATCTGCATAACACCATCTGAAAAAAATTCCTTTCACAGAGGCAGCCAGCCACCTTGGTGATCCCTGGCTAACACATGCCATATGCTAAATAAAATAAAATAAATCATCATGTTTATTCTAACTCAATCTCCATTCAGTTCAATGAGAATAGTTTCTAATAAGAATGTCATCAGCATATTCGCTGACACCAGTCATTTTTTAAACTCAAAACCTGGATCATCTCACTATGTGTCTAAGGAAGCAATGGCTGGGGCTTACAATAATTCTTAAATGATACAGAGGTCTGTTTTATGCATTTTCTATAAACTTAGAGTATTTGTTTGTAAGATGCAAAAAACAGGTGTCATAATTATAGTAATTCTAGTTGCTTCACAACATGATATTTTAAAACATAAAACAAGCCGTATGTAGCCACAATAATAAAAAATGAGATAAAATTCCAGTTAAAATACAATATACCAGCAAATTAAAGCAGAAATAATTATCTCAACTCTCTTCTCCAAGGTCTATTAATTACTCCATTTGAGTCCTCTTGATCCATTTTAATTTCTCTGTATATTATCTCTCTATCATGCCTTATACTGTATTGCCTTTCTGTTTCTTCTCTGATAACTTTCCCTTTCACCTTCATATTTTTCTTGTTTTCCATTCTGTGTTTCTTCTCTCACTTTTGTTTTGCATGTCTCCTTTTTTCATCTTTCCCCTTCATCACCTCCTCAATTTTCTCTACTTCCATTCATTCATTCATCAGGCTTCCTCTTTGTTCTCCTGACCTCCACCACTGACTGATCTTTCCTCCACATACCTGACTACCTACGCTCATTGTGTCTGTCTATAGAGACTGGTACAATAAGCATTCCAGAACTGATAGGAAAAGAAATGTCAGCCACAGTTTGTACTGTTTGACTTCAGTCAGACAGAAAGAGTGGGGTGCTTGTTTTTAACAATATTCTAACTGAACGTGATGGAAATGTCCTCAGACCATCGTGTTGTTGTTTTTTAATCAGTTAAATAGAAATAAAGATGAATGAGAGAAGAGAGAAAGGTTGGAAAGATCAAAGCCACTTCATATATTGGTATTGTCATCCCCCTTGCTGAGAGCTTCTTCCCAACAACTGCTATTCAGTGTGTGCTATTCAGGGAAATTCATTCTGTGGATTAAGTATGGGAATCATACAAACATTGCCTTTTTTGAAACTGCAGAGTAACTACTGATACAGTCTTCGTTTTTATATGAATTATTCTATTTTCTACCACAGGATGGCTGCTGATACCATCAAATTATTAACCAGGCAAAAATAAGAATGTGGGAAATAAAAGACAAGTATGGGGAATGGAATAGGAACAATATTGTTTATTATCCAGGGATAGGGATTGTTTAAAAGCACAGGTAATAAACCAGAATATTAGCTATTAGTTTTTAATTCTTATGGAAAGCCTCTCTTATTTATGGAACTTTCTCCCGTTAACCTTTTCCTAGGGTAGTATCGCAAATGTTAAACATTTTTTAAAAATTATGAATTCTGTTACCTTCCTAATTTTTTAAATTTTATATCTTCACAGAACTTTATGCTGGTCCAAACAACCATCCTAATTAGAAATAACATCAGCCATTCAGAGCTATGTTAAAAGGAAGACGCATAGAAGCACCCAGTGAGTGTACTGTGGTCATGAACAATTACACCATGCTTCTGGCAAACTCTTTTGCTCCAACCATAGCAGGAAGAGATCTCAAATTTTACAACTTCTTTTGTTCTTCCTTTTTTCCCCTTTTTTTTCTGTGTTGCTTTGAAGATAATTTTGATGAACTCCACTGTCACTTGTTGAAGAAACAAGGATTCATCTTAATTGTGGAATGGAAACACAAACTAAAAAGTCTTTTCTTTGAATTTCACTGTGAAAACATCAGACTTAATGGTACAAATCTTCCAATCCCCATACTAAATTGTGCTGCAGCTCTGAATCATGATTAACTCCAAGAATATGCTGAAGGTGGCTGGGGGTAGGAGGCATTCATGCATGCCCCTTGTTGTATTTTGAGCAATTATCCAAGTCCCTGAAAAAAAACACACAGTTTTCTAAAATCATTAATATGGCCTTAGTCAAAAAAGGTAGAGTCAATAGGAAAGGTTTAGAAACTAGGGCCTAAAATTTCTTCCTGTCTTGTAAAGGACTTCCCTCCCTCCCCAATCCTAGATTCTGCATTCTAGAAGCTCTAGTTTTGTGTTCTTTTTTTTCTTTTAGCTCTATTAGGAGAGCCAAAGTGTTTGGGCATTCAATTTTTCCCTTTCCCCCACTGTCCAATTTGATGCTTCTCTCCACTAGCAAAGCAACACATTCATTTCTTCTCAAACTTTTTCAACCTCAAATTGAGTTTAGGATTTGGATATGAAGAACTTTTCATCCACTTTCGTAGCTAATATAGAAGTGGAGCAATGAAGAACTGGTTCAGTTGGATCTATTTAGATATCTAAATGTTTAGCAGGCTACATGCGGGCTTTTGCAGCGGCTTTTATCTCTTTGGTGTGTTGTTCCCCATACTTCTTTATTCATTGATTACACAGCTTTGCTTTAATTTGGCTAGCTGGCAGTGGTGGGAGAGGGCCAGGATGGTAGCTCGTTCTTTGCTTCTAAAAGTTTCCATTTAGATGTCCTCCTTCCTTACCACTTGTCCTGGGCCAGTAGCAGTTGAGAGACTCCAAGGAACTGCTACAGTATGCCAACTTGTCTATATTGTGTATAAGCCTAAGTGGTTGTTTTTGTCAATCATACTTGGAGCTACTTTCTTTGGAGACTAGCCCTATTTAATATTATCTCAAAGCAAAAGCTTGAAAGAAGTTCGCCAAAGAATTTGGAGGCTTTAAAGAAAAGAAGATTCTCCCAATCACAAGTGTCACAAAGCTTCCAGGATAAACTGCACACATCATAGAGCTAGCAGCACCAATGGAGCAACAGCCAGCAAAGCCAAGGATCCAGAAGGGAGCAAAAGTGAAATATGGGCAAGCAATCTTCTTGACAACCAATTGGCAGCATGTACCTAATCTGGGCATAGAGTTTCCCCATACAAACCAAATTGAATACGGCGTTAGGAAAAATTGGTGGTTTCACCTGCTCTTAATTCTATATAATTCTAAAACGAGTGAAGCTTTTTTCCCTGAATAGCAGATCTCATTCTCAGACATAAGTAAAGTCACAATTAAAAAGAAAAAAACAAAATAAATCCTATCTTTTTATGAATTTCAGTGCAAGGATGCTGAAACCTGGTCTTACTGTAAGCAATTCTTTTTGCGATGCTGATGAGCAACAATTAAACACCAATGAAATTTTTTTAGCTTACTAACTATAGGCTGCATTTTAATGCGGCTTGCTATAAATGTTGGTAAATGAAATCTGTGCTCATTTAATAACTATACAGTGCCTTGAGTATTTTTGTTGCTAGCTTTGTTTATCCCCTTCCCTCCTTAAAATCAGACCTGTGGCAAGATCCATTTTACCCTCCGTCCTTTTCTGTTTATTCAGATGCACACATGACTTGTCATTGAAATTTCAGTATGTGAATTTGTCTTTAAAGTGTGTGGATGTTCCCTTTCCCAACTTTCCTTGAGGGGGAGAGAACGAGGATTTTTGTTTCCAAAAAGATTTTTAAAAAGTGCCTTCTTTAAAACTGACAATGATTTGTTTTATATATATAGTGACAGTCCTTGGAATTGCAGCTGTGGGTTAAATGTGCGCAAGTAAAATAGATAAGAAAATTAATGCGTTACTGTATAAGAGACTGTAATTGTAGGTGCCAAAAAATGACAGGATTTTAAGTGCAGCAGGTAATCCATGTTTTCAAAACAGATGACTTACAATTCATGAATTGCTGAAAATGAATTTGGAAGACAGGAATGCTGTTCCCGATAGCTTGTTTAATAACTATTCTGCTTTGAAGGAGGAGAAAAACAAGATTTCTAAAAATGAATGAGGTATGGCAACACTGCTTAGAAAATTGTAGAAGATTATTTTGTCCTTCAAACATGAAATAATAGCAATATAGGCAGTTTTGGGGCGTTTATTGTTATGTTTCCTTTTCATCTAAATATATTCCCTTAAATATAACCAGGCTGTTATTTGCTTTTGAAACCTGACAGCCTCTTTACTGGCTTTCTAGGTGTACAGTTTAGTATGCCAGCAGCTTTACAACAGGGAACGTGATTTTCTTTGAGAAATGTCAATGTCCTTTATTTATCATGAAGCACAAAATTGAGCCTTTTTGAAAAATGTTAGGGTTATTTCCATCCACCTCTGAATTCTCTTTTGCAGAAATACTGTGTGGTTATTTTCTTTGTTATGTTTTGTTCTCTGCAAGGTAATGATAAGGATAAAATAAATACATTTGGTGTCTGTGGGATATATGGGGCAAGATCCACAGACTTATCTGTCCAGAGGCTGTTTTTTTTTAAATTATTTTACTTTAGACAGCTGGATCTCCATGCCAAATTGCAAAACTGATTTTGAAATTTATCCTTTTCAAATGTAATATGGATGATGACTATAGCACATAATGCTCTCACTTGGAGCACAAAACATTTTTGACTGTCCTTGCCATGTATGTTTTATATATATCTGTAAAGAGAAGGAGCTTCTTGGTGCTTGTGCATACATTGGTATCCCCTGATTCACTAGCAACTGCTTTGTTTACATTAAAAGCACAAGCCTTCACCAAAGAAATAAATGTAAGTAATTTAATAGAGAGGAAATGAATCACATATGCCTTTTGGCTCTCAAATAATGCCAGTTCTTCCTACAGTTCTGAGAACCCTGACTTTTAAGATTGTTCAAAGGATCTTCTTTATTCCTTGTTCCAAATATCACCTTGAACAAGATGACACAAAAAATCCAGAGCCTCATATGGAAGTCCCTGCAGGTGTGAGTTTTTCTATTTGTGCACAATAGACCTTTTTAAGATGAATGGAAAGGTCCTACAGGAAAGAGATCTGCCTCGTACTTCTTGCCTCTCCCAAAGAACTTCTGGATTGGGACTAATATGTGCACAAGCCCTGTGGAGTTTGCTTCCTCAGGTGAGCAGGAGTGGGTTTACCTCAATTTGCATGCCTTCAAACATAGTTTGATATTCTTCAAAAGTTCAGGGCTTTCAAGATGACAGATGTATCATCACGAGAAACATACCTTTTGAAATCACATGTTTTAAAAAAATTTTAAAATATGACAATTTGTGCAATGCTATCCAGGACCTTTTATTTGCTGTTATTCTGGATTATGTGCAATAATAAAAGGTTCTTTTGTTCACATTACCAGCTCTGATTTATTTTAGATGAAAGCATGGGAAAGTTTCATATCGGACACGCTTAACAAACCAGCGGTGTATCAAATGTTCAGCTACAAAGTTCAGCCAAAGCTAAACTTTTTTAAGCAACAAAGGCTTTAAATGGGGCATGCATTAAGTATAAGTTAAAAGTTCACCCATATCAGTCTTTAAAACATACTTTGGATCATTCCCAAGAAGTTTTGATTTTGTTGGGTATGTTGAATTGTTACACAATTAATAATAAAATTGACCGATCTAGATTGTGACCTAATGTGATGACCCAGGGTGGGATACAAAACAAACACAGTCATAGAAAACAGGTGAAGCCCCTTTTATTCCTTCACTTTGCTTCCAAGCTCCGAATATTCTTGACGGAAGACAAAAAACTCCCACACAAATAGTTACAAGAAGAAGGGGAAAAAAAACAACACAAACCAGGCAAGGTAAGGGCTGGAGGACGTCCACAGATAACACACATTGGGAAGGATACCAAACTCAGAGACGAATCATAAACTAAAGATATTTCCACGCTTTGTTTCCAGCGTTCGCCCGTACACAGGTCCGTACTCTTATTCAGTTGTCACAGCTGCAGCCCATGAAGAGGATAAAGGCCCTCTCCTCCCGAGTAGACCACTTCTCTCCCTTATCCTCTCCTCCCTTCATGCCCTAGGATGGATAGGGGATGGGCCTGGGTCCTCCTCTGACTGCTTAGCTGGCCTCTGCCCTTCCCCAGCCTCCTCCACAACCTCCGGAGCCACACTTCCACTCCCTGTTCCTCCTCTTCCTCAGAGTCAGTCTCCACCAGAGGCATGACACCTAAGCAGTTTTCTTGCAGCAGGGGATGAAGTATACTGATGATACTTAACTAAACATCCCTACAGGCCAAGCAAACAATACTATCAAGTTCCTTTCCCAATGTTTCTGGGAGGCCTAGATGCAGAAGAATAGGCTATGGCTTAACCTTAGCAAGACTGACTAGGTACAGGACTTAAGGTACCTTGAATCTGCATATTTTCCACTCTCAGTTCTGGATGGATTAGTATTCCACCAGATAAAATTGCAATACTATTTGGGGTCTTCTGGATTCTTGACTCCTGACTGAAGAACAGGTAGAAATCACAACCAGAAGAACTTTTACACAAATATATCTTACATGCCAATTGCACCCATTCCCAGATTAGGAGGCACTGCTTATATTCACTCATGCCTTAGCTCAATATTAGACTATTGCAATGTGCTCTATATGGGACTGTTCAAGAGCATTTGGAAACTTCAGATGGGTAAACTATAGCATACCTATGTAATACAGTTGCTATATTATATATCATGACACTGAAAGGAAAATTGGGTGTTAAAATAAGTAATTACACAATTCCTTTTTCAATATTTGCTGAACAAGCTTGACAAGCCAGCTCACCACTGGCGAGACGGTAACTTCCAAGAAGACTTATTGCCAAAATTATTTATTTATTGAATTTATTTGCCATCTATCTTGACTTTGGGCTGCTTGCTTAATCATCGGAAAGAGTATAATGTGATCATTTCATATTATGTTTCAAAGCTAATGGAGGAACATCTACCGACATGTCTGATCACTGTGAGATGATACAGCAAGGATAAGATTCCATGCTTAATTCTTTAGAAAAATTCCAGTCCAGAAATATCAGTTGCCAAGGAATGTGGAGGGTATAAAATAACTCCTGCGAGAAGGTAAATGGCTCTGCAGGCAGCTTTCACTTTTTGTAGCTCTCTGATTATTTCTGCTGTGGAACCCTCTGCTGGAAATAAAAAGCCTTGATGAAAAGGGTCACTTTTTGACCCAATTACAGCAGTAGCTTGTGGGGGGGACGGGACACCAGTGCTACCACTGCCACTTTCACTACGTGAATTCTGCTAGACCAAAAAAAAAAAAAAAAGGTTTTTGCCTTCACTTGCAGAAGGAATTGGTTTACATTCCAGCACACCTCATATGCTGAAACCCGAACCCAATCATTGATCAGATTGCAGATAGAAAGGACATTTAATGCCTGTCAATCTTTACAAAAAAATATCACAATGGAAGTGTTTTCAAGGGACTTTTTCAGCAGTGGTCCTAACTGCCAGCATTAAAGAGGAGTCCTCTTGAACTTTTTTATTTTATTTTCCAGGCAAGTTCTGCCTACACAGGATGTCAGACAGTTCCCTAAAAAACTGCATGCAGATGATGGGGGGTGGGAGTGAGGTTAGAAGTCACAAACTCAAGACAGCAGGGAGATAAAGGAAGCAACAACTGAGGATATTCCATTCTAAACTCTTAATTTACTGAAATATTTTAACTAGTACATTGACAAATGGAATCATGGAATGGAATCCAACAAGCCAAATTCTGAGAATGAAATGCGTAAGACCGCTGATATCAGAGGTTAGTAGCAGGATGAATAGTGACAATTTCCAATCCCAAATTAAGAGCCTGTCTGTGATGACGCAGGGTGGAATACAAAAGCAACAAAGTCACAAAAACAGGTGAAGTCCCTTTAATTCCTTCAACTTGGTTTCAAAGGTCAAATTATCAGTGACTGGAGGAAAAACTTCCCCACAAACAGTTGCGAAAAGGAAGAACTCCCGTTCAAACTCAAAATACATATACATTATAAATAGAAAAAACCCAACACAAACCACACTGAAGAATTAATGAGACAAGGCAGGATAAGAGCTTGAAGATGTCCACAGCAGAGGTGCTGTTCAGCCGGTTCGCACCTACTCGGGCAAACAGGTAGCAAGAATTTGGCATGTGTCACCGAACCGGTAGCAACATCTAGCTGGCCATGCCCCCAACCTGGTTGCCCAGTTTTCGCTCACTCGCTTGCCCCACCACCCAGTGCTCACTGCCCCAGTTTAAAGGAGGTCTGCTCCCCTGTCCTAGCCATGCATTTTCAAGCAGCCACTTGAAAACACATGACTGGGCGGAGCAGCGGTCCATTAACCTGCAAAACTGTTCCAAGGCTGGATTCTTCATGAACACTAGAAGTATCGCTTCCCCTTGTGAGTAAAGTACCTGGAGTGAGAGGGAAAGAACGCTGGGGGAGCGGGGGGAAATCCAGCCATGGGGAAGTTTGCAGGAGCTTCAAATGCAAGTCCGTTTACCTGCAGAACTTCTCCAATGCTGGATTCACTTCCCCTTGTGAGTAAGGTGCCTGGAGTGAGAGGGAATGAAGGCCGCCAGGGTGTGTGTGTGTGTGTGTGTGTGTGTGTGTGTGTGTGTGTGTGAGAGAGAGAGAGAGAGAGAGAGAGAGAGAGAGAGAGAGAAGAAAGAAAGAAAGAAAGAAGAAAGAAAGAAAGAAAGAAAGAAAGAAAGAAAGAAAGAAAGAAAGAAAGAAAGAAAGAAAGAAAGAAAGAAAGAAAGAAAGAAAGAAAAAGAGGAAGGGAGAGAAAGAAAGGAAGAAAGAGAAAGAAAGAAAAAGAAATTGTTGATGACCCAAGCTCTGTAAAGGACCTTGGAATACTCACCTCTAATGATCTAAGTGCTAGAGCCCACTGCAACTACATAGCCAAAAAGGCATTAAGAGTTGTTAACCTAATCCTACGTAGCTTTTTCTCTGGTAATATCACACTACTAACCAGAGCATACAAAACATTTGCTAGACCAATACTCGAATACAGTTCATCAGTCTGGAACCCTCATTACGTATCTGATATTAGCACAATTGAGAAAGTCCAGAAATATTTCACAAGAAGAGTTCTCCACTCTTCTACTCGTTGTAGAATACCTTATGCCACCAGACTTGAAATTCTAGAACTAGAAAACCTTGAATTACGCCGTCTTCGGTCTGACTTAAGCATGGTATATAAAATCATACATTGCAATGTCCTACCTGTCAATGAATACTTCAGCTTCAACCATAACAACACAAGAGCACACAATAGATACAAACTCAAAGTAAACCGCACCAAACTTGATTGCAGGAAATACGACTTCAGCAATAGAGTGGTCAATGTCTGGAATACTCTACCCGACTCTGTAGTCTCTTCCCCAAACCCCAAAAACTTTAACCTTAGACTGTCTACTATTGACCTCACCCCTTTCCTAAGAGGTCTGTAGGGGGCGTGCATAAGCGCACCAACGTGCCTACCGTCCCTGTCCTATTGTTTCTCTTATTCTTTTATTTTTCTTATATGTACCCATTTCATGTATTCACAACTATGTATACACTTATACTTATTATCTTGTAAACAATTGGCAAATCAAATAAATAAATAAATAAAATAAATAGGTAGAGAGTGTGTGTGATGTGTGTGAGAGAGAAAAAAAGAAAGGGAGAGAAAGACAGAGACAAAGAAAGGGAAAGAAAGAAAAAGAAATAGGAAGGGAGAGAGAAAGACAGAGAAAACTCTGTGCTAATGTTTTTAATTGTTCCATTATTTATCATGTGTTAATATTTTACACTGTCCCTACACCTAGAGTGATTCTACTGCCTTTCTTTTGCCCAGGGCTACCACATATTTTTCAGGGTTTACATGCATTCAATGTCTATAATCCAGAGCATAAATACATGTGTGGTAGCCCAGGGCTACCACATATTTTTCAGGGTTTACATGCATTCAATGTCTATAGTGCAGAGCATAAATACATGTGTGTTTAACAGAGTTGAAAGAGTTTGGAGGTCTTCTAGTCCAAGCCCCTGCTCAGGCAGGAAAACTGAGGATGCCAAACTCTGAGTAGAGGTCCTGAGAAAGGTGTCAGAATAACACTTAGAAGAGACTTATGGGGAAACCCTATACCATTTCAGAGAAATGGCTGTCCAGTCTTTTAAAAATTTCCAGTGATTGATCACCCAGAACTTCTGGGGACAAGCAGGTCCACTGGTTAATTGTTCTCACTGTCAGAAAGTTTCTCCTTAGTTTTAGGTTGCTTCTCTCTTTGTTCAGTTTCCATCCATTGCTTCTTGTTTGCCTCCTGGTGCTTTGGAAAATACATTGTCTCCCTTTCTTTGTGGCAGCCCCTTAAAAGCCTGTTGCCTATATCACACTCTTGAATAAAACATGTGAGCCATTTTCTCCTTTCAGTGGTCCATGAAAGTACATCTATAGTATGCAGATAATAAAGTCAAAAAAGGTGAACAACATTTTTACAGAACTATAGATAAGTTGAGGCCGGGTGACAAGGAATGGCTGGGAGGGGAGGGGCCAGGTGAGGCACCCCTTGATGTGAATGACATTGAGTTGGCCATGGCCACCCAGTCACATGACCACCAAGCACGCCCACCAGTCACATGACCACTAAGCCACACCCATTCAGTCACATGACCACCAAGCCATGCCCACCAAATAAGCCACACCCACAGAACCGGTAGTAAAAAACAAATTGAACTCCAAAAAACTTCCAGTTTGCAAGCTTCAGCGGCGGCAGGAATCCGCGACCGTGCGCAGTTCCTCCTGCGCTCGCCGCTGCAGTGCCCCCAATCCAGCCGGATTTGAGGGCTAATAGTCACCCCGTAGAGGTGACTGGAGACAGGGGAGATTCAGCAGGGGTCCAGGGGAAACACAACCCCCCTCCTCAGCTGGCTAAACTCCCTTTTCCAAAAGCGATGGAGCGGCAGTCAGCAATGGCTGCCACAAAGAAGCTTTCATCCGGACAAGAATGTGCAGGAGGAAGCTGAAGAAAGTGAAAGTTTTTGGCTGAACTGGGATAAAAAGTAGCATCTAAATACCCTGGAAACTCAACTTCATTAAAGATACATTGTTCCCAAGAAGATTGTAAAAAGCGGCGGATGAAAGTTAAAAGGGAAAGTTTGTTTTTTCTCACTCTCCTTCCCTACGGAGATAGCAGATGGAAATCGGAAAAAACCGTTTTGGCATCAACAGGTAATCAAATTTGAAAACTAAAAGCCAAGGGGACATTAAAGATTTCTGAACATTGGAATTAAAAAAAATTCTTTTTTTCCTATAAGTGGGAAGGGAGAGGTAAAGAATTTAAGACCTTGCTGGAGGAGGCTGCTTGGAGCTTATAAGATCAGAGTTAAACTGTAACAAGACTTCTAAAAGATACATTTTGGAATTTTTGCAATAGAACTGTACCCCAGGAAGAGAAAGTACAAAAAGAAGAAAGTGCTAAAACAGCTTGTGTTTATTTGGATTGCTTGGTGACTTTGGGACTTTTGGAAATTATTATTTGAAAGATTAAAAACATTTGGGTTGTTTAAAAAACTTTCACAATGGCATTATCTGTTGAAGAACTGAAAATGGAATTTAAAAAGCTAAAAGAAGAGGAACAAGAAGGGAAGGGCTCTTCCGGATCTGTTTTTCACTTCTTAGAAATGGCGATTTCTACCTACCAGGAATTACAAGAACAAGAAGACTGGGATGAAGAAGAAGAAGCCATCTTTAATTAACAAACAACTTTAGCTGGGGAAGAAAAAGGAAAGAGGGGAAAGAGAATGGAGAATTTAAGACTTAAAAGAACAACCAAAAAAGGGAAAAATAAGGTGAAAAATCGATACAATGTCAGAAAGCAACAGAAAAGAGGAATGCAGAAGAGAGTGGAGATTAAAAGGGTGGAGATCAAGAGATGGGGGGGGGGTAAAAAGGCTAGATCAGCGAAGAAAGGAAGGGAAAAAAGGAAGAGAAGTTACAAAGGTTTGAAACAAGATGTAAAGAAACAGGTTTTGTTCAGAGATAAAGGGTAAAAACATAATTAAAAAAGAGATTCTGCAAAAGTACATAAGACTGTATTGCTGTATTTGTATTTGAAATAAAGTTAGAAAACTAGAATATTATATGATTTAATAAAATATTAGAGGGAATGTGTAAAATGCTTAAGATTTAATGATAGAGTTTAATTTGCTATGGATTATTGTTTTAGTTATATTATAAACTTACTATTTTCTTATTTTAAAATGTAGTATGTAGCTTTAGAATGTACTAAGCAGAATCAGAATGAAAATTATATATTATTTTAAGTGTTAAATTTAGGGGAAAGATATAAAAGCGTCATACTTCAATCAGTGATTGCAGGAGAAATTATGTGTTAAAGAGAAAAGATAAGTAGATAATTACAGAACGGACAAAAGATACAAGAATAATGATTTAAATTGAGATGAAATATATAAAATAGAATTAAGAGAGTGAAAAGAGGGGAGAAGCCATATAGAAAATATAGAATGATAAATAAAATATGAAATGGTATACAAAGTGAGCATGAATTTGATTTATGTCTGTACAAAAAGATGTAACCCGGGACTAAGCCGCTTTCCAAAAAGAAGTTTTATGTTTTCATGTTTTGTGTTTTGTTTGTGTATGTTTGTTTATTGAAAATTAATAAATATTTATTTTAAAAAAATTGAATTCCACCACTGGTCCACAGATATCAAAATACACACTAGATGCCAGAACTCAGATAAGAACTGACAGAAATATTTTCACGCTTTGCTTCCAGCACTGGCTCATGCGCAGTCTGTCCTTTTGAACAGTCCTCACAGCTGCTGCCCATGAAGGGGATCAGCCATTCACGTTTCTCCCTTATCTGCTCCTCCCTACATGCCCTAGGATGAAGAGGGGATGGGCTTGGGTCTTCCTCTGAATGCCCAGCCGGGCTGTGCCCTTCCCCAGTTTCCTCCACAACCTCCAGAGCCACACTCCCACTCCCTGTCGGCTATTCCTCCTCTCCCTCAGAGTCAAATTCTAACAGGGGCATGACACTGTCTTTTGGAAAAACCTTGCCCTACTATTAAATATATCTAACATTGATTATGGTGAATCCCAGAGACCAAGAAAAGTGTATGTTCAGTTTTTGGCTGTTAAAAGACCTCTAACCTATGGTAAGATTTATCATTCTTTCCTCCTGCTGGCTTGAACCTTTCGTCTCAGAATGCTTGGCTCTGGAACTCTTTCTCTTCTCAGGGGGAAGAAGGGCAAAACCAATCCAGAAGTTAATTATCTCATTTCCCTCCACTCCAATTTTGCAACCATATGTATTACAAACTTCACCTTGTTTTTTTTATCATTTTTTTTTTATTTTTAAAAAAGAAACACTAACAAAACAGCAACATAAAACCATCTTCCAAAATACAGCGTTGGTACATTTCTTTCGTGCAATGTCATAATATCAACAGTCTTACCCTTCCAAACATACATTCATATTACATAAGTGAACTATACATATAATATCATATTACATTGTATTATTATTATATCATCATTAGACTCAGCTACAAATCACATGATTCTTATCAAGCAAATCTCAGTTTTAACCAATCTGAGAACATACAATTCATTTCATTATATTCAATTATATAATATCATTACATTATGTTATCTTGCATTTTACACCATTCCTTCTTTATAACACATTTTACTTCTCTATTTTCTTATCTAACCATTGCTAAAATAGATCCCAGATTTTGTAATATTCTTTATCTTCTTGCTCTCTGATTGCTAATGTCAATTTACTCATTTCTGCACATTCCATTATTTTCTTTTACAAAGTTTTTATTTTTTACAACAAACATACAAACAAAACGTAAAAACATAAAACCCTCTTTCAATTATATACATACAGTGTGTCAGTTGGTTACAATCTTTTGTGCTTTCCTTTTTTTTACCATTACTCACAAGTTATATAAATTCTCACTTTATCAATCTAGCTTGTGCTTATGTAATATCAATTATTAAACATTCATTTGACTAAACTATTTTTCCATCATTTTATATGAGATATTCTAATTTTCATTATGATTTAATCTTATACATTCATCCAATGGTTATATATTTTATATTGTATTCTATATCAATCTATTAACTTTTATTGTAAGGCTTAGTAATCTATTTATTTACCATGTCTTTTTATCTAACCATTGATAAAATAAATCCCATATCATATAAAATTGTTCATCCTCTTATTCTCTAATTTCAAATGTCAATTTACTAATTTCGGCACAGTCCATGATTTTCTTAATAATTTCCTCCTGCATAGGTATTTTTTCATTTTTCCAATTCTTAGCAAATAGAATTCTAGCCGCTGTTAAAACATTTACAATCAAATATTTCAATTATTTACAATGTATTTCCGGTATAATTCCCAATAAAAATATCTCAGGTTTAAAGTCTATGTGTTGTTTTGTCATTTTTTCCAACCATGTGTGGATTATAGTCCAATATCTTTTTGCATCCGAGCATGTCCACCACATATGGTAATATGAACCAGGTGTCTGATGACATTTCCAACATTTATCTGATTTATTCTTGAACATCCTTGCAATTCTCGTCGGGAGTAAGTGCCACCAATAAAACATCTTATACAAATTTTGTATAACTTGACATTGTCATTTTATAATTTTGAGACCACAATTTTTGCCATTTATCTAAGTCAATCCCATATCCAAAATTCCCACCCCCACGCAATCATTGTTTCTTTTACTTGTTCTTCCTCTAATTTAAACTCTAGCAAATATCCATAAAGTTTTTTGATTACTTTTTCATCAGTATCTGTCAAAATTTTATCTAAATCAGTTAACTTATCATAGATACCTTCTGTTTTAACATCTTTATCAAATCTAGTTTGTATGTGCAAATATGAAAACCAATTCATTTTCACACCTTGTTCTTCCAACGCTTACATAGATTTAAGTTCACCCTTTTCATTCAATATTTCACCATATCTAACTGTTTGTTCCTTTTTATATATTATTGGATAGGAAAAAGCTTCAATAATAGATAACTATAGTGGAATTTTTAAATAATATTGCTTTTCTTTCTTCTCCCAGTTTAGAAAAAATGCTTCTGGAATATAATGTCTTCTAAAATACCCCTGTGTTTTAGTTCCCTTATACAAGAGGAAGGCATGCCACCCTAACAGCAAGTCATGCCCTTCTAAATTCAAAAGTCTAGTATTCCTTAATGTTATCCACTCCTTTACCCACATCAGACTCGTCACTTGGTAGTATAATTCCCAATTGGGCAAAGCAAATCCTCCTCTTATTCTTGCATCTTGAAGCAATTTAAGTTTTATTCTCACTTTCTTCCCCTGCCAAATGTATTTTAGCATTATTTTGTTTAAATCTTCAAAAAATTATTTCCCTAATCTGATTGGAATTGTCTGGAATAAGTATAAGATTCTAGGCAATACATTCATCTTGATTGTAGATATTCTCCCAATCAGTGATAATTGTAATTTTTCCCATTTTATCAAGTCTGTCGCAATCTGTTGTTTATGTTTAAGATAATTATCCTCCTTAATTGTGCTACATCTTGGTGTTATGTGTATCCCTAAATACTTAACCTTATTTGTGACCTGGATCCCCAAAACTCCCTCCAATTCTTTCTTTCGTCTTACTAAAATGTTCTTTGCTAAAATCTTTGTTTTATCTTTATTTATTTTCAAACCTGCTATTTTCCCATACTCTTCTATCTTTTCTATCAGTTTAGGTGCTGACTCCAATGGATCCTCTAATATAAATACCAGGTCATCTGCAAAAACTTGTAATTTATACTCTTCTTTTTTAATTTTCATTCCTTTTATTTCTTTTTCTTCTCTGATGTTCCTATTCAGCACTTCCAATGTTAACACATATTGTGAATCAATAAAAGTGAATAACCTAAATGCAAATGAGGGGTTGAAAACCTGCACACTTGATTGGTCCTTATACAACAACTTGGGATTGGGCCAGAACCAGTCCCTGATTGGCCATTTTTGGGACTATCCTTATTGGTCAGTAGTGGGAACCTGTTGCACATTTTCATTGGTTAATAAGGCAACAGCTAACCCTATAAAAGGGTTACTGCTGCCCATAGCATTGCTCTGTTATGTCTATCACTTTATTAAAGAGTTGAAGTCACTGGTCAGATGTCTGGTTTCCCTTAATCTCCATATCTAACACTGGCGACGAGGATGGGATACGGAGACCGAAGAGCTGACTAATCTACAGAGCAACTAACAGAGCACGTGGTCGAACACGCACCATCAACGGCAACATGGCCAGCGGTGCCGTACCACCCGCTCCATTCAATCCAGAGACCGAAGACTGGGAGGCCTACATGGATCGGTTCCAGATGTTTCTGGAAACTAACAATTTGAAAGATGCAACAACCGGCAAAAAAAGAGCTATCTTTCTAACGCATTGTGGACCAACCGTGTTTAAAATGGCAAAGTCGCTTGCCAAGCCAGCAGAGATAAAAGAAATGGACTGGGACGTCCTCGAGCCGTTACTACGGGCTCACTACGCGCCCTCTGTACCAACCCTAGTAAGAAGACACGAATATTACCAGAGGGATCAACGGAAGGGCGAAAGCCTTGCCAATTACATCACGGACCTCCGGAACCTAGGAGGCCTCTGCGGGTTCACCGACTTAGAAGAAGCCCTCCGGGACCGCCTGGTTCTGGGCCTAGAAGACGGCGCTATCCAGAGCAAAATTATGGCTAAGGGGGACATCAGCCTCACCGATGCCCTTAAAGAAGCCTCGGCAGCAGAGGCGACAAAGAAGTCGGCAGCCCAAATGCGCCGCACCAACGCACCGCTATGTAAACTCGCCACTGATACCTCGCCTCGCTCAGAGAGACACCCGGTATCAACTCACCACGAAGACCTAGAGTCCCCGTCCGACAGCGATGAGGAAGAGGTCAACCGACTTCGAACGGAGAGAGACCAGTCCTCACAACACTCATTTCGACCGTGTGCCGGCTGTGGAGCCAATCACCCACGATCCGGCTGCAAATTCCTTGACGCACTTTGCCGCCATTGTGGGAGACGCGGTCACATCGCAAAGGTTTGCAGGAGCAAACAGCACTCCAAACCCCGACAGGCCGAATTCCAGTCTTCAGGATTCTTCAGCACACACCGAGAAAAATTGAACCACTCCTACAGAAACAAGCCGTCCACCACTTCCACCAGGCGTGAAGAAACCAGGCGGGAAGAGACCCACCAAACAATCACCATAGGCCACGCTACATCCCTTGATGCCGGGAAAATCCGAGTAAAGGTCGCCATCGAAAACAAACCTTGCGTGATGGAGGTAGACTCGGGATCTTCCCTCTCGATGGTGTCGTGGAAAACGCTCCAACAGCTCCTTCCAACGATTCGCCGCCAAGACCTTAACCCTCAGAGGGTTATACTCAAAGACTATCAGGGCAACCAATTCCCGTCGTCGGGTCCCGCAGATTCCAGGTCTCATTCAAGAACCGCACCGTCGCACTACCACTGACTGTCGTGGATCGAGACAGGCCTAGTCTTCTAGGCCTGCAATGGTTCAGGCCACTCGGAATCACTGTAGCCGGAGTCCACAAGGCCGAAAGCGTCGACTGGGAGGAAGCACTCGTGCAAGAATTCCAAGACGTTTTCGCGAACGGACTAGGCAAGTATAAGAAGACCCCAATCTCGTTTAACTTGAACCCTGAAATAGCACCCATCCGCCTTAAGCCGCGTCGGGTGCCGTTCGCCTTAAAGCCTAAAATCGACGAACAACTCGATAAGCTGATAGCGCAGGGTGTACTGGAACCCACCGACCACGCCCGTTGGGAAACCCCGATAGTGACGCCTATCAAGCCTGATGGGTCTCTAAGAATTTGCGGAGACTACCGGGCCACATTAAACCACGCACTGCAGCAAAGTGCTTATCCAGTGCCGGTAGTGCAACATTTACTCCATTCTCTGGGCGGCGGAAAAGTTTTAGCCAAACTAGATTTAGCCCAGGCATATCAACAATTGCCTGTAGACCCAACCACAGCCGAGGCACAAACGATCATAACACATAGGGGCGCATTTAAATGCAACCGGCTCCAATTCGGGGTAAGCGTCGCCCCTGGAATCTTTCAGAGTTTAATGGAAAGGTTGTTACAAGGGATAAAAGGCGTTGTCCCATATTTCGACGATGTACTCATCGCCGCACCTAACAAAGACATCCTAGAAAAACCACTCAAAGAGGTTTTGCGAAGATTCCAAAATGCAGGCCTCAGAGTAAAAAAAGATAAATGCCACTTATGTACTGAACAAGTAGAATTTTTGGGATACCTCCTGGACAGCCAAGGAATTCATCCCACCGAAGACAAATTACGAGCAATTAAAAAGGCACCCACTCCAAGGAACAAGGCAGACCTACAGGCGTTCCTTGGACTTATCAATTTCTATAATGTGTTTTTACCCCACAAAGCAACAGTAGCTGAACCATTGCATAGACTATTAGACAAAAAAGCAACGTGGGTTTGGGGACAACGGGAACAACATGCTTTCCAACAAGTAAAGAAATTGCTAACTTCTGGTTCAGTACTTATGCAGTACAACGAGACTCTGCCACTCACTATCACGTGTGATGCATCACCTTTTGGGGTTGGGGCAATTCTGGCCCACGTGTTACCTAACGGAACGGAGGCCCCCATCGTGTTTTTTTCGCGAACCTTAGCTAAAGCTGAACGAAATTATAGTCAGCTGGACAAAGAAGCTTTAGCTATTGTCGCTGCAGTTAAAAGATTTCACGAATATGTTTATGGCCGTGAGTTTACAATAATCACTGATCATAAACCGCTACTGGGGATCATTGCGGGTAATAAACCAACCCCGTATATATTGTCCCCCAGAATGACCCGTTGGTCTGAATTCCTGGCGGCCTACAACTACACCTTGCAACACCACCCGGGGAAATCGATTCTCCACGCCGATGCATTGAGCAGAACACCGCTCCCAGACGCTGTTGTGGATCCAGCCCCGACCCTCTCAACACTACAGATTGAAGCTCTACAGGCACCACCCTTGACAGCTAGAGACATTGCTTTTGAAACGAAACGTGACCCAGTTCTGCAACACATACTACGCTGGGTTGAACGGGGGTGGCCGACGGACCGAATTGCACCTGAATGGGCGCCCTTCAAAGCCCGCCAAACCGAGCTGTTTTCCCAAAAAGGCTGTATCTTGTGGGGCGATCGAGTCGTAATCCCTGGCAAATTGCAACAGACTGTGTTGGCGGTATTGCATGAGGGACATCCGGGCATTGTGCGGATGAAATCACTCGCACGCAGCTACGCTTGGTGGCGGGAATCGACAAAAGAATCGAGGCCTGGGTCGCTACGTGCCAGCGTTGCCAGGGCGTCAGCAACGCCCACCGAAAGCAAGCCCAACCGAATGGAAACGCCGAGGGGACCATGGTCCCGTATTCATATTGACTTTGCGGGGCCTACCAAAGGTCACACTTTCCTGATTACTGTCGACGCCTATTCTAACTGGCTCGAGATTCATCGAATGCACACAACTACAACCGACTCAGTTATTAATAAATTAAACAGACTATTTGCCACGCACGGGTTTCCGGACGTGTTGGTCTCGGACAACGGCCCACAGTTCACTGCATTGCCCTTTGAACAATATCTGGCTGATCGGGGCATCCGCCATGCGCTGACCTCGCCCGCGCACCCTGCGGCAAATGGACGTGCAGAACGCATGGTACAATTTGTGAAAAAGACCCTGCATAAAATGGAATTTGGCAACATCGACGAGAAAATCAATCGAATCCTCTTATTGCAGCACATCACGCCCCACAGCGTGACCAACAAAACACCCGCTGAACTTCTTATGGGGCGGAAAATACGATCGCACCTTGACCGGCTCCACCCCGCTTTCGCACCAGAAAAACCTTTTGGCTCCAGCAGCAAATGCCGGGAATTTAAGGTAGGCGATTTAATCTTTGCCAAAAACTTTTCCGGCGACCCGTTATGGATACCCGCAACCGTTACCCACCTCACCGGGCCTAGATCTTACCGCCTGCTAACAGACGATGGGAGGGTGTGGAAGCGCCACATAGACCAACTCCGATCGAGATTACCACCCAGCGGCCATGACTTCCCCAGTTCACCAACTCAAGGGGGAGGGAGTATCGAGGAAATTGACTTTGATACAACTAATAGCAGGTCAACGGGAGCCCTACAGCCCAACGAAGCACCGGGCGTGAAGCGGGAGGGAGTTGATGTCTTCAGGGAACTTTAATACGGGGAAAACGAACTGCAAAACCCCGAAGAAACACGCAGTAGCAGAGACAACCACAGTGAATGCAGCACGGAATCGCCGTGCAGCGAAATAGAACTCAACAATGGTCATCCAAACGCTCCACCGGAACCGGACATTGGACAAAACCCGGTGGAGCCTCGGAAATCATCCAGGCAGACCAAACGGCCTGCCTATCTTGAGGATTTTATCACAGCTCCCCTCAAACGGAACCCAAGGGGGAGGGGTGTTGTGAATCAATAAAAGTGAATAACCTAAATGCAAATGAGGGGTTGAAAACCTGCACACTTGATTGGTCCTTATACAACAACTTGGGATTGGGCCAGAACCAGTCCCTGATTGGCCATTTTTGGGACTGTCCTTATTGGTCAGTAGTGGGAACCTGTTGCACATTTTCATTGGTTAATAAGGCAACAGCTAACCCTATAAAAGGGTTACTGCTGCCCATAGCATTGCTCTGTTATGTCTATCACTTTATTAAAGAGTTGAAGTCACTGGTCAGATGTCTGGTCTCCCTTATTCTCTATACCTAACAACACAAACAACAGAGGCGACAGTGGACAGCCTTGTCTAGTCCCTTTTCTTATATCGATAAAGTCTGTTAACTCTCAATTTATCATAACCTTTGCAGTTTGTTTATGATATATCGCTTCTATGGCTTGAGTAAATTTTTTACCAAAGCCCATTTGGTCCAATTGTAACAGCATAAAATGCCAATTCACATTATCAAAAGCTTTTTGTGCATCTAAAAACATCAGAGCCATTTGTTTTTCAGGATGTGCCTCATAGTATTCCAGTGTATCTAAAATTATTCTCATATTATCTTTAACCTGTGTCTTCGGCAGAAATCCATTTTGATCAGGGTGAATAAAATTGTTTAAGTATCTTTTCAGTCTTTCTGCCAGAATTGAAGCAAAAATTTTATAATCTGAATTTAATAGTGATATTGGTCAGTAGTTTTTAACTTGCTGTGGGTCTGTGTCCTCCTTCGGTACAAATGTGTTCTGACCATGTTTTAGGTATTCTCCTCTTTGTCATAACTTCATTCATAACTTCTAATAAGTGAAGATTCAATGTTTCCTGGAATGTCTTATAAAATTCCACTGGCAAACTGTCCAGACCTGGTGCTTTCCCAATGTTTTGCTTTTTTAAAACTTCTGTTACTTCCATCATTGTTATGTTACTTTCTAACATTATTTCAATTTCTTTGAGTATCTGAGGCAAATTTGCTTCCTGTAAGTATTGTTGAATTCTTTCTTCCTGAACATTCTCTTGATAGTACAGTTTTCCATAATAATCTTGAATATTTTTTTCTTCTCTGCATTCCCATAGCATACATGTCCTTGTTCATTTATCAATTGATTTATCCTTCTCAAGTCTCTTTCCTTTCTCAATTTATATGCTAGCCGCCTGGTTTATTTGCATCTTCAAAATAGTTCTGCTTAGCATTTTTAATTTTTTGTGCTATTTCTTCTTTTCCCATTAGCTCCATTTTATGTTTAGTTATGTCCATTTTAATTTTAATGTCCTTTTTTGTGGAAATTTCTGTAGTTCTTTTTCAAACTTCTTGTAGTCATCTTCCAATATTTTAAAGTTTTTTTCTGTTTTAAATTTCTTTTCCTTGCATAGTCCATTATCAAGCCTCTTGTATAAGCCTTCATTGTGTCCCAGAGGTTCTGTAATGATGTATCCTCTTTTGTGTTTTCTTTAAAGAAAAAAGTCAATTCTCTCTCAATTTTCTGTTTAAAGTCTTTTTCCTTTAATATTGTATTATTTAAAGTCCATCTAGACCTCCTTTTTTGTTCTTTCCATACAAGTGTTATTGGATTGTGATCTGCCCAGATACTTGCTTCTATTTCAATGTCTTGTATGTTAGAAAACAATTCTGTTGACATCCATATTATATATATTCTAGAGCATGATGCATATTTATTTGAATAAAAGGTATATTGTTTATTTTCCACATTTCTATCTCTCCATGCATCTTTTAAGTTTATCTCATCTACCATTTGAAAGAAGGATTTCGGCAATGTCTTTCTAGCTTTCTTTGCTGTTTTTTGTGTTGTTGTTTTTAAACAAATTTTATTAATTTTAAAGACAAACAAACCATCATTAACCATTAAATACATAAACCTCTTTCCATTATAAATTTTACAAGTCAAATAAAACATTATTTTATACAACATAATTCTATTTTAGACGATTTCCATATGAACATACAAATATCTCTTATCAAATTTCTCCTTATTTCTCTTTACTCTTATTCAATTTCATTATTATTATTATTTTTCTCTATATTTATCCAATTTATAATTATCATCTATTTCTCTCTGACTTGGTTACCATTATTCTCATCCTACATTCCTGCAAGGTTTTATTAATTCTCCCACATACATAAACACACAAAACACAAAAATATAAGAGATCTTTTAGGAAAGTAACTTGGCCCCAGATACCTCTCTCTATATGGACTTCAATTATGTTCATGCTCATCTTACATGCCATTACCTATTTTATTTACCATTCTATATCTTCTATATTAGCTTCTCCACACATTTCACTCTTCTTGATTCTATCTTATTTAATTCATTTTAATTTAAGTCATTATATTTGTATCTTTTGTCCATTCTTTATTATCCATTTGTCTCATTCCCTATAGTAAAAAGGAAAAAGAATTTCTCCTGAAATCACTAATCAGAGTATGATGCCTTTCTATCATCCCCCTAAATTAACATTTAAAATAACACCTAATACCCAATCTGATTCTGCTTGGTACATTCTATCTACTAACTTTTAAAAAGGAAAATAATAAATCCAAAATGATTAAATACATAGTTAAATAATAAATCTAAATATTGAATCTTATAACATTCCAATTATCTTTTCCAAAAACAAATGCTACAATAATAAGTTTATAATAGCATCAACACCATAGTCAATTAGACTCTTTAATTAAACTCAATATTCTAAACATTCCCTTTAATATTTTATTAGGTTTTAAAATCAATCATTACTAAACATTTCAATATTTTAATCTCTTATTAATTCTTATAACATTCTAATTTTCTATTTCTAATACAAATGCTACAGTACCATCTTATGTACCTTGCAGAATCTTTTTTAAAGAAATTATACATTACCCTTTGTCCCTAAAAAAAATTCCTCTTTTCCCATCTTGTTTCAAAGCTTTGTGGCTTTTTTCCACCTTTTCCCTTCCTTTCTTCTCCCACCAGGCCTTCTTACCCCCCCCCTCTCCTAGCCTCTGCCTTGTTAGCTTCCCTTCTCTGTTGTATTCCTTTTTTCTTTTGTTTTCTAACATTATATTGATTTTGCATCTTATTTTTCTCCTTCTTGGGTGTTTTTTTAAGTCTTAAGTCCTTCATTTTCCTTCCTCTCTTTCTCCTTTCTTTCTTAATTAAATTTTGAGATTCATTAAAGATGGCATCTTCTTCTTCTTCTTCTTCTTCTTCTTCTTCTTCTTCTTCTTCTTCTTCTTCTTCTTCTTCTTCTTCTTCTTCTTCTTCTTCTTCTTCTTCTTCTTCTTCTTCTTCTGCCTCCATCTGTTGTTGTGTTTGTTGATAGATAGCAAGCGCCATTTCTAAAAAGAGAAAAGCTTCTTTCACAGCGTCCTTGCCTTCTTTTTTTATTTTTCCATATTCTTTTCTCAGTTCATCAACAGATAAAGCCATTATAAATCTTTTCTTTTCTTTTTTTCCTCTTTCTTCTTAAAACAACCAAGATGTTTCAAACGTTAGAACAGTCCCAAAGTCCCAAAGTCATCAATCAGTCCAAGCCAAAACAAAGTTCTCACTTTCTCTTCCTGGGGTAATATCAATTAAGAAAAAAAGAAAAACCCAATCTGTATTTTAAAGCCTTATTGCAATAAATTTCAGTCTTCAAATCCTTAAGGCATCTCCTCCAACAAGATATATATTTTTCAATAGAGATTGAAAAAAGACCAGAAAGCATGAACAGAAGAGATGATTCCACCAGGCTGTCAATCATTTGGAAGCCTGCACTCACAAACAAAAAAATATCCACACCACAAGCCAGGCAAACACCTGGGCACAAACAGATCCCCCCTGATACCTCCAGCTCAAACACACCCCAACCAGGCACCCAGATGAAACCCAGCTTCCTAACTAATGATAGCCGTCCATTTACCCGAAGCCAAGCTGCACTAAAGGCCTCCATTAAAGTAACACAATGCTGCCAGCCAATCAAGATACAAAAAGAGCCAAAAAACAGACAGAAGATATCAGAGACACCCATCAAGCAGAACACAGCAAACTCCGAGACCAATAAACACAGACCAAGACTCCCAACCAATCAGGATGAAGAAAAAACCATTCTGGCACAGCAATAGGCTGCCCCAAATTTAAATCTGAAACCACTGTAAAAGTCTGACCCACAGACGGACACAATACAGAAGCCTGATGATGGCAGATGAGATTCTGCTGAAACGTTGCTACAACTTTAAAAGAACTACAATGACGTGGGAAAATACCCGAACCAAGCCGAACACCATACATGTAAGTACCCGCGAAAACTTAAGAAAACATATATATATATATATATATATATATATATATATATATATGTTTTCTGAGGTTCTTGGGTATTTGTATGTGGATCTTTGGTTATTCGGGTTCTCTCCGCGTAAGATTCAAAGTATCTAGGCAACGTTTCGGCGAGGTCCCACTCGCCATCTTCAGGCTGGTGCTTTCGGCTTAGTGCCAGTGCAAGCAGTGTGTGACCGGAGCTGCCATCTCTCTCTATATACAAGTGGTGGGGGATGGTGTGCTGGGCTGGTTGGCTGTGCTGCAGCCTCTTGATTGGTTGATGGAGTTGATGTTGGTATAATGGGCTGTGTAATGGCCTTTTGTTGTGGAGATATCCTGGATCTTGTGCTGTCATCTCCTGGATCTTGTGCTGTCATCTCCAGACCCCAAACTCAAAGCCATATTAAAAACCCAAAATGCTACATCACAGCCACCTGCTCAGGACATCACATCAGAAAACTCAAGAAATTACACCTCAAGAACTCAAGAAGTCACAACACAGCAAATGACCCAGGATATCACAGCACAAGACCAAGGATACCACAGCAATAAATCTCACAAGGTCATCACACAACCCATTACCCAAGCTGTTACTACACAGGAGGCTAATGGAAAAGAGATCAAAACACAAACGACCCAGGAGATTACAACGCAAGACCCAGGATACCACAATAAAAGAACTCACAAGCCCATCACACAACCCATTACCCAAGCCGTTAAAACACAAGAGGCTAACGACCCAGGAGATGACAGCACAAGATCCAGGATATCTCCACAACAAAAGGCCATTACACAGCCCATTATACCAACATCAACTCCATCAACCAATCAAGAGGCTGCAGCACAGCCAACCAGCCCAGCACACCATCCCCCACCACTTGTATATAGAGAGAGATGGCAGCTCCGGTCACACACTGCTTGCACTGGCACTAAGCCGAAAGCACCAGCCTGAAGATGGCGAGTGGGACCTCGCCGAAACGTTGCCTAGATACTTTGAATCTTACGCGGGAGAGAACCCGAATAACCAAAGATCCATATATATATATATATATATATATATACATATACATATACATATATATATATATATATATATATTTGTCCTCTCCCTTCCCACTTATCACAAAAAGCAAGTTTTCACCTTCTATAAAAAGACAGGTTTCTCAATATCCATTTGTTGATTCCATAGGGAAGGAGAGTAAACTTTCCTTTTCAGCACCTCAAAATTGCCGCTTATAATTCTCTTCTGGAAAGTATCATTCAAAAAGCCATAGTTTTCAGGATGTTAAATGTATCTTAAAGTCCTGGGTCAGCCAAGAAAAACTTTCACTTCAAAAACTTTCTCCTCTTCCTCCTGCACATTCTTACCCAGCTGCCGGCTTCTTTGTGGCGGCCATTACAGACCGCCGCTGTACCGTCTTGGGAAAAGGGGGTTTTGCCGGCCGGGGAGGGGGTCTGCAACACCCCCAAACCCCTCTCCGGATCCCCCCTATCTTCAGCCACCCCTGCAGGGCAGCCTTAGCCTCCAAACCCATCCGGATCGGAGGCACCAAAACAGCTAGCGCCGCAGGGATCGCGCAGTATCGCGAATCCCTGCCGCTAGCGAAGCCGACAAACCGGAAGTTGCTGTTTTTTGTGTTTTATAGTCCAATTTGTCATTTATTATTCCATTAAAATCTCCTATCAGACAGATATTAGCATAGTCCAGCTCAATTATTTTCTTATGTAATTTCCTGTAAAAATCTTCTTGATTATCATTTGAAGCATAAATTGCTATTAAAAGTATATTTAGATTATTGTCCATTATCTCCACCATCAAAATCCTTCCATCATCATCTGTATATATTGGTTCCGCAGGGATTATATCTCTAATGTATAACACCACTCCTCTCTTTTTACACTGTATCAACGCTGTAAATAATTTCCCTAATTTTCGTTGTTTCAATATATAATCATGTTGTTTTTAATATGTACTTCTTGTAGGCAGATTATATCAAATTTTAATTTCTCTAACTTATGAAATATTTTTCTTCTTTTAATAGCTGAATTAAGTCCATTTATATTAATTGTAATCAGTTTTCTCTCATCCATTTTAGACCTTATAAGAAGGATTTGTTGCTCTAGTAGATCTTGGTTCTTGTTGCTCTCTGGGTACACCACCTACGGCTCCTTCTTTTTCAATTACTGCTATACATTCCTCTTGAAATTCAATTAACGACCCTTCTTTTCTTGTATCTTCCTCCCTTCCTCTGAAATATTCCAGATAGAATAACTCAGCTTTTTCAACTGTATCAATTTTGTGTCTTTGTTCCTGCCAGGTATACATGAGACCTTCTGGTATCAGCCATCTGTAATTTATTCCTCTCTTAAGTAACTCTTTGGTCAAGAATAAACATTCTCTTCTTATTTCTCTCATTCTTCTCGGTACCTGTTTCAGTACCACTATTTCTTTATCTTTGTACTTTAGTGTTTTTTTCTCTTGCCGCCTGCAGTATTTGTGATTTAATTATTTTCTTAGTAAATCTAATATGAACTTCTCTTGGCAATTTATTTCTCATCGCATATCTTGTATAGATACGAAAAACCTCATCCATTCCATCCATCATCTTTTCTTTAGTTACCTCTAATGCTTCTGCCAGGATTTCTGTCATCATTTCAGCAAGGTTTTCACCCTTTTCTTCTTTTATATTTTGAAATCTAAGATAGAATTCTGATCTGTCAATTTCCCATCCCAATGATTGCAGAGATCTGCCCTTGTCTCTTTCCACTTCACTCAATCGGGTATCCATATCTCCAATCTTCTTATCTCTTTGCACATCTTGTTCTTCAATTTTATTGATTCTGTCCTCGTATTGCATCATCATCTGTTGAATATTTTCAATTTTCTCATCTGTCTTTTCAGTTCTTTGCTCAATATTCTCTGTTCTCTTTTCAATATTATCTGTTTTTACTTGTATCTTTTGAATTCTTTGCATAATCATCTGCAGTGTCACTTCTTTCTCCTTTTCTTGTTGTAACATCACCTGTATTGATTGTTGTCCTCCAGATGGTGAGGAGGAAGAAGTCAGGATTGAAGAAGCTGAGGCTGGTATCTTTCTGCTCATCTTAGAATACTTAATAGGAAAATTGAGAAGAAAAAGCAAGAGCAGCCAACTGCCACTCCAGTAAAAAAAAAAAAAAAAAAAAAAAAAAAAAGGAAAGGGAAAAAATCTTCAGGCACTTGAATACCTTAATCCAATTGGTTCCAATTATGTAGAAAAAAAGGGAAAAAAAGAAAACAAATGGAAAATGGATGAAAAAATAAAAAAAATTAGGAAAAAATTTAAAAAGACAGAAATCTGTATATTCCCCTTGCTAAAAAGGTAGAACAAAGGGAGGAGGGGAGGGAAACAAGTAGTCTTATTCCTGCATCAAAGGACTCAAGTCCAAATATAAAAATCCAACTGGGGGTGGGAGTAGAAAAAAAGGGGGAAAGAGAAAATGCAATTCTGTCAGTAAGCAAAGCACTGCCACTATATGTTTGAGGCTCTTTACTAAATCAAAAAACAAAATTTCCAGTTCTCTTTTCAAGGTCACTTCAATCTTCTCCAGACTCCAGATATCAGTAGTTCCACAGAAGAGCACCTGCATAAACAATCTACATGCTCTTCCCACTATCTTTTCAACAGAGTCCTTGAATCAAATGTATCAACAAGAAAGAAAGGAAAACAATGTATCCAAGCCTCCAAGTGGCAGCGGTACTTATTTCCCTTTCCTTTCCCTTCCCCTCTAATATTAAAACCAGGAATAAAAAAAATAAAAAGAGTCTAAAAAAATAAAGAGTCTAAAAAACAAGAGAGAAAAAACTTTTTCAAAGGGTTATTTTGAAAGGAAAAAATTAAAATTAAAAAGTTTTTACAAAAATCCAAAGTTCCAATAAAAAGAAAAAAAAACCTTCAGGTTTAATTTGTGCTTAATCTTGCCGCTTAAGCAGTTTTATCTTCACTTTTAAATTTAATTTTTAGTCTTTTAAGATGTTCTCTCCAGAAAAAAATAAGTAGAAAATTATCTCACCAAACTGACACACTTTCTTTCCAGCTTTCTTCCGTTCCGGAGCTGTCCCACTTCAGCAGCTTTAATGGCTGCCTCTCCGCCATGGGAAAAAAAGGGCTTCTCCTAGATCTACCAGGGACTTTGTAATGTCCCTGGGATCAACAGGATGTGCTCTCCTCTGTCACCATCTCTACGGGACGGTTTAGGACCATCCTGCAACAGAGATATCAGCAGCGATCTTAGAGCTTAAAGATCGCATGCTGTACCTCCACGAGGCCAGCTCTGCCCTCAAACTGCATCTTGTTCTGTAGCTGGAATATTCCAGTGATGAAGTGTTCTTTTCCCACATGTCCAGTTGGCTGTAGAACCTTCTTTCTCTCTTTATGAATCCCTTTTTTCAAACGTTGCATGAAAATGGATAATTTAAATTCAGCTTCTTAGTACAAACATTTTCTTTACCCTAGTCCAAGCACTGTTAAAATTTCCTTTGGGGCTAATTGAGTTTAGGGTTTTAGAGACATATTGTAAAATGGAAGATGGTTGTAGAGACCTTAGGATCATATCTACGGTTTCATTAAGTTGGTTTAGAATTGGATGCAGAGATGAAATAATGTGGTTTGGACGCTTTCTTGAAAATAAACTTTGGACCTTGTCAGTATAATTTACAACACAAGAAATTCTTTATGACATGCACCTCAAAAGCACATATTGAGGTTTAACAAAATGATTTGTTTTCCTTCACCATGCATACCATTTTTCTTGTTAATAATGCATTTAAAAAAAAACAAAATACTGTATACAACCTTGGGGTATCTATTTTCCTTTTGATAAACAGCTGGATAGTAGATTGCACAGCAGAAAGAATCAGAGACAGAAAGCTAAAGTGAAAAGTATATGTTTTATAAGAAAGTATTGTTAAAGGTGGCATAGAACAATAAGCTTTTGTTTAAAAATGGCATGTTCATAGGATGACCTGTGTTATGTAAGTCTTTTAACAGACAAGAACACATAGTGTGTTCTCCTCTATTATGAAAAGGGAGTGAGCAGAGCTCCCTATCTCATGCAGTCATAGTCTGAGTAAATAAAACAAATGAATAGGGAGAGGAAAGAAGGGATGAAAACCCTGATATTTCTCTACCAATAGAAGGCATCTTACACAGACATGCAAAGCCTTTTAGACAAGGAGTCCTGCTAACTATTCTTACAGCTGTTGTCCCTAGCAGTCTAAAGCAGGTGCCCATAAGATTGAATTCCAACAAAAAGGGTAATCAGAACTGTTAGTAGGTTACTAACAGTAGGTGACTAGGTTTGGGTAGAAATGAGAAAATGGTTAGAAAAAGCTGCAGCCCGATACTAGATTGTGCAATTACAGTTTTGGAAGTTAAAAATATGTGCCTAGAATGTCTGCAGAATAACAAAACAGAATAACAGAACAACAGAGTTGTAGATAGTCCAATCTCCTGCTCAATCAGGAAACAATGTACCATTTCAGACAAATGGTTGTCCAATCTCTTCTTAAAAACTTCCAGTGTTGGAGCATTTACAGCTTCTGGAGGCAAGTTATTCCACTAATTAATTGTTCTGTTAGGAAATGTCTCCTTAGTTCTAGGTTGCTTCTCTCCTTGATTAGTTTCCACCCATTGTTTCTTGTCCTGCCTTCAGGTGCTTTGGAGAATAGCTTGATTCCCTCTTCTTTGTGGCAGCCTCTGAGATATTGGAACACTGCTATTACATCACTCCTAGCCCTTCTTTTCATTAAACTAGAAATACCCAATTCCAGCAACCTGTCTGCATTTACTTGCTGTTATGAAAGTTGTGATTCTTTGAAGGGAATTGGAATAGAAATTCTTGTATTTTCTGGCAATAGTAACTCTTGCTTTTCTAATTTAGTTCCTGTTAAATTACTTTCTCTTTATTGTTTTTATGATAAAAATAGCAGTAGCACTTAGACTTATATACTGCTTCACAGTGCTTTACAACCCTCTCTAAATGGTTTATAGAGCATATCACCCCAACAATCTGGGTCCTCATTTTACCGACATCAGAAGGATGGAAGGCTGAGTCAACCTTGAGCCACTCAGAATCAAACTGGAGTGAACTGTACTGCATTCTAACCACTGTGCCACCAAATTTATTATAATCAATACTTAGGAATAAATTGTCTGTCTGTATGCCCACTACAGGATCAATGTTGCCTATTATGTGAAAAATTCTTAATTTGGTTGAAATTATTCCAGGTTTTAGTTGAACGTAATAGAATTAATTATCTGGAATGCAATTATTCATGGTCTAATATAGGGGTGTCAAACTGGCGGCCCATGGGCCGGATGCATCATGCGCAGACCATGCCCACCCTGGCTCCACAAAGGCAAAAAAGTCACAAAATGTCACAATACGTCGGGTTGCGTGATCGAGTTTAACACCTGTGGTTTAATAGATAATCAAAATGAACTTTGTCAGGCTCAATGTTGCATAATTTAGTTTATTATTTATGGGTTGTTTCTGCTGTTCTAAACCTCATTCATAAAATATGGCAAGCTGTAAAAAGTCATAATCATATCCTGTAATGAATTTTCTCCAAAGGTGCAAAAAAGATACAGGGCATATAATGGGTGATTTGGGATATCTGCAGTTGTAGAGTTTCAATGCTATGATGAAGTTTCAGATTTGGCCTTTTAAATTGCTTTAGTGAAAACAAAATGAGAACCGTTTGTAAATGGTTGAATTTTAATAAAGTAGAGAAATGTTCATGTTTTCAGTAATGCATTTTTTAATGAAACTGAATCACATATATTAAGCTCACAACACTACATATATCATACATATATATTTAAATTTCTGAGGCAATGTTGCATTGTATGAACAATGTTTGAAATATATGCATCAGAATTTTCTTTTTTAAAAAAAATTTCAGTGTATGCCTGTAAATGTGATTGCCCTCTGGGTAGAAAGCTGAGTTACGCATTGAAATTATTTTATATATTCTTTAATTATAGAAAATAATAGTGTACATTTTTCACAGTCACGATACTCCTGGTCAGAATTGCTATTCAATATCCCAGCATAAGCTATTCTTAGTTTTTTGGCCATTCTGAACCACCTGATGTTCGCAAGAGTTTAAAGGTCTGGATTCTGCCAGTTAGCTTGGGGCTCTAATGGGAGAGTATTTTAGTGGAGGTGGTTGATCAATTAACAGTGGATCCCATCTCTGTCCCTCATGCTGCTCCTGCCATCCCCGTCTTTTAATTGGGCCGTTGTGTTTTGGATTTTGTATCAACTTATTTATGTTTTTCATTTATACCGTTGTGAGCTGCATGTCACCTAAAAAAATACTTCTTTGGTCTTTTAGTTGCCAGCAGAAAGGGAGTGGGGGAAAGCAGTGCGTTCTTCAAATGCCTCAGATAATTGCCTTGGCAGCCCAAAGTTGTTGGCATGCAAAAATATTACTGGAGAGCATGATTGATGATTCTTGGCTATGGATGTGTCCCATTGGAGAATATTCATCCAGGGGGTGGGGGGAATGAATTATGTATTTTAGTGTCAGCTGCACCCAGTTAACACCAACATGGCCATTCCTAATAAAACATTTTTTTTTACTCTGAGAGATGCGGCTAGAGACTTATAATTTCAATAGGGGTGGATTTGTTGGAGCCCTAACACTGCAGAGTGTTAACCTGAGGTAAGATGGGCAGCCTATAAATGTTATAAATAAATAAATTCAAACTCCATTAGTGTATTGTATAAATGAAGATAAGATTTAGATTTTTTAAAAAACTTACAGTTGTTATACATGGTTATAATACACCCAATTTCAAAAATAGGTGCCACATTGGATGTACAGTAAGCCCCTCATGAAGCTTTGCAAATTATTTCCAATTTGAATAATCTTTATTTCAAAACATTCCATTTAAATTTGAATGTTGTTTCAAGCCTGGGCTGGGATGCTCATATTTTAAACATTTCAAATCTGAAACATTTTGCACATTTTATCATATATATTGATCCAGATTCACGTTAACAATTCTACTGATGATAATCAGAATCACAGCAATAACAGGACAAGAAGAAACCAGATGCATTCCTCAGAAATGAGTTGTTCCAAATGAATGATATTGTAAGAATAACATTGCTATTCCCAAACCATTTTTCTAAGTTATTTTTAAAATCTGATTATTTCATAGTATAAGTTTTTCATGGGAAAATAGGTTAAAATGCTATTAATAACCATTTATGACTTAGGAGTTGAATAAATTATATCAGTCCAAAATACAGAACTATAATGAACCTTCAAATAAATAAAACATCATTTCAAAAATTGCCAAGAATTAATATAAAAAGCTTTTTTGTCATCCAAAGAAACTCTAGCTGTATGTTACACTCAGGGGTGGGATTCTACCAGTTTGCACCTATTCGCTAACATTCTAAGCAGTTCGTTGTTAACATTCTAAGCAGTTCAGAGAACTGGTTGTTACAAGAAATTACTGGCCTAATCCTGTAAGGAAGGCAGGAAGGAAACATTCTGGTGTTGCTTATAGAAACTGCCTCTCCGTTAACCCTTATTACATTCTTGGCAGGACCAGATTTCCTGTCTCTGGAACTTCTCTGGAGTTTTTTTCCCCTCCTTTGCTGGTACTTTGCTTGTGTGGAGTGACCATTCAATGTTACAATGGCACTGAGAAAAGTGACATGACCATTTTTCACACTTACGACTGTTGCAGCATCCCCACAGTCATGAGAGGCCAGAGAAGGAGATGCATGCCTCGATGTGAGTGATAATGAGTTGGCCACACCCAGCCAGTCACATGACCACCAAGCCACGCCTACCACCTAAGCCACAACCACAGAACCGGTTGTTAAAAATTTGAATCCCACCCCTGGTTACACTTCTTTTTCAACCATCAGCTTAGAAAATCTACTAATTAAAACAGCAACATCACTTGCACATTTGTGTAAATTTACTTATGTAAAATTTCCACCTACTTTTTAAAATCAAACTTGTTTATCTTGATGAATATAGATCTATATAGATCTTGCACAAAATCAGTTTTAGTCTGCATCTTTTAAAACTTAGCTAAAATTTATCTAATTTGGCAAAAGGCATAATTCTTTAATATTCTACGTTATAAGGAACGCAACTGTTCCCCATTAAAAACAGGGAACAAAGGAATGTACTATGTCCTTCCATGGACCTTTTAAGTATAATCTTCTAAGCACCCAATTAGTAATATTCAAATTACTGCACCATTCAAATTACTGCATAGCTAATAAACTATTCAGGTTTTTTATTATTCTTAATATTATACAGACCCAAGGGGAAAATAAATTTAATGATATGGATAATCTTTAATAAAGGCCAATTTTAAAAAGAGAAAAATCCAGGAGGATGAAAAAAGAGAAATAATATAACTATGACAGAGATTGTAATTCATACAGAGGTAAACATAAATATGTGATTGAACCAGGGAGAAAGGGAAGAGGGGGAGAGAAGGGAGGGAAAGAAAAAGAAAAAGGGAAAGGAAAGGATTTTCATCTTTTAACAAGATTTTAAAAAGTCATGTCCAGCCTTTTGGCTTGCCTGGGCCATATTGAGTGCAGAGAAATTTTCTTGGGTCCCATATAAAATATATAATATAGTTAATGTATATAAATCACATAGTAATGTTAAAAGTTTACAATCTTGAGGGACTGTATTATTAGCTAACTGGGGCACTTGTTGCCCCTGCGCTGTGGGTTGGATATTCCGACACCTGGTTTAAAAGAAGTAAATAGTGTCAATTTCGTTATGACTTTGTAATGATTGAGTATTAAATCATGGTTTCAAAGCAAAGGAAAGTGGATTAGTATTAAAAAGTATCCAAATTTATTTTCTTGAAAGATATTTCCTGCATTATTAAATGTTTTTTTCTATATGAATGAACTTGACCTTGTAAAACGAGGAGAAAACTTGCTAAGAATTTTTCTAGGTCACCATTCCAAGTGGAGTCTGCTAAGAAGTTCATTCCTTGTGGAATGAAGCCTTAAAATGAATGGCTGTGACTGTAATCAAACATAGGCATAGGAACCTAATAAGTCCTCTCCTAACAAAGCCAAAACTTCCTGGCTTTAACAGCTTCCTTCAGAGTTCTGAAGACATAGAGTAGCTCAGCAAAAGTGAGATTTTTGGAGATGTGGTTTTGTCCAGAAGAATCTTAACCATTTTTAGGAAATCTGTTACAAAGTGAGTTAAGTGACTTCCCACAATCTTACAAAGGAGATACAAGTAGTCCTCGATTTACAACAGTTCATTTAGTGACTGTTCAAAGTTACAATGGCTCTAAAAAAAAGTGACATGACCATATTTCACACTTATGACTATTCAAGCATCCCCATGGTCACATTAAAATTCAGATGTTTGGCAATTGATTCATGATGGTTGTAGTATCCAGGGATCATGTGATTTCCTTTTAAGACCTTCTGACAAGCAAAGTCAGTGGGGAAGCCAGACTCATTACTAACTGAATAACTGCAGTGATTCACTTAATAACTGTGGCAAGAAAGGTCATAAAATGGGACAAAATTCAGTTAACAAATATCTCGCTTAGCAACAGACATTTTGGGCTCAGTTGATGTTGTAAATTGAGGACGTACATGTGTTCTATTCTCAGCTGCATCCATTATGAAACATATAGAATTAACAATACCTTTAATCACTTTTATATTCTGAGATCAAGCATCACAATTTGCAGCTTGGTAATACTATCCTACATCATTATAACAAAAATGAACAAAATAGGGCATAAGAGATAATAGTGGAAGTTAGTCCAATTTTACTGTGAAAGGATTCAAAGAATGTAGTGGATTCTGATAAAAATGCACGAGAAAACTTGAGTTAAATTTTCATGCACTCTTTTAAGCATTCATTGAAAATTCCTAAACCTTGAATGATTTCTACAATTGGTTATGAAGTACACTTATTTGTGTTATGCTTTTACTTCATGTCATAGTGTAGTCTCCTAAAAGGTACAGTATTGAGGGAAGGATTTATCTAGAATTTCCATAACTGGTGTGTCACACTGGTGCTGAAGCTATGTGAAAGAATATTGCTTTATAAAATGTTGCTAGGGCAACATATCGATGAGAGTGTACTAGGTTTGCTTTGTAGTTTTAATCTCCAGCTCTCCAAAAGACAACAGCACAGCAGGGGATTGAGGAGCAAAAAACATGAGGCAGGAATAATTTCTTTTGTGTAAGGAAAGTCTTGGAGATATAATAGGAGGACTGCAAAGATATAATTTACATGCATAATAGAGAACAGTATCAGAACATTCTTTGAAGTAGTTTTCTTTAAAAAATATTTTCATTATAAATAAATAAAAGGCAAACATGATTGTTAGTTATAGATTCTGGGATTTGAAAGCCATATGACATTTTCAAATATTGTATTGATTGAAATCTCATTTCCATATCGAAGGTATGATACTTTGGTACTTCAAGGCAGTTATGGAGCTTGAGATGTTGTGGCCTTCTCTTTATAAAGATAGACAGGGAGAAGTCTTCTCATGATCACTAGTTGATGCTGGGACTGGAATAACCAGCACAGTTCCAGTATCAATAAAAAGATAAATATGTACCTTGGGACAGATTAGGGAATATGTCCTTGCAATAGGGAGTGAGTAAACTGGTTCAGTCCTGAATAAAAGTTAGTTTCACTCATAATGGAATCGGTTGGAAGAAAAAAAAAATGAAATAAAAAAGGGAAGAAACCCATATATTTTGCTACCTTCTAACCTGCTTAGAACAGTAGAAGAAAGTGAATGTTCCCTCAATATGTTCCCACACACACCATGACTTCCACAGAATGACTGTGAAAGTTGTTTACTATTTGGGCATCTCATTTTTTTTTCAATGTTTGCTACTTTGACTATAATGATGTTTTTAGTTTTTCAGCAGCAGTGATGAATAACCCAATTCACACTGCCAGATTAAAGAGTTGTTTACCCCTTTTGGATGTAGATGTGCACAGCTGTCACCAAATAACAAAAATAAAAATAAAAAAGAGATCAAACACTAGTATATTTCCCCTTCCAGAGCATTAGTCCAAAATATTTGGGTGCCTAAACAGAAATCCAGATAATGTTCTCTAGATTTTAGGGGCAACACTTTAACCAATTTTCTTAGCATCCAGTTATCAATTTCTGCTGTGGAGGGAAGGGCAAGGGAGATATTCAGCTTTTAGGCTGCAACTATTGTTAGTAGAGATCATCATTTCCCACTGAGATCATCTAAAAAAATCATGGAAAAAATGAGCTGAGTTTGTGAAGAAATCTTTTAATGAGCAAACAGATGCCTTGAATTTCAGCTTCTTCATACACAAATCAGACAAAAACTTATCATCACTACTCATTCTGCTGGTGTTTTCAGGTTCTGAAAGCATTCTTAATCCTGTGTGTAAATGGTAAATTCTCAGGAGTTATTTATGCCAATGTTTCTTAATTACCTTTAAGATTTGTGAACGTCAACTTCCCTGAGATTTGGTTGTATGGTGGTTATTCCTCTCTTTCTCAATGAATTCCAAGAATTATATTTCTGGAAGAGTAGATTAATACTTCAAAAAGAGAGTTCCAATGGATATGTAAGGACTTGCCTCAGCTGGTCCCTCAGGAAAGCAAGACTTTTGACTCCATTGAGCTGAATCAAAATAACTTTTACGGAGAGAATGTGGTTGCAGTTAAGTCATGTCTCCAGCTTTGGTTGCAGATACCATCTCTGAAAAACTTCACTATCTATTCATTTGTCTTATGGACACACAAACTATAAATATTCCCAAGAAGTTAATCACTAATTGACAAGGAATAATGTTTTATTTCTTACAAGGTATCTGACATCTGATATTGCTGACCAAAACTGATAGTTGGAAAGAGTTGACAGATTTCTCTTTATTTCAAGGCCCTTCCTTCCTTCCTTCCTTCCTTCCTTCCTTCCTTCCTTCCTTCCTTCCTTCCTTCCTTCCTTCCTTCCTTCCTTCCTTCCTTCCTTCCTTCCTTCCTTCCCAGCCAATTTTTCCTTTCTGGGGAAAAAAAGTATTATCCCATCTTAAATTGGTTCAATATAATACTGTTTATACAAGTTAAATTGCAAATTCTCTCATAAAGGAACTGGGATTTAGTTTGCAAGACATGCAGGATTCTCTTTCAGATGCTGAGCACATCTTGTTTTTATTGAATAACTGTTCGGAGTTCTCATAATCATGCTGAATCGGCCTTTGTGGAAAGCAGAGTCCTGCCATTCAGCCAGAGGGCAAAAATCCCCAGGTAGAGATAAATTAAAGATGCAAAGATCTTGATTACCCAACATAATTGTGCAAAGCTAGCAGTCATAACAACTGAGGTAAGTTTTGCTGGAATACTAACTTTTCTGAACGACAAATAGAACAGGAAGTCCACTCTAGTATTGATATTGTTCCATTACAGGATATATTAATTCTAAGCTATGTATATATTAATCTATTATCCACACCACCATAGTCTTGTTTATTTTTCCTCTGTTTAATGAAGCCATGAAATTAATTTAGCTTTCAGTGTAATTGCAGCACATTTCTTTAGGGTATGAAGTTCCTCTCTTAGCTACCAGTACCTCTCTTGGGTAGCCCAATGTTCATTATTTTTAAGACTATTCTTCATTCTGAAAGATGGCCCATTTTCCTATATAGTGCAGGAGAGTTTTAGCAGCATTGTTTTATTTTGAAATGAATGGTTGCACTTGCAATCATAGAACATTGACCCACCTTTGTTGTTGATTGCATATTCTGGGGGAACACTGGGAGATCTACCTATATAGAGCCCTTGAGCCACAATTTAAAACTAATGTTTCTATCAATTTTCTTTAAGAGAGGGGCAACACTTTGGGACACCTTATTACAGCTGGAGGCAAATATATTTTGATTATAGGATCCACAAAAGAGTTAGGATCTTTTCAGGGCTGGGAATTAGGAAATTATTTGGAAGACTGTTCTTTCAGCTGAGAGATAATTGTGAAAAGACTGCTATACAATTTATTCTGCAAGGTTAAAGTTATTACTTTTGTCTTATGAGATTTTTTTTACTTTTAAATTGTAAACTGGCTATAGTCATTGGGAGTTAAGCAGCCTTTTAATCATATAAGTAAATATTATTATAAATTATATAAATGAATCAGTAAATAATACTATGTGGAAAATGGATTGGTGAAACTATGAGACCCATTCCTCGGGTATAGTAATCCAGCAAATTATGTGCTTGCAGGTCTAAAGGAGGGTGACAAATAGACATAAAAACAGATTTACAATTTCTCTGAAAGTGAATATATGCTTTCAGTGATATTTTCTTGGAAAAAATAAAGGATAGATGTGAAGATGGGATAAATCTGAAACAGATTCATAAAGGTAAAAAAAATTGTTTATGTTTAAGACTACTTTAGAAAGGAAAATTCAAGAGCAAATCCAAGAAATAAAGGACAGCTTTCTGAAATGAAGAATTATCCTTTATAAAGAAGGACATGGTCACTGTAGCTAGTCTTAAGGATAAACTAGCACTTTAAATCACTGGAAGAGATGGTCATGTATAAGTTGCACAACACATTGTAAAAGAGAGTGACAACAGAGTGACACAATAGAATAACCATCAGCCTGAATCACTCAGTCAAAAGGGCTAAATGGTCCTAGTGTGGAATTGAAGTGAAGTGAAATGAACAAACAATTCTCAGCAACCTTAGCCAGTATGGATAATGGTGAGCAATAATAGGCAAAAGGAAGGGAATGGAATTATCTAAAGTATCAAAAGAATCATGAGGGGGTCTTCTCTCTCCTCTCACAGTCACAGAGTACAGCATGGATCCCATCTAGTTTTCCTCCTTTGCTGCTTGAAATGAGTTCCAGTCACCTGTGAGAGGAGGTTCCCTGGACAGTCTATTTCTAGCCTCTTCTTCTTACTCAGATTCCATGTCCTTAAAACAGGATGAAGAGTGTCTTATGTCACAGAGAATGAATGAAAAGGAATAGAGATTAGACGATTAAAGGTATTTGAAGCTTCACACAAGTTTTCCACACACAGGGAAAGCAAGAATACACTATGTAGATTTACTACCTCAATTCCATCCAAGTCATCAGGTTGACCAACAGCCAGGGGTGTCAAACTCATAGCCCACCGACCAGATGCATCATGTGCTGGCCCCGCCGCTGCCTGGTTTAGCAAAGGGAAAAAAGTCCCAATATGTCACGTGACACCGCCGTGATGACATGAGTCTGACACCCCTGTATTAGAGCAACCTCTAATTCTCAACCTTAGCAGCTTGAAGCTAGGTGGACATCAGCTCCCAAAATACCTCAGACAGCAAGCCTTGCTGGTTGGGAGATTCTGGGAGTTGACGTCCACCTACCTTCAAACTGCTGAGGTTGAGAAACACTGTATTAGAGGGTCAAAAGCTTGCTACACTTAGACCTCTTCCCTGGTTTAGAAGGGTTGAAAGCAGGGGTGGGATACTACCGGTTCGGACCGGTTCTATAGAACCGGTTGTTATGATTCTGCGCTATTCAGAGAATTGTCAAATCGTGCTCCCGGCTGGTCCCGCCCCCTCCACCTGCCCCTCCCCTCCCCTCCCAGTCAGTCCTTATCATGCATGCTCAACATCACTGACTGCGTTCTTCCCCGCCCAGTCACTCCTTAAGGAATTTCTTTTTTTTCCTCCCCTCCTGAGGATCAGCTGCTCCTATGCTCAGCTGTGCCGGGATTCCCCTTGCTGTCTTACTGCTTTGCCTAGGAGGCTTCCCTGAGGCCCAGAAGGCCCCAAAACGGAACACAGGGGGGTGCTTTGTTTTTTTTCCTTCCTGAGCCCCAGGGAAACTTCCTGGGAGCAAAAAGGACCACCAGGAAGCTTCCCTGAGGCCCAGAAGACCCAAAAAATGGTGGGGGGGGGATGCTGCCAAAAAAGAAGAAGAAGAAGAAGCCATGCCCACCCAGTCACATGGCCATGCCCAACTAGCCATGCCCACAGAACCGGTTGTTACAAAATTTGAATCCCACCCCTGGTTGAAAGTTTTCCATTCTAGAGTTTTAACCACCAATGCATAGAAGGCTGGATGATGAATCTGCGGCAACAGAGATATATCAAATGGCAGGCCCATCAGAGCACCTCTGCTCCCTTCCCTATCATGTGAAGATAGAAGCAGCTTTGGTAATGACTTAAAATAGCTCTGAAGCCTTTATACTCCCTAGATGATGGAAAGCAACTTGAGAAAAATGAACTTTCACGAGGTTGAACTGAGCGTGGGAGAATATATGCAGATGAACTGCATCATATCCTATTTGTTGTTGCATTGGACCTCCCTTGATCTTGACATCTGAAAAAAAAAATTCCCTTAGTAGTTTTACTAAGAAATGCTGTCTTAAAGAATATTTGATCCAGGAGGGGAGGAAGACAGAATAGAAGAGGCGCTTTTAAGAAACACAAGTGATATGTATCCATACAAATTAGCAGAAGCAGGTGCTCTCCTGTGAAAAGAAGCCAGAATTTCAAGGCATGTAGAAAATATGCTAATAATCAGAAGTTACAGTGTCACTCTACATATGATACTTTTCATCAGACAAATGGTTGAGGATGCAGAAAGGGACTTCAAATCTTCTCTGGAATTGTAAGAACCAGAGAGGAACATTCTATCTTTTTTGGTGGACTTGCAAAATAGCTAAACAATACAGTGAAACCTCGGGTCGCAAACACTCCTGTTTGCGTCCAAATCAGGTGACGACCAAAAAAAGATTCCCTTTCCACACCGATTTCCCCTTTGGCGCAATTTTTTTTGGGTTTCTTTTGTCCACGCATGCGCCGACATTCGTGCTTCCAGTCACAACCAAATCGGGTTGCGACTGAAATCTGGAATGGGTTATGGTCGCAACTTGAGGTTCCACTGTATTTGACTAAATCCATACATTAATTCAAAAAATATTGAAACTTAAAATATAATTTAAACCAGAAATTTTCTGATTGGGGTTGATAGATAAAACTCAAGGAAAAAAATCTTAGTATTTTAATCTTACATTTGGGAGCGGCAGCAAGATTCCTATATGCTCAACATTGGAAAAGATTCTACTACATACCATATAAAGACAGTAGAAGAGTGATTACAAAAAGGGAGATGACAAAATTAATGACCCCCATTACAGAAAAGACATTGGCAAAATTTAATTCTAAATGGAAGCCTTTTGTGGACTTTTTGCAAGAAATAGAAAAAGGGCAAATTATGACATATGGATTTAATGATTGGTTAAAGTGATTGACCATTTGAAAAATGAATACTATGCTTTATTCATATTTTTTGTAAAAGAAGTTGGAAGTCACTTTCTTTTTATACATTTTTTTTTCTATAGTTTTTTTCTGCACTCCTGAGCCTCTATCTTTCTCATTATTCTTTCTGTCTGTCCTTCTTTCTGACTATTTGTTAGTTTTTATCTTTATGTTCTATAAAAGGCAATACATTTATATTTAAAAAAGAAGTCACAGTATCATTCAAGCTTTCTGTTTTGGCTTTTCCCAGTTTTTATAATGGTGAACAAGAATGGGCAAGGCCTTATGTATTTTTATTCATTTATTCATTTATTAAATGTATATGCCAGCCATCTCACTGCTGAACTGTACCTGGGAGACTTACAAATGATAAAAAGATATATATAAAAACTGTTAAAATTAGTAAGAATTACATATGTGCACATGAGCAGTTTTTCTGGATCCAATGGGCATCAAACTCTTCCCAGCTGCTATTTACAGTTATAGCTGTGCCCTGTTCATACAGCTGACATGCACGAACGCATATAAGTTTCAGGTATAAAGTAAAGCCCCATAGCAAATGTCTAGAGCTGACAAATCAATTTCCTCTAAAAGGGCCATGTCCTTTCTGCAAGTTGGAATGTAGGCAAAGTCATCTGGTATGGGGAGTATAATGTTATGAGCAGCTGTCCTAGGAAGTTGTTCTATTTCTGAGACTGAAAGTTTTAATAATCCCTGTGGGCTACTTGCAGTAGTTTGTTTAAAGAGCTGAAGCTGTTATCACTTTCCTTGCAGAAAGTGTCTTACACCTTCAGTCTTATTGAACTGAATCAAAAGTCAAGCACCATACTTGATATGTGGTAATGTAGCATCTGTTGTCATTTGACTTTTCTTATGCCTTTTAGAGATAATTGTACTTCGATCACCAGAAAGGAAGAGTGGCCAACTTCTGATCAACAAAGACCACGTGGAAATTTTTTAGGTAGCTGAAAGTCGCAAAGGAGCTGAGGCCAATTTTAAGACTTCCTCTATATTTGTCTTGAGATTTCCACTTTTGAGTCGTGAGAAACTATGCCATCCTTTTTAAGAAATCATGATTAAAAAGATATCTAGATATCTGGATAGGTCTATATCCAATTCCAGTTTTTTTCCCCTTCAGCACATTTTACTAGAGAGGAACTGGCTTCATAAAGTGCACTTTTTAAATATAATTTATGAAGTAGAGGTTCTTGATTAAAGCTGACTGGCTATCTTAATTGCTGAAGTTGGGATATAAATATGCCAAGAAATGTCTGCTGATTAAGAAACTCTGGGAATTTTGTCAACCTAAAAACTTCAATTTAAACACACACACACACAATTATGGTAATATAGTAGAAAGCAGACTGGAATGAGAGTGGAGCTCATGATCACAACACTGTATCTCATTTTGTAGTCACTTTCCCAAATTCAATTCATTTTTCTCAGTGATTGCCACTTGGAACTAATTAAAGGGGAGATGTTGTAAAAAGGAAAAAGTTTCTTGTTGGTCTTATCTATAACCTTTCACAATTCTAAACTGCTTAATTCCTTCATTCTTTAATAGCAATGGCAGCAATAGCACTTAGACCTAGATATCGCTTCATATGTTTCACAGCCCTCTCTAAGCGGTTTACAGAGTCAGCGTATTACCCCCAACAATCTGGATCCTCATTTTACCCACCTCAGAAGGATGGGTCAACCTTGAGCAGGTGGGACTTGAACTGCCAAATTGCTGGCAATCAGCAGTCAGCAGAAATAACCTGCAGTACTGCACTCTAACCACTGCGCCACCAGAGCTCTCGTTTATTCATCTGTCCAGGGAGAAGCCCACTGTGATACCTTTAACATAAACTTTATGATAACTCTGAGAAGGTGCACCTTAGATATTGTTGGAAGTATATTTTACAGAGACTGCTTTTAAAACATATATTTTATAGAAAAATATAGCTTGATTTTTTATGATGCTTGTATTCCCTAAAAGATGGCAGTGTATGTAACATTGGGAGGTGTGCTTGATTTACGGTGTTCTCTTAATAGCAGTCATTATGTGCAATTTTGACTGAAAAGAGTTACTGAATCCACAGTTGGCCACTTATAGAGTGTGTGTGTGGGGGGAAGTAATCAGCTGTTTGAAGAAGAAATACCCTATTTTCAGGGGTGGGATGCTACCAGTTCTGCCCGGTTCTATAGAACCAGTAGCTCTGAAGAGCAACAGACACCTTTGAAATGTAATCACTGAACCAGTAGTAACACTGGTTGAATCTCACCCCGTCCTATTTTGTTATAAATCCAAGCAACTCCTTTTTCATTACAATAAAGCAGTATCTGGGCAAATTAGATACCTTTATCTGAGGCTCTTCCAGCATTTTTAAAATTAACATTCATTATAATATTTTTGTAAAATTTAGTACTGTTATTGAAGCATATTTTTGATGATCCATTTTTCTCAAGCTTTGTATTCAAAAATGGAATTTAAAAAAAAAACATTTTGTATTTTCTAAAAATATACATTTAAATATTTAACCACAAGGGGTCAGAACTTTCCTTGCACACAGATTTTCCTGCTACTCTCTCAAGCTGACAGGGATCATTGCTGGTCTTAATAATTCTTCAAGTCTGTTGGTCAGAAAAGCTTCAAAAGTGTGCTGAGTTGCACTTTGCTGTAGTCCGCATGACAATCAGAGGTATCAAACTCAATTTCATTGAGGGCTGCATCAGGGTGGTGTTTGACCTCAGGGGGCTGGGATGGGCGTGGGCAGGGTGGGCGTGGCCAGCTCGATGTCACTTGTGTTGGGAGCGCCTGTGGTGGCCCAAGTGCTCTGCCAGTGAAAATGGGCTCCTGAGCTCCGTTTTCGGCTGTGACAGCCTTCTGCAACCCTCTGCCAGCGAAATCGGAGCTCTGGAGGGCCACCCATGGTTCTCCTGAGCTCTGTTTTTGCTGGCAGAAGAACATGGGATGGTCCTTTGCTGTTTCCAGGGTGGCCCCCCAGGCCAAATCTAAGCACCTTGCAAGCCAGATCTGGCCCCTGGGCCTTGAGTTTGAAACCCCTGCTCTATATCTTTCTTTGAATGAAAACAAAGGAATCCTCCAGGTTTATTTTATCCACAGTCACAGTTTTGAAAAGACAATAGGAACTAGCAATACAATTTTCAGAATTTTTATTATTATTTTAATACAACTTGGATGTCACCCATTTACAGCAGTTCATAAAAACAAAAATAAAATATCCTATGCTTCAATCCCCTCTGACCAAAACAGGTTTTGCAGTAGAAGTCCTGACGCAGAGGCGGTAAGACGGGAATAGCTAACGCTTTGAAAGCCTAGTGACTCTGGAAATATTCCATATTTAGATGAGATCATACTCACCCACATGAGGTTGGTTTGTGATTTGGAGATTCTTCTGGGCTCATGGTTCCTGCTGCAAATTTAGAGGGAGACTCTGGCTAGGAGAGGTAATGTATAATTACATCTAATGCTCCAGTTGTACTAGAATTCCTCAGAATGGGTCAATTCGCCACAGCCAACTTGCCATGGGACAAGTTGCTGCAGGACAATTCAAGAAATTGAAAGGTTTAATTAATTTCAATTGAGCTGTGGACAATAATAATAAAAAAATCAATCCAGAAATACAAGAGTTGCAATATTTTTGATGAAAACATGGTCACCAATAATAAAAATAATTGAAGGAAATGATTAATACAATGTTGAATTGTCCCGTGGTAAGTTGGCTGTGATGAGTTGGCTGCAGTGACTTGTCGTAGACCAGGGGTGTCAAACTGGATTTCTTTGAGGGCTGGATCAGCATTGTAGTTCTCCTACATAATTTTTCAATTAACTATAATGTATGCTGTCTTGGGCCTCATGTCTTATATCTTGGTATCTAGTTGACTTGATTAGAGGAAAGATGGGGAAAAATCGGGCAGTGGTGGGATTGAATTTTTTTTACTACTGGTTCTGTGGGTGTGGCTTGGTGGGCGTGGCAGGGGAAGGATACTGTAAAATCTCCAGCCAGAGGAGGTATTTGCCAGTTCTCCGAACTCAAAATTTCTGTTACTGATTCTCCAGAACTGGTCAGAACCTGCTGAATACCACCTCTGCTCTGCGGGCTGCAGGAGGAGACAGGACAGACACCTGCTGCAGCACCCTACTGGCCAAAACGGGGTATGCTGGCCAAAATGGGGTACCCCATTTTCAGCCTGGACTGTGTCCTGCAGCACTTTGCCGGGCTGTGTGGAAGCCGCAGGAGCCATGCCCCATTTTGCCTGTCAGATGCACTGTGGGCCATTTGCTATTTCTAGGCCAGCCCCATGGGCCAGATTTAAGATCTGGCCTGTGGGCCTTGAGTTTGATACCCCTGTCCTAGACCCACCATTCCTTCTGCTGATTGCTGGCAGTTTGGCAGTTCAAGGTTGACTTAGTCTTCTGTCCTTCTGAGGTCGGTAAAATGAGGACCCAGATTGTTGGGGACAATATGCTGACTCTGTAAACCGCTTAAAAAGGGCTGTAAAGTACTGTGATGGTATATAAGTCTAAGTGCTATTGCTATTGCTATTCCTAAGTCAGAAATAAACACGTTGCTGAGGGTCCTCTTCTTGAAGAAATACTACCTCCAGAGGTTTGAGAGTGAGCCTTTTGTTGGGTAACGGCTATAGAAACACTTACTCCCAGATATCCAGGCCCTTTCCTTTTCAGAGATTGTGGTAGTTCAGTTTACATCTAGCAATGATGTAGTCATTAGATGTTCATTAGTGATTCAAAATATTTAACTTTATGTTCTGCATTCTGTAAGCCACCATAAGCCAATCATAATTAATGACATGGAAGTAGGGGTCAGATCCGACCGGTATAACTACTGGTTTGGTGATTTATGTTTTGCAATATTGTTTCCAAAGGTTCTGGGAAGTTCTCTCTCTTTCAGCTAGAAAGAGAAATAATAAATGCTTACCTATTCATATTTTCTCTCTCTCATTGCCTTTCATCCTATTTTGTCAGCTAACTGTTTCGATATTAAACATTAGAGCTGACAGGAAGTGTGCTCCGTGCAAACTAAACTCGAAATTACCCACAGGAATTTTCCAACCTCTCTGATTCTCATAACTTATGCTTACTGCAGTTTTAGTAGCTAAATCGGAGGATGTTTATTATAGAAATTAAGGAATCATGTTCAACCTTCATGGGTTTAATTAACAATTTCATTTTTTTCTATGAAGCCTGAAATAATTGAGCACCTGCTCAACTAAACCAGAATTTTTCAATTAACTATAATGTATGCTGTCTTGGACCTCATGTCTTATATCTTGGTACCTAGTTGACTTGATTAGAGGAAAGATGGGGAAAAATCGGGCATGAATAAAACATATGCAAGTAGTGGAGAGAGAGAGAAAGACAGGGAGAGAGCCCTGCAATAACAGAGAAATATTGCTTTGGTGTGGAAATATAACAAGAACAACCGTCTAGTGGCTTCCAGTGGTATTTATTTATTTAATTTTTTTATTTGATTTGTCAATTGCTTACAAGATAATAGGTATAAGTATAAACATATCTATGAATACATGAAATGGATATGAATAAGAAAAAAAGAAACAATAGGATAGGGTAAGCACGTTGGTGTGCTTATGCACGCCCCCTACAGACCTCTTAGGAAAGGGGTGAGGTCAATAGTAGTCTAAGGTTAAAGTTTTTGGGGTTTAGGGAAGAAACCACAGAGTCAGGTAGAGTATTCCAGACATTGACCACTCTGTAACTGAAGTCGTATTTTCTGCAGGCAAGTTTGGTGCAGTTAACCTTGAGTTTGTATCTATTGTGTGCTCTTGTATTGTTATTTATTTTATTTATTTATTTATTTATTTGATTTGCCAATTGTTTACAAGATAATAAGTATAAGTGTATACATAGTTGTGAATACATGAAATGGGTACATATAAGAAAAATAAAAGAATAATAATAAGAGAAACAATAGGACAGGGACGGTAGGCACGTTGGTGCGCTTATGCACGCCTCCTACAGACCTCTTAGGAAAGGGGTGAGGTCAATAGTAGACAGTCTAAGGTTAAAGTTTTTGGGGTTTGGGGAAGAAACTACAGAATCGGGTAGAATATTCCAGACATTGACCACTCTATTGCTGAAGTCGTATTTCCTGCAATCAAGTTTGGTGCGGTTAACTTTGAATTTGTATCTATTGTGTGCTCTTGTGTTGTTATGGTTGAAGCTGAAGTATTCATTGACAGGTAGGACATTGCAATGTATGATTTTATATACCATGCTTAAATCAGACCGAAGACGGCGTAATTCAAGGTTTTCTAGTTCTAGAATTTCAAGTCTGGTGCCATAAGGTATTCTACAACGAGTGGAGGAGTGGAGAACTCTTCTTGTGAAATATTTCTGGACTTTCTCAATTGTGCTAATATCAGATACGTAATGTGGGTTCCAGACTGATGAACTGTATTCGAGTATTGGTCTAGCAAATGTTTTGTATGCTCTGGATAGTAGTGTGATATTACCAGAGAAAAAGCTACGTAGGATTAGGTTAACAACTCTTAATGCCTTTTTGGCTATGTAGTTACAGTGGGCTCTAGCACTTAGATCATTAGAGGTGAGTATTCCAAGGTCCTTTACAGAGCTTGGGTCATCAACAAGATCTTGACTATTCAGCTTGTATTTTATTTTCTGATTTTTTTTTGCCAATATGTAAGACAGAGCATTTATTTGTTGAGATTTGAAGTTGCCATTTGTTTGACCATTCTGATACATAGTCAAGATCTTTTTGTAGGGTAGCAGTATTGTCTGTGGTATTGAATAGCTTTACATCATCAGCGAAAAGAACGCAATTGCTCTTAATATGATCACAGAGGTCATTTATGTAGAGTATGAAGAGAGTTGGTCCTAGAACACTGCCTTGGGGGACACCACTATTGACAGGTACAGAATTTGATAGGACGCTCCCAATTTTGACCATTTGTTGTTTGTTTGCCAGGAATGCTTCTATCCAGTTGTGCAGTTGTCCAGAGATACCATTGGATTTTATTTTTAGGAGTAGTTTGTCGTGTACCACTGAATCAAAGGCTTTACAGAAGTCTATGTAGATTGCGTCTATTGCTTTGCCCTGGTCGAGTTGTGTCGTCTATATGTTTTTGCAGTGTAAGAGTTGCAGATTACAGGATAGTTTTTTTCTGAAACCAAATTGTTTATTGGAGAGTAGGTTGTTTGTCTCTAAGTGGAGGATGATGGATTGGTTAATAATTGATTCCATGACTTTACAGGTGACGCAGCATAAGGAGATTGGTCTGTAATTTTCAACTAGGCTTGGGTCTCCCTTTTTGAAGATGGGGATGACTGTGGCTTGTGACCATAGGTTAGGCAAGGAACAGGTCCTGAAATATTTTTCAAAGATTATGCTTAGAGGTTTGGCTATGGCAGTGGATAGCTTTTTTAAGAAGTAGGCACATATTCCATCCGGTCCAATAGATAGAGATGGTTTTAGATTGCGTAGTGCTTTTTCAACATTGTCTTCTGTAAAATCGATATGTATTAGATCATTGTTGTTATCTGTGGTACGGCTAGGAAATACTGGGCATGATCCATTGCTGTTTACAAATACTGAGCCAAAGAATGTGTTAAAGATGTTGGCTTTAATGGTGTCGTCGTTGCAGTCTTTACCATCAGGTCCTATCAGGGGTGGGATGGACCTTGAGTCTTTTAGTTTGTTGTTTACAAAATTGTAAAAAGCACGGGTGGAATTGGTGCTTACAAGGTTTTCCTCTTGTTTAATGTGATAATTGGTGCATTCGGTCTTTATCTGGTGGCATAAATTTTTGTATCGGCTTTTGAAATTGGCAACGTGACCAGATTTGTTTTTCCGCCAGAGTGATCTCTTTTTGGATTGAAGTTTCCTTATTGTTATGGGTAATCTGCTTTTTTGTTTTGTTTTGGGAGTTGTTGTTGGTACATATAGTTTGATGACTCTTTTGACTTCAAGTAAAAATATGTTGTAATGGTCTTCAACAGTATTGCATCCAGTGAATAGAGATTGCCAATCAAGGGATGAGAGATCGTTGTCTATAAGATCATAGTTGCCTTTTTTGAAGTTACAATTGGGGATTACATCATTGTGGTGATTTTTGTGTGGGCGTATGTTGAGACAAAAGTCAATCATATTGTGGTCACTGCTGGAAAAGGGTTCTTTAGTTTGTATTCCGTAAATTAAATTCAAACTATTGCAGAAGATGAGATTGAGGCAGTTGTTTAGTCTAGTGTTGTTGGTTACTAGTTGTTCCAGTCCCAGATTTGTAATAGCATTGTAGAAGGTTGTGTGTATGATTTCAGTTGTACATGATTATTTTATGTTATGATTGAAGCTGAAGTATTCATTTGCAGGTAGGACATTGCAATATATGATTTTATATACTATATTTAGATCGGACCGGAGACGGCGTAGTTCTAGATTTTCTAGGTCTAGAATTTTGAGTCTGGTGGCATAAGGTATTCTGCAATGAGTAGAGGAGCGGAGAACTCTTCTTGTGAAATATTTCTGGACTTTTTCAATTGTGTTAATATCAGATACATGATATGGGTTCCAGACTGATGAGCTGTATTCAAGTATAGGTCTAGCAAATGTTTTGTATGCTCTAGTTAGTAGTGTGCTATTACCAGGGAAGAAGCTACGTAGGATTAGATTAACACCCCTTAATGCCTTTTTGGCTGTGTAGTTACAGTGGGCTCTAGCACTTAGATCATTTGAGATGAGTACTCCAAGGTCCTTGACAAAGTTTGGATCCTCAACAAGATCTTGACTATTTAGCTTGTATTTTATTTTCTTATTTTTTTTCTGCCAATATGTAAGACAGAGCATTTATTTGTTGAGATTTGAAGTTGCCATTTGATTGACCATTCTGATACATAGTCAAGGTTTACATTTAATCTGCACAATTGAGTTATTAGTACTGTTTAAATATACCTCTTTTATATTATGATATTCAGAGAGAAGCAAGTCTGATTTGATCTGATTTCACTTTAAGCAATGGCTTTAACTTTCACTAGCTGTAGTATATCTCAATAAAAATATATCAGTTTATATTTTGTTTTATTGGTGTATTGGTTTCAGCCTCCTTGAAGGACAGGGAGCTACTTCCTGCCTAAAAAGTGGTAGTGGTGTGTCTCTTCTTCAATAGGCCCTCCTTGGCTTGAACAATTTTCAATAGCTATTGACCAGTCTACAGTTTTCTGTTTCTGGGAAAGGTTGTTGAGAAGTCCACAATACATGAGAATCCTGAAGGATTATCTAGCGCCATTTCAGTTAGGTTGCAGGCCAGGACATAGCGCTGAGGCAGTTTTGGTTGTGCTGTCCTTGGTTGTAGATGACCTTTATCAGAACTGGGACAGAGGTGATAATCTATCCTTGTCATCCTTGATCTCTCAGTGCCTTTTGATATCATTGTCCATAGCTTCTGAACCAGCTCTGTAGGATGGAGTTTAGAGGCACTGTTCTATAGTGGTTCTCTTCCTTTCTCTGTAACTCATTCCAATCAAGTTTGGGGGGATATGTCATTGCACAGACTCTCCTTTCTGGGTTGCTTTAGAGTTCTACTCTCTCTCTCCCCTCCTTTTCAGCATCTACATCAAACCACTGGGTGAGGATATCTGCCAGTTTGGTGTTCAGTATCATCAGTAAGCTAATGATATCCAAGTATATATTTTTATTCTGAGCCAGACAAGAGAGCCCATTGAAGTTCTGTCCCAATGCCTGGGAGTTTTGCAAGTTTGGATGGGAGTAAACATATCTTACTCAATCCTACCAAAACCAAATGATTGTAAGTATTTAGGATATATATATATATATGGCATTCAGCTTAGTTCGGGTATTTTCCCACGTCATTGTAGTTGTGCTTTTAAAGTTGTAGCAACGTTTCGGCAGAATCTCATCTCATCAGATGAGATTCTGCCAAACGCTCTACAACTTTAAAAGCACAACTACAATGACGTGGAAACCCTAACAAAGCTGAATGCCATACATGTAAGTACCAGCGAAAACTTAAGAATATATATATATATATATATATATATATATATATATATATATATATATATATATATATATATATATGTGTGGATCTTTGGTTATTCGGGTTTTCTCCCGCGTAAGATTCAAAGTATCTAGGCAACGTTTCGGCGAGGTCCCACTCGCCATCTTCAGGCTGGTGCTTTCGGCTTAGTGCCAGTGCAAGCAGTGTGTGACCGGAGCTGCCATCTCTCTATATATACAAGTGGTGGGGGATGGTGTGCTGGGCTGGTTGGCTGTGCTGCAGCCTCTTGATTGGTTGATGGAGTTGATGTTGGTATAATGGGCTGTGTAATGGCCTTTTGTTGTAGAGATATCCTGGATCTTGTGCTGTCATCTCCTGGGTCGTTAGCCTCTTGTGTTTTAACGGCTTGGGTAATGGGTTGTGTGATGGGCTTGTGAGTTCTTTTGTTGTGGTATCCTGGGTCTTGCGTTGTAATCTCCTGGGTTGTTTGTGTTTTGATCTCTTTTCGATTAGCCTCCTGTGTAGTAACAGCTTGGGTAATATAATTCTAAATATATATATTTAGAATTGCAATTTGTTAAATTTCATTAGGGTCTTTAGAAGTTTTTGTAGGAATCTTTTTTTTTTTCATTGTTTGGTTCAGTTTTTAGTTTGTTGCTGTTTAGCAACTGTTTTTAGTTACCACTGGAAAGACCAGTGCTTTTACTATTCTGATTTTTGCAATCATTGAGATGTTCTTCTCTTTTATGTTCTTGTTTAAACTGGTCATTCCTTCCCTATATTCCCTTATATTCCCTTGAGAGGAGCCTAAGAAAAATAATATAATTCCACCATCATTGCTTTGCCAGAAATGCTAAGTTCACTAACCACGGAGGCTATCCTTATCATTGCCTTTTTTCATGTATTGCATTTGCTGGCCATGTGCAGTATATACCTGACCTAGTGATTTAACCCAGGTTTTTCTTTACTTTCATTCTGAGCATTTCTACTTTTTCTTTATTTTAGTCCAACAAGTGATGTTACTAGCTCAATACTCATGCTTCGCTACAAAACTATGTGGTCGGGCTTAGTGGGGAGGAAAATAAGTGGGAAAATTGTACCTCTGCCTACTAGCATTCATCGGTATTCATCTGGCTAGCATTCTGTCAGTTTGTGAGAGAATTCAGGGCTGTTTGGAAACTGAAATATGGAAACTGAAACAGTATTTGCTGTGAGCAAGAAGGAGACAGCAAGGAGCCTGGGTGTGGCTTAGCTCAACTGTTCTGTACTAAAGCTGGTTGCTGCTGTGAAACTGAAACTCCTCTCTTCTGCTTGTGTTTTGCATTTGGAACAGATTTCTTTTCAGGTGGGGAGGGGAGTAGAACTCCTTAGCATCAGAGCGTGTTAATAATATACAAAATACTAATGCTCTGATGGTTATTTTGAAAAATCCTTTCTTAGTGAGCACCTAGAAGTCAAGAGGAACATACACGCCAAATTTCAAGTTTCTAGGCTTTATGGTTGTGGAGATTTTGTGATGATGTGTGAGTGGTATTTTGCTTTTATATCTATAGAAGATAAAGATTGGCTTGTGTAGGTAAACAAAGTTATAAGTTTGAGGTTGAGGTTGATCAAGATGATTTCACATAATTGGTTTGACTTAGCCTATTTTTATGCTGTTTTTCAGGGGTGAGATTAACAGCAGAGACTCTTCAATAGATGGCAAAGGAGCATTGATGGCCATTGATTTTGAAAGTGTGCTTTCAATAGGAGTTGGGAGGCCTGGTGATGAGCAGAGCAAGTGACTCATCTTTGTTTTCCTACTAATCAAGGGGAGGAGATGGATGAGAGACAGGTGTGCAGCAAAAAGGCAGTCTGTGTCAAAACTCAATATAAATGGAGGTATAGAGAAGGATTTGCTCTCTGTAGTATATCCATTGAGACTTTAGATTCCATTTCAGATCTGATGGAATCTCTTAGAAAGTGCTTAACCTGCATATATGTGCTCAGCCTGTCATGTGCATGCTTATTTAAAGACCTTCTGAGGTAGCAGCTGAACATTCAAAGAACACACTTGAAACCTACTGCTTGGATGTGAGATGCCCGGGCCTAGCAATCTAATTTACAATATTAAGTGTTTGTTCATAGTGCCTTCTATATATTTTGGAAGGAAGGATGCCTGTAACGGAGCAGTCCATCTTTACATCTAATACAGCCCCTATCTGTATTTTTGCTGAATGAGCATACTGAAATGTGTAGAAAGCTGTATCAGCAGCTCTACAAAATAGAGGAATGTTCCTATGGCGAAGCCCCTGATGGATGCTGAATCTAAGAGCCAGCCTTGTACTTGATATAAACCTTGATATATATTGTCCTTGGTAGTGCCAAGAATAAATTGCTCTATGAGCTATAAGATAAGTGACATTTGTTGTGGGGTACTTTGTTCATTTGGAGAAGGGGGGATGCACATTCAAAGGAGTGTATAAGTGAGGTTCTCACAAGAGTTATAGCAGAAGAGATTCACTTGTTATTTTGAAATAGATACTCCATGAAGCATACAAGAGAAACTGCAAATATGTAGTAAGGAGATTCATGAATGGCAATTCAGTGGCTGGGTTCATATAGTATCTCATATCAAACAATGGTTGGTTTTAATCAATAAACTATGTTAATCATTGTGGACCAGTTTGCACATAATGCTAATATATAAACCATGGTTTATAAGCCCGAAAAGATTACTGCATACAAAACTGAAATCAAATACATATTTAGTGCCTTGTGCAGTCCTGACATGCAATAATGCAATGAGATCAAGAGTTGGGAGGATTTAATGCTTAGACAGTTCTTAGACAATGAAATTGCTTTCATTGAGTTGTGCATCGTAGGACTTCCAGCAGAATTTTACAAAACATTACAAGAATCATTGAACTTTCCTTTGCTAGAAGTTATGAATGAAGTTATGTTAAAGAAGAGGATACCTAAATCATGGTCAGAAGCTTATATCACACTTGTTCCAAAAGAGGAGACCGATCCATTACAAATCAAGAACTATAGACCTATTTCCCTACTAAACACAGATTATAAAATCTTTGCTTCAATATTGGCAGAAAGACTTAAAAAATACTTAAATAATTTTATCCATCCTGATCAAAATGGATTTCTGCCAAAGAGACAAATTAAAGACAATATGAGAGTAATCTTGGACACTTCGGAATACTACGAGGCACATCCTGAAAAACAAATGGTTCTGATATTTCTAGATGCACAGAAGGCATTTGATAATGTGAATTGGAGATTCATGTTATTACTGCTGGAACAGATGGGCTTTGCTAGAAAATTTATTCAAGCAATAGAAGCTATATATAACAAGCAGACGGCAAAGGTAATGATAGAGGGAGAACTGACAGACTCTATCAATATAAGAAAAGGAACAAGATAAGGGTGCCCACTATCACCTCTGTTGTTTGTGTTAACTTTGGAAGTGCTAAATAGAAATATTAGAGATGAAAAGAATATAAAAGGGATGAAAATTAAAAAGGAAGAATTTAAGTTGCAAGCATTTGCAGATGATCTGGTTTTTATCTTAGAAGACCCACTAGAAACAGCATCAAAACTGATAGAAAAGATAGAGACATATGGAAAGGTGGCTGGTTTGAAAATAAATAAAGATAAGACAAAGATCTTGACAAAGAATATGCTATCAAGACAAAAGGAAGAACTGGCAGACCTATTGAAAATTCAGGTCACGAATAAGATCAAGTACTTGGGGATATACTTGACAGCAAGATGCAGTACACTAAAAGAGAATAATTATATCAAACTTAAGCAGCAGATAGTGCTAGATTTGGCGAAATGGGAAAATTTACAACTGTCATTAATAGAGAGAATATCAACAATCAAGAAGAATATATAACCCATAATTTTATATTTGTTTCAAACAATTCCAATTAGGCTTGGAAAAGACTACTTTGAAGATTTAAATAAAATTGTGTTGAAATATATATGGCAAGGTAAGAAAGCAAGAATAAAGTTAAAACTTTTGTAAGATGCTAGAATAAGAGGAGGATTTGGTTTGCCTAATTGGGAGTTGTATTACCAAGCTACAAATTTGATGTGGGTTAAGGAATGGATAACATTAAGAAATACTAGATTGTTGACATTAGAAGCACATGATCTGTTGTTGGGGTGGCATGCTTTTTTATGGTATAAAGGAACTAAAACACAGGGGTATTTTAGAAGACATTATATACGGGAGTCTCTGTGGTTAAACTGGGAGAAGATTAAAAGACAATGTTATTTGAAAATTCCAGTCTGGCTATCGACTATTGAAGCATTTTCTTATCCTATAATATACAAAAAGGAACAAACAGTTAGATATGGTGAAATATTGAATGAAAAGGGTGAACTTAAATCTATACCAAAACTAGAGGAACAAGGTATAAAGATGAATTGGTTTTCATATGCGCAAATACATTCAAGGTATGATAAAGATTTTAAAACAGAAGGTTTCTATGATAAACTGACTGATTTAGATAAGATTTTGACAGGTACTGATGAAAAGGTGATTAAAAAATTGTATGGATATTTATTAGAAATTAAACTAGAAGAAGAACAGGTTAAAGAAACTATGATTGCTTGGGGGAAGAATTTTGGATATGGGATTGATCTAGAGAAATGGCAAAAATTGTGGTCTCAAAATTATAAAATGACAATGTCAACAGCATATAAAGAAAATTTGTATAAGATGTTTTACAGGTGGCATTTCCCCCCCGACAAGAATAGCAAGAATGTTCAAGAATAAATCCGAAAAATGTTGGAAATGTCATCAGACACCTGGCTCATATTACCATATGTGGTGGACTTGTGCGGATGCTAAAAAATACTGGACTAAAATCCACATGTGGTTGGAAAAAATGACAAAAAAACATATAGATTTGAAACCAGAGATATTTTTATTGGGAATTTTACCTGAAACATATAATAAAGACTTGAAATACCTGATTGTAAATGTATTAACAGCGGCTAGGATTGTATTTGCTAAAAACTGGAAAAATGAGAAAATACCATCACAGGAGGAAATCATTAATGTGGAATGTGCTGAAATTAGCAGATTGACATTTGAGATTAGAGAACAGGATGATAAACAATTTTATAAAGTTTGGGATCTATTCTATCAATGGTAAGACAATAAAATATAGTAATGAAATATGTAGACTTTTAGAAAATAATAAATATATAAAGATGTATTCTTTTCTTATTATATCTACAAAATGATTCTAGGATAGATCTGGGATGATAATATGAATTGTCATAAAACAAATTAAGTAAAATATGATCATTTTGTAAAACATGAATGAATAAAAGTATAGTCCAATGATTGATTAATAATGATTTTAATGTATTTAATATTTGATTGAAAATACGAGATTATGTACAATGTAATTATAATTGAAGACTATGAAATGGAAGCACAAAACAATTTGTAAACCAACCGGCACACTGTATGTACATATATGGAAGATGACTTGATGTTTTTATGTTTTGTTTGTTTATGTTTGTTTTAAAAACCAATAAAAATTAAAAAGAAAAAAGAAATCCCTGCAAATTACCAGAGAGCCATTAAAAGTTTTTAATGGATGCCCATCTACCAGAGCAGGGGTGTCAAACTCAAGGCCTGTGGCCCACAGGGCTGGCCTGGAAATAGCAAGGGACTGGCCCGCAGTGCTTTTGGCAGCTAAAATGGGGTGCGGAGGGGATGGCCTGGATGGCCTCCTGCAGCCAGCCAAAATGGCTGCAGCCCCCCCTTGCCCAGGATGCTGCAGGAAACCGTCCAGGTTGAAAATGGGTTATGGGGAGGGGGGCTCGCGTGCCCCCCCATGCCCTGTTTTGGCCGGCAGGGTGCTGCAGGAGGCATCCGTCTGTCTCCCCCCACCAGCCTGCAGAGGAGAACTACAATGCTGATCTCGCCCTCAAAGAAATCCAGTTTGATACCCCTGTATTAGAGGACCTCTGAACAAGGATATAAAAATACTACAATTATCAAATAAAACCAATGTAAAGGGAGAAAATAATAACACAAGAAAAAGATGAGGCTCCAGATTTTTTAAAAGAAAACACCCTCTTCAATCATAAGGTCACACAGAAGGCTGATCCCAAGGTAAATTTAACATCCTAGTCCCAGTGGCATAAAAGACCATCACTTTCCTGAAGGCCAGTATTGTTGGACCATCCACATCTTTGGGGGAAGCTGCTCTATAAGACAAATACAAAACCTCAGCTCTCGGAGACAGTGGTTGAAAATAGACCAGAGGCAGCTATATGTTATATCAGCCAGCCATAAGGAGGTGGCCTGTGGTCCATGAGGTGGCTTCAGCTACTTTTAAGGAGCTCCGGTGTTCTCCTCTCCTGTAGGCAGAGTTAGCCTGCAATACTGCATTCTAAACAATTTGCCACAGGGGCTCATATGATTATTTGGATGATTTTTAATTTTGTACTATAAACATTTTATTGAATTGTTTACCATAAGGTTGTATTGTTAATCATTTCAAATTTTTGGGCAGGTTGTGGCAGGTATGAATCAAATGTATAATTAATGTGACACTATCATACCTCTCCTATCAATGAATGAAACATTAGATAACAGCAGAGAATTAGACTTCTATGATGCCACTTATTTTCCTTAATATTTTTAAGATTTAAAAAAAATAAACATTAACTTTCAAACAGCTTTTTAAAATATTACAGTGACTGTTGTAGTCCTCTGGGCAATAATGAATAATAACAGACATAATTAATTAATTATCAAGAGTTCTAGCTTTTTGTTTAATTCATTTCATTATATTTTATGCATTCATTTAAAAGAAGGTTGCTCTGAAAAGCTCATTAAAAGCAAATACTGGAAACTCTCCTATGCTTATATTAACCACGTTAATTCCTTTTTTTAATTCTGAAAGCACCCAGTATCTCAAATAGACCACTGTCCAAATATTTAAAACTTTGTAACCACAGATGGTCACTAGCTTCCAGCATCAGAGTACGAATCTCCAAAATGAAAAATTGTATTAGCCCCAAGCTTTTAGTACCCTTTGCCTATTTACATTTAAATAGCTATTTTTCCTTAGCTTTTCTCGAAAAAGTAATGTTGTGTATTTATCATCCTTAGATCTGTTTGGCAGACTTCCGGCATGACTATTGCAAACCTACTATAAATTTGATGTTCAAAGTGGATTTAGCATCCCATCAGGTGGATGTCCAGTTCACATTAACAGAGCTATGCATAAATAATGTTTGAGTATAACCAGTCTATTCCAGCTTCTCTAAGGAAATAAAGCTATTCCAGAAATTAGCTTTCCCATGGCTTTACATTAAAACAGTAAGGAATGCAGTAAAGTTAATATGAGCTTTTTCCTTGCAATCAGTAAAGTCAGAGACATCTGCAGCGAGGGAGATGGGGAGTTTTAAAAAGCCCTCCCTCCTTCCTTCTCTTTCTTTCTTTCTTTCTTTCTTTCTTTCTTTCTTTCTTTCTTTCTTTCTTTCTTTCTTTCTTTCTTTCTTTCTCTTTCTTTCTTTCTTTCTTTCTTTCTTTCTTTCTTTTCTTCTCTCTCTATTTCTTCTCTTTCTCTCTCTCTCCTTTCTTTTTCTCTTTTGGTGCATCTCAGCAGTAGCATGAGCAAGAACATAGGGAGGGTCACAGGGTGGCAAGAGCCATAAAAGCATAGATGGGGGGGGAGATGGATGAGGGCAGTTGCCAAGGGCCCAAACTTTTATCACATGACCACAAGGGTGCTGCAATGGCCATAAGTCTGGGTACATTCTTGAACACCATCATGACTTCAAATGGTCACTGAACAAATCATCATAAATTGATGGGGGTTTTGTATTATTTTTCCTCTTGTGAATTTATTCACTGGTTAGTACTTCTTCGTAAAGTGTTCCCAGCCAATCAAGAGTCAGATGTGGAATTGTCTTTGTTTTCAGTAAGTATAATATTTCTCAACAGGCAACCACAAGCATGACTTTCACATAAATCTCCCCATAGTTGTGGAAATGATGCAAATGTTCACAATACTTCTCTCTTTTACCCAAAATGTATAGTATTTCTGTTACAATTACGCAACTGTGTCTTTAGATGGACAAAGCTGCAAACAAAATGTTCTTATACATGAAGCTACCTGTCTAGTAGATTCAGTATTTTAGCCTGTCGCCTCCATCAATTTTAAAAGTTGAGGAAATGTTTTTTAATAAATGTGTTTTGCAAGAAAACACATTAGTCCAGCATAGCTATTTTCACTCTGAAATTGGTAAAATTAAGCAATATACCTGTTAAGGCAGGGTTCCCCAACCACCGGTCCACGGACCGGTACCGGTCCGTGGAACAAGTCCTACCGGGCCGCTGATTTGCTGGGCGCCGCCATCTTTTTTGATGAAAAAGTGCTTCCGGTGAGCTTTTCCGGGTAGAAAGCTCACCGGAAGCACTTTTTCATCAAAAAAAGATGGTGGCGCCCAGCTAATGCCGGTACCGGGCCGCGCCATAAAAAAGGTTGGGGATACCGGGCCGTGGCATAAGAAAGGTTGGGGATCACTGTGTTAAGGCATACAGTATCTGCACAATTGTCTCTGATTGCTAAGCAAGGCAGTTCTTAAGTAAATTGTGCCCAATTCTATGACCTTTTTCAACCATGGAGATTACATGGCCCCAGGACACTGCAACTGCCTTAAATTCATGCCGGTTGTCAAGCAGATGTATTTTGTTTACATGACTGTGGGGATGCGGTGACAGTGGTAATCAAAGGATTGATTGTAAATCATTGTGATCAAGAGCCATTGTAACTTCAAAGTCACTAAACAAATCACTATAAGTCAAATACTACCTATATTTGGTTTTTTAGAGGAATAAAATGGAGTAGCAGTTGAACGGCAAGCTGCAGAAATGGCTTTTCTGCTTTTGGAAGACAGCTATTTTATAGACATATCATTTTAATGTGCCCAGCAGTTCTCAGGCATTCTAGTCATCTCAGTTAATTCCATTGTACTTGAACATGTTTTGCACTGGCTGTTGAATTGTACTATTTTGCCTATTCATAAATTCCAAATCAGAGATAACATGGATGGGGCCAAAATCAATCCAGCACTTGGCCCGGTGCTACTGGTCCTGGTCATAACCCCTGCGGCTTCAGCAAGTGTTGAACAACATTAAACAACATTATTTCCCTCCCATATTCAATAACTGGTGACAGTATTCAATTAAAAGATAACTTCAAATCAATGAACATAAATTTCATAATAACATGAAGTGACATGCCCAAGTTGTTACTGTGGTTATTTAAAAATTTATTTTGCTTTAGTGGCTACCAAGAACTATTAAGAAAAAATAGTTTGTGAGTAGAAAATTAATTGATAACCCATTTAGCCAGAATTCAACCTATTTTACATTATATCTCCTGTAACAACAAAGTCCCAACCCAGCCTAGAAATCAGGTTTGGCTCCTCTCTAGATAATATTTTCCTCTTATTTATACCTTCATGTTAACACTGACAATCAGAATAGTTTAATAATGGTTTAAATCCTGGAAAAACTTCTAGAACAAGAAAGAAGAATCAGCATGAGCAAAATCAATCCAGCACTTTGCCCGGTGCTACTGGTCCTGGTCATAACCCCTGTGGCTTCAACAAGTGTTTTAGCCATGCATTTCCCTCCCATATTCAATAACTGGTGACAGTATCCAATTAAAAGATAACTTCAAATCAATGAACATAAATTTCATAATAACACGAAGTGACATGCCCAAGTTGTTACTGTGGTTATTTAAAAATTTATTTTGCTTTAGTGGCTACCAAGAACTATTAAGAAAAATTACACAATCTATAATTTTGTTTGCCTTAGTGATATAAATTACATAGGTGCTGGGTCAAAAAAAATTAATACAGCTATAAACAGAACATCACATTTCAATCATGCACAATGGTTAGGTAAGAATTGCCAGATGCACGTCATATTTATACTACTCAATGTGAAAGTGTGAGAATGCCTCAAAACAGGAAAAGGGTATCTAGTTGCCTTCAGCTAAATCAGCATGTCTCGGATTGATACTGTTAACCCAAAAGTTTGGAAGTCTTCATTAGTCTCCTTTTTGAAGAGGCTTATTTATTTATATTCCATCTTTATTTTTCTAAATAATTCAAAACAACAAACATTACAAATACTCCGTCCTCCTCCCATTTTTCACAAAACAACCTCACAACCTGTGAAGTAGCAAGACAATGATTTGCCCAAAGTCACCTAGTTGGCTTTCATGCCTAAAGCAGGACTAGAACTCAGTGTCTTGGTTTCTAGTCTAGTGCCTTAATTGTTGGACCAAATTAGTTCTCATAATAAGCAGATGCAGACAAACACAGTGTGATTTTTCTGTGAGTAGCCCAATTGAAATCTGTTTGATTTAGTCAGCTCTGATTTAATTCCCATTGGTTTTTAAAACAATCCATTATCAAATCTAATATTTTCAATGTGCTCTGTTACATAATGATTTTCTACTTTTGGGGGGGAGGGGGGATGAATGACTTATAATTTAGTGCAGCTTGGCTTAAAGACTTACTTCTTCTCCACGTGATTTCCTTCCTTTTCTTCAGCTGGTCAATAGAGTGCAAGAAATCTCCATAAATGGGCACAAATGTGCAAATCAGTTCAAAATCCCAGATGGCTGTACATATAAAAAGAATTGCAGGCAATTGCTTTTTTCTCCCCTTGCTTCTCAATACACACCATAGAACTCTAGACTACTTCAGAGCTAGTTTTAGGACTTGGATTCTCAAGATTGTGTCCAGGATGTCAATGTGCTTCCAGATAATTTTCTTACGTCTGTCTGGCTGTTTACATTAAGAAATGGGTAGCTGGCATATTGTAAAGCATCAAGCTAAAGTACCACCTTTATTTCCTGAATACTCTGGACTCCCAAACCATGAAATATGATGAACAGGTGAAGCCCATTTCACTGATCCAGAAGGCAGATCTGTAAAGGTTCACATCAGTTGCAGTCATTGAAGTAAGGAGTAAACACTGCTCAGCCTGTTCACCTCTTACCCCAGCATGCCAAGATTGTTACTCTATATGAGCTATTTACAGAATGAAGGTCAGGGCAATGCCCTTTATCCACTACTAGAAAATGCTAGTGGAGAAGAAGAAAGCAGCAGGAGCCACATCACAAGCAATGAGAAGGAAGCCAAATTATGCTCTTTCTTGGGGAAAATGGGAAAGGATTCCAGCTGCAAATCATAACAAAAGCAAAAAAGCACCTATTAGAAAGAATTGAGACCTCTCACTAGGTGACTTTCTCTAGGAGGAAGAATTGCCATCATCTTTCATGGTAGGGAATGACCCCTTGAAGAACAGAAGTAGGACTTGGGGGTGGAAGAAGATGGATTCTACTAACTGTAAAACACATTGTTATTGTAAATAAATTTTATAATACTCTGTTGTAAATAATAGACTATAGGTTAGTGTGAAAGCTTCAGGCCATTTTATTAAGAACAAACATGATATTAGAACTCTAAACCATCCAGCAGTTTTGGGAATCTCTGAATGAAATGTGTGCCTTGCAGTCTGACAAATAAAGATCTTCACTGGAAGCCTTTGGTTTTATTAGGTCTTCTGAATGTCCTGCTTGAAAGCAGAGGTTCTTCTGTTATCTTATTTTTAGACTAAAGGGAAATGATTTATTTATTTATTTATTTATTTATTTGATTTGCCAATTGTTTACAAGATAATAAGTATAAGTGTATACATAGTTGTGAATACATGAAATGGGTACATATAAGAAAAATAAAAGAAGAATGAGAGAAACAATAGGACAGGGACGGTAGGCACGTTGGTGCGCTTATGCACGCCCCCTACAGACCTCTTAGGAAAGGGGTGAGGTCAATAGTAGACAGTCTAAGGTTAAAGTTTTTGGGGTTTGGGGAAGAAACTACAGAATCGGGTAGAGTATTCCAGACATTGACCACTCTATTGCTGAAGTCGTATTTCCTGCAATCAAGTTTGGTGCGGTTAACTTTGAGTTTGTATCTATTGTGTGCTCTTGTGTTGTTATGGTTGAAGCTGAAGTATTCATTGAATGATGAATCTTTCCCAAAAAGTATGGAGATTTGGGTCAGTTAGATGGCTTATTTTCACCAAAGATCCTAGTAACATAGGAAATACGTTGAGATCTATATCATGTGCATCAGAAAAATGGTATCTGAGTTTTCAGAGAGCAGAAATAAATGTGTACAGGCAGGCACTTTGACAGAGCTCTATCTCAAAAACTACAGATTTAAACTTCTGTAATCTATAATCTTAGAAGATGTTGTAAAGATGATCAAGGACCAGATTGAGGAACCTAGCAGGGATGGGGGAAATTTATAAAAGCTCCAACCACCCAAATAACCCTTTAGAAGGAAAACGACCACAAAAGAAAGCCAATTACATAGTCCTACTTTTTTCCCTAATAGTTCCAAATGAAATTAACTGCTACAATATCTGCTGGGCTTTTCAACATTTATCAAGAAATTTTTTAGTTTACAGTCTTATTAAAGATATTGAAGACCAAAGACTGCCTATAGTCCTGCCTAAAGAAAATTGAATGCAGAAAACAATCATATGTATCAAACATCCCATCACATATAAATGGTATAAGTCCAAACACGAAAAAGTTGGAAGCTGATTTACTAATTAGCCTTCCTGAATACATAAATTCAGGGCTATGTTCCAATTATTTAAAAGATTTGCCACAGTGAGTAGAAGTCCTTTGTCTTTTAAATAAATCGTATAGAAGAGATTCCATTTGGCAATCATACAGTATCTGATGGAAGCTTTCAGGACATTTGCAAGATGAAGTTTTTAGGAAAAATCAGATGATTTTTAGCTTTAGCCCCAATGCTGCATTCTGTGATATCTACCATATTTGTGTTTTGTATCCAGCAGCATGCAGTATCCAGAACAGATAGTGCATTGCCTCAAGATTATGACTGAAAACAGAAGTCTATAGCTTATTCCTTCAGAAAGTCAGCCCAAGCTAAGAAACTTGGGTTTATACTTCATATAACAGTATAAACACATCTGTACTTTTCAAACTAGCTGTTTAATCTGAATCTTCCCGATTATAGACCTGAAGTAATTGCTTGCCCTTATATATTCCAAAGAATATAAATTTGAACTAAGTACCATTGAGATACTAGAGATCACAGATGTATTTTAGCTTTCAAGTGAATAATAAGATTATTATTATAATTGGTTGCACAGTTAGCAAGATGTTTAGACTATATTGGCCATTTTTATTATTTCTTCCTAAGGTTTTCCTGCAAATGCAGGTGTACTTTTTTCTCTAATAACCCAATGTTGATCCACTGGTTGTGACAGGAATTATTACTATTGTATTTTTATTGCACTTTTGTCATATATAACTCAAGGTACCAAACATGTCCAAATGCCCACCTCCTATTTTCTCTACAATAATAGACCTATATAATAACACAGAGACAGAGAGACAGAAAGAGAGACAGAGACAGGGACTAGCTCAAAGTCACCCAGTTTTTCATGTTTAAAGCAGAACTCACAATCTTCTGGTTTCTAAACCAGTACCTTAACCAAACTGCCATTGTTATTGTTGTTGCTAGACATATGCAAGTCTGTGGTCCCAGAAAGAAATTACTGTTAGTGCTCCTTTCCAGATTGCTGAAATGATAAGGTATTTCAATATCTTAATAAGTTTAACTGATAAAAACTTGCAGGTATTCAGCAGAAATCATTACTTTCAAGCAAATTTCAGACCCCATTTGTAATTGGTCTGTTTGACATACATAGCACATCACTATTTCTGGTTCAGAACTGTAGAGAATTTATGTAAAATAGTTGCCATCATATACATCCAGCTTGCAAAGAGAAGATGAATAATGTTACAACAATATGGTGCAATTAGTATTCAGCTGAGATACAATAAATACTTTGTTAAAAATCACGATAGCATCACTAAATGTAGAGGTCATGCAAAACTATATGTCCAATTACCACCACTAAGTCAAAATCTTAAAGCACTTTTAGCAACCAGGAATGTATTATTCTTATTGTTCTTCATATCACTATTAGACAAAAAGAAGTACTGGTAGTTATACCATTGGCAGATAAATCACTGAAGATCATTAGAGCTAGTAATGGTAAAATTACAGGTCACAGTAACTGAGTTGTTACAGACTGTTTTTTCAGATATCTTCAGTTTTCAAATACAGTAAAGTCTACTGCTACTAATTGCTTGGAAATATAGAAAATAGTTAGAGATGGATAGTGCGATGAACTTATTATAGCTAAGGATCTTCAAGTCACAAGAAAACCTTTAGTCATATTACAACCAGTCCTTCACCATCCACAAGGTAAAGTAGAGACATTGAAACTACATTTTGAAATTTACCACAGGAACATTATTGTTTATGTTTAAGTTCTAGAGTGACTCCCATCGATGCCAAATTGTAGCTTAGAACTAATGATAGGTTAACGGTCTTCGAAACAAACATGAACCTTCACTGGTCTGATTTCCAAGATACCTGTGCATCAGATGTAAAATAGGCCACAATTCCATTGATACACATCATACAATGCAGACTTTCCTAGAACTACATATTAAATTAGATATTCAGAAGGGATGTTCAGCCAAACAGGAACAGCATCTGATACTCCAAACCTATATTATTAAACTACTGGTATACAGCTATTTGGATCTGAAGTGAAAAAGGTGTCTATGATCCAGTATTCATTTGCTATTCTTTAGCTGAGTGAGGCCAGGAAAATAGATGTTTGAGTTGCAGTGACCTTGAGGGCCCTTTCAGCATCTCTTTTGCTGAAGTATACTTTGGATCCAAATAACTTCACATCACAAATTAATAGAAACACTGTGAAGAAGAATGGGCCATAGTTGGAATTCCAGAGATGTAGCAGTTCTTGCATTCTGGAAGAGAAAAAAAAATCACAAACAAGGTCAAGCAAAATCAATTTATCAAAATCTAAACTGGAACTGAGTTTGTGCCACCAAAGGAGTATGACATTTAATCACTATTGCTGAATGTTTATACTGTTAGAGGTGCATCATCTCAGAGTATGGAAATGAAAATATTAATCTCCTTTATTATGCTCTTCAGGATTTCTGTAGTTTATATGAAGGGGAAAATATAGTAGAATGTGATTATAGTTAATGATTAAGAAAAGGAATAGAACAGAAGCAAGAATTATTTTAGGAATTCTACTAAGAAAATCAAATTAAGGTTTCTGCTATAATTGAACAAAGTTAATGTTGTTCAACTAAACTTCTTAGGCTCTTTTGTAAAGAAAAACAGAGCTCTGGAATGTCTAAATAGTGCTGCTCATCCACTGAATATTTAAATATATGTTAGCTTGGGGGGAGGGGGAATAACACAGGTATAACCAGATCAACACATGGGACAATATTTCAGTTATTTCCAGCACCTTGTAATATGTTATTCGTGTTATATATGCAGTGGCTGGGCTTTTCTATCAGAGTATTTCCTAATCTGGATTCTCAGAGTTTTGGACATCAAGTTTTCAGATATCCCAACCTGCTTACACTTCACTTTTACCTATTAAAATTAATAATATACTTTCAAATGCCTCCTCACATTCATAATAAACTAGACAGTAAACAATTAGCTAAGTAGTAAAACACATATTGACATGCAAAATATTGTAGATTCAATTCTCAATATTTCCTGGGATAATCTCTATCCTGAAGAATTGGAGAACAAGTGTCAATGCAGAAGTATCAAATTAGATTACCTTAATTCCATTGAATGAAAAGGCAGCATCTTTCCACTGATTCTGTTTTAACAGCAAGGAAGCCTGTCTCCTATCTCTAGAGCATGTCCTGTAAAAGCAGCTGTAGTAGCCAACAGACATCATGGAAAGTCCTAGAAAGGCTCCATATGCCGAATTTCACTTGAGCCAGCAAGATACTGTACATAATTTAATGTTTAAACTAGTGCATGAAACTTAGAGAGTCATTTCAGAAGATTTAGACTTATTCATGGAAATTTTCTTTGTCTCCATTTCTTCTGCAAGAATATCTGTCACTTTCATTAGTGAGATATTTCCCTACTTCAACCAGATTTTAGAATAGACAAGGGACATTTGAAGCTCATAGATCCAATCTAGTCCAATTATTTCCATAAGGCCCCAAAGAAAGATAGAGAGGTTTCTTTGTCTAGCCTTTTATCCCATAAATGCCTCTCTTCCTGATCCAGGAGAAAAGTTTTAAATGAGGGAGCTTCTCATTCCAGATCCTCTTCTTCTAAAAGCATGGAGAACAGTAAGTTTGCGTTGGTGGGAATACAATGGACAGAGTGTATCCAGTGGATTGCACACATGACTATTCTGAGAAAGTATTGTTCAGACAAGGCTACTTGACACCAAGTGAGAGATTTCATTGTACCACAACAAATTTTAGCCACAACTAATATGTGACACAGGTGAGCTCAGGTTAGCATTAAAATACAGATAATGTAGATAACTTTATGAAAATATTACACCCAAAAGCAGAAAAAAAGAATATTAGATCTTTAGCATGCTGATCAGATAATTCCTAAAATGATCCACATTGACGGTTCCTGCAACCAAAGACAGTGATTATGTGCCGTGTTTACTTGGAAAGATTAACTTTTTCCTGACTATTGGAGGGCAGCCATTGAGATCTTCTTGTTCTGTTACATTGTGATCTGAACTGTCATGAGAACAGTCTTTCATTGTGCTGTAGAAGACAGGGGTGTTAAACTGTGTAGCAATTTCAGTTCTCTTCTGCTCGCATTTGCATAACTTTCGGAAGGCAGCTCTAAATTTTTGGGACATCAAGTTATAAATGACTGGATTGATAGCACTGTTCAGGTAAATACAGAGTCTACAGAAGAGAACAAACCAGCTGTTCAGGTAAGGAGGGTCCATGAAAGAGTTGACTACTACTAAGGTACGGTACGGCATCCACAGAACGGCAAAGAGAATCACCACCACAGCCAGCATCTTGGTCACCTTTGAGTTATAAAGAGACAAAGAAAGCGATTTTACATCTTTGCTAGCAGTTTCAGGATTCTAATTATAGTGGAGGGGAAAAACACACCCACAAAAATGCACACATGGATATAACATTAACAAAGTAGCTACAATATTTAAACAAGACTAGAAATTGTGACTGAATAAATATTTGACTACCATTCTGGAGATCAGAGCTCTATCATTTAAAAAAGAAAAAAAATTCTTTTCTTCCAAATTATCATAGCTGTTCTTTAGAAGGAGTAACATTAGATTTACCCACCAGACCTAATGAAAATGGCATGTACAGCAGCAGGTGTGAAGCCTTCTATTTCACCTGCTGAATAAGGGAATATATGTTCAATCAATCAATCAATCAATCAATTCTTTTGGGGCCAAGTGTGATTGGACAACAAAAAATTTGTCTTTGGTGCATATGCACTCAGTGTACATTAAAGAAAATATACATTTGTCAAGAATCATAAGGTACAACACTTAATGATATTCATAGGGTACAAATAAGCAATCAAATCATACTAGGAAACAATATAAATTGTAAAGATACAAGCAACAAAGTTACAGTCATACAGTCATAAGTAGGAAGAGATAGGTGATAGGAACAATGAGAAGATTAATAGTAATAGTAATGCAGACTTAGTAAATAGTTTGACAGTGTTGAGGAAATTATTTGTTTAGCAAAGTGATGGCGTTCGGAAAAAAAACTGCTCTTGTGTCTAGTTTTTCTAGTGTGCAGTGCTCTATAGCATCGTTTTGAGGGTAGGAATTGAAACAGTTTATGTCCAGGATGTGAGGGGTCTGTAAATATTTTCACAGCCCTCTTTTTGGCTCATGCAGTATACAGGTCCTCAATGGAAGGCAGATTGGTATTAATTGTCTTTTCTGCAGTTCTAATTATCCTTTGAAGTCTTGCATAGATGGGCACTAACATTTTCCTCCAATAATTTAGAGATTGGTGTACTGGGTATGGCAATGGGGAAAGCCGATCAATGGGATGGGCATTAAATCTTAGCAAAAACTGGCATTGGAGAATGGTTTTCCTGTCAAACTATTCCAAGCAATAAGGGATTTGTGCTCAAATTGCTCTTGAGATCATTATTAAACATCTGTTGCTTCAGTTCCAGTGAGGCCTTCTTGAAGATCAGTGTGGTTAAATATTGAACTGATTTTATATTTGAAACTATGCTATGCTAATATGTAATTATGCTGCAAGGTCAGGAAAGCTAGGAAGACTAATTTGTCCAAAATTGAGGTAGCTGAGTTACAAGACTCGATAGAACTTATTCCAGTTTCCAAGTACAATAAAGTATTGGAGATACTCACAACAAAATTCTTTAAAATGTAGAGTGTATTACTGCTAAAAAGATTGATTCATAGGGATTATGAATCTGCATTGTGTTTAGCAGATGGCTAATTACATTCCATCTAAAGATATTCGTTGCAGCCAGTGTATAATTGCTACCATTAAAATTTCAAAATGGAATTTGCAAATCTGTGGGCTCTGAGAGAAATTATTCTTAGTGTTTCTTTTCACATTGTCAGTCACTGAAATGAAATGCTCAGATATTTCAATATCTTAATATGTTTACTAGAAAACCCATTAATGGATAACTAGTTGAGTGATGGTAGGTGATTATTTTTTTGAGAAAACTGCTTCTTTCCTTTCCTCTTAATGAATTATTAATCATTTCTCTTTACAATAAAAGGAAAAGGCTTGGGGTTCGATCAGAGGGTTTTTTTTGTATTATAGGCAGGGTAACTGTATAAATAGGGGGGGGGGGAACCAAAACAAGTTGTTGAATAAATTGGGTTGGCACTAAAATCAGGGATAAAACTCAAGAAATTGTGCCTTCCCAACACTGTTTGCTACTTTATGGAAGATCTTAAGGAGAATTGGAGTAATTTCTACAGAGATTACTCCAGGCTTGTATGTGGCTCTGTAACCTCAATTTTTAACAAATATCAACAGCGGCCTTTGGATGGGAATTCAAACAGGAACAGATTAGCAGTGTCACAAACAAATCTGCACAAAACATTACTGAATAATATCATGAGCAAGGAAAGAAGGCAGTGATCAGTGGAGAAGGTAGTGAGACCCATTAACATTGTCTGATGACTAACATCAACATCTCATAGGCATTTGCGGGAGGGCAACAATCAAATTTGCTTAGTGACATTAATTCCAGACATTCATATATTTCTGTGTGATGATGTAATATAAGTATAAAATAAAATGATGCAATTAGAATTTGAATCATGATTCACAACACATCCACTTTGGTATCAGTTTGGTTAGAAATAGATGCATACATCCCTCCCTCGTGTGATTGGTCAGGACTCATTGGCAAAGAGAATAAGCACTTTCTGGAACTGCTTAATGATAAAAAGGATGTTAGATTGGACATTATTTCTGTGGTCTTGTGTTCACTACTTCCACATATATGAAGCAGTGATGAAGATTGCACACAAATATGTTTTAGAGTAGATAAAATGCTTCTTTATCTACTCTAAAACATACTTGGGTGCAATCTTCATCACTACTTCATATGAGGTAAAAGGTGGTGAACACAAGACTACAGTAATTTCCTCCCAGTCAGGGAAAAAGAACAATTGGCACATCAGAAGAAGCAGTACAAAGGCCTTTCTGATCACAACTTTCACCTGAGCATTGAATAGGAGTTGTGAGCCCTGGGGGAAAAAAACCAGATTGCACACCACTCTTAAAAGGAGAAATGCAAATTCAGAAATGGAACGTCCCTGAATCTAGATAGCCTAAATACTTACAATCATTTGGTTTTGGTTTGAGTAAGAGATGTTTACTCCCATCCAAACTTACACAACTCCCAGGCATTGGGACAGAACTTCAATGGGCTCTCTTGTCTGGCTCAGAATAAAAATATATACTTGGATATCATTAGCTTACTGATGATACTGAACACCAAACTGGCAGATATCCTCACCCAGTGGTTTGATGTAGATGCTGAAAAGGAGGGGAGAGAGAGAGTGGTACCCTAAAGCAACCCAGAAAGGAGAGTCTGTGCAATGACATATCCCCCCAACCTTGATTGGAAAGGAAGAGAACCACTATAGAACAGTGCCTCTAAACTCCATCCTATAGAGCTGGTTCAGAAGCTATGGACAATGATATCAAAAGGTACTGAGAGATCAAGGACGACAAGGATAGATTACCACCTCTGTCCCAGTTCTGATAAAGGTCATCTACAACCAAGGACATGACAACCAAAACTGCCTCAGTGCTATATCGTGGCCTGCAACCTAACTGAAATGGGGCTAGATAATCCTTCAGGATTCTCATGTATTGTGGACTTCTCAACAACCTTTCCCAGAAACAGAAAACTGTAGACTGGTCAATAGCTATTGAAAATTGTTCAAGCCAAGGAGGGCCTATTGAAGAAGAGACACACCACTACCACTTTTTAGGCAGGAAGTAGCTCCCTGCCCTTCAATGAGCCTGAAACCAATACACCAATAAAACAAAATATAAACTGATATATTTTTATTGAGATATACTACAGCTAGTGAAAGTTAAAGCCATTGCTTAAAGTGAAATCAGATCAAATCAGACTTGCTTCTCTCTGAATATCATAATATAAAAGAGGTATATTTAAACAGTACTAATAACTCAATTGTGCAGATTAAATGTAAACCTTGACTATGTAACAGAATGGTCAATCAAATGGCAACTTCAAATCTCAACAAATAAATGCTCTGTCTTACATATTGGCAGAAAAAAAATAAGAAAATAAAATACAAGCTAAATAGTCAAGATCTTGTTGAGGATCCAAACTTTGTCAAGGACCTTGGAGTACTCATCTCAAATGATCTAAGTGCTAGAGCCCACTGTAACTACATAGCCAAAAAGGCATTAAGGGGTGTTAATCTAATCCTACGTAGCTTCTTCCCTGGTAATAGCACACTACTAACTAGAGCATACAAAACATTTGCTAGACCTATACTTGAATACAGCTCATCAGTCTGGAACCCATATCATGTATCTGATATTAACACAATTGAAAAAGTCCAGAAATATTTCACAAGAAGAGTTCTCCGCTCCTCTACTCATTGCAGAATACCTTATGTCATCAGACTCGAAATTCTAGACCTAGATAATCTAGAACTACACCGCCTTCGGTCCGATCTAAATATAGTATATATAATATCATATATTGCAATGTCCTACCTGCAAATGAATACTTCAGCTTCAATCATAACAATACAAGAGTACACAATAGATACAAACTCAAGGTTAACTGCACCAAACTTGAGTGCAGAAAATACGACTTCAGGAACAGAGTGGTCAATGTTCGGAATACTCTCGCTGACTCTGTGGTTTCTTCCCCAAACCCCAAAAACTTTAACCTTAGGCTGTCTACTATTGACCTCGCCCCCTTCCTAAGTGCACCAATCGTTCCTACCGTCCCTGTCCTTTTGTTTTTTATTTTTCTTATAAGAATCTCATGTATTCAAAACTATATTTATTCTTATACCTGTACCTTGTAAGCGATTGACAAATTAAATAAATGTAAATGTAAGTCCTGATAATAGAATTTTTTATTATTTCTACTTATATAGTTTTATAGTTTCAAAATGTATCTAAGAAATTCTATACTTTTTCTTTATCAAATTGGGTTTGCTATAAACCAAGCTACGTTTCATGGTTTTAATTGGCCATCCTAATAAAGTGGAATTACAGTGTTTTATCATCACCTCTCAGACTTCAAAGTAGGTTTTCACTATGATTTATTGTCTATCAGACCTTTCAGTGAAATAAAGGTTCCCGCCAACTCCATGTTTCAGTTGATTAGAGAGGCCAATAAGTTTGTTTTATGCAACTCTTCCAAGCAACCCTCTCTAATCCAGAATTGGCTCAGATCCAGGTTGTAACAGGTCTTACCATCCAGTACTTTTGATCCCTTGTTCATGGAAACTTTAAAATGTCAAATTGAGTTCAAATGAAGTCTAAGCTATTCCAGTTGTCTTAGATTTCATTTCAACCACATCTTGCCCAGCCCTACTTGTGTCGCATATTTGACATTTACAAATGACTAGTGGTGCTTCAGTCATACAGCTGAGTGAAAGAATAGGCAACCAGTCCACTGGAATCAGCAAGGCCAACAATTTTTGAACCTTTGTCTTGGGATGATGAGTGGGGGGATTTTAAAAAACCACCCAGATGCCCTAAACCTTCAAGAGGCTTAAGGTTGTTATTCCACTCCTTAGCTCCTTCATCCCAATTGTTGCTATTTTCCAGAACTTCAACCTCAGAAGTCAGAAGTTTAGTCTGACCCCCTCTACTGATAATATTATATAATTAGACATCAATCTTGCAATCCTCAGACAGAATGTAAAGGCTACATTATAATAAAGTTAATTCTATATTAATAAATTATAACTGATATGTTTAATAGTTTTGATACATTTTCAACTACTGGGATATATTAAACATATTGCAAATTATGTTGCAACCCGCTCATTTCACTGAAGCCATTCAGAAGTATTTATAATAAATAAATGCATAAAATACGGGCTCACACTTCAGCTGGAAAGAATCCTGAGTAGTATATTATATAAACTATGATATTTCTGCTTCGTACATTTTGGCAGATAAAAGCAGGGGTGGGATTAAACATTTTTAACAACTGGTTCTGTGGGCATGGCTTAGGTGGTGGGCGTGGCTTGGTGGTCATGTGACTGAGGGGACGTGGCTTGGTGGTCATGTTATTGGCTGGGTATGGCCAACTCAATATCACTCACATCGAGGCACGCATCTCCTCGCCTGGCCTCTCATGACTGTGGGGATGCTGCAACAGTGTGAAAAATGGTCATAAGTCACTTTTTTCAGTGCCATTGTAACTTTGAATGGTCACTCCACACAAGCAAAGTACCAGCAAAGGAGAGGAAAAAAACTCCTGAGACAGGAAGTCTAGTCCTGCCAAGAATGCAATAAGGGTTAACGGAGAGGCAGTTTCTGTAAGCAACACCAGAATGTTTCCTTTCTGCCTTCCTTACAGGATTAGGCCAGTGATTTCTTCTAATAACCGGTTCTCTGAACTGCTTAGAATGTTAACAACCGGTTCTAGCGAATAGGTGCAAACTGGTAGAATCCCACCCCTAGATAAAAGCAAGAACAAAATCTTAATCAATTCTCCTTTTTATTTTCGGAATCTCCTTGAATGAAATCTAAAGGTGTTCTACCTGTAGGGCATTCCAAATAATGAGACCTGACTAGCCTAAGACTATAGACTGCCCTTATGAAGCCATGATTCAAATAGAGAATTTTGGTCTGTGTGGTATTAATTCCTCAATGCTGGAAGTTTGATATGCAGATTCCAAGACTTCGGCTTACTTTATTTTAGCAATGACTTTTTTTAGAATTCACAGTGAAAATGGAAATCTCCATGACAGAAATGAAATGGCCTAGTCTCTGCATTGAACTAGTGCTTTGATAATAATAGATTATCTTGCTCCAGATTTTCAAGAAAACTATCTGAATATCCTGAATAGGTATCAGTACTGTTTAGCTCCTTCCATCTGCCTTAAACCGCTTAAGAAAAGAAGCTGAACTTAAATTAAGAACAGCATCTTGATTGCTCTTTGTGTATTTAGCTGGAAATTGTTTTCACTGTGTTAATCAAATGTAATGCTTAATGTGTTTTCTTTTTAACTCCCAAAGTGATTTTTTTTCTGCCAAATATATTCAGAGAGAGAGAGAGAGAGAGAGATAGATAGAGAGATTTTGCACTTGATTTGTCTGTCTGATGCACTGCCAGTATTTTTTGAACAAACTGAGGGCATCATTTTGAATTAAACACATACAGTGGGATACCATCACTGATTCATCTACAAGATTTTGTAGAGATAGCAATGACTAGGAATTTTTACTACCATGAAATTCATATTTTTAAAGGTGGGGGGATCCGGTTACTCTGAATAATATTTTACTTCCCAGACATAATGCTCCATTGTTCTCAGAATACTAATGAAGTATTGATACGCATATTTTCAAATATTGCACTGTATATTTTTAAAATAATTGCAGTAGAAACTTATGTTAGCAAACCAGGTCTGAATTCAAGTCTGGAAAGGTTTGAATAACCATTAAAATATGTGTTTATTTCTGTAATTGCTGTCAAAATTTTCAACAAGATCGCAATAAATCACTCACTAGGCTGATTTTGTGGGAAGCCAAGAATGAGGTGTAGAATAGACTGATAATCACAGTTTGCAAATTGTTTACAAAATGATCCTGTCTGTTCTGGGTATCTGTCTTCCTGCCTTGCTAGTTTCCTCCTTGACATTATATAGAATGAAACAACCTGTAAAATCCATAAAGAAATAATTTTAGAAGTATACAAACTTCCGTACAATACTATAATAAAAAACCCTTTTTATGAGACAATGGAAAGGAGTATAAAAAACTGCATTTGCCAACAGTAAAAGTTGACACCTGTGTTCTTTTCATTTCCAACCATTGTTAGTAGGAAATAAATGTCAGGAAAACCTGTATCGCTGAGGATATATTGGATCCTCCCATCTTTTCATTTCGAGAAAAGGTCCCAGAATTTCATTTAGAATGACCCTCCAAATGACCTTGGATGAGGTTAATACTTGAAAATCCTGGAATTCCAACATTTTGGGGGCATCTAGCAGAGGAAGGCAATGTTAGGTTAGGGGAAGGGACAATAATTTTGAATCATTTTCTTAAGGAGGATATCATTTAAAAACAGAACTCTATTTCCATGGCATTCTTCGTATGTTACACAAGTACCGGTAATTCCATTTTTTTCTAAAGATAAAGTTAATCTATCATGCCTTCTTTCTGCTAGACCCATTCTAGATCTTGTCAATTGTTGAATTCCTATACAAATACAAATATACTCTTTAATAAACCGTTTGAGGAACTTGCCTAACAAAGCTAACAATTGTGTAATTTCCTAGCCCTTTTTTCTGTTTTTCCAAGAGAGAAAAAATATTTGCACTTTTCCATTTTGTTTGGACTTTGCCAATTTTCCTGGAATTCTCAAATATTATAGTTAGTGGTTTGCAATCAACTCTTCTAGTTTACTCAATGCCCTAGGATAGCATTTATCTGGCCCTGGAGATTTGAATTCACTTAAATTAATCTGAAAAAGTTTTTTTTTTATTGTTTGGGACATTTTTTTTTTGCAAGCCTTATCTTATTCTGAGCTCTAGTTTTCCTCACAAACACTCCTAAAAATTCTGGAAATTGATTCTTATTCATCTTTGATTATATACCTTTCTTTCCATTTCCTATATGGTCCCCTTTCAGGATTTTAAAGTGGTCTCTATGTATCCATACTTCAGATGTTTCCCATTCTTCCCCCTCCTAGGAATTGTTTGTGAGTAAGTCTTTGGTATTTCCTATTTGCAAAATTTGCCAACTTTTCTATTTCAGAATAGTGAGCTGTTGGATCTGAATTATCTTCTACTTCAGCTCACAAAACCCACTCTTTTGAAGTTCAGTACATTTCTGATTTTCTCTCTTTCCCCCTTTTTCATTAACATCAACAATTCAATGATAATGTAGTCAATTTCCCCCAAGATTCTGCTCATCTTCACTTCTTCAATCAATTCCTCTTGATCAATGAGGACTGGGTCCAGAATAGGAGATCCCCTTATTCCTTCTTCCACTTTCTAACAAATATAATTGCCTACCAGAGAGGACAACAATTTGTTGTACTTCCATTTGAATGCTCAAATGTTATTTGAAGAATAGGACTAGCAAAAGTTAGACCTTTATGCATAGTAGAATACTGTCAATACATATCTACGCACACTTAAAATATTCAGGTAATTCAACTGTTCTTACTGCCAGATAGAGAATAGCAGATTTAACTTTGAAAACAATATTTGTTTTAAATGGCAGGGGAACATTAAAAAAACTGACTTTCTTGCTTGCCAGAAGGGTGCTTGTTGAGCAAAATATAATGTTGCAAAGAACAGATATTAGACGAATGATGTTTTAAATGAAAATTGGAAGGGAATATTCTTTATCACTTCATATGTAACATTTTGGATACCTTTTTAAAAAAATCATTATAATAATTGCTTTTAATTATTCTATCTCTCCCACTGTAGATACAAAAGTAAGATATACATGTTGTTCAATCATTCAGTTATTTCCGGCTCTTCATACATTGTGGCTCCTCTTTGTTCCTCTGTTGTCTCTGGGTTATTTTTAATTTCTTCTTATTGTTGACTTTTTCTTATATCACGAGCAGCTAAGAATCTATCTATGATTGCAGTGGGATATAATTGTAATAAATACATCAATAACCCAATGGACATCATTTTTTACGTGTCAGTATTTGCTTCACTGACTTTTTGTAATGTCATACTTATGTCATCAATAATAGAATTTAGCCCCCTTGGCTTCTGCAGGTCACTTTTTCAACTACCTATGATTTTTCTAAGCTGGATAGTATTTCCAATGATCCCTGCTGCTGCATTTTGTAACAATATTACCTAAGCTTTAATTTCCTTATTAATGCTTACAATTAACAATTCTGCTTTTTAAGACATCAAGTATCCAGTTTTACTCTTCTTGCAATCCAATTTTTTTCCCAACCATTTGCTGCAATGGTAAGTTTTTTCTTCATCCAGCCTTATTCACTCTTCCTCTTTGTATAGAGAGAACAGCAAATCCACTTCCACTTTTGCCACCTACTTTAATACTTCATGTTTCCCCCTTCTTTTTCTGACCTTGCTGTCAAGGAGAGGTAATGTTTCAGCATCCAACTCAGGTAGGTCATGCAACAATATTAGAGAGTCAATTCTACTCAGCTTTCACTGCTGCTTGTCCTTCAGGGGTGTCTGTAGGGAGGGGGGGTTGTTAAAAGAGGGTTGCCGCCACTATCATCTCATCTTCTTTTAACGATCCCATAATCCCTTGCGGGGTGGAGTCTGGGCAACTAAATGGAGCTCGCAGAGTGTTTGATGGCCGGATGCCCTTCCCATCACCAAAGTAGTTCAGCAGGTATATTCTTAGTGTGCCTAGAGAGAGAAATATCTGCCTCTACCTAGGATCAAACTCACAGCCTCCTGATTGTGAGGTGAGAACTCCACCTCTAGGCCATTGTACCACTCCATGGTAGCCACCACTATGTAACCTAATATTTCCCCTTTCTTTTTAAAAAAGCACACATATATGTAAAAAGGGAAAAGATTCTGTCTGATATCCTAATTTTTTTACACCTCTGTTATCCCCACCACCCTCACCCCTCCAAAAGCACATCAAATGTATTTTCTAAAAAAAATCATGAATAATATCAAATGTAGCTTTGCCTTCAACCATACAAGATGACAAAGAATAACAGACTGCCCTGTATGGAGAAAGAAAAGTTGGGTATTGTGTTGTAATCATCAACCAGGAATCGATTTTGAAACCCTTTATTTGTTTGTAAAGATTGAAAGTATTCCAATGGTGACACTCTGAAATAGCTTCTTGAAAATTTCATCCTCCTCCAGATATTGAGTAATTTTCTTTTTGAGCATTTGGAAAGTATTAGACAACCTATGACATATTGGGTCGTCCTTTCAGAAATATTTCCTGATCAGATTTCTCAATGCTTTCAACAATGACTGAACTTCTAATGGATTGACTTCACTGGATGCATTGTTGGGATACTTTCAGAAATTTATTTGCCTTGAAAAAAAAGCTTATGTTGAATTAAATAGCATAGTCAAACATCAGTACAGGAAATGTTTTGTGACATTTTTTATTACGTTATAAACTGTTTTATAAAATTTGCCAAATTTTAATTCCATGGGCATCATGAGTGTCAGATTTTGGACATTTTCTGTACCTTAGCTCATTTGAGATACCTTGGTTCAAAAATTGCTGCCTTTTGACATCCCTTTTTGCCCAGTTACAGGTTAAGAAACAAGAATTTTAGTGGTATATTGATTCCTCTTTCTCTACTGAACTGATTGCAGGAATGGGTTTCATTTTTTGCTTATTGATAATTGACAACATTGCTTCTCATTTCTTTGACAATGCTAAGAAGTTGAATAGGGTTAGGGAAATGACACAGCAATCAAATGAAAACTGCAAGAGGAAGAAGCATCATATCATACTTTTAGAGTGAGATGTTTGAACTGATTCTCTGAACTTTCAGTATATTCAGAAGTAAAACAAAATAAAGCCAGTTCAGCTTTTGAGAGGAAGGTACACAATACTTTCTAATAAGAATGAAAGCAGTTTCAAAAAGGGAGAATTTCCTATGGGATACACCAACTAATGTCTGCCAGATACATATATTGGAACAATTAATCTCAGAGATTCTGTTGCTCAGCTTTGAGGTCTGGGAATTGCAGCCAAATATATATGCAGGATAGCAGGCTGCCAATAGCTGAAATATACAGTTTTGTCTGGTACCATCTCATCCAGGAGTGTTGGCAGAACATCATCAAAAATGTCATGTTGCAGTCAAAGCTCTTCCTCTTTTAACAATGGGAGAAGATTTGATCAAACCACAGTGGTCATTACCTTGCTTGTTTATTTTCCTGTCTTTTAAAAAATGTCCCAAACTTCATAGATGAAAGAATATCTAAGTAACGATGACATTGATTGCTCAAAAAAGGGGATCAGAAAATGGGGAGACAGAGTTTCTAAACTGAAATTGGCAATTTTCAAAAGAGGATTCAAATAATGCTTCAAGCAGTTAATCTTACATGAAATGACAGCAATGTCTGCCACAGGTTTTCTTGGATTCTCATTGAAAATTACAGTCGCCTTTTTAAATCACTGTAAAATGACAGATCTATATTTTAAGGCTTAGTAGAGGACAATCCCCTATTAGAACCATCTCCCTTTGCCTAATGGTTCCAAGTGTAGTCCAAAGCAGATAGCAAGTATAAGATATGTGGAGTTCAGCTTCCAAAATTCCCCAGCCATCATTGGATTGAGAAACACTGGTCTAAAATTCAAGAATTGTTCAAGGAAAGGAGAGATACCCATCTACAGACTTATGACCACAACTGAATCAAAATTTCTGTTGTTAAGCGAGATAAATGTTAAGTGAATTGTGCCTCATTTTACAACCTTTCTTGCCACAGTTGTTGAGTAATTCACTGCAGTTGTTCAGTTAGTAACACATTTATTAAGTGAATTTGTCTTCCACATGGACTTTGCTTGTCAGAAGTTTGCAAAAAGTGGTGACCTCAGGACACTGCACTGCCAAGCATCTGAATTTTGATCATGTGACCATGGGGATGCTGAAATGGCCATGTGAAAAGCAGTCATAAGTCACTTTTTTCAGTGGTGTTGTAACTTCAAACTGTCACTAATCAAATGGTTCTAAGTCCACGACTATCTGTACATTTGCTGGCCAGCAGATTGAGAAACTACTCAAGCCATTCGGTCCAATTCTTCTTCACTAAAAGGAAGGGTAGATCTTTTCTTGAAATAAAAAGAGTACCACCTATTTTTGATCATTTGTCCTTTAGCATAGATAGGATATTCTGGGCAAGAAATTTCTCACTCCTGTTAAGCATATTCCATACTAATTCCCCCCCCGCCCCCTGAGACCGAGATGTCTATTTAAATGTGGAAATGAAAAATTGGAAGGAGGTCTGAGTCCAAAACATGGATATCAGAATAAAGGATGAATTTTGGCAGTACTAGAAACAACATGCAAATCTTCATGCATTATATGAAAGGCTTGGAGTCACTAGCACAGGTAGCACAGCTTTCTGATATAGCCTTATGCTATCATCAGTCATTGCTAAGAACTGCTTCATTTTTTCATTATACCAGTTACTGAGCTGCAGAACAATCTTCTGCCCTCTTTGATGTGTCTTTTGGATGATATATTGTTAATTAAGCTCTGTCCTTTAATGAGAGAGAGATTGTTTTCTTCCATCTCGTCATTCACGTCTTCAGACTTTCCCCTCACAGTGAGCCTCAAAGCAGCATCCAGAAGCAGGAATAAGAAATCAGTTTCTAAAATGGAAGGAAATATTCTAAAGTCTGTTTGCACAGTATTCCAAGCAGGCTTTGTCTGGCTTTAGGAAAAATGAGAAAATATTTGTCTTCACTAACCTTCATGAACATTAATATAGTCATTCTGGTATATCCTTGAAATATAAGCAAATTTCTCATTGTTGGAATAAGAAGCCATTGTTTTGCTTTATAATGCAGAATAAAGAGTGTAGAGGATTGAAGGAAAGAGATTGAACAACTGGTTTGAGAAATGGAGGGAGACTGAGTCTCCACATATGAAGATTAGGCTCTGAAGGATGGATTGAGCTGAAACTTGTCTAAGCAACTACTATATGTCAACTTCCTACCCCCATACTAAGAATTTAAAAAGCTTAATTATATTCTCATCTTAAAAATGGAAGATTCCACAGAGAACAATAAACAATGTGAAATATTTAATGCAAATATTTCATATATTTTTAACTGTTGGGCTAAAAATATAAATCAAAGATAGTGATGGTTCACACAGTTAATAAATATTTTAGTCCTCTGACTCAGTCCTTGGTTTTAAAGAAGAAATCTTACTTGTGTACCTCAAAGATTACTATACTGCACACAGGAAGTTAGTTCATTGGATTTTGTTTTTTTGTTAGTTGTATGAAGCTGTAATTTTCCTTATATATTTCAAAGAAAAGTACACAATAGACCTTTATAAAATGATGCTTTTACTAGTAGAAGAAAAGATAGTTAATTAACAGGGCTAAAATTACTGGAACCCTTCTCTGTGTTTTTACCCAAACAGAACTTTGATTTGATTTGATTTCTGTAGCAATTCATCTCAACAAATGACTCTAGGCGGCATACATCATCAAACATAAAAACAATAAAAAATAAATTAAAAGAACATGATTTACTTTCTACAAGTTTACCTAAGCCATTAGTAATGCACGGGTGAGTTATGAGAGTGGAAAATTAAGATCCAATCAAGATATTAAGAAAAAGTGGGAGGCCTCCCTCTACTGGATAAAAATGCCACTGATTTCACTCTCATGCATAAGTTCTACTAAATAAAAATAGGATTTTTTTTCCATGAATAAAATTAGTCTCTACCAATTTTTCTTAGTATATTTTTATATAATACAATTATAACAGCATCACATTCCTTCTATATAGAAATTTCAATAATAATAATAATAATAATAATAAGTGTGGATCATCGACATTGCCATACTGGTGACAGCATAATCGACGAGAAACAACTTGAAAAAGTCACCAGATATCAAGACTTGAGAATCGAACTGCAGAGACTCTGGCATAAACCAGTGTAGGTGGTTCCAGTGGTACTCGGCACACTGGGTGCTGTGCCTAAAGACCTAGGCAAGCACTTAAAAACAATTGGTGCTGACAAGATCACCATTGATCAGCTGCAGAAGGCCACCTTACTGGGATCTGCTCGCATAATCTGCCGATACATCACGCAGTCCTAAACACTTGGGAAGTGTTCAACCAGTGATTTGTGATGCGAAACCCAGCATAGTTACCTTGTTTGCTGTGTATACTGTCATTTTTGTGTAGTATAATAATAATAATAATAATAATAATAATAATAATAATAATAATAATAATAATAATAATAATAATAATAATAATGATGATGATGTCTACATCAGGCATGTGTGATATAGTCAACAAAAGAATGTTGTAATGTTTTAATTCTTCTACTAAATTGTGTCTTTTGATTTCTCTGTCTTGCTTGTGCTGCTAGAAACATATCAACAACCACTGCAAGAGGCAAATATTTTTTGTAAGATATGCATTTACCTAGATAAAAAGGGGGCATGATTATTTTGGTCTTTCATATCTTGTTTTTATATATCTTCTACCCCTTCTGATTGTTTTTGGAGTTGAATTATTATGGTAACTTTAACTATATAAAAGTTTACTGATCTGATGTGTGTATGTTGTATATATAATTACACACACACACACACACACACACACAATACACATTGACATATTTTTTACTCTTGTCTCCTTTCTGCATTACTCATAGCAGTAATGCATTACTCATTGGTTTGATTAACAGATACTGTAGTTGGACAGATTAAACCTTATCAAGCAATTAACTCTAATCTATTTCCACAAATTAGATATCAACATTTGCCAATCTCAAATTTATGTGACACGGCTTCTCTGAAATCCAGAAACCTAATTCTAGAGGCTCCACAACCCAGAGAAGCCTATGGGTATGGTGATTTACATTGATATCATTTCTACCTGTAGATGTTGCATTTAATGCCCAGCCTAATTGCATACCTTTTAAGACAGGACCATCAACATAGCTTCACTAACCCCTAACTGAAAAAAACATGTAGAGAGAGAGAGCCACTATCAATTATAGTTTTGTTTATAGATCCTTTGGACTCATTGTAGAAAAATGGCATATAAAACATTGAATTTGGTGTTTTATTTTAAACTTTCTAAATCCTAAATGTTTTCCTTTTGGCTGATCAGGAAACATAACAATAAAACTATTTCTTTTGAGAAAGATTTGAGGACCTCCTACAAGGAATATATCTACTGTACAATGCATTCATAATCAGAAAGACGTTTGAAGAATACAACTGGTAACTGCATTCTATATTTCTTTGATTATGCTTCTGTGCAGGTATATATGAATCTTTACAATCATTCTGAATTAGAGGAATTAATAAAACTTCATGTAAAAGTAAGAGCTATTTTATAAGAGGTGGCAGTGTAACACTCTCCATACCTGGATATAATAGTTGGCAATTACAGAGTAACACCACTTATTTTTGATAACAACCTTCTTTTTCCTTTCTTGTTTTGTGGGGAAAGCAGTTTTCCTCTTTAATCTTGGACAGGGAGAAAATCAATTTACTCTCTAAACAAAGCTAGGTGTTTATAAGGCAGTCTGTTGGGGAAAATCTTTATTGGACAGGTGGGAGGTATACATAATGTACGTGACTGGGTTATCATTTCCTTCAATTGCTCTGGGTTTGTATAGGGGGAAAAGCACAATCCCAGTAGGAAAGCATTTTGTATAAGGTGCAAATGGGAAAGAAAGGGAGAAACAGTAGGGGAGAAGTCAGAAAGCTGGGGTGGCACACAAAGGAAGGATTGGGTGACACAGAAACGAGAAAGTCAGTAATGTGCATTGTTGTAAACCCACATCTAATTTCCCATTCTGGGATGCCAGCTTGGCATGACAGTAAATGATGATCACTGATTTGCCCTTTGCTGCTTCTGATCAGGAGTGCTAGGAGGGCTTGTAAAGCAGGTCATAGTCTCTTATAGTCATAGTATCCCTTCATCATTAGAACGCAACTCTTATAGTATCTCTTCATCATTGGAAGAATTCAGGAAAACCAAGATTCATGCTTACTAACATGCGTTCTACATTTATTAGAAAAATAGTAGAAGCAGTTTGGCATGGTAGTTACAGAGATAGGCAGATCACAGAAGAAAGTAATATCTGGAGTCTTACCACTCTGCAGTTTTTCTTAAGAAAAGCATATACTTAGATATTCCTGTTCATAATTTCTCAGTGACTTGATGAATAGTAAAAATCTGGTTGGTATGCTTCCTCCTGCACTGCACTTCATAAATCTATCTCATTATCACCTCTTGCATTGTTTCAGACAAAATTCTGCCTAATAAGTTCTCAAGAACACTAAACAAATTCCCTCTGTAATTGTTACAGTCATTCTTGTTACCTTTTCCTGAGATAAGGCAACAATGAGAGTATTTTTAATCATTAGGCAAGGATCCATTCCTCACACAAATTACATATCTACCCTACAACCAAACCACATTAGCAGTTGAACATGTATTCAATTACACCATCTATAACTATGGCCTCATCATCTACTGTATTCTCAGAACAATTCTATCCGTTTTTTCTTGGTCACTAATATTTATAGCATCAGGGGTGCAAGTTGTTCTGCAGCATGTATTCCATCTCCTAGATTCTGGAATGCAGGCAACAATACACTGGCTAGCAAGTAGTCTCTACATAACAAATCCTAACTTGAATAGCATTTAATAACTGGAACTTTGGGGATAAAACTGAACATTGGTTGTGTTTGTGGCATAGTATCAAAAATGTCCCCACACTGCCTAGTCCCATTAGTAGGAAAAGCTGTGTATGGCATGGATATGATTAAGGCTGGTAACTATGTCTATTCCTTCTCTATATTACTGTACACCTCCATACCATTGCTGAAAATTTCCAGAATATTTTCTTTTACAAAAGAGTTTGTTAGACTGCTTATAATTTCATTGGAAAATTGTTTATGTGGTGGGTTTTGAGCTCACATTTTACTGCAAGGTTGTAAAGCACATTGGAGCATTTTATACTTAGTTGTTTATCTTGCTACATCACTTCAGCATCCTGTAGCCTCTCTACTTATTCATCTTCATGCTCTACAAAATCCACAGTGGGGGAATTCTTTCCAACATTTGGATTTAATTGGAATATGTGGGAATCCAGGAGGGTTTCACAATATTGACAGGATGGCTCTCTGAAAGATGAAAGGCAAGACCAATCGCAATTCCCTACACTTTGTTAGCCTGCCTGATAAGATCATGCAAACAACCTATGTGCAATCTTATGGAAATTTCACTGTTTTTATTTCATTTTTGGAGTGTTTTTTCAATAAAATTAATGTAAATAATTTTTACTACAGGAAAATATCAGGAAACTTTCATCCATCGCATTTTCCATTTTGTATGTGATGCACAGTTTGCCATTAAATTGTTACAGGTGGTGATGAAGATTCAAATAGTAACAACTCTTGGAAGTTTTAAGAGCTGGACCCCTTCTCTGTTTATTGAACAAAAGTAGATTATCTGAAGACCTCAGCCTGGAATACCCTTAACATTCATCACTAATTGTAATTTTCCTACTCCAATCAACTCAAGGAGCCTGGTTCACAAGGAAGTGTATATAAAATTATCTCAGAAATTATTTATAATCGCATGAATCAGACATATATCACACCACATACAATGGACTTTGCACCCTTATTAAATAGGGTTAGAATCACAACCTTCAATGTACAATGATTAATAGAACATCAGAGTTCTGGATCACAGGAATTGTTGGTTCCTTTGGAACCTGGACAGGCAACATTTTAGAACTAGCAATAGATTTGTTTTACTATAATGTTTTCATAGCAGGAGGATACAGAGAACTGAATATAATTATAGTCATAACTGTAACTATAATGCATTCTATTTTTTGCTTATCTCCAGTAAGATGGGAGTCATATCTCAGATATTTGTTTATCACTTTGGCAATGTCATTAGAGCAGGGGACAGGCTCCCAGGGTTGCAAAAAAGAGAGTTGATACCTCCCATGGCTGAACATTCATTCTCCTTTGTTTGATTCTTACTCTCCTTCTGTGATGACCAAGATAGCGCTGACAACAGCTGCCTCAGTGAAATGCTCTCTAATGGTTTCTTTATTCCTTATTATTATCTGCAATTCACTATGGATTGCATACTCACAAGACCATCTGCTAAGAATTAGGCAATGTTTCCTTAACCCCCACCTGTCTTTGCAAATGCGGAGGAGATTCTAACCAATTCCCCGGTGCTATGGATTACAACAAAGAACGCAAAGAAGCGACCACGCCGGAAGAGAAGATGAGGTAAACGAGCGGGAATTTTAAACAGACTAAGGAATGGGGGGGGGGAACTCCTCTCCCTTCAATCTTTCTGACTAATTTACGCTCATTGGCTAACAAGATGGATGAAATTCATCTCTTAAATAGATGGAATTCTGATTTTCATAATTCAGCTGTTCTTTGTTTTATTGAAACCTGGCTTAATCCACAAATTCATGGGGATTCACTATACACATCCCAGGATTTAGATCAGACAGAATTGAAGAGACATTTAGATCAGATAGAATTGAAGAGACATCAGGTAAAACAAAGGGTGGAGGATTATGTTTATATATCAACAACAGCTGGTCTCAGGATATAACTCTAATATATAAGTTTTGTGATGAAAACTTAGTGTCATCACATATCAACTGCAAGCCATTTCCACGTGAGTTCTCCTTTCTCTCCTTTCCACGTGAGTTCTCCTCATTTCTCCTAATAGCTGTGTATGTTCCTCCACAACCCTGTGTAAACAAGGCATTACGAACTCTTGCTGATCAAATTATGGAGGCTGAAGCCAAACACCCAGCTTCCCTTCCCATCATTTTAGGAGATTTCAATCAAGCAAATTTAAGGAAAGAGCTCCCAAAAGAGCCACCAGAGGCAAAAATACTTTAGACCAGGGGTCCCCAACCACCGGGCCGTGGACCGGTACCGGTCCGTGGATCACTTTGCACTGGGCCGCAAAGAAAATAAAAATAAAATAAAAATGGCGGCTTTCTTCGCCTTCAGTGAATGCTGCTGGGATCAGGGATCAAGGACACAAATGAAAGAAGGGGAGGGAGGAAGCAACCAAAGCCTGTCCTACTCTCTGGCTCAGTGGCTTCGGTTTCCTCCCGCCTCGTTCCTCTCTCAGTCTCTCTCTCGCTCCTCCACCAGCCCAGGAAGAAACTGCTTCAAAGAAGCCGGCAGGGTGACTTTTCCTGTCGGCACAGCTCCCCCGAAGCGCCCGTTCACCCCCACCCCACCGCCAATCAATCCAGGTTCAATCCAGTGCTCCGTTCTGCCTGCCTGCCTTTGTTTCTGTTTTTTTCGGAGCAGCTTCGGCTGAGAATAATAACTATTCGCCTCTTTTACTCAGCCGAAGCTGCTCCGAAACCACCAGAAACGAAGGCAGGCAGGCAGCAACGGAGCACTGGATTGAACTGCGGGCGGCGGGTGGGGGTGAACGGGCGCTCGGAAGAGCTGCGCCGACAGGAAAAGCCACCCTGCTGGCTTCTTTGAAGCAGTTTCTTCCTGGGCTGGTGGAGGAGCGAGAGAGCGACTGAGAGAGGAACGAGGCAGACACCTGAAGGATGAGGCTGAGGGAGGGAGGGAGACACCTGAGGGATGGGGCTGAGGAAGGCAGGGCCGAGAGGTGGGGCTTCTCAGCCGTCCTGCAGGGACTTGTCCTGAGCCGCGGAGACAGCCGTGGGCCGCCACCGCCCAGCGCTCAGTTTTGAAGGTGCTCCTCAGCCCGGTGCAGTTCCTGAATCTGCAGCTGAAACCCTCCGTTTTAAATGTCCCAATAGAAGAGAATATCTGTCGCTCAGGGTTGCAATGAGGAGGCATTGGCGCTCCCTGAACTTGGTGGTTTGCTGGCAGACGTTTTATTACCCGACTAGGTAACAACATCAGATGTTACCTAGTCAGGTAATGAAACGTCTGCAAGCAAACCACCAAACTCGGACTCCCCGTCCTTGAAAAAGTGTTTCTGCGTGAAACTGGTCCCTGGTACAAAAAAGGTTGGGGACCACTGCTTTAGACCACTGCTACACAACAGTAAAAGATGCTTATAGGTCTTTACCATGAGCAGCTGTGGGACACTCTGACCACTGCATGATTCACCTTGTACCTGCCTACAGACAAAGACTTAAAACCATTAAACTAACAACTAAATCAGTGAAGACTTGGTCAGATGAGGCAAAGCTGAAACTCCAGGCCTACCTTGATTGCACTGATTGGAATGTTTTTGAAGATGCCTCTGCAGACCTAGATAAGCTCACAAATACTGTAACATCATATGTTAGCTTCTGCAAAGACTTATGTGTACCAACAAGGAACCTGCAAATATATAGTAACAATAAATCTTGGTTCACAGCTAAACTTAAGCAGCTACGTCGTTCCAAAGAGGAAGCCTACAGAAAAGGTGACAGAATGCTATACTACCAGGCCAGAAACATATTAACAAGAGAGATCAGAGCAGCAAAAAGAAGCTACTCTGAAACGTTAAAGAATCAATTCTTAACAAATGAACCAGCAAACATGTGGAAAACTCTTAAAAACATTACTGGCTTCAGCAAACCTCCTTCCCAGGCAGAAGGAAAACAACGACTAGCAGATGACCTGAATGTGTTTTACTGCAGGTTTGAAAAGAAACTACAGCCACCTATCTCCACAACCCCCATCTCAAACACACCAACAACAGCCAAGCCTCCTACAACTGGCCCCAATCCATTGGGCTCACAACCTCTGGTGATCACAGAAAAAGAAGTGCAAGATCTATCACACAGACAGAAGCCAGAAAAAGTACCAGGGCCAGACAAGATAACTCCTTCTTGCTTAAAAGTCTGCGCTGACCAATTGGCCCCATCCTCACCCCAATCTTCAATAGATCACTAGAGATGTGCTATGTTCCTTCCTGCTTCCTCCTTCAAACGTTCTACCATCATCCCAGTGCCAAAGAAGCCCTCCATCAAGGAACTGAATGACTACAGACCAGTTGTTCTAACATCTGTAGTTATGAAAATCTTTGAAAGGCTTGTGCTGTCCCACCTGAAAACCATCACGGATCCACTGTTAGATCCCATGCAGTTTGCATACCGAGAAAATAGATCGACAGATGATGCTGTTAACATGGCTCTGCATTACATCCTACAACACCTTGAATCTCCAAATACCTATGCAAGGGTTCTCTTTGTAGACTTCAGTTCAGCATTCAATACTATCATTCCAGACACTCTTCTAAGTAAATTAAATCAACTAGCAGTACCTGAACACATTTGTAAGTGGATCATAAGCTTTCTAACAGACAGGAAGCAGCAGGTTAAGCTAGGCGGAATCACATCCGATACCTGTACAATCAGCACAGGGCCCTCCCAAGGCTGTGTGCTATCTCCACTTCTCTTCTCCCTATATACCAATGACTGCATCTCAAACGATCCATCTGTTAAAATACTGAAGTTTGCTGATGACACAACAGTGATTGGTCTCATTTGAGACAACGATGCATACAGACAGGAGGTTATACAACTTGTCTCGTGTTGTAACTGGAACAATCTGGAACTGAACACACTCAAAACAGTAGAAATGGTGGTAGACTTTAGAAGAAACCCTCCTATACTACCACCTCTTACAATACTAGACAACACAGTATCAACAGTAGAGACCTTCAACTTTCTAGGTTCTACTATATCACATGACCTAAAATGGACACCTAACATAAAAAACATCATCAAAAAAGCACAACAAAGAATGTTCTTTCTGCACCAACTCAGAAAGCTCAAACTGCCCAAAGAGCTGCTGATACAGTTCTACAGAGGATTATTGAGACTGATGCGCTTCGTCTAAAGCTTTACGTGCAACCGGCCAATTAAGTTGAAGTTGAGATATCCAGTCGCTCAACGATTGAACACTGGGGTTTTCGCCAGGTAGTTCAGGTATGGGCACAAAATCTTGCCCTGTTGCTATTTTGAAAGGAGTAAACCCCGTACTGCTGTGAACAGAGTTATTGTATGCCACCTCCGCAAAAGGCAGTAACTCCACCCAGTTGTCTTGCTGATAATTTATGTAACATCTGAGGTATTGCTCTAGCACCCCGTTAGTTCTCTCGCAAGCCCCATTAGTTTGAGGATGGTGGGCGGAGCTTAAGCTCTGGGTGGAGCCTATTAACTTCAAAAATTCCCTCCAGAAGTTCGAGGTAAATTGGACTCCTCGGTCAGAAACTACACGCTCAGGTACATGCAACCTGTAGACATGAATAATGAACAGTCTGGCCAATGTCTTCGCCGAAGGGATTTTGGAGCAAGGGATGAAGTGGGCTTGTTTGGAGAACAAGTCAGTCACTACCCAAATGACTGTGTGTCCACTGCTTTCGGGTAGGTCTACTATAAAGTCCATGGAAATTTCCTTCCAAGGAGCAGTTGGCTGAGCCACATTTTGCAGCAAACCTGGTGGTTTACCAGGAGGTCTTTTTGCTGAAGCGCAAACTGGACAACTCGCCACATAAGTGTCGATGTCCTTTTTCAACGAAGGCCACCAGAACTGCCGTTTGACCAAATGTAGAGTCTTTACAAACCCAAAATGACCAGCCACTTTGGAATCATGAGTTTGTTGTAACACTTGGCTTCTCAGGTTTTGAGGTACATACAATTTCGCACCTATCCAGGCTAGACCATCTTGAACGATGCAGTTATTCGAATTTGCCAGGAACCACTCATCCATTTTCAAAGCCTCCTTAAATTGTTCCATCAGGTCAGTGGACAAATCTCTCTCCTGTTTTCTCTTTTGTGCGCGGGTAACTACGGGGGCAGCCAGCTGTGTAGTGGACACGATTGGCCTTATCACTTCTTTACGAATACTGTTGTATTGAGGCATTCTAGACAAAGCATCTGCCATAAAAATTTTTCCCCCTGGAATATATTTCAAGGAGAAATTGAATCGCTTGAAAAACTGAGCCCACCTAACTTGCTTAGGAGATAGCTTCCGAGGAGTTTTTAAAGCTTCCAGATTTTTATGGTCAGTCCATACCTCAAATGGGTGCTTCGCTCCTTCCAGAAAATGCCTCCACGCTAGTAAAGCCCAGCGGACTGCAAACGCTTCCTTCTCCCAAACGGCCCATCTCCTTTCAGTGTCAGTCAATTTACGAGAGGTGTAAGCGCACAGTTGTAGTGTCCCTTTCTCGTTTAACTGAAGTAAGACCGCCCCCACCGCCACATCGCTCGCATCAGCTTGGATCACGAACGGGGCATCCATGTCTGGGTGTTTCAGTACTAGTTCTGCAGCAAAAAGTCTTTTAAGCTTTTCAAATGCAGCTTGGCACTCCATGGTCCAATTCAACGGTTAACTGGGCTTTGGTTTTAATTCCCCCTTTGTTTTCAGGAGGTTGGTGATGGGCATGGCTATTTTAGCAAAAGACGGGATGAATTGCCAATAGAAGTTGGCAAAACCAAGAAAACTTTGAAGTTGTTTACGGGTTCTCGGTGGGGCCCAGTCCAATACAGCTCGCACTTTCTCTGGGTCCATCTCAATGCCCTCGAGGGAGATACGATATCCCAAATAGTCGATTTTTTCTTGATGGAACTCACATTTGGACAGTTTGGCGTACAATTTGGCTGCCCTCAGCTTGTGCAACACAGAGCGTACCAATTTCACATGTTCGTCTCTAGTCTCCGTGTAGATGAGAATATCATCAAGGTAGACTATAACCCCCTTGTATAAATGTTCGTGAAGCACTTGATTGATCATTTGCATGAAAACAGCAGGCGCCCCCGTAGGCCGAAAGGAAGAACATTGAACTGGAAACAACCCATTGGGCAGTTGAACGCAGTCTTCCACTCGTCCCCCTCTTTAATCCGGATTCGGTAGTACGCCTCCAACTTTGTGAAAATCTTCCCCTTTGCCAAGAGGGCTAACATGTCCTTCATCAGAGGGAGGGGGTACACGTTCTCCACAGACACTGCGTTCAGGTTTCTGTAATCAACCACCAGACGTTTGGAGCCATCTTTCTTCTCGCGGAACATCACAGGGGCCGCCACTCGAGGTCTGGCAGGTGTGATGAAACCACGTTTCAGGTTCTTGTCGATAAACGCTCTCAGTTCTTCCAGCTCCCCCGGTGTCATCGAATACAGCTTCGGTTTCGGGAGCGTCACCCCCGGTAGAAATTCAATACTGCAATCGGTTGACCGATGGGGAGGGAGCTCGTTGGAAGCCTCTTCACTAAACACCTCTCTTAAGTCCCAGTACTCCTTCGGGATTTTCTCCTCCCCCTCCATGCGTTCGACACCTGCGGAAGCTGCCTCGGCCGGAACTTGCGGCTTCGGATGGGATTTCTCCTCCCCTTCCGGATAGTGTTGCTCCTCCCCTTCCAGTGGCTGATTGGTGCGGATGCGTATCCACCCCTCTCTCCAGTTCACCTGGGGATTCCACTTCCAAAGCCAGGGTAATCCCAATATTAGAGGCTGTTCCATCCCAGGGGCTACAATAAAACATAGGATCTCGCGGTGAGTTCCCATGGTCATCTCTAAGGGTTCCGTTATAAAACGTGCTGGGCAACCTCCCGCCACAGATCCATCCAGTTGACAGAAAGCTATGGGCGTTCTTAAAGTTCTCAGTCCAATGCCCATACCCTTAACTACTTTCATGTTAATTACGCACCTCGTGCACCCCGAGTCCAATAAGGCCAACATCTCTCCCTCGGTCCCAGAGGTAGGCTCCCTTAACTTTATTGGGATGGTCATGGGCCCTTGGTTAGGACTTACCGGGACATCATCTTCCGAGTCGGTCTCGCTCTCGTCGAGTGGGGTTGGAGGTCCCAGCTCCTCTCCCGCCGAAAGGGCGACCTCTACAACCTCTCTCATCTTCAGCCCGGTTTCGCGAGGCTTGGTTGAGGGGTTTTCGGGCTTCCTCCCTGGGCCCCGCGCTTTTGGTAGGTCCGACTTGACCCGGCAATCCGCCATCCAGTGGCCCTCCTTCCCGCAACGGAAACAGGCTGTGGTCTTGGCTCTTGCCACCATTCCTCCCCTTTGGGGGGTGGAGGTCTCTCGGAAACGTGGGGGGAGTGGTTTTCTCCAGACTGGACCTCCTCTGTGTCTGCTTCGAGTTAGATCAATATCCACCTCTTCCGCCAGCAAGTACCACGACTGCAAATCACGTGGGTCCCTTCGGGAGATGCACGTGTGGTATACATCTTCATTTAAGCCATCTTTGTAGGCTTCTACCAGGGCTCCTTGGGACCAACCTTGGATGTGGTATGCCAGCTGCCTGAACTCTTGGCTGTAGTCTGCAACCGATCTTCCCCCTTGGGTTAGAGTCTTCATTCTGATCCTAGCCCTTCTCTCTGCCAAAGGGTCCTCAAACCTTCTCCTCAATGCAGTCATGAAAACATCGAGGCTCCGCAGTTGGGGGGAGTTATCATTGAACAAAGTCACCACCCAGTCTGCTGCCAACCCTTCCAGGGTTCTGGTAACACATCTCACTTTGGCTGCTTCAGAAATGAACTCCCTTTCAAATTCTGCCATATAACTTCCAACTTGTACCAGGAAAAACCCCAAGTCTCTGGGATTTCCTCCAAATTTCACATCTAAGGGAGGCAGGTGGCGTCTTCCAGGAACCACACCTATTGCTGGGGCTCCCCGGGCGGCGGCGGGTGGCTGCGCCGGCGTAGGCTGGGCTAGGGGGGTGGGGGTAGCTCGAATTCCCCGGGCTGACCTCGCTCCCTCTTCCCCCTCATACCTTGGAGCTGTGCCGAGCTTCTCAGAAACGTCCATAAGGAATTTCCCGGCTTGATCCAGCCTGTATTCCATCTCCTCCCCCTCTTGCCACAGCCGTTCCCTCGCACCTCTTCATCTTACAGTGATCCTGGGAGGAGGGGGGTCTTCAAGGTCTCTCCAACCAACCCCCAACGACCATCTGGGCATCTCAGCTGGGGTTTCTTCCAGAGTCAGGTCGGCCAGTAGGTCAGCAGCCGGCATCTCTGGTAGCAGCATCGGCTGCCCCCCCGCAGCTCCCTGGTCATCTTCATTGCTGGCTGGAGACGACATGAGATGAAACCCCTTCGGAAGAAAAGTTGCTGTTTTCTCCGGGTGGGTTGATGTGGGAGTTTCGGAATAATGTCAGTCTGTGCTCCCTCTAAATCCCAAGAAAGAAATACTCAGACTCCATGGTGTAGAGCAAAGTCATCCTTTTACTGGGAAATAAAGTGGAAACGACAGAGCCAATTCCGAAACTAAGAAATTGGCGGGTAGAACACATATACAAAGGAATAGAATTGCTCCCACCCCCCAAAGTTCAAATGATTCTTCCAATTAAAACTTCTGAATATGGTCATGTGGTCATCTCCAGGTGGTGATGAGGCTACTGTCAGTTGACCTTGACATATTTTGATAAAAGTTTGCAGTTGCGCAAAAAGGGACAGAGGCTAGCGAAGAAATGGAAAGTTAAAGAAAGGAATCCCCCCTCCCCTTGCTAACCCAGCAAAGGAATGCAAAACACCTCCTGCCTTCTTCCCCTCCAAGATTCCCCCTCCCACCGTTTCATGACAGCCGAAAGAAGTAAATTGGCATAGCAGCAGAGATGCAATAGTTAGAAGACAGAATATACTTCAGATGCAATAGTTAGAAGACAGAATATACTTATTAAGAAGATATCTTGAGGCTGACAGTAATACTCAGTTGTCCAAAGCCTCAGAACAGAGACTTAGCATCTCAAGGTCCAAAACAGGGGTCATCAAAACAAGAAACAGAGTGTAAACCCTTGCTCACTGATTGTTTTCAAACAGCCCAGGAAAAGAGACCTCCTGCCAGTTTATTAGGGGTTATAAACCTATTCTCAGATATCAGCAACAGCTAAGCAAAGCAAAGCAATATCCCTTTACTTACTAACTCTCAATACTACTTCATTATTTCATTATCTCAAAAAATCAATTTCTTTAATTTTTTTATTGATTAGTATGACTGAGTGTTTAGTGCATATAGTGTAATTACTGAATATCTGATTAGTAAAATCAGTGATTTAGTGAATTTAATTGACCAGTGTGTTTAGTAATTACTGTAATAAATTAGGCTGTTTGTTTCTTAGAAAAATTATTTAATTAGAGTGATTTGAATAACCAATTGATTGATTGATTGATTTTTAGTAATAAGTAACCTTACTTTTGATTTGTTCTGTAACATATCAATTAACATTTATTAATTACCAACATTCATTAAGTAACTGTCTACCTATCACATTCACTAGCTATTGTAATTGATTATTGTACTATTGCCATTGACCATGCCAGCCAAAAACTCCAAACCAAAACAAAAGAAAAATATCTCTACCAATGACCTCCCAGACTCCTGCACATGTTTCAGATGTCTTGAAACCATCAATGAAAGTGAAATTTACATCAAATGCCGCCTTTGCGATAATCTAGCCCACCCTGCCTGCTTAAACACAAACAAAAGCCTAGCTGATATGGTTAAAAATTCAGATACATTCTTTTATCCATCATGTTCTCCTAAGCTAAACAAACTGAGCACCCTACCTGACAGAGTTGAAAGCATAGAATCACTCATTCACTCAATAGAAGAACACTTAGCAACACATTTTGAAACAACTATACAAGCAAGCCTAATCTCTCTTGAAAAAAGAATACAGCACAGATAAGTGAGTACCTATCAGCTCAAAATCAAATCCCACAACAACCACAACCACTACCTCAACTACAATCACAACTACAAAAAAAAATAACCACCAAACCACAGCCACAAACAATTACTATCCCTTTAAATAATTCCACAAATAATATCTCTTTACTCATCAGAGACACTATGGAACATGAACAGAAACGTCCAAATGCCATCTTATTTGGTCTCAAAGACACCAACGAATCAGACAACATCACCAAAGTTCGTGGTAACATAAGCAACTCAAATACAACAAACATCTCTCCTGAAGATATCATTGAAATAACCAGAGATGGCCCTGAGTCCAAATACAATGATGGCTCTGTGGCACAAAGATTTTGTAGAGTTGTATGCAAAAATGAGTCCAGCAAACACATATTCATTCATACAATAAATGCCATTGCAAAAACCAATCCCAACCACAAAAAACTTCCCTCAAGACCAGACTTATCCATACTGCAAAGAATCCCCTCCCGTGGACTCTGCGCAGAACTCAAAAACCGTCTAGACAATGGAGAAAAGGACCTATACATTGACTACAGAGCTGATTGCATCAAAAGAAAGTCACACAACACACAACTTCGCATCCAACCCCAACCCATCCAATCCAACATCACTCAAAACTAGGCATGCACACCCCTAACTACCTCTATTCCAACCACAACTGGCCTTAAATGCAAACTACTCAATGTAAGAAGCCTTGTAAATAAAATACCTGAATTTTTCCTCCTACTAAATATGGCTAAATTCGACATTATATTTGTCTGTGAAACATGGCTCAATGCATCTCTCCCTGACTCCATTACCACAGTAAGAGACTACCATGTTTACCGATCAGATTGTGAAATCCGTAGAGGAGGTGGTGTTGCTATCTTCTATAAAAAGTCCCTAAAAAACATCCAAGTTACTCAGGAGCTTGCTATTCCTGAGGCCATCATCTGTGAACTGTCCTTAAATATCACATTTCGGTTCTTACTATGTTACAGAGCCCCTGATTATGACATCGAACATGCAAACAAGCTAAATTCACTACTAACATGGGCAGCATCCTGCCCACACGCTTTTATCTTTCTTGGTGACTTCAATCTACCTCATATTAACTGGAACCTTAACGAAT